>NC_136058.1:413974087-415174087 GCF_964261635.1 Lissotriton helveticus | reverse complement strand
CAGTCCGGCTTCCGAGCGAACCACAGCACCGAGACCGCCCTCATCGCCGCCACCGACGACCTTCGAACTCTGATGGACAACGGAGAAACAGCGGCCCTCATCCTCCTGGACCTCTCCGCGGCTTTCGACACTGTCTGCCACCGCACCCTAGTACAGCGCCTCAGCAACATCGGAATCCAGGAGAAGGCACTGGAATGGATCACCTCCTTCCTCGACGGAAGAACACAAAGAGTTCGCCTACCACCGTACAAGTCAGAGGCCACCAAAGTCATCTGCGGCGTCCCTCAAGGATCCTCACTGAGCCCCACCCTCTTCAACGTCTACATGAGCCCCCTCGCGACCATCGCACGCCAACACAACCTCAACATAATCTCCTACGCTGACGACACCCAGCTGATCCTCTCCCTGACCAACGACCCCGCCACCGCCAGAGCCAACCTGCACGAAGGGATGAGAGACGTAGCCGAATGGATGACGACCAGCCGCCTGAAACTGAACTCAGACAAGACGGAGGTCCTCATCCTGGGCTCCACGCCCTCCGCCTGGGACGACTCCTGGTGGCCCCCCGCCCTGGGCACCGCACCCAAACCGACGGACCACGCACGCAACCTGGGCTTCATCCTGGACTCCTCCCTCTCCATGACCAGACAAGTCAACGCCGTCTCCTCGTCATGCTTCAACATCCTGCGCATGCTACGTAAGATCTTCCGGTGGATCCCCACCGAGACGAGGAAGACGGTCACCCAAGCCCTCGTCACCAGCCGACTGGACTACGGCAACGCCCTCTACGCCGGAACCACTGCCAAACTCCAGAAGAGACTCCAGCGGATCCAGAACGCCTCAGCGAGACTCATCCTCGACATCCCCCGACGCAGCCACATCTCCGGACACCTGAGAGATCTGCACTGGCTCCCGGTCAACAAGAGAATCACCTTCCGTCTCCTCACCCACGCGCACAAAGCCCTACACGACCAAGGCCCGAGCTACCTCAACAACCGGATCAACTTCTACACTCCCAAGCGCCTCCTCAGATCAACCAACCACGCCCTCGCCGCCGTCCCCCGCATCCGAAGAGCGACAACAGGAGGAAGATCCTTCTCCTACCTGGCCGCCAAGACCTGGAACTCACTTCCGACCAATCTGCGCCTGACCCAAGACCACCTCTCCTTCAGGAAGAAGCTCAAGACCTGGCTGTTCGAGCAGTAGCGGCACCCCCCCCCTCCCAGCGCCTTGAGACCCTACGGGTGAGTAGTGCGCTCTACAAATGACCTGATTGATTGATTGATTGATGTCCACCACGTCCACCACCACCACCACTTCCACCACCACATCCACCACAACCACGTCCACCACCACCATGTCCACCATCATCACCACGTCCACCACCACCACCATGTCCACCACTACCATAGCCAACACCACCACATCCACTACCACCACCACATCCACCACCACATCCACCACCACATCCACCACCACCACCACCACATCCACCACATCCACCACCACGTCCACCACCACCACGTCCCCACCACCACATCCACCACTACCACATCCACCACCACCATGTCCACCACGTCCACCACATCATCCACCACCACCACGGGCACCACCACCATGTCCACCACCACCACCATGTCTACCACCATCACCACGTCCACCACCACCATGTCCACCACCATCACCACGTCCACCAACAAGTCCACCACCACCACATCCACCACCCCGTCCACCACCATGTCCACCACCACCGCATCCACCACCACGTCCATCACCACCACCACCACCATGTCCACCACCACCACCTCGTGCACCACCACCACATCCACCACGTTCACCACCACCATGTCCACCACCATGAGACCCACCTCCACCACAACCACGTCCACCAGCACCACACCCACCACCACCACGTCCACCACCACGTCCACCACCATCACATCCACTACCACCACATCCAGTACCACCACCACGTCCACCACCACACCCATCTCCACCACCACGTCCACCATCACCACACCTACCACCACCACATTCACCACCACCACCACCACATTCACCACCATCACCACATCCACCACCACCACCACACCCACCACCACGTCCATCACCATATCCACCACCACCACCACCACATCCACCAAAACCACTACATCCACCACCACCATGTCCACCACCACCATGTCCACCACCACCACATCCACCTCCACCACCACATCCACCACTACCACGTCCACCACCACCATGTCCACCACATCCACCACATCTAACACCACCACCACCATGTACACCACATACATCACCACCATGTCCACCACCATCACCACATCCACCGCAACCACATCCACCACCATCACCACCACGTCCACTACTACCACATCCACCACATCCACCACCACCACGTGGTTCAGAGCACCTTGTTTAGGAAAGCTACTTTGTGCAACAGTATTCTGCACGCCACCAGTGCACATGCCAGGTCAGTTGTCTCCAATATCCCCTATGGGGAAATGGTTAGGACACAATGTAATTGCAGTAGGGAGACTGAATTTAAGAAAAACGTTATGGATATCAAACAAAGATTTGCTAAGAGGGGTTATGAACAGGATACACTAGACAAGGTAGAACGTCGTATACAAAACCTTCCTAGAATAGGTACATTGCAAACGAAAAATACCAAAAAGGACAGAGGTACTGGTTTCCATGGAGACAAGGTCTCATTTTACACAAACTATACTGCACGTAGTAAGAAGATCTTTCAAGCATTTAGGAGACATTGGCATTTATTGGTGGACATTCCCAAATTGCGGCCCTTCATTAGCCAGAGACCTTCACTTGTATATAGAAGGGGTAAAACATTGAGACATACACTCTGCCTAAGTTACATTACCACCAAACCGCCGACCACATGGTTTCCACCTGCTCCTGGGGGATTTTACACATGTTCCACGTGCAATGTTTGTATTTTTGGTCTCAATAAGTGCAGTGAGTTTGAATATAATGGCAGTAAAAAATATATCATTAGACACTTTATTAACTGTAACACGCAGTATGCGATATATATTCTGGAATGTCCATGCAAGATGATCTATGTTGGCAGTACTGCACGTAATCTCAAGAAGAGAATTCAGGAACATCGCCGTGCACTTGTCCATGAAGACAATAGATACCCAATGACTGATCACTATCGCAATGCTCATAATGGGGATACAAACTTCAAATTTTTGGGGATTGACCATGTGCCACCAAACAGCAGGGGTGAGGATAGAGAACTCACGTTGCGACAGGTGGAAGCTAAATGGATTTGTAGATTGAGGGCCGTGGAATTCCACCATTTCCTCAACTGAAATCATCCCTGACTAACCTAGCTTATTTCCAGGCTATTTCCATCAATATATATATATATATATATATATATATATATATATATATACACAGTCTGCCCACCCTTTTGATTCATTATATGCTTCCTGTCCACTTTTAGGAAATTTTGCATGTAATTTATATGTTCGTGGTGGCCATCATATGTTCTCTGTTCTGATTCCTGTATAGACTGTGGACTTTTCAGCAGTTATTCCTGCTGACTGATTTTGGTGCTACCCAACTGTTGTTGCTTAATAAGACACATTTTTATTCTGGTATTTCCCCATGGGCGTTGCCCTCTGCAAAGTACATACTCTGTTAAGACACCAGTTTCTGTTTTTACCCTCTCCGCTGAGATACTGACTGTTCCTAGCCACTCTCTTTCCCCATTATGGAATAATGATTCAGAATACATTGGCATGTATGTATTCTGTTTGGCCATAGTTTGTAATTTTTCTGTTTATTTTTTCTTTTAAGATTTAAATAAGAGTATTGTTTCTCTCTTTCTTTTCTTCAGAATACATTGGTATGTATGTATTCCGTTTGGCACTAGTTTGTAATTATTATTTTTTTTCTTCCTACGGCACGAGTTTTGAATTAATATGCTTTGAACAATTTGCATTCTTGAGATATGCCACATTAGATTGCGGTTGGCCATTACAGTTGGAACCATTAGTAGGTTCATACAGGACATCCGGCGGCCTTCTGTTTGCATGGATATGTTAGGTGTCATCTGAATTCGTATAATATACACTGGGTATTATTGTGTTTTTTGTTTTTACTTTTTCTTCTTTTTTATCTTTTTGGGTTCTATGACTTTAATCAATATACCCGAAGCAGAACTGTTACGTAACACGTGATGCCCTTGTTCTTTCTACTGTTTCTACTATTACGAGTATGGCTGTCTTTCCGCTAAACGGAACTTGGATTGTGGCCAACTTAGTCTTTTTTCTAAAAATCTTTTCAGTTCCCTGTATTTGACGGGAACTAGGCATTATTTAAGACGCCTGATTGTGTGCGCCATTCACTCTGTGAAGACCCGAGACACCGACACTTTGATTTGAGGTAAGCGCATATCACTGTATGAGTAGGGCTATGTGGGATTCATTGGTAGGAATTTCTGACGGCCACTTTGCCCCTTTTGTAACAATTAGCTATTGGTGAACTATAGTGCAGACAGTGTCTCGGCACTTTTACATTCTATTTTCATAATATAGTATCGTTACAATGTGAGCGCTGTGCCAATCACATCTTTTGCAGATATCCATACGGGTGGCTGTGCCGGCCCCTCTTTTTAAGATTCAGCTTACTACGTGTGCACTTAGTCATGCCTTATTATTCTTTCTTGTCAACGACTGGATGACTCACTAGCACGGTGTTAGTTTAGGCGAAAGTACGGTGTTTATGCACGCTTTTGGACTGTTCTTGCATGTATTATGAAGCATTTTTTAAGACGTGCGTTTTAGAAAAATGGTGTGATTATTTACGGTTATATTTTTCGATCTTAATTTTTTTGCTAGCTCGCATTGGCCCTTATCATGGAGGCTACAATAATTGATGTATGATTTGACGGATTTCGAGACCAAATCACTTCCTCGTCTGCAGTACTGTGACTCAGACCTATCTTCCAAATTCCGGGGTAGGTACATTTTAACAGTGATCTTGTTGACATCGGCGCAAATTTGCAGGTATATCTCCAGTTAGAAAATTATTAGGGGCCATGTTCAGGCATCACACTGGTTTGTGACTCCAGCATAATGTTTTAAAGTGACTGTCTTTCAACACAAGGTTTTAAAATGACAGCCTTTTGGCCACATTTTTCTATTACTGCAATCTTTCTGATTTATACGGCAACTCGCAAAAGGTTCGCTCACCAATAATAATATATATTTTTTTGTTTTACAAATTTACAAACGGTTTGTGGTTTTCTGTTTTCTGGTTTCAAGCTTTGCAAACAGTGACGTATTACGTTCCATTCTCATAATGCATACAGTGATTAATCATGTCCCACCATCGCTGTGTTAGCGTCAATTTTTGCATAACATATGGTTCAAAAACTTGGAGCCTTATTGGCAATATGTAATTGCTGGACCGCCATCTCACCAGCTGGTGACTGACATGCTTGGGGCAATTCTATTGCGTAGGCTCATTTGTAATAGTTTTTTAGTATCATGTATACTCACTCGGGTGTAGGTTTTTATTCATTATGATTATTTTTTGGTTGTTGTTTGTATAAATTGTCCTTTTAATTTATGTACAAAATGTGTTTTTGCAATATTTCTTTAGGTGTTAAATCCTTTAGGTCTTGTATTTATCTATGGTCCAAGAATGTTTTTTTTTGTTTATATGTATGTTGGAATTGTACACTTTGCATGTATTTGATACTTATGTATTATATTTATGTTTCTACTTCCAGCCCTGACGAAGTTCACGTCTAGAACGAAACGCGTTGACTGAGGTTTCATGTTCATGTTTCACCATTGACCCAGTAATGCACACCAGAACCGGAGTCCTCAAGGACAACTGTGGCAATCAAACCACACACAAAGGTATCTAGGTAATCCATAGGATTGCTTCTGTTGTGGGGGTGGGAAGGGGGAATGCCATAAATCTAATGCCATTTGAATATAATGAAATTGGGGACTTTACTATAAGGACAATAGTACATCAAGGAAGTAAGCAGCCACGGAGGCATTTATGCCACACACATGTTTATTTGTTGACAGGAAAATACACTATGCAAAATGTTTCAGTAACTGACAGCTTTTGGTTAAACCTGGGCAGAATCATTCAAATTCAAACTTTGTTGACAACAAATTAGAAATGTATGGTTATGTGTACAGCGCCCTAGGCCATAAGGGCCCACACAAAAGCTTCAAATTTAAGTTTTCTAATGTTACTAAAAAGACCATGAGACTGAAGATAACAAGCATTTGCAATGCAACAGGTTGCGCATTTACACGAGTTTAAGCTATTGGGATTGTAAATGACAAAGCATTTTATTTATGTTTTGAAAACCAAAACATAAATAAAAGGCATTGTCATTTACAATGCCAGTAGCTCAAACTTGCGTAAATGTGAGACCAATTGCATTGCATATGCTTGTTCCAGTTTGTTGTGTGTCCAAACACCCATTTGGTAGCAAGTAGCAGGTTTACCCCAACTGCCTGGTATTTAGTAAACATCAAATGAATCGCTAGTGGGCTGCTAACTATCAGGGTCGCACTGAGATAGAGAATATTTACGGGCACCAAAATAAAAATGCTCACCATTAGTGAATAGCTGAAGAAGTGGCATCTATAAGCTAACTGTAATGCACAGCTATCATGCAAAAGGAAAAAATTAATAGACTACTGCATAGAATATCTGTGCAATGCAGTAAAAAAAAAGTAGATAGATATGCAAGTCAGATTCAGAGAGCACTATATTCATTCTATATCATGCATTACAATATTTTAGCTTTCTCCCACTGGAAACTTGCTCTGCCCAATGAAAGTCAATGTTAACATGTTCCCCCACGTTTCATTAAAACTCTCCCACATTGTTGTACAAAATACATTTAGGCCTTCTTTATTCATGTACATGAGGATATACGCTGCTCATGTGCGTGCTTATATTACGTGAATGACGGTTCATTACCATTAAAGAGAGGCATAATCGATTTGCGATGTCCCTCTCTGTGACATTACTGCACACTGCCTATGCTAATTAACAAACCCTGCCCCTCTGAAGCCTATTTTTTGTTTTGTTTAGGGCTCGTGCCCCCTGTACTTTTCATTTTTGTACTTGCGGTTTGCTGTTTTCAGTATCTGTATAGACTTAAATATACAAAAGTGATGTTATTACAATCCTTAAAATAGCAAATGTGTCACAAATTGTGGCTTACGTAAGGACGGAGGGACAGGAGACTGATTAATTAAGTGGTGAATAAATACACCAGCCTCGTCACACTCACACTTCCTTGAAGACTTGACAAGTCTGTCTGCTCTGACACTTCTGGAAAGTTAGGGAAGGATTAGCAGAATGAGCAGCTTTTACTTCCATGGGACCACCGAGAGCAAAGGGATACAGCGGCCCCGGCTCAACTGCGACCCCTTTTTGAAGAACATGGAAATACACATGTAGCTGGGGTGGTCGCCGGGAGGATCTAGATCAGTGATAATCAAAGTACGGCCCGGGGGCCGGATAAGGCCCTCCAGATCTTTACATGCGGACCCCTGGGCAGCAGCAGTACTGGGCTGCCATTTACTCGACTCAGAACTAACATGAAAAATAAACGTACATATACAGCAGATCTCCTCCGTTGTGGGGACTTGTATTGGTATAATTAGGCAGTCTCTCTTCTCTCCCGTCCATGCTTCGCACGGTAGTCTCTGCTACAATCATCTCGAGGCTGGACTACGGGAATGCTCTCTATTTAGGTCATATACAGCAAACACTTATTTAAAGGTTAATTCCAGTTAGGAAAATGAAGTAACTAGGCCTTTAACTTTAGGAACACCTTCATTCTTAAAGGCAGCCACTATATATACATGATTTATTTTCCCATCCCAGACTTTACACCCCGCTGGCATCAGTGCGGCCCTCGGTCACACCACAGACCAAACTTTGCGGCCCCCGGGAAAATGTTTGTGAGTACCCGTGACCTAGATCAACAAAAGGCGGGAGTAGTTAGACTCGAGGACGAAACAGACGCATGCATCTCTAAAAGGCTCAAACAGGACCAATGAAAACAAGCATTAGCATAGCTAATAGGTCTCGCCTTTGGGACGTTATAAGTGTTTAGTCATGCAACAGTTGATGTTGTTGCACCAAGGATATTGTGCTGGATAACTAAACACTTATAAGGCCCCAGAGGAGAGACCTACTGGCGATGCCAATGCTTGTTTACCTGATGGGCATTGGCTGCCGCTGCCTGGTTACTGAGGCCCTAGTGAGGTTGAGTCATATTTGGGGGAGTTTTAGCCTCATCAGATGATGCTGTGCACGCCCAGCCCAGGTACAATGAGGCGCAGTCGGTGCTGCCTGGGAGTGCGTTGCCAATGCTTGTTTACCTGAGGCGCAGTCGGTGCTGCCTGGGAGTGCGATGCCAATGCTTGTTTACCTGCGGCGCGGTCGGTGCTGGCTGGGAGTGTGTTCTTTCACTTTCGATTCACGGGGCGGCCCCCCTTCACTCTGGTGAAAGCCACAAACGGGATTCAAGTCGATCTTCTCATGACAGACTTTTCAGGTGAAACAAATGTCACCGTTTGCTGAGGCCTTGAAAAGAGACCCAACTCCAGCAGCGAGGGCCAATAATAATCATCGATCGATGCAGACAACAACAACAACAACAACAGATGAATCCCGTACAGCAGACTGGAGACCCTCCAGCCCCAGACAGTCTTTGTATCTCATGGCCTCACCTGGGGTTTTATGCGGGTGCTGAGGGCTCTGCTGGGGTCAGGTTAAAAGAGGGCCTCGGGTGAACAACTGCGCATGCGCCGGGGACGGGCACGGCTTCCCACAGCGCGGGTTAAAGGAGCCTTTGATGAACTGCGCATGCGCTGAGGACAGATACAGCTTCCTGCAGCGGCGCGCGGGTTAAAGAGGGCCTTGGATGAACAACTGCGCATGCGCCACGGACAGACACTGCTTCCCGCAGCGCGGGTTAAAGGAGCCTTAGATGAACTGCGCATGCGCTGAGGACAGGCAACGCAGTTAAGGCAATAGAACTCCAGCAGTCGTTGCAAGAAAGATGTCTTTATTTAATTCACAGCACATGCGCAGTGAAGGGGCACACCTGTGACTCATCAGCTGACACCTCAGTGTCAGTACAGGTGGGACGGGGTGGTCGCAGGGACATAAAGAAGCACAAGAAGAACAGTGTCCGCGCGGGGGCCCAATGATTCAGAGACAACAGCTGCCTCGCGCTGAGATGTATTGAAGTGCAGAGGTCCTCGGTTCGGCTCCTCTATGTGGGAGTGACGTCTTTCCTCTGCGCAGCCGCAGTGAGACTGAGTGTTCTCTGTTCAGGGCAGTTCAGTCTGTACTATGTTGGCTCGAGGGATTAACACACCGGGCTCCACTACTCACAGGCAGACGGTGCGCCCCCCTCGCCCCCCTCTCCCCCAGGCCCCGCAGCCAGGCATGTAACACCCATTGCCCCCCTCTCCCCCCCGGCACGTCCGTCACTGTGTCTATAGTCGAATACACAGTTACCATAAATGACCTCACGGGCACTTTACTTTATAATAAAGACTACGGTAGCAAAGATCACCTTATGCTAAGGATTGGATAAACGTTCTACACAAGGACACCATTATGTGACGTTTTACGATCGATTTTGAAACTAGCCACGAGAATTCGCAAGAATATCTCTTATATTTAATACACATTACGCAATATGGATTTATATTATAACATGTCTGCACTCCAACGTGCATCTTTTATACACGCCACCCTTTGAATGACCTAAATTGTATTTTAGAGATTCAATTTATGAGAAGTCGATGAGTGCGCAGAACACGAGCATTTGACAGATTCCCCATTCCAAGATGGCGCCCGTTTCCATTGCCGTAGTCCTTCGTTTTTGTTATGTCGGGATACCGGAAGTCACCCAGAGCGACGGGCTGAGCTCTGCTGGACTCTGCGGCGGTTGAAAGGTGAGACTGAGGTCACAGGCTTCATGTCGGTTGAGAGCTTCCGGGTCATCACGCTCCAAGGACCCGGAGGGAGCCCGAGTGAGACATGAGGATGAATGTTTAATTCCAGCGCGGCTCTCTGTGGGTCTCGAGGTGAGATCCAGGCTGACCATAGACCCGAGGCCTTTCCTTCACACAGAGCCGGCGCAGGTGACTGTCAGCGTTTGCATGAAAGAATGATGCCTTGATAGACTTCAACAATTTGGTTAAACTCGGCTTTGAAAGTAGGTTTCTTTCAAATATCCATCGCTCTGGGACTTTACAGAGATGGACTTTCAGACGTTTAAAAATACCCCTTCTTTGTTGACAGAAAGTTATACTGGGACAGTGTGGGTATTTATTTCTCACCTTCATGCTTGATACACCTGGGGCTCTAAGGTTTGGGACTTATGACCCCCAGACTAGAGCACGCGACATGAGAGCCATCATTCGGCCCCAACCACAGACACGGGTTTTCACACTTGAAAGTACCAAGGATTTTGTGCAGCAGGGCTCTAAGGAGGTCATTTTGCCATTGGAGTTTTATCTAGATTCGCTCTCTCCGTCGTATACTGTATCTTAGAATGCTTATTTTACATGTATCTTCTCAACAAGGTTAGGTTACTATTGTTTGTATACCTAACATAGACAACCCCCTTGGTTTATATGCGCTGTGGCCGTATTTAATTTTACAAAAAATAATACCAATGCCTGAGAAGGATGGGACTTCTATTTAGACCATGGTTCTGTACCTTTATTTTTTACACAGCCTTGAGAAAGTCGCGGGATCACCCCCTGTAGCGACGACACACGCGTTGGTTGTCGCCGAGAACACCAGAATAAAATACAAACAAGACAAAAGAGAGAAAGAATTGTGTATATTCTGTGACCATTTACTGTACTTTTTTTTAACTTAGAGGGAAACCACATCTTACTTAAATACGTGTGCTGGGGAGTTGATTTTCTCATGGGTGCAGAGGAGGTGAGGCCTGTCCAGTGGTGCAGAGGAGGTGAGGCCTGTCCAGTGGTGCAGAGGAGGTGGTGCCTGTCCTGGGCTGGGGGTGCAGAGGAGGTGAGGCCTGTCCAGGGGGTACAGGGGAGGTGAGGCTTGTACAAAGGGTGCAAAGGAGGTGAGGCATGTCCTTTTCGTGGTGGTTGCAAAGGAGGTTAGGCCTGTCCAAGGGGTAGGAAAGAAGGTGAGGCCTGTCCAGGGGGAGCAGAGGCGGTGAGGCCTGTCCAGGGGGAGCAGAGGCGGTGAGGCCTGTCCAGGGGGAGCAGAGGCGGTGAGGCCTGTCCATGGGTAGCAGAGGCTGTGAGGCCTGTCCAGGGGTACAGAGGAGGCGAGGCAGGTCTTGTCCATGGGGGTACAGAGCAGGTGAGGCATGTCCTGTCCAGGGGGTTAAGAGCAGGTGAGGCCTGTCCAGTGGTGCAGAGGAGGTGAGGCATATCTGGGAGTGGTGCAGAGGAGGTGAAGCCTCTACAGGGGGATGCTGAGTGGTTGAGGCCTGTCCAGGGGGATGCAGAAGAAGCTAGGCCTGTCCTGAGGGGTACAGAGGAGGTGAGGCCTCTCCACTGGTGCAGAGGAGGTGAGGCCTGTCCAGGTGGTGCAGAGGAGGTGAGGCCTGTGCAGGTGGTGCAGAGGAGGTGAGGCCTGTGCAGGTGGTGCAGAGGAGGTGAGGCCTGTCCAGGGGTGCAGAAGAGGTAAAGCTTGTCCAGGTGGCGCAGAGGAGGTGAGGTCTGTCCAGGTGGCAGAGGAGGTGAGGCCAGTCCAGAGGGGCAGAGGAGGTGAGGCCTGTCCAGGGGGAGAAGAGGAGTGGAGGCATGTCCAGGGGGGCAGAGGTGAGGCCTGTCCAGGGGGAACAGAGGAGGTGAGGCCTGTCCAAGGGGTGCAGAGCAGGTGAGTCCTGTCCATGGGGAGGAGAGCAGGTGAGGCCTGTCCAGGGGTACAGAGGAGGTGAGGCCAGTCCAGAGTGGTGAAGAGGAGGTGAGGCCTGTCCAGGGGGAGAAGAGGAGGGGATTCATGTCCAGTTGGCAGAGGAGGTGAGGCCTCTCCAGGGAGGCAGAGGAGGTGAGGCCTGTCCAAGGGGTGCAGAGGAGGTGAGGCCTGTCCATGGGGTGCAGAGGAAGTGAGGCCTGTCCATGGGGTGCAGAGGAAGTGAGGCCTGTCCAGGGGTCAGAGGAGGTGAGGCTTGTCCGGGGGGTGTACAGAGGATTTGAGGCTTGTACAAAGGGTGCAAAGGAGGTGAAGCATGTCCTTTTCAGCGGCGGGGTGGTTGTAAAGGAGGTGAGGCCTGTCCTAGGGGTGCAGACGAGGTGAGACCTGTCCAGGGGGAGAAGAGAAGGTGAGGCGGGTCATGAGGGGTGCAGAGAAGATGCCTGTTCAGGGGGAGCCGAGGAGGCGAGGCCTATCCAGGGGGTGCAGAGGAGGTGAGGTATGTCTTGTCCATGGGGGTACAGAGCAGGTGAGGCCTGTCCAGGGTTCAGAGGAGGTGAGGCATGTCCAGTCCAGGGTGTTAACAGCAGGTGATGCCTGTCCGGGGGTACAGAGGAGGTGAGGCATGTCCTGTCCAGGGGGTTAAGAGCAGGTGAGGCCTGTCCAGGGGTGCCGAGGAAATGTGCCTGTCTTGGGCTGGGGGTGCAGAGGAGGTGCAGCATATCTGGGAGTGGTGCAGAGAAGGTGAAGCCTCTCCAGGGGGATGCAGAGTGGTTGAGGCCTGTCCAGGGTGATGCAGAAGAGGCATGGCCTGTCCAGGGATACAGAGGAGGGGAGGCCTGTCTTGAGGGTTGCAGAGGAGAATGCTTTCTAGGGGGAGCAGAGGAGGCGAGGCCTGTCCAGTGGTGCATAGGATGTCATGCTTGCACAGGGTGTGCAGTGCTGATGAGGCCTCTCCAGGGTTCAGAGGAGGCGAGGCATATCCTATCTAGGGGGTTAAGAGTAGGTGAGGCCTGTCCAGGGATGAAGAGGTGGAGATGCCTGGGCTGGGATTGCAGGGAAGGTGATGCATATCTAGGAGGGGTGCAGAGGAGGTGAGGCCGGTGCAGAGGAGTTGAGGCCCGTCTTGAGGGGTGCAGAGGAAGCGAGGCCTGTCCTGCGGTGCAGAGGAGGTCAGGCGTGCACATGGGTTGCAGAGAAGGTGGTGCCTGTCTTGGGCTGGGGGTGCAGAGGAGGTGAGGCTGATCCGGGAGGGGTGCAAAGGAGGTGAAGCCTGTCCAGGGGGATGCAGAGTGGTTGAGGCCTATCCAGGGAGATGCAGAGAAGTGGAGACCTGTCCTCTGTTGGGATGAAACCTGCTCTGTAAGGATAGGAGTTGAGGCCTATCGTGTCCTCTGTGTATGAGGAGTGTGGACCGCCTCAGCCGCTTCTCTCACCGCCCAGAGATACTCCTTTCCAGGCAATGTATTTTATTGTAAGAGCTTGTAATCCGAGTTTTTGAAAAGTATCCGGAGTTACCATTGAGCCCCAGATGGCTCATGACAAAGGCATGTTAAATCAATGAGAACTAGTCTTTCAAGACGTGATATGAGATTCAAAACTGTATATTGTTAGTGATAAAAAGAAAAGGCTTCTTTTTTTTTATGAAGCCCCCACCTACCAACCTAGTTGGTGGCATGCTTCATCATCGGGCCCACCAGGTGACACCTACTGTGTCCCTGCTGTGCTACAAGGCCTGTATTACAGCGGAGCAGGTATATTTACTGAGTGTGCAGTGATAGTGATGTGAAAGTGAAGTTTAAGAACTGTCCAGTGTTCCCATTATCCAAAGGGATTATCTTTAATGTTTGGGCCTCTGGCAGTAGTAAAAGCAAGGCAATGGGTGTAGGTGGAGTAGTAAGCGAACCCAGCCGTGGAAAGGGGAATGGGACAGAGAAGAGACTATCTGACCTTCTGGCCCTTCCACTCCACTTCTTCCTTTCTGCCCTACTCCGTTTTATGCCTTTCTTATTCCCTCTCTATCTTTAAGCATGAGTGGAAATCGCTGTAACAGAAAAGGACACCATTACTAATTTCCTTCTCCACTTTCTTACTCTCTCTATTTCCTTACCCTATGGCTTTGGCTCCTCTTCTATTCTACAATATAAGTATTCTATTCTTTGGTAACCTGCATTATAAACAACATTTTCGCACCCTTTAACTCTGTGAGTTCATTTATTCTTTTTCACTCATTTGTTCATTCACTCTCTGCCTTACTTTCCTATCTTCTGAATTCTTCTTACTTTTCCCTTAGGAACCTTCTGGAGCTTCCGCCGTCAACCAAGCGACAAAGAAATCAGGAACTGAAGTATTCAACGGGTAAGTATTAATTCTTCTCTTTATATATTTTTTTCCTATTTACTTTAAATTGGTATTTCTCTCTAGCCTACGCCTGGCACAAAACTGCACTTTTTCTATCTAACTAGACTACAGAAAGAATGTGACTAATCTCTGAAAATCCGTTGGTGAAGAGCGTGGTTCTAAAATCAACCGGCGCACTTCACAGCTTGTCTAGACTTCGCACCCGTGTCCAGGAGCGCAGAACTAGACCGACAACTTCTACCGCGGTCCTCCCTGTTGGTAGTACCGGGGAGAATGCCCAATTCCGCAGTATAATCACCTGCGTCCTTTTGCGAGCGGGTAATCTTTGCAATGCCCATTTAATGGCAGATACTGCGGGACAAAGAAGAGCTTTGATTTCTTTTTCCTGTACCCTGACAGTACCCCATCGCAAGGTTAAGCCTCCGGGCTGAGGTTTGTGAGGATTTTGCTAGTGAAAAATCTTGGTTAATCAGGGAGCATGAACATCTGATTGTTCCTCCCACGACCAATCCTCTGGGCCAAAACCCTTCCAGTCTACAAGATAGAAGATTTTTCCCTCGAATGGACTTTGAAACTAGGATTCTTTAAACTTTAAATTCTTCTCGTCCTTTCACTAAAATAGGTTCTCTATTTCTCAATTCTTTCAAATGGGGTGAAACCTTTTTAAGAAGAGAACCCTGAAACACTGGGTGTATTTTTAGCTGTGGTGGTAGTTTTAGTTTGAAAGTCACTGGATTCACTATTTGCTCCACAGGAAATGGACCTATAAATCGGGTTTGAAACTTTCTATTTCCTTTAAGCTTTAGGTTTCTTGTGCTTAACCATACCCTGTCCACTGCACTCAAATCTGGTTCAGGTCTTCTTTTTCATCTGCACTTTGCTTGTAGCGTTCCTTAGCTTTCATTAAGCTCTTGGTGGCAGGCTCGTGTAACTTGCTAAGATGCTGTACAAAGTTTTGTGCTGCAGGCACTGACACTTCTTGAGAGGAAACCTCAAAATTTGGATGCCTTCCATAATTCAAGTAGAAAGGGGGGAAACCAGTGGAGGCATTCTGTGGGAAACGTGGCAACGTAACTTTACATAGGCCTGATATTCGTAGTATTCACGAGGACTGGAAAACTGGCATATTAGACGTGGACACAACTGTAATTGCGTCTTGAATCGGACATGGGGAATAACATATGCATATTGGTCATGCACACATAACATATGATGGATGAGGCGTAGGGACACAGAACATGGCAAAATTTACTTTTCCACATTCCCTCCTTGTCACTACGTTTCCATCAGGAAACATCAATATTCATGATACCGTCTATCATTTCATACAGTACCATTTGCTCGTCTTGAATTGTCTTGGAACGGGACTAGGAATACAAGAGGTAGCACAAATGCCGCAAATCGCAGGGCCACATTGTATACAGAGGCAGCAGCTGAATATGATCGCTACTGCAATACCTAGAAAGGACAGGACTTTCCATCCCCAGGCGGAAATTATATTCCAGAACCAACCGGACCATGTCCAGGTGCCTGGATCTTGGTGTAACAGATGGGCAATTTTGTGAAGTCTGGTTATAGCTGAATAAACAGACGGCGCGTTATTTGGAATGAAAATGCAACAACTAGATCCGAGGACTCTACAGGCCCCGCCCCTATCGGCCAGTATGACGTCAAGGACGAGACGATTCTGGAGCACAACAATTCTCATAAAGGATTGTTCTTCAGTTAAGTTACCTAGAGCGGAGGCAGTCTCATCTACTACTGCTTCAAGGGTTCTTGTTAACCTACGGATTAGCTTACTATTTACAACTGTACCTAAATAAGGGAACACACCCTTATCAATATCAATGAATTGCTCTGCAGCGGTTTCAGTATAATCGACAATCGGGAGATTTCTCTTGTGTCTAGTATGTACTAGGAAGGAATTCCTATGGTAGTCAGGTGGGGCTAGAAAAACAGGTGGCAGTAGGAAGGCAATGTAACAGGTTCCCTCCCAATCGAGGGGCAGACGAACATATGCAGTTTGACCACAAACAAAATAAGAATGACGTGAAGCTTTGAAAATAGATTTCCCACTGTCACTATACTGGATAATAGTAGTACAATCACTATGTCCTACGTGTACAGAACCATAATTACGGACACATAATTCGCCTTTGACTGGTAGTACTGAAATAGCAGGTGAGTCTGGAGTAGTATCAGACTGAACATTCAGGACCATGAAATTCGACGAATAGTTACCTAAATTGTACACTTCATTTTCTAGATCTAAACCTGTTCTGTGGGGGAAACCTTGCTTGTCTGGGAAACATGTGCTGTTAAGAAAAGACATATCTGTTGAGGATGACGTTAACGTGGACCATGCTCCACACGAACCATTATGTGAAAAAGGATAAGGAAAGAGTGGCAGAACTCCCTTTGATGTCTGGAAAGGGGGGAGTCGACCACACACCCAACAATTAGTAGCATTGCTGGTCTGGTGTGAATAATGTAACATGCGGATAAATGAGTTATTACGCATAGCGAGGCGGTATGAATATTCGTGAGGAGGCAGATCACTAAACGTGTGCTCTACTGTACCATTAGAATGCTTATTTACATGAGGAACTGGAAAATACAGGAAAAATGCATAACTGATGCAGGAAATCATAATGCTGATGAATAATATGAAACTTAGAAAAATGATACATTGAATTGAATTTTGACTGACTCTCTCACTATGGGGGTCTATTTTATACATGTCAGAAACAGTCTAACCGTTTCACCTAGGGGAGGACTTATACAATCAAACTGACTGACTTATTTTACTAGACCGTAGTTTTTGCTTATACTCCTGATGCGGAGTTTTCTCTACCAAGGGAGGGGTTGTAACAATGTCTTTTGCGGGACAGTCCTTAGGAACAATGTTTTGACAAGTCTGTAAATCCTGGGAAATGTTCTTGGAGACCGGTTTTAATCCATTAAAAAGTTTTACATGAGACAGGTGTATCCATCCTTTGCGACCTTCCAACTTCACGGCTGTACGGGTGGTGAGGAGGACCTGACGAGGCTCCTTCCAACGTGGCTCCAGCGGACTTGATCTGTCAAAGTTTCGGACTATCACCAAGGAACCTGGAACGATTTCATGCGGTGCCACCTCGGTATTGTCTGGAAATGCGGCGGCAACCTGTGAACAACATGAGTTGAGGGCAGACATCAAGGAAGCTAGGTAATCTGTCAGCATATTACATGAAACATCAGTAATACTTCGGGGTCTAGGAGTACCCCACATGTTAGGGGGGCGGCCGAATACGACCTCATACAGGGACAGACCTGATCTGGAATGTGCGACCATGCGCATATAAAACAAAGCAACTGGCAGAGCTACTAGCCAGTCCACACCTTTTTCTTTGCATACTTTGGCAATACGGATTTTCAGAGTCTGATTATGTCTCTCGACTAGACCGGCTGCTTCAGGATGGCGTACACAATGGAACTTCCACTGGTACCCTAACAACAGGGAAACGTGCTTCATGAGTTCAGATGAGAATGGCTGACCGTTATCAGAATATACGACTCTAGGGAGTCCGTATCGAGGGAAGAATTCACGAACCAACTGTTTGGCAGTGGTCGCGGCTGTGTAATCTGGGACTGGATATGCTTCTGTCCACCTGGACAAAACGCATACAACTACAAGGACATACTTGAAACCTCGACATCGCTCCATCTGAATATAATCCATCTGGAGGACCTCAAAAGGGTGGTCAGGGGGCTGGAAACCACCTTGTTCCACCGGGACACTTTTACCTGGATTAAACTGACAACATATCATACAGGTACGGACTTTCTGCTTGGCTGCAGCTCGTAAATGCTTGTTGAACCAAATGTTCTGGATACTGTCTAACATTGCTTTTTCTCCTAAGTGTGCTGGACTATGTGCGGTATTAATAATGACTTGAACCATAGAGTCGGGGAGAAACCATGTGGCTCTACCCTTCGTTAACCATCCTTGATCTGTCTGGACCCCTCCTTGTTCAGACCATTTCTTGATTTCATCGGGAGTAGCATGTAACTGGATATCTATGACATCTTGTGTAGGGTCCTTAACTGTCATACATGTAGTCAGATCTGGAGTGTGTGTCATGTTAACTGGACTGTCTGGAGTCTGTGCTGTAAGCTTGGCTGTGCGATCTGCTAGATCATTACCTTGGGAAATAATGTCAGTAACTTTCGTATGTGCTTTGCACTTCATGATAGCGATAGATGTCGGTAAGTGTATGGCATCTAACAGAGCTTGAATAAGGAAACCATGCTGAATCTTGGTTCCATGAGAAGTCATGAAACCTCTCTCTTGCCAGAGCACTCCAAAGTCGTGTACAACTCCAAATGCGTAACGTGAATCTGTGTAAATATTAACTTTCAGGTTCTTGGCGTGTATGCAGGCTTGTGTCAGAGCAACTAGCTCTGCTGCTTGAGCGGACAGGGTATCAATACGGTGTGTCTTAATAACTTCGGTGTCAGTAGTCACTGCATACGCGGCGACTAAATCTCCTGTACTAGTTCTCATACATGAACCATCCACATAAAGTGTCAGGTCGGGATCTGGTAACGGAATATCTGTCAGGTCTTGTCTTGGCTTTGTCGTAATGTTAACTACTTCCACGCAATCATGTGGGTCAGGATTTGAATTAACTGATGGTAACAGTGTAGCGGGATTCAGAACGTTGCAGCGTCTGATTTCTATGTGTGGCTGAAACAGTGTCAATTCATAACCTGTTAAACGTGCAATTGTCAAGTGCTGAGTTTGTGTTCGGTTTAAAAGAACTTCTACTGAATGTGGAACTTGTACTGTCAGGGAGTGTCCTAAAACTATGGAATCACTTTGTCTGATAGCTAGTGCTGTGGCTGCAACTGACTTGAGGCACGCAGGCAACGCCTGGGCGACTGGATCTAGTGTGCTCGAAAAATAAGCACAGGGCTTGTATTGTCCTGCTTGGTCTTGTGTGAGAACAGATAATGCTGTACCTTCGCGTTCAGTAACGAAAAGTGTAAAAGGCTTACTGTAGTTCGGTGTTGCTAGAACTGGAGCTTGGCATAAAGCTTTCTTTAACTCGTTGAAACTAACTGTATGTTCAGATGTCCAAGGGAGGACAGTCGATACGGCTGCCTCCTGTGTCGTTAACTGTATCAGTGGCTTGGCTAGAAATGCATACTGTGGAATCCATTGTCTGCAATAAGAAGTAAGGCCGATAAAGGCACGTACCTCCTTCTGGGTTCTGGGCTGGGGAAGACTCGCTATTAACTGGATACGGTCTGGTGTCAACTGCCTACCCCTCTTGGACAGTAAGTGTCCTAAGTAGACCACTTGCTGGACACAGAATTGAAGCTTCGAAGGGGACACCTTGTGTCCCATCTCGGCTAGGAAATACAGAACTGTAAGTGACGCTCGCTCGCAGTCACGTTCAGAACGGGCTGTGATCAATAGATCATCGACATACTGGAGCAGGGCAGTGTCAGTTGGCATGTGAATATTGTCTAGTTGTCTCTTAAGTGCTTGACTGTAAATACTAGGGCTTTCTGTGAAACCTTGAGGAGCGCGTGTAAACATATAGCTCCTTCCATTTAAACAAAATCCGAAAAGAAACTGGCTGTCTGGATGAATTGGAACACTAAAAAATGCATTCTTGAGGTCTATGACAGTGAAGAACATGGCTTCGGAATCAATAGCAGTTAACAGGGAAGAGATGTCTGGGACAACTGGGTACTGAGGAATAATACATTTATTAAGCTCTCGTAAATCAATCACTAATCGATATACTGGGGGTGCATTTGGATCAGTACGTTTCATAACTGGAATGATCGGAGAATTACATACATTGGAGTCAGTTTCTACAACTACTCCTTGAGCCATGAGCTCGTCTATAATTTTGGATAAGGCTGCTACGGCCTCAGGTGGCAATCTATACTGTCTGATTCGTGGTAACACTACACCTGGTTTGAGAGTCACACGATGGGGTGTGATTTGCATGTAACCTACATCAGTTGGACCTTGCGCCCATAAATGCTGCGGAACTTTAGACAGTCTGGAATCAAAATCTCGTAATACATAGTGACCCTTAAAGTCACGTAGGAACAAGCGTATTCCCTCTGGGGAACAGCAAATAACTGCACCTAACTCTTTCAGTGTCTTAATGCCTAACAGATTTTCTGGACATGACTTAGTAAGTAACAGATCAGTAGTGCGGGACAATGGACCTACTTCTAGAGTACCTGGCTTAGAAATCTCGTTAACGATCGGTTTTCCTGAAAATCCAAGGGAAACATTTCTTGAGCCTGAGAGCGGAGCCCCTGGAACTTCGGCATGACTAATTGTGGTCCTACTTGCCCCTGTATCGATCAAAAACTTTCTGTCTTTCCCTAATACTTGACTGTGAACATAGGGACCTTCTTGATCTACAGGTATCTCGATGAGAGGCAAGCCTACCTCCCTCTCTAGGCTGTTTCATGAATATGGCTGGTACTCTGGATACTCAGACTGTGCATACTGGTACATCTGCGATGTAACGTGCTGTGTTGCAGCAATAGGCTGCGGTACTGTAACTGTCTGTGGTGCATTCTGTGACTGAGGAATCTGTGAAACTTGTTCCTGTCTAGGCGGACGTGGTCTTTCTTTAGTCTTACCAGTAGCTATGTTGTGTTTCAGAACTGTACACTCATTTATAAAATGACCTGGCTGTTTACAATAATTGCAGTTCCCTTTAACCCCTTCGACGCTCATGACGAGCCCAGCTCGTCATGTAGGGCCCATTGATTTCAATGGAAAGTCAATGGACCTACATGCATACCCCTTAGCAGCCAAGTGGTTAACGGGAGCTGCAGGATGACTGGCTTGATTCGGACCCCTCTTCTGGCTGTCTTGAGGAACAGATTGTGCAACTAGTACTTTCATTTTCGTGTCTTTCATACGTTTTCTCTCGTGTTCTTGCTCTTCCCTGATTCTATTCTGGTGATACTGGAGCATCTGGAGCATCTGGGACGGAGTATTAGCTTGCCAGGTGCTTTCGACTTTCAAAACTCGGTTTTTAATTGGTGGACTTGAATTCTCGACTAATTTAGTAACGAAAAGGTGAGGGTATGACTCACTACTTGTCTTGAGACCACTGTTAATACTGAAACATTTTTCAAACCTAGAATAAAAATCACTAATATCTTCATCTTGTTTCTGTTTACAGGCTGAGATTGCATCCCAGTCTTCTTTTCTCGTTGTCAATAATCTGGGTAAAACTTGAATTAATAATTCTGGTAATTCTTTACATTTATCTCCAAGACCGGTACCTGGTACACGTATCTTGTCTTCTGCTTCTAGAACTGCCCAATCTATCTTTTTCTCTCCCACCTCCCATTCTTTTTCCTTTAGCTTTTCATACACCCCTGCGGGTAGCAGAACCTTTAACATTTTAATTATATCTGGGTAAGTGTATTCTCCCATACGGAGCATGTCTTTTAATTCTCTATGGAACCCTGCTGGATCTTTGTCATGACAGGGAATTAATTTCTTCATCTCGAGGAGTTCCATCTTTGTAATTGGAGTGTATACAAACACTCGTTGCATTTCGCCACCCGTTCCTCTGACTGGGTGGACTTCTCGTAACGGATTCTGTCTGTCTATGTAGAATGATTTACTTTCTGGGGATGAGACATGAACAAAATGCGGGTTCAGAAACGTTCTATATTTGTGACGCTGTTCTAGAATGACACTAATTAAATCGGTACCTAGACCTCTCCATCTATACTGGAGTAACTCGTTCAGGATATCATGTAACGGGCCTGGATCAGAATGTTGACCCTCATACAGAGTAATGAGGTGCTGGATCATATACATACCCACCAGTCGCTGCTCGGCTGGGGGCAATTTCAGAAACATTTGTGCCACTATTTCGTCTGGAAAAGTGGTAGAATCAGTAATCCATCGGACTGCTGATCGGACTAGTTCTTGTTCATGCATAGTACTTAATTCACTATAACCGACTCGTGATTTCAGAATGTGATCGGTAGCTTGAAATACTTGTTCTAGGGAACCTTGTTCTGGTGCTGAATGATGGAAAGTAGACTTGGGTTCTAGACGTAAATGGCGATCTGGAAATCTAGGTTTTCTTACATACGCTATTCTGGCGGGATTCTCGTTCTCTTCCTCTTCAGGATCAGAGATACTTTCTTTCTCGCTTACTTGTACTGCTTTACATTGTTCGTGTATCTTTATTATTTCTCTACGGATTTTCTTGTACATACTTTCCATGGCACTAATGGTATTGTGCTTTCCTTCGGCTATATTATCACTCCACTTTGTCAGAATTTTCATTTCTTCCGGGTCTTTAGACGGGTAATCTTGTTCTCTTATTAGACAGTTAATTAAAAACTTTAATATCATACGCTGAATCTCGGCTTTCCTTTGAGACATGGCATCACTAATACTTTCTGGATCGTCCCCTGTACGGATGAAACGATATATTCTGTCTAGATCTTCTCTCATATTGGGTAGGGTGACTAGCTACTCGGTCACCCTCCTTACGCGTACGGAATATAAAACCATATTAAACTCGCCTGGAACTGGGTCATAAACACATTCGCCGAGGGCTTGCCTGATTTCTGCGACAGACTTATTACTCTTGGGAGTACGCTGTGATGCTTGAGCATGTAATTCGAGTGCTGATAAACGCTTGTATGGCGGCGGGGTTTGAGGAGGACCTCCTCCGGCGGCCCCTAAACTGGAATCGTCGACTGACATTCTTCGTGGCGGAGCGGGAAGTTGAAATGCTGGCTGGACCGGGGGTACCGTAGCAGGTACTGCATGGGGTGCCCCGGTGTCTGGAGGAGCAGGATGTGCCTGATTTACAGGGACTGGCGGAGCGCGGACAGGATTTGCATATTCGGGGACTGTGTCGTCCAAATAGGACGAAATAAAAATATCAGCTGCGGTCGGTTTGTGACGTAGCTTGGTCGGAACTAATGGTGGCGGAAAATTACTGGATGCCTCTGGGGTCGCTTTTGGCAAGCCCTCGGCAAGAAGAGGATACATACCCTTAATAAGGGCATGCCTCTGTCTGTCTCTCTGTTCAGTTTTGACTTGTTCACCTATCTCGATTAATTCTCTTTCTTGGGCTCGTTCTTGGGATTCTCTACTTAGTTCTGACTTTCTGATTTCTTTTTCGGTTCTTTTATGAGCTTCTTTACGCCATAACTCGATGGCATCTTTCTGTGACTGTCTGGCTTTCTTTTTCCATAATGCTTCTTCTACTCGCATGATGCACTCGGCATCCCATGTACCCGATACGGGCCATCTATACTTTTCTTCTAACTGTTTGGTATATTCTACCCATAAATCTAGATACAATATGGCGCTTATGCCATGTTTCTGATACATAAAATGACCTGGACTGTCCCTAGGCGGGACGGGAACTGCTGCTTCCAGCAGACCCTTTCTGGTTTTTAACTGACGTAACTTGGAAAATATGGGCATGACTGAACTGTAATCTAGACACAATACAATACACAATAAACACGATACTTATTTCCCATTCATACCACGACATTAGAATACATGAAAAACATTTAAAATAACAGTTCGGACAGAATACTACCTGGAAATACTTGAAATTTCTCGAGAACAGAACTGACTAGAACAGAAACTAGATGCACTGCTGAAACAGTACGAAACTTACCGGTCTCTTAAAGAGACACGTCAGGACCCCCATCCACCGAAGTGGACACTTCGTTTGTGGGACTGTGTACCACCAACCCACAGACCAGAGACAATTAGATTGACCCTGTCTAGATACTACCCCAGTAACGGTACTCACCGGGCAGCAAGAACGGAAGGCCTCGGACTGGACTGGACTGCTACGACGACGAACTTCGGACTTCAGTTACGGGTGGGCCTCCGGATACCTCGGACCTTGGACTCTTGGCTTGGGCTCTGGTCGGGACTCGCCGCGTTCCTCCACCGTCTCGTCTGGATGCTGGACCGCCTCCTCCGTCTCCTCCGTGGGCCTGAGGGATACTTGAGCAGAAATATCTGCCACTGCGCAGAAGAGTTCCGTCACGACTGCAGAGGGTCAGGGGGTCGGCGTGGCTTCACCGACGCGTGGGGAAAGGGCAAGTCCCTGTTCGGGCGCCATTATGTGGTAAATAAATAAATAATACCCTATTTTTGACTAGACATATATCATAACAGATAGCTCAATAAATAAGAGTCAAGATTCGAGGTAGTAGGAGTTTCTGCAGGTTTATTACAGCATAAGGACAGGAACAGGACAACCTGCATAGGAACAGAATGACAGGGACTAGCATGGCCCGGCAGCTGCCGGGGACAGGATCTGGGATGAGCGCGCTAACTTTCAATAACAATACACGAGCATATATACATAGCGCGAACACATAGCATTACATTGCAGTAGGCGTAGCAGTGGGTGGAGCAGAAGACGTGACGCGTAGCAGTCGCGAAAGATAAAGAGTAAAGTAGGTGTAACTGGGCGTATACATAGACATGTGATGCAAACGTAACAGAATATGTCATGAATGGGGCGGAAACATAGAAGGGGGCTACCTAAGGAGCCGGGACCTCTAACCTAGTGGTGCGCGCAAACTGGCAATGACGTATCACGAGGAGAAGCTGGGGCTATGAACTCTGTGCTAGGAGCAGAGACTAAAGTCTGGAGGGTCGGAGCGACATGTACCTAAACAGTATCTAGTATCTGATGTTTAGGGAACATGTTGATATAAACTAGAAGTCATGAGGGGAAAAGCTAACTTGATTCTAAGACTGGACCGTGCATTATTCTACATGTAGTGCGTGATGAAGAATATTAAATGACCAGTAATACAATATTTCTCTTAACATGGAGACGAGAAGGCTAGACAATGACGGAAACTATTGATGCAGTTCAGTAGCTTAGGAATGCAAGGAAGGAGGACTGAACTGATAACTGGAACTATAACATACTTTTGGCAGACTCAGAGGCAGAGCCAAGCTGCACTGGGCACTGCGAGGCAGGAAGTAAGTGAAAGGTCGAGGATACAGGTGGGGGCTGTATCGCTCCTTAGCGAGGCTCAGGAGACAGGAGCTGAATCTAGGGTCCGGGCCCTGTCGAGGCCTAGAAACGGGGACTTTATAATGAAATAACGTGCACACTGGGAAACGTGGCAACGTAACTTTACATAGGCCTGATATTCGTAGTATTCACGAGGACTGGAAAACTGGCATATTAGACGTGGACACAACTGTAATTGCGTCTTGAATCGGACATGGGGAATAACATATGCATATTGGTCATGCACACATAACATATGATGGATGAGGCGTAGGGACACAGAACATGGCAAAATTTACTTTTCCACAATTCTTAGCATTATTATGTGAAAACTCTGCAGTCCAAAGAGGATCAAGCCACTCTCCCTCTTGATCCAAAAGAAACAGCCTGAGATACTTTTCTAACTCTTGATTGTCCCTTTCAGTTTGACCATCTATTTGTGGATGAAAACTCGTTGGGTAACGTGTCTCAATTCCCAAACCCCTTATGTAAGCCTTCCAACAATGGTATAGAAATTGAGATCCACGGTCTGTGATCAAAACCTTTGGAATACCATGTATCTTAATAACACGTTAATTGAATTGTGTGGCTATATGTTTTGCAGATGACTTCGCTTTCAGGGCAACAAAATGCGCCATTTTTTAGAAGGAGTCTTCCATGAGTAATACTGAATTGAATCCCTGACTAGAAGGCAATTTAACAATCAAATCCATAGTCCGAGTGTGCCAGGAAAATGGAGGGGTAGGCAAAGGTCTCAATAAACCCTGAGGAGCCAGCTTATTTGCCTTCCCCATTGTACAAATCTCACAGCCTTCCACATAAACTCGAACATCTTTGGACAACCGTGGAAACCAAAACTGTCTCCTTAACAACTCCTCCGTTCAATGGATTCCAGGGTGACCAGCCAATGGACGCTTGTTGTTTAAGTTCTTTGATTGGTAAGTACAAGGCCTTGGAATGAAACGGTAATCCTTCGACAATTTCTTGAGTTGACTGCTTCTCTGCCCAGCTCCGCATTTCTTCAGAAGGTAAGACTTCTTTGCCCTTGTCTACGAGAGTTTTCTCACTAGTGGCTCCAACGAGCTTAGTTTCAGGAATTATCTTTTGATCACTAATGGGACTCTTTCTACCATCCGTGTCAATGCGAGACGTGGCATCTACCTTTCCATTATTTCTTCCTGGCCGATAAGTTATTACAAAGTCATAATTGGCGAAATACAGGGACCACCTAAGTTGGCATGGTGTGAACGTTCTGGCAGACTTCAGAAACTGAAGATTTCGGTGATCGGTGAATACCGTCACCACATGTTTTGCTCTGACAAGGTAATGTCGCCATAATTGGCGAAATACAGGGACCACCTAAGTTGGCATGGTGTGAACGTTCTGGCAGACTTCAGAAACTGAAGATTTCGGTGATCGGTGAATACCGTCACCACATGTTTTGCTCTGACAAGGTAATGTCGCCATTCTTGGAAGCATCTTTGATAGCGAGGAGTTCTTTATCTGAAATAGTATAAGTTATTTCCGCTGGTTGCAATTTTCTAGAGTAGTATGCCACCGGATGCAACTGTTCGGTCTCTTTGTGTCTCTCTGAAAGCACCTCTCCGATGGCCTGTTTAGAAGCATCAGTCTCCAGGTAAAACGGTTGAATAGGATGCGCATGCAGCAGAATTGGTGCAGTGGTAAAACTCTTCTTCAAGAACTGGAAAGCATCTTCTGCCTCAGCAGACGATTGAAAAGGTACTCCTTTCCGAAGCAATTTAGTAATTGGAGGTACCTTCAGGGAAAAATCTTGAATGAATCTGCGATAGAAATTTGCAAACCCGATGAAGCTCTGTATTTCTTTCACAGAGGTTGGAGGAGGCCAATTGAAGACCGCCTCAATGTTTTTAACATCCATGGTAAGACCTTCTGGAGCAATTACAAACCCCAAGAAATCCACAGGTTTCACTCCAAAAGCGCATTTTTCAAGTTTTATGTAAAGCTTGCTTTCCTTCAGGCAATGCAAAACACTTTTGACCTGTTGCTGATCTTCTTCTGGCGAGGAATAAATGAAAATGTTGTCGATTGTAAACAATCGTGCATTGATCAATGAACTCCTTCAGGACATCATTAATGAAGTACTGGAAGGCTGCAGGAGCGTTGCTCAAACTGTAGGGCATCACTTGGTAGTCATATAATCCATACTTTGTTCTGAATGCTGTTTTCCATTCCTCTCCACTTCTCACTCAAATTAAATGGCACTCCCCATGTAAATCTAACTTCATGAAGATTTTGGCATCTTTTAGTTGATCTAGAAGAACTGAAATCAGGGGAAGAGGATAACGATTCTTTATTGTAATCTTGTTCAAGGCACGATAATCTATACACATTCTCAGGTCACCGTCACGTTGCGGAATGAAAAATAACGGTGAAGAAACGGGGGACTGTGATGGTCGTATGAACCCGTTTCTAAGTATTTCTGAATGTAATCTTTAGGTTGACAGTTTTCAGCTTCAGTAAGCGCAAGGAAGGTTAGATCCAGGTTCCAAATCAAATTTTGCAGTCATACCAATGATGTGGGGGCAACTTCTTTGATTCCAATTCACTGAAAACTTCAGCATACTATTGCTATTCTACCGGAAGACTCAGTTTGCACCTCACACACCATCATCTTTTGCTTGCATAATAAAGCTGCTAGATTTCCATCTTGCTCTTTCTGCTTTTCTCCGAAGCAATTCTCCAACCAATAACTTGGTTGTGTTCAGTTAACCAAAGCAAACCCAGGATGATTCCAAACTGCGGAGCATCGATCAAGTTAAATTGAATCTCTTCCTTCTGACCTTCAACAGAGACAAGTTCCACAACTTCTGTGTGACTGGTTATTGGGCCAGAAGATACATTTGTACCCTCAACAGCCCTAACTGCCTCACTTCTCTCTTTAGGTAATGCCTCAGACCAATTTTCGAGGCATATTTGAGGTCACAAAAGTTCCCCGTAGCACCGGAGTCCAGCATCACGGCCACTCCTGAAAGAACTCGGTCTTGAAATCTTAGGGTCCTCGTCAGAATACGGTGTGGAGCGGAAGATTGTAGAGTATTGGCCACTTGACGAGAAATTGGAGTTGTATCCTTGTTAGCAACCACCAGCCCAACTCCTTCTACTAGTGGTGCAGAGAGTTTTACTTCTTGAAGGTTTTTGGCTTCTTGGGACATTTCTTTACAAAATGTTCACTGATACCACAATAAAGCCATAGATTATTCTGTCAACGCTTTGCTTTCTCTTCTTTGGAAAGGGGTCCACTAATAGTTCCAATTTGCATAGGTTTGACTCTATGTTCTTTATCACCAGATTTAACAACCTCTGCGCTGACCCGGTCAAAGCGTGGTACACTGGGCCAAAATTTGCATTGTCTTTCACCCCTTCTTTCCGTTTGTCGATAGTCTATCTCAAAAACGAGCTCAATCAAAGCTGAAACTTCTGCACGGCAATTTGGGATCTGTGACACAGCATCCTTTAAGTTATCTTTCAAACCCCGATAGAATAAGCCTGCCCTTTTGGCCTCCGGCCATTCAGTTTCTACTACAAGTTTGTTAAATTGGGCCAGGTAAGTGACAAGCTCTCTATTCCCTTGCCTCAACTCCCGTAATTCATTATCCGACGATCAAAAATTCACAAAAACTCTTTCTTGAATTCCTCAAAGTTATATAAAATTGGGGAATCGTGGGTGACCAGGGGCATTGACCACGAAGCTGCGTCTCCATTGAGATACGACAAGATGGAAGCTCTACAAGATTGTGCATCTGGGAAGACAGTGGGCCGACACATGAAGTACAATGAGCAATGAGTTAGGAAATGTGGGCCTACATTTAAAATTTGATTACCTTATTTTTCTCCCTGACTCCTATCAACTCTTGTTGAATCTCCTTAAGAATATTTCCTATTTTTTTTTTATTGAACCCTTTAGCCATTCTGCTCAGGTGAGTATTGACGTGGGCACTTCACTCTGTTAAGGGTCGTGGTTACTCACAGTGCCAACACTCCTGTAGGAGAGTAGGGTCTGCTATCCTATGGTCACCCCAAATTTTTGCTTTTTGCTTCACTGGTTTTCGACTACTGAGGCTGTGGGCCTGCTGATCAGACCCCCAGCCTGCTGTTCTCTCACTAAATTAATGACACATGTTCTATAGGCACATACCAATTGGAAATGGACTCCTTGTCAGCCCCTGTAGAATGCACTATAGGTGCACAGGGCACAGGAGCCACTAAGGCCTACCAGGGGCTGCAGCATATCTTTTGCCACCCCTGGCTGGTTCTTAAATTGACACAACTGGCTGATCACTCAGCTGGGGTAAGGTGGTGTACACACCCCTTGCTTAGATATAGTATACCTATGTCTAAACCTATATCTGGACACATGTAAACCTGTGAGCCACTCCTATAGTCAGGCCTCACCAATCCTGGAGGCTGGGTGCATGGTTTTATGTGAGATGGAGCTCTAGCATGAGCTGAGCCTGTCTGCAGCCGTCGGGAACAAATCCCTAAGCTGTTTCAGGATAATGCCATACCATATACTATTAAGTGCCTTATAATCCTTGCGGTTATTTAGCAACTTTGGTTTGGCTTTATCAAAACATGTCGTGTAAGGTGTCATACGCTTTGGAATACCATCCCCTCGCCAGTTCTGGCGACGGGGATGGCATTCCACCCCTCTAGAGGGGTAAGACATGTTACTTCACTTTAATGCGGTTGATTTCTCCAAAGGCCTTAAGATCCACAAAATGGATGCCTCTGCCACAGACAAATGTCTGGACCCCTGGAGCTGACCGAAACTCAGTCAAGGGGGTCCTGGACAAAGGGTTTCCTGTCACAGGAGGGTGTCACCGCCCTCCAGACAGGAGATAGTGTATTGTAGCAGGGAGGTTTGAAAGAAACCAGACACTGCTTGGGGCGCACAAGGCTGCCCCTTGCATAATCCGGCCAAACCGGTTCTGGGGCACTCCAGCCCTCGTGCCAGGGCAGCCTGGATCAAAGGAAGGGGGTGTATCCACCCACTTCCTGGGTCCCACCCATAGGAGGGGACCTAGCAGGTAATCACGCCCACCAGATTCGAATAAGAGTGGGAGCAGTGCCAATGCACATCAGATTTCCTGGAAGAAACATTTGAAACGATATTCTGGACCCTTCGCCCTCCATTTCAACGTGGAAGCCCGAAGAATCTCCCTTGTGGTCAAGGAGTGACCACCCTGCAGCAGCAGGCACCATCCAGCCCTCGACGTCTACTTAGTTGCAGTTCCCGCCGGAACTCGAGCGACTGAGATCGACGAGATCAAGCCTGCCCAGCTTCTAACAGCCCGATCCACAGTCCCTGCAAAGCTGAGACCCGTGGAGGCGACCGGAAGCGTGGGGCACGCCATCTTGAAGTGACCACGAGACGCTGACCGTGCAGCCCACGAGTGACCCTCGAAGCTGTGCACCGGGGTTTGAGAAGCCCCCACCCTGAGCTACTCCTGAGCCGAAGTTCAGCCCCCCACACTCGACGAGTGCTGCGTGGGGCCCTTTGGCACGATTTGGCTCAACGCGTTGGCCCGGTCACTTGCCAGCTGGCTTGTGGTCCCTGTGCCGACGAACTACCTAAGAAGACTCGTGAATCTGGTTGCTCCAGATCCACACCAGCTCCCCTGAAAAGGAGCCCCGACTCTGACCTTCCTGGTCCGAGTGAGAAGCAATCTTCCGATCCTGCGTGGATTGCTCTTACCAAGGCTTGTTTGCTCCAAACTTGAAGCCGACTGCACCGACGGTGAGAGCCTGCGTGGGACAGATCGTGACCTGCTCCTGGACGTCGCAGATGCCCCAGAGCCCACGTGACAGCGGAGAGAAGCTCCTCGACGACCACCTGATTGCGCCCGACATTGCCTGGTTCCATCCTGGTTCCACCCTGGTCACTGCTGAGTGACCCAGACTCTGTCCCCTCTGCTTTCAGGTACTCTACAACTGGAGTCCACCCTTGGACTCCACCGGACACTTCATCTTTAACCCGCCTGCAGCCCTTTCAGCTCCAAGCACCAAGAGCCTGCGTGTCAAAACCCGACGCCACTTCGACCCTGTGCACCCACTTCCTGTGGGTGAGGTAACTTTGCTCCGCCGGTGTTCCCGCACTGGTGCACACCTCTAGGGTCTGTGTGTTAAGTTTTGTTCCTCTAGGTTCAGCGGAAGTGTCCTTAAACTTTAACTCTTTGACTTTTACGCACCATTGGTTAACATTGGTGCATGCGTGCGCTTTCCGCACATCTCCCGAATCCCGAGGGCCATTCCTGACTTCAGCATTGCTTGTCCTGACTGCTCCCAGCGATTTCCTAGGCCCTAGGCCTAACCACTGTTCGAGTGGCCTCTCTTATACCACTTGTTTAGTATATGGTTTGAGTGGCCACCCGCCCTCATCCATAATTGTGCAACTTGTATGTTTAAACAGTGCTTTTGATTTAACGCTTGTGCCCCTTTATTCATAAAGAATACGGGGGATTGTTTTTAGTAATAAACACATATATTTTTATAATATATACTTGTGTGGTGTCCTTTCATTTGGTATTACAGGATTGTATGTGGTAAAACAGCTCGCTTAACACGACCTCTTAAGTTAAGCCTTTAGGCTGCTTAGTCCATGCTACCCCTAGGATAGCTTGTCTAATAAGGTTGACTTACAACCAGACACCATAAGGGGATTGTTTGGTCAGGTAGTAGGTGGTTCCAGAATTGGAAACATCCCCTACCAGGCCAACTTCTCACATTGGTGAGCAGCGGTGCGGATTTGAGCTTGCTGTTGTTTTACCATTGCAATCTTTATATCAAATTGAAAGATCACATCAAGTACCTCTAGGTACATATAAAATCAAAAGCTTAGCATATTAAGTTCTACTGAACTTAGTAGTTGTAGGTTGAAGGGATTAGCACACCCTGACTACAACTAACTAGCAAGGTACAGTAGGAAAACACTTAGTGTAGGTAAGTGCACCACTTACACCTCACTAGTAACCATGTCTGACACAGGAAAAGCCTCAGGGTCTGCTCCTGTGACAGTTGACCCTACCCAGGCAACTTTTGGATATGACAAACTAACCCGCAGAGACTTGATTGCCTTGTGCAAAGCAAGAGGGTTAAAAAGGGGCAGAAGCCCCACCTGCCTAATCCTGGTGGAAATCCTAGAACAGGATGACTTAGAGAAAGCAAAAGCAGCTTCCCTAGACACAGGAAATGGAGAGAACCCCCCTGTAGTTGATCCCCCTGAAGAGGAGGATGATGATGACTTGGATGAGGACTCAGATGTTGAGGACTTAGAAGTACAGGATCAGGGTAGCCAGGTTCCAGTTGGTAGGCTTAGCCAGGCCAACTTGGACCTACTGGGGAATGGAGAGGGCCAGCACCTCCCCAGAACCCAACATGTGATTCTCCCAGGCAACAGAAGAGTGAGATCTCCCTCAGGGGACTCTCATCTTTCTAGTGCCTCCAGAGAATCAGAGAGAGGCATGAGTGCTTCTCAGAAAGCTGAGCATAGGGCTAGAATGAGGGCTGTCAGACTCCAGATAGAGAGAGAGGAGGTAGCCCTGAGTCAAGCTAAGCTTACCTTAGCTCAAGCTAAACTTGCCTTGGCAAGAGAGCAGAAATTAAGTGGCTTAGATGTCACTGGTGGCAGCAATTTTCCAAGAGAAAAAGACAGGGCCTATGACAATAGAAACCTGACCAAGATTGTGCCCCCCTTTAAAGAAGGGGATGACATCCACAAATGGATGACTGCTCTTGAGAGAGCCTGCATGGTACAGCAGGTTCCTGAGAATCAGTGGGCTGCAATTTTGTGGTACTCCTTTTCTGAGAAAGGGAGGGACAGGCTCCTCACAGTTAGACCTGAGGATGCCAAAAACTACTCTGTTTTGAAGAGTGCTCTCATTGAAGGGTATGGCCTAACCACTGAGCAATACAGGTTGTTGTTCAGAGACACCCAGAAAGCACAGACTCAAGACTGGACTGATTTTGTGGAGTGTGCCACTAAGGCTTTGGAGGGTTGGTTGCAGGGAAGTAAAGTTTCAGACTATACAGGATTGTACAATCTTATGATGAGAGAACAGATCCTTAATAACTGTACAAACCAGCTGTTGCATCAATACCTTATTGACTCTGATCTGACCTCTCCCCAAGAATTGGGAAAGAAGGCAGACAAATGGGTCAGAACAAGGATTAAGCAGAAACCCCAGAACCAAGGTGGTGACCAGAAGAAAACAGACCAGAAGGGTGGTAATCAGAATCAGAAAGATAAAGAAAAAGACCAGAAGTCTTCAGGCCCCCAAACTAATAGTAAGGAGGGTGGTTCCCAAAATGGTAACAAGAAGAAGAAGAACAAAGGTCCAAAGACACCTTGGTGTAATACCTGCAAATCAGTTTCACACTGGGGCAGTGAGTGCACCAAGGCAAATCCAGTTCCCACCACTACAGCTCCTAAAGCAACTGCAACCCCAAGTACAGTAAGCAGTGGTGGAACACAGTCCAAGGGTGTAGCTGGGTTGACCCTGGGTATTGAAGTAGGATCTGGCCTAGTCAGAGTCCCTACACAGGCAGTTCTCCTGTATGATGTGGACATTGAGTTGCCCACTGCAGTAAGCCCCACTAACCTGGGCAAATACAGGCAGACTCCCTTAATTAATGAGAAACTGGCTCAAGCATACAGGGACACATGTGCCAGTGTCACCATGGTGACACCTGACTTTGTGGACCCTGGACAGATTGTACTAGGAGAGAGCTACCTAGTAACCAACGCCAGCAACTCCACTACCTCCCATAGTGTGGCAGTTGTGAACTTCTCCTGGGGAGGGGTTGATGGCCTAAAGAAAGTTGTGGTGAGTGCAGACCTACCAGTAGACTGTCTGTTAGGCAATGACCTTGAAAGCTCAGCATGGTCAGAAGTGGAGTACAGGACTCATGCAGAAATGCTAGGGATTTCAGAGCATGTCCTTGCCATGACAAGGGCTCAGGCTAAGAAGTGCCTTCCTGAACCAGTGGTGGATCTTGAGACAATAGACCAGCCACAACCCAAGAGAAGGAGCAAGAGAGGAAAGGCCCAGCCTTCCACCTTGCCCCAGGTTGAGGATCAAGTTTCAGAGGAAACTGATTCTGCAGTCCAAGAGGAGACTGTCTCAGAGGAACTTGAACCTGACCAGGTTGAGTTTCTGGGGACAGGGGGACCCTCAAGGGCAGACCTGAGGCAGGCTCAATTAGATTGCCCTTCCCTTGAACCCCTCAGACAGCAGGCTGCTGCTGAGGCTGCTGGGGATGCTAAAGGTACCCATACTGTGTATTGGGATGAGGGACTCCTTTACTCAGAGGCTAGAGACCCCAAGCCTGGCATGACCAGGAGGTTGGTCATACCTCTGCAGTTTAGGGGATTCCTCCTTACCTTGGCCCATGATATTCCCCTTGCAGGACACTTAGGCCAGAACAAGACGTGGGACAGGCTTGTTCCACACTTTCACTGGCCTCACATGTCAGAGGATGTCAAGGAGTTTTGTCGCTCCTGTGTCACTTGCCAAGCCAGTGGTAAGTCAGGTGGCACAACAAAGGCCCCCCTTATACCACTACCTGTGGTGGGGGTCCCCTTTGAGAGAGTTGGAATTGATATTGTGGGTCCAATGGACCCCCAAACAGCATCTGGGAACAGATTCATACTGGTGGTAGTGGATCATGCCACCAGGTATCCAGAGGCTATTCCCCTAAGGACCACCACAGCACCTGTGGTGGCAAAAGCCCTCATTGCAGTTTTCTCAAGAGTGGGCTTTCCTAAGGAGGTACTATCAGATAGAGGGACGAATTTTATGTCCAGCTATCTAAAAGCAATGTGGAAGGAATGTGGAGTAAACTATAAGTTTACCACCCCATATCATCCACAATGCAATGGGCTTGTGGAGAGATTTAACAAGACCCTTAAAGGCATGATAAAAGGATTACCAGAGAAGCTCAGGCGGAAATGGGACATTCTTTTACCCTGCCTGCTCTTTGCTTACAGAGAGGTCCCACAGAAGGGGGTTGGCTACAGCCCTTTTGAACTTTTGTTTGGCCACCCTGTGAGAGGTCCATTGTGTTTGGTGAAGGAAGGATGGGAGTTACCTCTCAAAAAGCCCAAACTAGACATAGTGGACTATGTACTTGGTCTCCGCTCCAGGATGGCTGAGTACATGGAAAGAGCATCCAAAAACCTGGAGGCCAGCCAAGAATTACAGAAAGCTTGGCATGACCAAAAGGCTGTACTGGTAGAGTTCCAACCAGGACAGAAGGTATGGGTACTGGAGCCAGTGGCTCCAGCAGCACTCCAGGACAAATGGAGTGGACCCTATCCTATTATTGAGAAGAAGGGGGAAGTCACCTACTTGGTAGACTTTGGAACACCCAGGAGCCCTCACAGGGTAATCCATGTGAATCGCTTGAAAGCATTTGTGGACAGGGAGGACATGAGCTTGCTCATGGCCACAGATGGGGAACAGGAGGAAGAGAGTGACCCTCTCCCAGACCTGCTTTCTCAGAACCCTGATGATGGTTCAGTTGATGGAGTAGCCTTGGCAGGCAGCCTCACTGACCAGCAACAGAGGGACTGCAGACAAGTTTTGCAGGCTCACAGGCAAATGTTTTCACTCACACCCAGCCAAACTGACTGGTGTACCCATGTCGTGGACACTGGTGACAGTCTGCCTGTCAAGAATAAGATCTACAGGCAACCTGATCATGTCAGGGATTGCATCAAGGCTGAGGTGCAAAAGATGTTGGAGCTTGGAGTGATTGAGCCATCAGAGAGCCCATGGGCCAGCCCAGTAGTCCTGGTGCCAAAACCTCATACCCAAGATGGTAAGAGAGAAATGAGGTTTTGCGTGGATTACAGGGGTCTCAATGCTGTCACTAGGACAGATGCTCACCCCATTCCAAGAGCAGATGAGCTCATTGACAGATTGGCTTCTGCCAAGTTTCTGAGCACATTTGATCTGACAGCTGGCTACTGGCAAATCAGACTAGCTGAGGAGTCAAAATCCAAAACAGCATTCTCTACCCCTAGTGGACATTATCAGTTTGTGGTAATGCCCTTTGGTTTGAAGAATGCACCTGCCACTTTCCAAAGGTTGGTGAACCAAGTCCTTACTGGGTTGGATGACTTTTGTGCAGCTTATCTAGATGATATTGCTGTCTTTAGCTCCACCTGGGAGGATCACCTGATCCACCTGAAGAAAGTTTTGGAGGCCCTGCAAAAGGCAGGCCTAACTATCAAGGCCACAAAGTGCCAGATAGGGCAGAGTAAGGTTGTATACCTGGGCCACCTAGTAGGTGGAGGCCAGGTTCAGCCACTGGAAAGCAAAATCCAGGCCATACAGGACTGGGCTCCTCCAGTTACCCAGACACAAGTCAGAGCCTTCTTGGGCCTGACTGGGTATTACAGAAAGTTTGTGAAAAACTATGGGTCTATAGTGACACCATTAAATGACTTGACATCCAAGAAGATGCCAAAAAAGGTTCAGTGGACAGTTAGCTGTCAGAAGGCATTTGAAGACCTGAAGAAGGCCATGTGCTCTGCACCTATCCTAAAGAGTCCTGACTACTCCAAACAGTTCATTGTTCAGACAGATGCTTCTGAGTTAAGGGTGGGAGCTGTGCTCTCACAACTTAATCAAGATGGTCAAGACCAGCCTATTGCTTTCATTAGCAGGAGGCTGACTCCCAGAGAGAAACGTTGGTCAGCCATTGAGAGGGAGGCCTTTGCTGTGGTTTGGGCATTAAAGAAGTTGAGGTCCTACTTGTTTGGAACTCACTTCCTGGTGCAGACAGACCATAAGCCCCTCTTATGGCTTAATCAGATGAAGGGTGAAAATCCCAAACTGCTCAGGTGGTCCATTTCCCTACAGGGGATGGACTTTACAGTGGAGCACCGCCCAGGGACTGACCATGGTAATGCAGATGGTCTCTCCAGGTACTTCCACTTAGAACATGAAGACTTATCTGGTCAAGGTTAGTTTAATGTCCCTGCGTTTGGGGGGGGGGTTGTGTAGGAGAGTAGGGTCTGCTATCCTATGGTCACCCCAAATTTTTGCTTTTTGCTTCACTGGTTTTCGACTACTGAGGCTGTGGGCCTGCTGATCAGACCCCCAGCCTGCTGTTCTCTCACTAAATTAATGACACATGTGCTATAGGCACATACCAATTGGAAATGGACTCCTTGTCAGCCCCTGTAGAATGCACTATAGGTGCACAGGGCACAGGAGCCACTAAGGCCTACCAGGGGCTGCAGCATATCTTTTGCCACCCCTGGCTGGTTCTTAAATTGACACAACTGGCTGATCACTCAGCTGGGGTAAGGTGGTGTACACACCCCTTGCTTAGATATAGTATACCTATGTCTAAACCTATATCTGGACACATGTAAACCTGTGAGCCACTCCTATAGTCAGGCCTCACCAATCCTGGAGGCTGGGTGCATGGTTTTATGTGAGATGGAGCTCTAGCATGAGCTGAGCCTGTCTGCAGCCGTCGGGAACAAATCCCTAAGCTGTTTCAGGATAATGCCATACCATATACTATTAAGTGCCTTATAATCCTCGCGGTTATTTAGCAACTTTGGTTTGGCTTTATCAAAACATGTCGTGTAAGGTGTCATACGCTTTGGAATACCATCCCCTCGCCAGTTCTGGCGACGGGGATGGCATTCCACCCCTCTAGAGGGGTAAGACATGTTACTTCACTTTAATGCGGTTGATTTCTCCAAAGGCCTTAAGATCCACAAAATGGATGCCTCTGCCACAGACAAATGTCTGGACCCCTGGAGCTGACCGAAACTCAGTCAAGGGGGTCCTGGACAAAGGGTTTCCTGTCACAGGAGGGTGTCACCGCCCTCCAGACAGGAGATAGTGTATTGTAGCAGGGAGGTTTGAAAGAAACCAGACACTGCTTGGGGCGCACAAGGCTGCCCCTTGCATAATCCGGCCAAACCGGTTCTGGGGCACTCCAGCCCTCGTGCCAGGGCAGCCTGGATCAAAGGAAGGGGGTGTATCCACCCACTTCCTGGGTCCCACCCATAGGAGGGGACCTAGCAGGTAATCACGCCCACCAGATTCGAATAAGAGTGGGAGCAGTGCCAATGCACATCAGATTTCCTGGAAGAAACATTTGAAACGATATTCTGGACCCTTCGCCCTCCATTTCAACGTGGAAGCCCGAAGAATCTCCCTTGTGGTCAAGGAGTGACCACCTTGCAGCAGCAGGCACCATCCAGCCCTCGACGTCTACTTAGTTGCAGTTCCCGCCGGAACTCGAGCGACTGAGATCGACGAGATCAAGCCTGCCCAGCTTCTAGCAGCCCGATCCACAGTCCCTACAAAGCTGAGACCCGTGGAGGCGACCGGAAGCGTGGGGCACGCCATCTTGAAGTGACCACGAGACGCTGACCGTGCAGCCCACGAGTGACCCTCGAAGCTGTGCACCGGGGTTTGAGAAGCCCCCACCCTGAGCTACTCCTGAGCCGAAGTTCAGCCCCCCACACTCGACGAGTGCTGCGTGGGGCCCTTTGGCACGATTTGGCTCAACGCGTTGGCCCGGTCACTTGCCAGCTGGCTTGTGGTCCCTGTGCCGACGAACTACCTAAGAAGACTCGTGAATCTGGTTGCTCCAGATCCACACCAGCTCCCCTGAAAAGGAGCCCCGACTCTGACCTTCCTGGTCCGAGTGAGAAGCAATCTTCCGATCCTGCGTGGATTGCTCTTACCAAGGCTTGTTTGCTCCAAACTTGAAGCCGACTGCACCGACGGTGAGAGCCTGCGTGGGACAGATCGTGACCTGCTCCTGGGCGTCGCAGATGCCCCAGAGCCCACGTGACAGCGGAGAGAAGCTCCTCGACGACCACCTGATTGCGCCCGACATTGCCTGGTTCCATCCTGGTTCCACCCTGGTCACTGCTGAGTGACCCAGACTCTGTCCCCTCTGCTTTCAGGTACTCTACAACTGGAGTCCACCCTTGGACTCCACCGGACACTTCATCTTTAACCCGCCTGCAGCCCTTTCAGCTCCAAGCACCAAGAGCCTGCGTGTCAAAACCCGACGCCACTTCGACCCTGTGCACCCACTTCCTGTGGGTGAGGTAACTTTGCTCCGCCGGTGTTCCCGCACTGGTGCACACCTCTAGGTTCTGTGTGTTAAGTTTTGTTCCTCTAGGTTCAGCGGAAGTGTCCTTAAACTTTAACTCTTTGACTTTTACGCACCATTGGTTAACATTGGTGCATGCGTGCGCTTTCCGCACATCTCCCGAATCCCGAGGGCCATTCCCGACTTCAGCATTGCTTGTCCTGACTGCTCCCAGCGATTCCCTAGGCCCTAGGCCTAACCACTGTTCGAGTGGCCTCTCTTATACCACTTGTTTAGTATATGGTTTGAGTGGCCACCCGCCCTCATCCATAATTGTGCAACTTGTATGTTTAAACAGTGCTTTTGATTTAACGCTTGTGCCCCTTTATTCATAAAGAATACGGGGGATTGTTTTTAGTAATAAACACATATATTTTTATAATATATACTTGTGTGGTGTCCTTTCATTTGGTATTACAGGATTGTATGTGGTAAAACAGCTCGCTTAACACGACCTCTTAAGTTAAGCCTTTAGGCTGCTTAGTCCATGCTACCCCTAGGATAGCTTGTCTAATAAGGTTGACTTACAACCAGACACCATAAGGGGATTGTTTGGTCAGGTAGTAGGTGGTTCCAGAATTGGAAACATCCCCTACCAGGCCAACTTCTCACAACTCCCATGAGCAGAACTATGAGATTTTCCAAATTCGGAGCAGAACTATGAGATTTTCCAATTTCCACCACTGGTTTTCCCACAGCCACCAACTGAAGAGTTTACTAGTGGCCGTGTGAACCCACCCGGGGAAAAGGGGAATGGAACAGAGAAGAGACTGCCTGACCATCTGGCTCTTCCACTCTACTTCTTCCTTTCCGCCGTACTCCTTTTTTTGCCTTTCTTACTCCCTCTCTCTCTTCAAGCATGAGTGGAAATCGATGTAACAGAAAAGCACACCATTACTAATTTCCTTCAATTCCTTCTCCACTTTCTTACTCTCTCACTCTCTCTCTCTCTATATATATATATTTCCTTACCCATAGAGCCTATGGCTTTTGCTCCTAATCTATTCTTCAATATAAGTATTTTATTCTTTGGTAACCTGCATTATAATAACATTTTCGCACCCTTTAACTCTGTGAGTTCATTTATTCTTTTTCACTCATTCGTTCATTCACTCACTGCCTTACTTTCTTATTGTTGGAAATGGGATCCCCGGCTGGCCAGGGCTTTCGCCAAAGTCAGTCAGAGACCACCACTCCCAAGTCAGGGCAAGGGAGTTACACGCCAAGATAACCCCTGCTCACCCTCTAGGTAACGTGGCGCGAGCAGCAAGGCTAAACTCGGAGGCGATGTAAGTTAAGTATTTGCGCACGCACCCCAGCAACAACACCCAAAGGCCCACCACAAAGGAAACTCCACACAAGGTTATATAAAAATAGCCTTTGTATGACACCAAAACACATTAGATAAAACACACACTTTACAATGTGCCAGAGGCATGGGCAGAATTTACAGGGGATATGTACAAGACAGGGCCACCTGGACCACTGTCAGGAATCAGAAGTAGCACTTTCAGAAATAGCACTTAGAATATAAAATTACTTTAGCACAAAATAGCACACAACCAGTATCTACTGGTAACCAGGACCTCACTAGCACCACCTGTACTAGGGAGAAAACAACCACCTATGTATCACAATACCTGTAGGTGTGTAAGCACATAACACATGATGCAATGCATAACATTCATTCAGAGGTGTAAGGAAGGAAAACTCATGATGCATCAACAATACATTCAGAGGTGTAAAACAATCACAATGGCGCCAAACTCACAAGTCACCACCTGTGACTGTCCATAGGCAGGAACACCAGAACTGTCCCAATGTCAGGGGCCTAAACGGAGCAGCTGCCCACGAAGTGCTGGGCAGCTGTGTGAGACAATACTGGGGCCAACGTGGGAGCCTCGCTGGGCTCTGGGCCCCAGAACAAAGATGTGCCCCCTAGAGCCTCTCTGGGCTCTTAACACAAATGTGGCGCTGTGGAGCCTCTCTGGGCTCTTAGTAAACAACTGTCCCCTTGAGCCTCCCAGGCTCAAAATAACTGATGCCCCTAGAGCCTCTCCGGGCTCAAAGCAACAATGGCCCTCCCAGAGCCTCTCAGGGCTCTTGAACACAGCAATGGGGGCACTCAGGGTTAAAGAAATGCCCCGTCGTTGGAGCCTCGCTGGGCTCGGAACACAGGCAACACTGCCCCCGGATGGAGCCTCTCAGGCTCTGGTGAGATGCCTCCGCGATCGAGGAGCACCGCTCTGGGGAACACATTGTTGAGGGAGGGCCCCTTGGGCTTCTGAACACCCTGGACCTCGCACTGGGGGGGGGGGATGCGGGCACCGGCAATGTGCCCCGACGCCTCCCCCTCCTCCCGAACCCTCACGCCTCCCACTCACCGGGTCTCTGCCGGAAGGTGATGCAGCTCTCGCTCCTCGGGGTCTCTCTCCACACCGGGGAGCTCCACTCTGCTCCCGGTCGTGCTGCGGTGGCTCTTGGGCTCCGGGGCTCTCCCTTGGTCTCGGGAGCCCTGGGAAGGCAGGCGCCGCTCTCCCTCCTCACTCACCGGATCCCGGGGTCGGCTCCCGGCAGCTTCCGGCTTCCTCTGTCCTCTCGGCTGCGGTGTGCGGGACTTCCGGTCGGCCGCGCACGGATTGGCCGGCCGGACAACCACTTCCGGGTCGTCGCGGGCAGCGTGGGGGCCCGGCTCAGGCACTGCAGGCGGGGGTGAATTTACCGAGGGGTGGCCTCCCTCGAGGTAAATTATAAATCAGAAACAGCGGCAATGTCCCGGGCAGGGTGGGCACCTGCCAGGGGACTCTAAAATCAGCAAAAGCGGCGTGGGCAGCCGCGGAAGGGCAATGACAGCGCTCCCAACACTTACCCGATAAATAAAGCGCTTCTAAGCGCTAGGGCCGCAAATAAAGCGCTTCCAACGCTTCAGGGATAAAAGACAGCGTTCTCAAGCGCTAAGGGCAAAGTCCAGGCCCCAAAGTCCCTAAAAGACAAGCCAAAGTCCTTCTAGGCAGGCAGGGGGGCAAGGCTGGGCTATGAGGCAGCTCACTGGGTCTCCAGGCAGGGAGACACTCCAAGTGGCGGTCCTCTGGCCCAGCGACAGCAGCAAAAGCCCCCTCAGGATCCTGGAAGAGAACAACCTCTGTGGGGACACAGCCCCATTTTTATACACCATATTCCTTTGTCTGAGGGCAGGGTTGGGGCGGAACCAGTCGCAGCTGGTTCTTGAGTACTCTGTTTACCTCAACCACCCTCTCTATTCACTGGCAGGGCTTGGGTCATTAGACACACCACAGGGGGGCGGAGCCAGCATTGTGTGGGGAAAACCCAGCCCATCCAGGACACAGGTACACTCCTCCCACACATCACTCATGCTAATCTCACACTCACCACCGGGCAGACCCATCCAGACTTCCTGGAGCCTGGCATGCCAGCCAGCTCCAGCCAATCACACTCCAGCACCCTCACTGCACACGTACAGCCATGTCTAGAAATGGCGCTTCCCTACTAGACACATACATGCTGCATACACCATCTCGCAGCATTCACTCTCACGAGTTCACACATACCAGACTCAAGCCTGTACACCCCACGCATCAGGAACTACCAGGGACACATACATTCCCCATGCATTCCTATGGGCGGGCAGGCCTAGCTCAGCACATGCACTCAGAGTGCGCACGCACTTTCTACTGGGACACAGTGAAAGTGCGCAGAATCCCAAAAATCACCATTGCCAGGTCACCATTTCAAGCAAAAAGTCTAGGGGTGAACCTGCCCTAAGGCCCAAGTCCAACACAACCCCCTTCCAGCCAAAACGCAGGGGAGACCAATCACCATCGTGATGGACTTCCCTTCTTGGGGCGATAGAACACGGACGCGGGCCCGCAACTGCAGGGATACCCTCCTGTTCTAAGCCACGGTGAACCCATGGGATTCCTTCTCAACACACTGTCTGGACCAACTGGGCTACCCCACTGGTACTCCCAAGTTGTCCGCGGCCAGGACCAGGCCCTGGGCCACCCAGGTGCCACTGGTCCTTTCCAATTCGCAGAGCGGGGGGTAGTAACCCCTGGCACATAGCGGCCATTTTCCACTCTTCCTGTCTGCAAGACAGGACTAGACTGCCACTGGTTCTCCAGCCTAGGGTCTACACCCTCAGGCGGACCAGGAGTCTCAGGGAAGGCTCTCCTCCCCCTACCTCTTCTTCTAGGGTTCCTCCTCCCTCTGCGAGGGGTACCCTTACAACGCCACTCCAACCCAGGGCTTATCCACTCAGGTTGCACCGGGGTCAGAGGTGGGCTCTCCCACCCTCTGCACCCCCTTCCAGAGGTCTGCCCTCTCCCACCTGGAGAAGTTCCTATGGAAGAAGAACCGGTCAGGACACTGGTTACAGTCGTCCTACCCTTCAGGTCAGGCTGACCCTGAACCTGGCCTTCCAACCTCTGGTCTAAAACCTTTGGTGGAACAATTGCCTGGCACTCCAGGACTTCTGGGGTTCACACACAATCCCCCTGAGGCTAACAAATGAGACATATGTTGTGTGACTGTCTGTCTGGCGCAGATCTCCCGTCCCCTGTCCACCTGACAGTGCGTGACGATCCCCCAGACCAGAAGTGGCGCCACCCGGGTCACTACACGGGAACCTAGCCCAACTGGGTAGTCCCTGACCCACTGGTCCTTCCACTGGGGAACTCCCCCAATCACTCCTCACTCTGGACTCCTGTACCCTCCCTACCGGAGCGGTACTGTCAGACTCTAGAACCACAAGAGCTCTGTTTACAGACGCTCCTGGTCCTCTACTCACTAGGAGATCCTCCTCAAGTGGACTAACAGGACAGCCTAGGTCCCCAACCTGGTGTTCCCTACAGAAACCATCCAAGTCCTGAGGCAGGGCTTCGGGCGTCTGGGGAACCTCGGTCTCCCCCTCACTCCTGCTCCACTGAGCCAGGCAGTGAGCCCCTACACCCTCCTCGCTATCCTGGGACCTAGCTGGGCTACACTGAGCCTCTTCCACCACGCTGGGCTGGAAGATCCCTGAACCACGACTTTTGGAGTCACTCACCAATGACTCTAGAGAACCTCTAGCACTTTCCCAGCGCTCTGCTTCCTTAGCAAGCTCCCATGGGCAAAAGTGCTCAGACTTCAACAGGTGCTGGCGCAACTCTAGACAACAAACACTGAGCAACTGCTCTTTGAGAAACATATTTACTACTCCGTCCCTCTCATCGTCCGGGTTATCCGCCAGCCAATCCTCCATTGCATCAGAACAGTCATCCACAAAATACCCCCACTTCTGGTGAGGCGGTTTCCTATGGTTCCTGAACTTCAACCTGTTCTCCTCCTCTTGGGAAACAGGTTCCAGACTGGGGGAACTGGGACTGGGATTTCCTACACTGAAATCTAAATAGCTGCCACCACTGGACCCAACCCTCCCTGGGGGATCCAGACACTCAACACTGCGCGCAGGGGATAGTCTACCCTCCAGAGCTACTTTGCCTCTGGTGGAGGCCCTCTCAGCCTCCTCTATCCTTTCCTGCGCTAAGACCCTCTCGGTCTCTAGCTGTTGCTTTCTAACGCCAAGCTGTGCCATAGCCTGGGCATGCTCCAACCTGAGCTTCTCTAAAGCCAGCTGGTGCTCCCTTTCTCTCCTCCTATCTTCCAGCTCCTCTGGGGACAGGGAAAGGGATGAGGCGCTGCCTCCTACGCTGGACCCAGCAAGGGACTCCCTATCTATGGGGTCTCTACTCTCTACTGGTGTCCAGGTGCTGTCATCTTCTTCCTCTTCTGAATCTTCAGGGCTCCCCACAGACCCACCACCCTCCTGGTGTGGGGCCCAGACCCTTTCCTCACTGCGCTCACGATCCCATTGACCCTCTTGCCATCTGACCAGGCGGTCCCTAAGGTCGTACCAGTTTGACTCACCCCTCCCTTTGTCTCTCTCGTCACAGAACCTTACCAGCTCCCACGTACTGTAGGTATCTAGATCACTGAAATCAAAGACAAGCTCCATCTTGGCAGGACGTTCTAGAGACAAGATCACACAGGGAACCTAGGGGTCTGAGCTAACACAGGAGTACAGAATTCACAAGGTCTCAGCAAGCTCTCTACCCTAGAGAACTCACACTCACTTGCCTAGTGCCACACACCATTCATCCACACACAACCCTCCCCTCGGACTGGTAAGGCAGTTTCTACCACCCCTGATTCCTCAACCTGACCACACGTGACACAGGTACCGACTCTGGGCGCAGGGTGGGGGAACAAATGTACTGGACACAATTGCACAATGATACCTTCAGGAGAAGAAAATATGAAACTTCAAAAAAACAATCCCCTAAAATGTGGTCATCTAAAATGCAGAGTTTTGTGGTGCAGCCAGCTGCTACTAAGGTACAAGGCAAACACAAATCCTTATCCTCACCGCTTGCCGCCAATGTTGGAAATGGGATCCCCGGCTGGCCAGGGCTTTCGCCAAAGTCAGTCAGAGACCACCACTCCCAAGTCAGGGCAAGGGAGTTACACGCCAAGATAACCCCTGCTCACCCTCAAGGTAACGTGGCGCGAGCAGCAAGGCTAAACTCGGAGGCGATGTAAGTTAAGTATTTGCGCACGCACCCCAGCAACAACACCCAAAGGCCCACCACAAAGGAAACTCCACACAAGGTTATATAAAAATAGCCTTTGTATTACACCAAAACACATTAGATAAAACACACACTTTACAATGTGCCAGAGGCACGGGCAGAATTTACAGGGGATATGTACAAGACAGGGCCACCTGGACCACTGTCAGGAATCAGAAGTAGCACTTTCAGAAATAGCACTTAGAATATAAAATTACTTTAGCACAAAATAGCACACAACCAGTATCTACTGGTAACCAGGACCTCACTAGCACCACCTGTACTAGGGAGAAAACAACCACCTATGTATCACAATACCTGTAGGGGTGTAAGCACATAACACATGATGCAATGCATAACATTCATTCAGAGGTGTAAGGAAGGAAAACACATGATGCATCAACAATACATTCAGAGGTGTAAAACAATCACAATGGCGCCAAACTCACAAGTCACCACCTGTGACTGTCCATAGGCAGGAACACCAGAACTGTCCCAATGTCAGGGGCCTAAACGGAGCAGTTGCCCACGAAGTGCTGGGCAGCTGTGTGAGACAATACTGGGGCCAACGTGGGAGCCTCGCTGGGCTCTGTGCCCCAGAACAAAGATGTGCCCCCTAGAGCCTCTCTGGGCTCTTAACACAAATGTGGCGCTGTGGAGCCTCTCTGGGCTCTTAGTAAACAACTGTCCCCTTGAGCCTCCCAGGCTCAAAATAACTGATGCCCCTAGAGCCTCTCCGGGCTCAAAGCAACAATGGCCCTCCCAGAGCCTCTCAGGGCTCTTGAACACAGCAATGGGGGCACTCAGGGTTAAAGAAATGCCCCGTCATTGGAGCCTCGCTGGGCTCGGAACACAGGCAACACTGCCCCCGGATGGAGCCTCTCAAGCTCTGGTGAGATGCCTCCGCGATCGAGGAGCACCGCTCTGGGGAACACTGTGTTGAGGGAGGGCCCCTTGGGCTTCTGAACACCCTGGACCTCGCACTGGGGGGGGGGATGCGGGCACCGGCAATGTGCCCCGACGCCTCCCCTTCCTCCCGAACCCTCACGCCTCCCACTCACCGGGTCTCTGCCGGAAGGTGCTGCAGCTCTCGCTCCTCGGGGTCTCTCTCCACACCGGGGAGCTCCACTCTGCTCCCGGTCGTGCTGCGGCGGCTCTTGGGCTCCGGGGCTCTCCCTTGGTCTCGGGAGCCCTGGGAAGACAGGCGCCGCTCTCCCTCCTCACTCACTGGATCCCGGGGTCGGCTCCCGGCAGCTTCCGGCTTCCTCTGTCCTCTCGGCTGCGGTGGGCGGGACTTCCGGTCGGCCGCGCACGGATTGGCCGGCCGGACAACCACTTCCGGGTCGTCGCGGGCAGCGTGGCGGCCCGGCTCAGGCACTGCAGGCGGGGGATGAATTTACCGAGGGGTGGCCTCCCTCGAGGTAAATTATAAATCAGAAACAGCGGCAATGTCCCGGGCAGGGTGGGCACCTGCCAGGGGACTCTAAAATCAGCCAAAGCGGCGTGGGCAGCCGCGGAAGGGCAATGACAGCGCTCCCAGCGCTTAGCCGATAAATAAAGCGCTTCTAAGCGCTAGGGCCGCAAATAAAGCGCTTCCAACGCTTCAGGGATAAAAGACAGCGCTCTCAAGCGCTAAGGGCAAAGTCCAGGACCCAAAGTCCCTAAAAGACAAGCCAAAGTCCTTCTAGGCAGGCACGGGGGCAAGGCTGGGCCCAGAGCCAGCTCACTGGGTCTCCAGGCAGGGAGACACTCCAAGTGGCGGCCCTCTGGCCCAGCGACAGCAGCAACAGCCCCCTCAGGATCCTGGAAGAGAACAACCTCTGTTGGGACACAGCCCCATTTTTATACACCATATTCCTTTGTCTGAGGGCAGGGTGGGGGCGGAACCAGTCGCAGCTGGTTCTTGAGTACTCTGTTTACCTCAACCACCCTCTCTATTCACTGGCAGGGCTTGGGTCATTAGACACACCACAGGGGGGCGGAGCCAGCATTGTGTGGGGAAAACCCAGCCCATCCAGGACACAGGTACACTCCTCCCACACATCACTCATGCTAATCTCACACTCACCACCGGGCAGACCCATCCAGACTTCCTGGAGCCTGGCATGCCAGCCAGCTCCAGCCAATCACACTCCAGCACCCTCACTGCACACGTACAGCCATGTCTAGAAATGGCGCTTCCCTACTAGACACATACATGCTGCATACACCATCTCGCAGCATTCACTCTCACGAGTTCACACATACCAGACTCAAGCCTGTACACCCCACGCATCAGGAACTACCAGGGACACATACATTCCCCATGCATTCCTATGGGCGGGCAGGCCTAGCTCAGCACATGCACTCAGAGTGCGCACGCACTTTCCACTGGGACACAGTGAAAGTGCGCAGAATCCCAAAAATCACCATTGCCAGGTCACCATTTCAAGCAAAAAGTCTAGGGGTGAACCTGCCCTAAGGCCCAAGTCCAACACTTATCTTCTGAATTCTTCTTACTTCTCCCTTAGAAACCTTCTGGAGCCTCCGTCATCAACCAAGCAATGAAGAAATCAGGAACTGAAGTATTCAATGGGTAAGTGTTAATTCTTCTCTTTATATTTCTTTTTTCCTATTTACTTTAAATTGTTATTTCTCTCTAGTTCTAAATTACCGAGCTAACTAACCGACGCACCGAAGCGCTCGAACATGCGCCTAAGCCTGGCACAAAATTGCGCTATTTCTATTTAACTAGACTACAGAAAGAACATGACTAATCTCTGAAATCCATTGGTGCCTCGGTTCTAAAATCAACCGGTGCACTTCACAGCTGGTCTAGACCTCGCACCCGTGTACAGGAACTCAGGACTAGACCGGCAACTTCCACCGCGGTCCTCCCTGTTGGTAGTATAGGGGAGAATGCCCGGTTCCGTGCTATAATCACCCGCGACCTTTTGCGAGCGGGTGATCTTTGCAATGCTGGTTCAATGGCAGATACTGCGAGACAAAGAAGATCTTTAATTACTTTTTGATGCACCCTGACACCTGTCCAGCGGGTGCAGAAGAGGTGAGGTCTGTACTGTGCTAAGGAGGAGAGACCTGTCCTGGGCTGGGGGTGCAGTGGAGGTGCGGCCTATCCAGTGTAGAAGTAAACCTCAGCAAGGCCTACCAGTGCAAGGGGTTCGCCCTTCTCTGCACAAAGTCCTCAGACCATAGGAAGAAGTTGGCACAGAAACTTGGAAATAGAAGAGTATAGTTTATTAACCTCCGGAGGTGGTACTACAGTCCACACAACACCCTTCGGTATTGTATGGAGTAGCACACCAAACTAAAGCACATGGCCACTATTATACACAAAGAGGGGGCTCAAAGAAGGCGGTACAAAACACAAGAATGAGTTTTATGTACATATAAGGACATTTTAGCAGCACAATCGATGAATGGGCGGAGTTAACGGTTCTCGAGACCTTCGAAGACACATTCCTATCTGGAACTAATTACTAACAGCTGCAGACTCTACTGGGCATGCGCTAAAACAGGTGATACTAAATATAGCCTGTTGCTGGGCAGATTTCGAGCGCAGTTAACAAGGAAGTAGGACAAAACACACGGTGAGCACATGGCAGCATATGACAGACAAAATGGCTGCCGCAAATACAAAATGGAGTCGACTCAATTGTTACGGTAGTTTCCAAATACAGCATGTCTTCTGCGAATGCTTAATCTAATCGCTGTCAAATTACAACAGACGACCCTTTCAGCATTAGCTGAAGACATTCGACTTCCTGGGATAGTCTAAATATTCATCCTGTATATCAATTTTCATCATTTCAGCTACTTCTTTGTCTAAAATACTTTGTACTTTCATATCTGCAGTATTTCTCCTAGCTGGTATACAAGCATTAATGCACATAGAGCATAATATTGGACCACAATGCACACATATACAACATGTACAGATTATCGCAATTATGATACACAGGACAATCAATATTTTCCAGCCCCAAGCAGAAACTAGAGTCCAAAACCATCCCGCAAAAGTCCAAGTACCATTTTCTGTATGAATTTCTTCAGCAATCTTATGGAGTTTATTTATCGCATTGTACACTGATGGTGTGTGTTCAGGGATGAACACACAACAACTACTACCAATGATGCGACATGCACCACCTCGGTCAGCAAGCCAAGCATAACATCTAGCACCATCCTGTTCTGGAGTGCAACAACTCGGTAATGCAGTCACTTATTCCAACAGGAATCTGTCCAACACTTTGTACACATAAGTTTGCTTTAGTCTTTGTAACAGAAATCACAAAGCGTTCACTTTCGTCAGAGTTTCTTGTGTTGGTGAAGACATATGGCGTTGAAATATTGTCCGGTCGGTATTCCTCCCTTTCCCATTTAGTTCCATTAGCTTGAGGATACCCATCTTTGTCTTGATAACACTCTTTATTCAAACGGAAAAGAAGTCCACCTACTGTAGGCTTTCTGGTTGCAAACAAGAGAGTGAACCAGGCTCGAGAGCCATTATGTGAGAAAGGAAGAGGTATAAAAGGTGTTCCTCCTTTCTTTTGATGAGCAGGCATCATCCCACATACCCAACACTTGGTTGTGTTTGTAGCATTATGAGTATGATGCAGCATCTGAATAAAAGTGTTGTTGAGATAAGATTGACGATGCTTCTGCTCCTGATACGGGAGCGTAAAGAAGAAGTGCTCCTCCGGTATTGGCGTAGTAGTAACAAACAACTCACGAGCAGGAGTTGTCTTCTCAACAGACCAAGTGATTGTCGCCATAATCACCAAAGCAGCAATAAACCCTATAGCACAAAAAATCTTCTTTCTCTCCATTTCAATAACAGCACTAGACAATTGTGCCAAATAGTCATCCATTAGGACACAAGGTACATCATATACAGAACTTGGTTTAGGAACTCCCCAGATATTCATTGGCCTCCCGAACACAATCTCGTAGGGAGTGAGACCTGTCCGGAAATGCGGCACTGATCTAATAGAAAACAATACCAATGGCAATGCATCTGGCCAAGTCAAAGAAGTAGAAGCCTGTATTTTCGCTAATTTGAACTTCAGAATAGCATTGTATCTTTCCACTAATCCTGCTGATTGCGGGTGGAACACCGCATGGAACTTCTGTTTGATCCCTGATCCTTTCAGGACATACTTGATAACATTCCCTATAAAGTGAGGTCCGTTATCACTCCACAAAAGTCTACAAACACCATATCTAGGAAAGAATTCCTTCAAAAGCACCTTTGCCATAGTAATAGCAGTGTTGTCCTTTGTGGGGTATGCCTCAATCCACTTACTAAAGGCACATACCACCACCAAGACATACTTCAGATTATTGCAGCGTTCAAGCTGAATATAATCCATTTGCAAAACTTCAAAAGGTGCAGTTGGTGTAGCAAAACCTCCTGCAGGAGTTCGTGTCCATTTTCCAGGATTAAATTGCAAACAAATCATACATGATTGTACTACTCTCTTAGCTGTGCTAGCAATTTCTGGATGCTCCCAAACTTGCGTAAGCAATTTCACTATTGCTGAAGCTCTAACATGTGCCAGCCCATGTGCCATCTGAACCATAGGTTGTACAAAAGCTATGGGCAACTTCCATTTATCCATTTGCTTATTTTGCCAACAACCTTCATCATCCAACTCTCCATCTTTAGACCATTGCTCCCGTTCTTTCTCAGAAGCGTCTCTCTGTATCTCTAATACTTCTTGCCTAGCATCGTGCCACCGCTCAGCTTGCAACTTAACTACATACATGGAAGTAGTGCTGGGCTGCATCGCAGTCTCACGTGCCACTCGATCTGCAAAGGCATTTCCTTGTCCCACCTTATCTGTAACTTTCTTGTGAGCACTACATTTCACAATAGCTATTCTTTTTGGGTATGTCAACGCAGTCAAAAGGTTATGCATTAATTCTCCGTGCATTATCTGCATCCCATGTGATGTCAGAAAGCCTTTTTCCTTCCAGAGCAGGCCAAAATCATGCGCCACTCCAAAAGCATAGCGGCTATCTGTATAAATGTTCACACACAAATCAGTACTAAGCTCACATGCTCGTGTCAAAGCTATTAGTTCCGCTGCTTGAGCTGACTTCTGTGCTATGCGAGCTGTCTCCACTATCGTGTGAAGTGTGGTAATTGGGTATGCAGCTGAAGTTGTACCATCCGGCAACTTCAGACACGACCCATCAACCCACAGTTCTTCATCTACATCTAGAAGGGGCGTATCTTGCAAATCAATACGACCCGTTGTCTGTTCTTCAGTCAGGAAAATACAATCATGTGTTTCTTGTGCCTCAGCCAAATCGAAGTTTATTCTTTCATAAATTAAAAGATTCATGAGTCAAAGTCAGCGGTCAGGTGAGTGGTGAAGAGATGTTGAGCACAAACCCCAAGTGTTAACAGCCAAAACCATAAAAAATTAGGAAAGCTGACAATGTGAATTAAGGCAGTGGCATGGATATCAACCTGTCGCGGATATAAGTTTGTAAAGGCGAACTCCCTATCAGAGAACGCTTGTAGGGAAAATGCCCATGCCTTATTTCAGCATTGGTCATCCAGTGGTCTTAACGGAAGCGGGAGACCACCTCAGCTTCACCACCATTCCCCATGCTCACCCTAGTCCTGGCAAGACCCCGATTTCTGAGAAAGGATTGAAACTAGGTCTGGGCAGTAAATTCTGTTCTGCTTGTGGAATTTGGGTAATTTTGCGTTCCACGGAGAACGCTGAATTGCCAAAAATTCAGCGATCCGCTGCTTCATAGAATTTTTTGCCTGTTCACGCTTTCAAAAATGCGTGTTCGCAAGATATTTACCCCCAAGCACGCAAACCGTGTTCGCGAACAGGAAAAAAGCATCGCGAACGGGCTGAACAAGCAATTCCGCATGTTCGCGGAACTCTGCGTGCTCTCGTAGATTTTTTACCGTTTCGCGGAGCTTTGCGTAGGGCAACTACGCAAAATAAGGCCACCCCTAGTTGAAACGTCGTCAACACCAAAAAAAGACGGACCTTATTGTGAACTAACACTGGGATTTTATCCGCTGTGTTTAAAATATATGTAAATGTAATTTGGCCGTCTTACAAAGCAATAACCAGTATACCATGTACGTTTATTCACATTGTCACCTTTGCTCTTTTTTTTGATGATTTTGGTTGTTAGCACTTGGGGTTTGTGCTTAATATCTCTTCACAACTCACCTGACTGTTGACTTTGTGACCCATGATTTGTTAATTTATGAAAGAATAAACTTCGATTCAGCTGAACCAAATTTATTTTGAATACTGGCTGGGTTTTCTTTAATATCAAACCGAAACAGAATTTGTTTTCTGTAAAAATATTATTGTTTTTCATAAGATTAAATCTATCCATTATTTCCTGTACTATCATATTTTGTTAGAAAATGGGTTCTGTGTGAACGCTTGTTCCAAGTTATACATGTGAAGTATCCAAGCACCGGTTATTGTTTTCACAATTCTCTAAGGACTGACCTTACCTCGTGGCCTTGTCCTTTCTCGCTTATTTTCAGCACACAGACTCTCCTCAGTCAATAGATTTACCATTGCTTTCTTCGCCCAATAGCTCCTCGGCACAAGTCTCAATCCTTTTTAGGGCTGGCTAGAAGCGCGCAAAGCGCGTTCTCGCCGAGAACTATAGTCGTCGGCTCAGCAGACAACGAGTGGCGACAAGAGCTGGCCACGCGCTCAGCATCGTCAATGGGAGAGAGAGAGACAAGAGCTGGCCACACGCGCATGGGATTTGGTCGCGCACGTGAGTCTGTCTCGGAGCTGCCGATGTGCACGCTCACGGCGACGGTGTCTCCGCCGTGCGCTACAGCCCCATGATGAAGGTGACGTCCGTGGACGCTCGCCACTGAGGAAACCAGTGGGACTCGAGGCAGACATCGACAAAAGTTGCCGTATTCAATGGCAAAAGCGGCCGAGGGCCGAGCGGGACTCCATGAGGCGCACCGACATACCTTTATGTCGCAGAGGACGGAGTAAGTAGCGCAGCCCCTTTCTGCCCCCTCAAGCAGGCAGCGGCACCATCACCTACCCTCACTCCCGTACTGCTTGGTTTACTAATGGCACTGACCATAGCACATCGGCAGCATAAGCAATAACCAGTTACCCATAATGTATCATATTTATGTATTTCCTTAAATCTCAGTTAGACACATTCTGGTTGTAATCAAACAGTTGAAAAAACAGAAATTCCACAATTATAGTTTGCTAAATAATTATACCATGATCTGGTAGCCCACATGCTAACATGCACACACAGACAACACGCTCACTAACTGAAACAAATACAGAAATACTCGAAAGCTAACATACAGACTCACATACTCACATACACAGGCGGCTGACCGGGGGTGCAAGGCTGCAGGACGGGCCATGTTTACTGCCCTGAACTCCCAGCAGACACACAGCCCCCCCGCTCTCCGGAGGCCCACGCCTCACGTCCGATGGCCCCGCGGTCCTGTCCCTTCCCCGCCAGCCTGAGGCCACTGCGCTGTTCACCGGCCACGGACATCCGTGCAATGCCCGAGGGGGCGGTTTCCGAGGGCTGCAGTGGGCTGTTTTTTTTTAGCAGTCTGGGGGGCTATTTGGGCGCTGTCTCTGTTCTTCTGATACAGTCAGTGGCCCAGTGGGAGTCTGAGTGGCCTTTCTAGAGGCGGATGGGCGCTCATTACCTCTGTTTAGCACAGGTATCACTCCCTTTGTCTCTCGGGTGCCCATTAATGTCTGCACATACTGAGCGGGGGCAGGGGGCCTCACTTGTTTCACCAGTGTAAACTAACGCATGCATTTTTTTAACCCCCCCCCCTCCTAAAGATTACACCAACGCAGTGATATGAGGAGTGTTTATGCAAATGTGGGCCATTTTTTTTTTTGTGTGCCCGGGCCGATTTTCATTCCCAATCCAACCCTGCCACGGGTCACTGTAGCTCCCAGCGTAGCCCTCCGCCCTCCCGACGGACAGGGAGCCTTCGATCGGTGTAGTAATGTGATCACGTTTACCACTCCGTGTGTGTGCAGCTTTGAACCAGAGCTAAGGCAGGCGTGCACTAGAATATTATTAAACACTGTGCGTGTTGGTGTGTTTGCACGTCTGCCTTGAACTTTGTTTCTGGTTACACATGTATGCTGCAGTGTGCATCTGTGTGTGTGTGCAGTTTTCAAACGAACAAAAGCAGCGTGCTCGGGGCACTGTTAGATGAGTGTTCGATTGTGTCTGTGCATGTATGTCTGTATGGGCCTATATGACTGTTCACATGTGTGTATCAGTGCACAGGCTTGGAATTAGGGCAGGTAGGAGCACCGTAAGACTAGTTTATGCCTGTGTGTGTATGCCTGTGAGAGCAGGCCTCTATATGCCTGTGTGGCCGTTCACAAAAGTGTGCACTGTGTGCAGCATTAGGCAACGACTGTTGGTGTGTGGCGCTTTCATGAGTTGGTGTGTCTGGTTACGCACGGGCAGCGAGTCTCTGCGTCTCTTTTTGTCGGTTTGTGGCACCATGTGATTGTGGCTGTCTGACAATCGTCTGACAACCGTGAGCCAACAAAATACAAAAGGTAGCAAACTGTGCATTACAAAAGTGACAATCGTGAGCCAACAAAATACAAGAGGTAGCAAACGGTGCATTACAGGAGGAAAAAGTGACGTGTGCAGGTTACAAAAGCGTACAAAATAAACATAGAGGTAAAATACAGTAATATATGGAGAACACTCAAGCACAAGATCAAACGTTACGTAGGCACTGGTGGCACTTGTGCAGGTATAAAAACAAACAAATTTAAGAGGTAGAAAACAGTGTGTTACAAGGGAAAGTGACGTGTGCATGTTACACATGAGTCCCAAACACAGGTAGGATAATATTGCAAAAAATGGCAAACTCAAACCACAAGAACACACTGGGAGGACACTTCCAAAGTCATGCAAAGTAGATTTTTCAATAATTAAAAGGGCTTCCTACAGATAAAAGAGAGGGCATGGGTTACATTTGGAAGTGTCTTTGAAGGAGGAGAACTTTGAGGTCAGTTTTGAAGGCCTGGGAGGAGGTGGTGGTCCGGAGCTGAGGCGGAAGTGAGTTCCAGACTCTCACTGCGCTGCCTGAAAAGGATTGGGCCATCGATCTTTCCTTCTTGAAAATGGGAGGTTCCAGCAGTAGATTTTCCGCATTTCTTGATGGTCTAGAGCCTCCAGAGAGTTTCAGTTTATTCGCCAGGTAGCGCGGAGAGGAGGAGTGCAAGGCTTTGTGGGTGATGCAGGCAGTCTTGTAGATAGCTCTAGCCTCGATGGGAAGCCAGCGGAGGGTGGATAACATGGGAGTGATGTGGTCACTTCTTTTGGCCCCATAAATGAAACAAGCTGCTGGGTGGAGAACATACTTAAGGGGGGATAGGTGGGATTTGGGGTGGCCAGTCAGAAGAGAATTGCAGTAGTCCAGTCTGGAGAGGACCAGCGATTGGACCAGGGTTTTATGGTCATGCTCCGGGAAGAAGCGACGAATCCCCCATAGAAGGCGCAGTTGGTATCGGGCAGACTTTGCAATTGAATTAATGTGGGAGAGTAGATTGAGTTTTGTGTCGAGTATGACACCGAGGGATTTTGCGCTGTCGACAATGATGGGTTTGTTGTTCAACAGATTCATCTGGTCCATCCATGAGTTGAGGCCTGTCCAGCGGGTTGCAGAGGAGATGAGGTGTGTATATATAGGGGGTGCAGTTGAAATGAGTTCTGTCCAAGGGGTGCAGAGCAGGTGAGGCCTGCCCAGCGGTCTGGTGTCTCAGGTGACTAATGTGTCCATTGCAGGGGTCTGTGTTCGACCTCATGATCACAGGTTCAAATCTCAGCGGGCCCACTCAGCATTTCATACATCTGATGTCGATAAAAGGAGTACTATTGAGTTGGATAACAATGAACATCTGTTTTTCAGCGCCAAGAGACCAATTGGTAAATGTGCGCTTTACAAATACACATGTTATGCAGAGGAGCTGAGGCCTGTCCAGGGATGCAGAGGAGGTGAGGCCTGTCCAGGGGTGCACATGAGGTGAGGCCTGTCCAGGGGTTACAGTGGAGGTAAGGCCTGTCCAAGGGGGTGCAGAGGAGGCCAGGCCTGTCCAGGGGTGCAGAGGCGGTGAGGCTTGTCCAGGGGAATGCAGAGAAGGTAAAGCCTGTCCAGGGGTGCACATGAGGTGAGGCCTGTCCAGGGGTTACAGTGGAGGTAAGGCCTGTCCAAGGGGGTGCAGAGGAGGCGAGGCCTGTCCAGGAGGGCGCAGAGGGGATGAGGCCTGTCCAGGGGTGCAGAGGAGGTGAATCCTGTCCAGGGGTGTACATGAGGTGAGGCCTGTCCAGGGGTTACAGTGGAGGTAAGGCCTGTCCTAGGGGGTGCAGAGGAGGCGAGGCCTGTCCAGGAGGGCGCAGAGGAGATGAGGCTTGTCCAGGGGAATGCAGAGTAGGTGAAGCCTGTCCTGCGCGGGTAGGAGGAGATGCCTGTCTTGTCTTGGGGGGAAGGGGGTGAGGCCTATCCAGAGGATACAGTGGAGGTGAGGCCTGTCCAGGGGATACAGTGGAGGTGAGGCCTGTCCAAGGGCTGCAGAGGAGGCAAGGCCTGTCCAGGGGGGTGCAGAGGAGATTACGCCTGTCCAAGGGGGTGCAGAGGAGGCGAGGCCTGTCCAAGGGGGTGCAGAGAAGGCGAGGCCTGTCCAGGGGTGCAGAGGCGGTGAGGCTTGTCCAGGGGAATGCAGAGGAGGTGAAGGCTGTCCTGCGCGGGTAGGAGGAGATGCCTGTCTTGTCTTGGTGGGGTTATGCAAAGGAGGTGAGGCCTGTCCTGTGCTGTTATGAAACCTGCCATGGTGGGGTCGGAGGAGATGCCTGACCAGGCTTGTCCTCTGAGTATGAGTGTTGTAATTTGACAGCGATCGATGTTAGCATTTAGCTGAAGCCATCTTGTTTCCGGCATTCATCTTATCTGCCATGTGCTTACCATGTGCTCTGTCGGTCTTTACTGTCATTGACCCTTGTACTCTGCTTATGGACTGGCTATATTTAGGCTTTGCTACTCTGCACATGCACAGAAGAAACTGTACCTGTTCATACACATGTTCTAGTCTGTAACTGTCAGGTTATTTTTACTGGAGTCAGCAAACTGCTAGCTCCTCCATACTGTTGACTGTGCATATCTGTATGACCATTTATGTATGTGAACTCTCCACTGTGAACTTGTACCGCCTCCTTTTGAGCCCCTGTGTGGGTATTAAAGACCCATGGTCCTTCTACTCCTTGGGCTACTTCATACACTACCAAAGGGTGTTGTGTGAATGTAGTTCCACCTCATGAGGTTAATAAAGCTTTTGTTTTATATTTCAGTTTCCGTGCCAACTTCTATTCTATTGGTTTGAGGACTTGTGCAGAGAAGGGCAAACCCCTAGCACTGGTAGGCCTAGCTTAGGCTCACCACAACATTAGGAGTGTGGACCACCTCAGCCGCTGCTCTCACCACCAAGAGATGCTCCTTTAGAGGCATATGATTTTATTTTAAGAGTTCATTGTCAGACCTGGAAACATTGGTGTGGGTCTTCCTTCCATTTTTGCTGTTGCCTCATGTATTTTTGCTGGTGTTAGATGCTTTGGGCACTGTACCACTGCTGTCCAGTGCCACAGTGCAAGTGCTCCCTATTGTAAATTGATGTATGAATCAGTGGTTCCTTGTTTGGCTATTTGGTTTACTTGTCAGACCCTAATCTAGTGCACTGAGTGTGCCCAGGGAGTGTACATTCAAATGCTGCTGGTGGGCTTGCAGCACTGGTTGTGCCACCCAGAGAAGCAGCCTTGTAAAATGTGCCTAATGTCTGCCATTGCAGAGCCTGCGTGCAGTCTGGCACTGTCATGCTGACTGGGCAAGTGCTCCCACTTCCCAGTCCCTAAACCTTCCCTTTTCTTCATATCAGTCACCCTTATGGTAGACCCAAGGGCAGAGTGCATTGTAAGTATATGGTAGGACAAGCCTTGATGTGTGTGTCATGTCCTAATAGTGAATTACAGCCATTTTCGTTTTTCACTATTGCATGGCTATCTGTTCTCCGTAGGCCAGAATAGGCTGTTAGTCATTACATTTTATAATCCTAACAGACTCAGAGAACATGGTAGAAATTTGAGTTTGGTATGCCTGAACTCAGAATAATAAAATACATCTTTTTGTGAAGTTTATTTTAATATTCTGTGTTTGCAAATACCACTTTTAGAAAGTAGGTGTTTGCTTGTCTAACCATTCAAACCTGCCTCTGCTAAGTTGTGTATTCCTATGTCTGGTTTTGTGAGTGACAGGGCTGGGGAATTCCATGAGACAGGCTGAGCCACCCAGTGGTGCATAGAGAGATCTGCATCTAGATGGGAGGGAGGAGTTGCACCTGAACCTTGAATAGGGCTGTGCCTGCCTTCCACAATGCTGGCTCCACCCCCTAGGGAGCGGCTGAAGTCTCTGCCCTGCACACTGAAAGAAGAGAAGGAGTCCTGTAAACAAAGTGCTCCAGGCCTGTACTTGCCTTCCACAATGCTGGCTCCACCTCCTGTGGGGCGTCTGATATGCCTGCCCTGCACTGTGAAAGGAAAGGAGAAGTCTGGTAAACAGAGTGCTTCAGAACTGGTTTTGACTGGGCAAAGGCCCCTCTCCCCTCAGAGAACAAATACTTTTAGGGTATAAATATTGGGACCCTGATCTCATGAAATTAGATCACTTTGGACTACAAGAAGAAACCTTTACTGAGGAGATGAACCTCAAGAAACTGAGGAGAGACTATTCCCAAGCTGAAGTGCTGCTTGAGGGATTGGCCTGCAGTGGTTGCCTTACTGCCAAAAAAAGGAGAAAGGAACTTTGTGTACTTTGCTTTCAACTTGTGAAGGATCTCCAAGGGCTTGGAAAAGAGCTTGCCTCCTGCTGAAGTCTCATGGACTTCACCCCCCAGCGTTCTTTAGGAAGTGCCTGCTTCTGTTTTGGGCCTTCTGAGGAACTGCGTGTCGCAGGGAGCTGGCAGCGCGACTCAACGAGAAGAAGCATGTCGCTGGGCCTGCCGTTGCAACTCCGAAGGAGGGTGTCACCGCTGGAACTGTCGCACCGCATCGGAGAGAAGCATGCTGCAACGAAGAGAAAGCGTGTCGTCGTCGCTGCCCTCACAACTCCGAAGGAGGGTGTCGCCCCTGTAGTTGTCGCACTGCACCCCATCAGGAGAAGAATCTCACAACGAGGTCGGAGCATGTCACCGTCGCTGTGCCTGCCGTCGGAACTCCGAAGGAGGGTGTCGCCGCTGGAACTGTCGCTTTGTACCGCATTGACCAAGAGCACCTTGCATCCCTGAGAAGCGCGCCGCCATCGGAGCTGCTGCTGTCACATCTTGGATGTCACTGCTGTAGTTGTCGCATCAAGCGGAAGCTTCACGCATCGTGGGAGAAGAGCGTCGCTGCTGGAGCTGTTGCCGTCGTATCGTAAGGGTGTCACGGCTACAGTCCACGCATCGAACCGAGGACTTCTCGCATCCCCGAGAAGTGTGCCGCATCTGGGAGATCTTCATATCTTTATTTCTTTGTATCTGAACTTTGCCGCATTTCCCATCGCTGCGACATTGCTTGTTGTGGAAGCGCAACCTAAGGTACATTGACGCAGAGTGTCGCATCTAAGAACTAAACTGAACTAAGCTTAAATCTACTGTTAGATTTGGGGGTCTCTGGTTGGCACAGGTAAGTACTTGTGACAGCAGGGACCCTCTCCTCTAGTCAGGATAAGGGGATTACCCTCTTAAAATAACCCCTGCTCACCCTCTAGGTAGCTTGGCGCGAGCAGACAAGACTTATTTCAGAGGCGTTGCAAGTTAAGCATTTGTGACCACATACAGTAACCCAGTGACAACACCACAAATGGACACCACACTAGTATTATATCAAAAATAGTTATCTTTATATAGAGACTTAGCACAAGACCAAATAACGACAAAAATGAGCCACAATACAAATCGCTATAAAGAGTTCTTGTTGAAATGCGTATTTTAGAGTTCTGTGCGCTTCGTACCCTTCATCCGGCTCTCACAGTGATGAAAATACCCAGAAAGAGTCTAACAAACACAGCGGACACTCCTGTCCGATGCGTACCAAAATGCGGTGCGAGTCGTACACAGTACCTTTGCTTTGATGAGTTTGTCACAGACGATGCGTTGAAAATCAAAGCGTTGTACGCGGCGATGTCCTCCTGTCACGGGGCAAGCTACGGCTCGTTGACAGCGCCTGTGCGGGTCGGTGAATGCAGAGTCGCGTTTCTTGAGGGGACGGTGCCTTGTGCGGTGTGAACTATTGCGTTGCGATGTACGAGCCGTACTTTAGGAGCTGGAGTCGTACAGTCCTTGAAAGCAGTGCGAGTCGGGCCATGCGATGCGTACCCAACTCCGTGCGATTCTCAGACTCTACCTCAGCAGTAGTGTGCGCGTTGTCCTGACCTGTTGCGAGTCGATGCATGGATCGTTGTACGCAGCGGTGCTTCCCAGTCATGGTGCGATCGGCGGCTCGTTGACGGCGCTTGTGCGGGTCGGTGAACACAGAGTAGCGTTGCTTGTGTTTGGCGATGCTTTGTACGTTGCGGTCAGGCTTCGACTCGATCGTACGAGGCGTACACAGGTCCCGGCCTCGGCGGCGACTGAAAACATCGTTTCCAGCGTTGGTTTGCGAGGTGGATGAAGTCCAATGGTCCTGGGACTTCGTTCAGGGAGGCAAGCTCACTCACAAGCCTTTGGATATCTTTTGCACAAGTTGGAAAATAAAGTCTTTGTAGTCTTTCTCCTCTCCTTCAGCATCAAGGCAACCACTGCAGGCCAATCCCCCAGGGACAGTACTCCTCCTTCAGTTTCCCAGTTCCTTCTCGTCGGGCAGAGTTTTCTTCTTGTCAAAGCAGGATCTAATTTCATGGGAGCAGGGTCCCAATACTTATACCCCTAATTCCTTTGTTCCTCTGGGGTTGAGGGGCCTTTGCCTAGCCAGAACCAGTTCTTGAGCACTTTGTTGACATGACTCTGACTTTTCATTCTCAGAGCAGGGCTGAGACATTAGACGCTCCCCAGGAGGTGGAGCCAGCAATACGGTGGAAAGGCACAGTCCTATTTAGAGTCCAGGTGCACTCCTCCCAACCATCTGGATGTAAATCTCTCTATTCACCACCGGGCTGCCCCAGCCTGTCTCCTGGAATCCCCCAGCCCTGTCACTCACAGAAACCAGACAGCAGATACACATCCTAGCAGAGGCGGGCTGAAATGGTTAGGCAAGCAAATACCTACTTTCTAAAAGTGGCATTTGCAAACACAGAATATTAAAATAAACTTTACTAAAAGATGTATTTTATTATTCTGAGTTCAGGCATACTAAACTCTAATTTCTACCGTGTTCTAGCAGAGGCGGGCTGAAATGGTTAGGCAAGCAAATACCTACTTTCTAAAAGTGGGATTTGCAAACACAGAATATTAAAATAAACTTTACTAAAAGATGTATTTTATTATTCTGAGTTCAGGCATACTAAACTCGAATTTCTACCGTGTTCCCGGAGTCTGTTAGGACCATAGAATGTAACAAAACCAACAGCCCGTTCTGACCTATGAGAACAGGTAGCCTTGCAATAGTGAAAAACGAAAATGGCTGTAATTCACTATTAGGACATGCCACACACATCAGGGCTTGTCCCACCTTATACTTACAATGCACCCTGCCCTTGGTCCTACCATAGGGGTGACTGATATGAAGCAAAGGGATGGTTTAGGGACTGGCAAGTGGGTGCACTTGCCCAGTCAGCCTGACAGTACCAGACTGCATGCAGGTTCTTCAATGGCAGACCTTAGACACATTTTACAAGGCTGCTTCTGTGGGTGGCACAACCAGTGCTGCAGGCCCACAAGCAGCATTTGGATTTACAAGCCCTGGGCACTCCTGGTGCACTGTACTGGGGTCTGATAGTAAACCAAATAAGCCAATCATGGAGTCCAATCAATATCTACATTTTATACAGGGAGCACTTGCACTGTGGCACTGGTTGGCGATGGCACAGTGCTCTGAGCAGCTAACACCAGCAAAACACATGAGGCATAGCAACAAAAAGTGGAAGGGAGACTCACCCAACGTGCCAGGTCTAACATCTACCATCTTAAAGTAATCATAGTGTGTATTTTTTTGTCATTGATGGTCTTGTGGTAACTCTATATAAAGTCTACTTATGTTTGATAGAAAACCTGTGTGGTGTCCATTTGTAGTGTTGTCGCTGGGTTACTGTATGTGGTCTCAACTGCTTAATTTACAACGCCTCTGAAGTAAAGCCCTTCTGCTCGTGCCAAGCTACCAAGTGGGTGAGCAGGAATTATTTTGGGAGTATAATCCCCTTATCCTGACTAGAGGAGAGGGGCCCTATTTGTCACTAGTACCTACCTGTGCCAACTAGAGACCTCCAAATCTAACACTCATAATCTGAGTTTTTGAAAAGTATCCAGAGTTACCATTGAGCCCCAGATGGCTCATGACAGAGGCACACATCTCCAAGCAAGGAGATTATTTTTTGAACCACTTTTTTTTAGTGAAGTAACAGAGACTACAACTCCCAGAATGCACTTACGTATTACATGAAAGTACAGGCATGAATATTTGGGGGATCACTCTACGGAAATATTTGGTACCTCCCAGGGCATTGTGGCAGAAAAGAGTAGAACAGTTAATGTGCAAGGACTCTTTCAGCAGATTGTGAGTCCAGTGAGATCTGGGATATTCTGAATCTCTCTCATGGAGATTTCACACAGTTTTATCTGTTTCATTGAGAAATACAATGAAAAACAGGGTGTGCAAGTCCAGCGCCCAAGTCTCTGGTGTCCTTGGATCACTGTACTGGCCCTTGCCTGGTCCTGCAAGAGAGGACAAACCGGGTGTTTAGTCGGGCCTCTCAAAGAGACCGAGAGTGGGCTCAGTATCCTGGTCACACAGGCCCCGGCTCAGCATCCTGGTCCTCGCCATACTCCGGCTCATGTCCTGGTCCTCACCAGACTCCGGCTCACATCCTGGTCCTCACAAAGCCCCGGCTCACGTCCTGGTCCTCACCAGGCTCAGGCTCACATCCTGGTCTTCACAAGGCCCTGTCTCACGTCCTGGTCCTCACCAGGCTCACGCTCACATCCTGGTCTTCACAAGGCCCTGTCTCATGTCCTGGTCCACCAGCCTCTGGCTCAGCCTCCTGGTCCACCACAGGCCCCAGCTCACATTTGGTCCACCAGGCCCCGGCTCACATCCAGGTCCCCACCAAACCCCGGCTCACCCAGGTCACGTCCTGGTCCACACCAGGCCCCGGCTCACGTCCTAGTCCTCACATGGCCCGACCCATGTCCTAGTCCTCACAAGGCCCCGGCTCCGATCCTTGTCTTCACCATACCCCGGCTCACATCCTGGCCCACCAGACCCCGGCTCACGTCGTGGTACTCACAAGGCACTGGCTCGTTTCCTGGTCCACCAGGCCCCGGCTCATGTCCTGGTCGTCACAAGCACCTGGCTCACATCCTGGTCCTCACAAGGCCCCATGTCACGTCCTAGTCCACCAGGCCCCGGCTCACGTCCTGGTCCTCACAAGGCCCCAGCTCAAATCCTGATCCTCACAAGGCCCTGGCTCACGTCCTGGTCCTCACAAGGCCCCGGCTCAAATTCTGGTCCTCACAAGGCCCTGGCTCACATCCTGGTCCACCACGCGCCGGCTCACGTCCTGGTCCTCACAAGGCCCTGGCTCACGTCCTAGTCCCCCAGGCCGGAGCTCACGTCCTGGTCCTCACAAGACCCTGGCTCATGGCCTGGTCCCCACCAGGCCCTGGCTCACATCCTGGTCCCCACCAGGCCCCGGCTCATGTCCTGGTCCTCACAAGGCCCTGGCACACGTCCTGGTCCTTACTGGACTCCGGCTCAAATCCTGGTCTGTAACAAGCCCTGCCCACATGCTAGTCCTCACTAGACTCCGGCTCACATCCTGGTCCCAACCAGGCCAAGCAGCAGAGGGGGATCAACTGGTTTTTGACCCACAATGCCACCGCAAACAGAAAGCAGATATATGCAAATCAGCTTTAGACTCCTCCCAATAGGAGCAGTGCAGCCTGAAGAGCTGATCCAGATTCTTTCTGAACCGGAACAGTAGCAACCCAAGTCTGGTTTTAGCCTACTTTGCCCTCGACTGTAGGGTGCGACTTTATTCCAGCGGTGCAGCACGCACGGGACCCACATTTGGGCCCTGACTGTAGGGTGCCGCTTGATTCCAGTGGTGCAGCGAGCTCAGGACCCACGTCTGGGCCCCGACTGTAGGGTTCGGCTTGATTTCAATGGTGCAGCAAGCACAGGACCCACATCTGGGCCTTGACTCTAAGGTGCGGCTTGATTTCAGCGCTGCAGCCAGCACGGGACCCACATCTGGGCACACCTGTCGTGTTTATGAATAAGCAAAATGATGGGTGGAATGTTTGAGTTCATCCCAGGCTCTGGTTATTACTCTTGGACACATCCCAGCCTTCTTGTTCCTGCCCTCCGTCGCACCTCAGTGTGCAGCCATTCATAGCGTTTCACCCAACATTACTTCCAGATGTCTGCTCCAGTAGTCACAGCAGTTCTAACTCTAAGGATTGGCCTGTCTCTCTGTTCCTTGATGTTCACAAACTACCCGAGGCCGCGGTGAACAAGCAGCTCACCAAATATCTTGAGCCCCACCAACTTCTGCACAAAGTCCATCCAGGGCTCCAAAAGAGCTAAAGCCACGTGGGATATTAGAGACATTATGTATGGGGGTGGGGAGGTGGGGGCTCTGATTGATTAGATCTGGCTGCAGCCTTTGACACCATCTCCCACTCCACATTACTACAGAGATTGCAGATGGTGGGACTTAGGGGAATGTGCCTGATCGGTTCTTATCCTTTTTGATAGATCTGACCCAAGGGGTGGCATCAGCTAACTTCACCCCCTCAGACGATCACCACAGGAGCCCCCCAGGGACTTATTTTGAGCCACAGTCTTTTGAATCTTTACATGGCCCACTTGGCCAGCCTGATCGAGTCATTCGATATCACCTCTAGTCGATGATACACAGATCATTAGATTAGAATTAAATACAGATCAAATATCCAGTAATTTCAGGAGCTGCCACCAGGAAGTCGATGATTGGATGAGCTCAAATCCCTGGCGCTGAACAGTGAAAAAAATGGAAATAGTGGTATTTGGGTCCAGAGCTTCATGGCACAGGGGTGGAGGCCGTTGTCGTTGGGAGCTCTGTCCACCCCATTCCATCAGGTCAGCAAACTGGGAGTTTGGGTGAATTCGAAACTGTCCTTAAAAGGATACATTAATATCATCTGGTATTCAGGCTTCTGACTGCTGAAAGTTATCAGAAAAATACATCAGTTCATCCCGGCTTCATCTAGGAAGGCCCTGGTTCTGGTTCTGATTCTATCGAGAAGGAATTTCTGCATCTCTTTATACGTAGGCATATCTGAATATCGCCTTCATAGATTGCTGCTGCTACAAATACAGCAGCTGGGCTGGTTCTGAGGTTAAAAAAAACAAAGTCGCTCTCCAACAAACTGGTCAAATTGTACTGACTTCCTGTCCTGAAAAGATGTCAATTTAAAGCACTTTGGGGCATATGTATCAAGCCCTTTTCCCATTCGCCTTTTCCCGGCCCGTTTGTGAACGGGAAAAGGCCTTTTGGGATGTATCATCCCAAAAGGGCATCGCAAATTAGAAAATTGCAAAATTTGCGGTTCTCTATTTTGCAATTGCATTTAAGGAATCGCAAATTGCGAAACCTTAAATGCAATGTATGAAGCATGGTAAAAGTGCAATTTGGCCTTAAGAAATCGCAAATTACCACCAACTTCAAGTTGGTGGTAATTTGCGATTTCTTTGAAAAATGCACTTTTTTGAATTTTGAAAGTGCCATGTGGCGCACATACATATTTCAGGGGTGCAACAGGGTATCCTTTTAACACCCTGGCACCCTTGAAATTACATTCTCAATTTGCGATTCTCTAATTGCGAATCGCAAATTGAGAATGTCTCCCAATCCATTCCTTTGGGCCTCCTAGTGCATAGGAATGAATGGGAAGATATTCCTTAATTGTGAATCGCGATTCGCAATTAACCCCTTCCATGCTGATGACGAGCTGAGCTCGTCATCAGCGTTACCTGCCGTGTGCTGATGACGAGCTGAGCTCGTCATGAATCGCGGTAATTTGAAAACTGCTGCATACAGCGGGAAAAACGGCCGCACGCATGGGTTAAGGAATATTAAGGAATCACAATTATTATTGCGATTCCTACATACATAGCATTTTGCGATTCCGTAATAGCAATTCGCTAAAAATCGCAATTAAGGAATCGCAGAAGGGCTTGTTCATACATATGCCCCTAAATGTCATAAACGCTCTACCGTCAGAGGGTTCATTCTTATTTGTCCTTTCTTTTTGCCTGGTATCAGCTGGCCGAGGGGTGAGATCCCATCATGCTTTGCTGCATAAAGTCTCTAAGTTTATAAAAATCTGAATAGATGGCTGCTCTCTGCCTGTGGTGACTGCAGGTACCTGGAATGGAATGCCCTCCCACCTGCCCTGTGCTACCAAGAAAACATGAGTTCTTTCAGGAAACAAATCAAAACCTTTCTGTTCATGTTCAGGGGCTGTGGGATTTTGATACTTATGTGCTTATACTAGCGCCAGGACACTTCTTTCCCGAACTAGCTGTGCAGCGCTATATAAATTGGCTCTCACATCCCGTCATAAGCCATCAATCTCTGGGCCACAGATTGTTGCCGTTATAGACGCCCTAGGAGGAGGAAAGGCTCTGGGATCTGAAGGTTTGGTGTAGAGTTTTACAAACAGATACCAGCCACATACCTGCTGGAGGTGTATGCCGAGGCATTGAAGGGCGGTGTGTCGCTGGTGCCTATAAGTGATGCAGTCATATCAGTGCCCCCTAAGCCTGGAAAAGACCCTTTAAGTGATTATCTTATTGCCCTCTGCCACTGGGTAATAATGACAATAAATTTCTGCCTGAGGTGATGCGACACGGCTATCCCTCCTACTAGAGAAAATAGTCTCTCCTTTAAAGTCGGGATTTGTCCGATGTAGATCTACAGCGGTTCATCTACAGACTGTAATCGCAGTGCTGCATCGGGTAAACCCAGACATGAAGTCAGCTGATGCCGATAAGGCGTTTGACTCCCTGGAGTAGCCTTTTATGATCGAAACGTTTAGGCGGCTTGCTATGTCAGGGAGTTTGAGATCAGGTATGAAGCTGCTGGACACCCAGCCTATGGCCTGCGTTTACGTAAATGGGCTCAACTCAGACGCTATTCAGATCGCCTGGGGCACTGGGCTTAGTGTTATAATTTCTGATGTCTTTGTCTCAAAGTGGAGAGTTGCTAATTTGAATCCTGGTTGGTGCACAAGGGAATAGTGACTTGTACATTTACAGTGCTATGACGTCCCTGCCCGTGACAGACAGCACTTTGAATATGAAAGCCAATAGTTTAAAGAAAGAATTAAACAAAATATACAATACGCTACACAAATTATAGGATGAGCTGTACAGAGTAAGATCAGTCGAGCATAGTTTGCAAAAAGAGAGAACGTGTAAATGCTTACTGTGCTATCAGATGTTACATTTTTAGTATCCACAATCCTACTGTAGCTAGAGTTAACCTTTTTTAAGGTTTCCATGAAAATACTGCATTAAAGAAGTACTGGGAACACCCTCACAGTAATCTTAAAAATAATTACTCTTTGTTATTGTGATTCTTCAGGTTTGTCGCGCCCTTGGGTGGTCTGCTCCATTGCCTGCACTCATTTAGTGCAGCTCGGTGATGCCAGCACAACTGGAACAGCCTGGAGGGCGCACACAGCTCAGCTATAAAAGTCCTGCTTGTTTGGTGCTGGGTGGCAGGAGCTGCCCGGCAGCAAGGATCGCGAAGTGAGTGTCCACATGCCAGTTTGTGGATCGTGTTCGCAACCCAACCATTTCAGCATACTACGAATCTTTGCTGCCACCACACAAGCAAACTGACCCAGGAGTTACAAGTTAGCCAAGGCGGCTCTGGGCCATTGCTTACATTTATAGCCCCACCCAGGTCTCTGGCCCTCTGGACAGCTATCTAAACAGAGGACATGCCCTTTTGAGAAGCTGGTAACCCCAGTGCTTCTTCGAACAGTTTTTATCGTAGCGCTCCATTTTACGCGACCCACTCTCACCCCAATGGCCTCCTAAACATCGTGTGATATTTGGGTGACATTCGTTCCACAAAGTCCTGAAGCGTGCATAAAGCACAAGCCCGAAACCCATCAACCTATATCTTCCAGGATCAACACCTAACGAGAAGAACAAACGCAGAACTCAAATGTTTTGAAAGACCAATGTCATAGTCACAGTTTGATGCACTGTAGTCGATCACCGTATTAGCAGGTCTTTTATAATTAGGCGATCCTACCTGGAGACGGTTGTTATTTGGTCACTATTAATAAGGGTTTATTGTCCGTCATTGTGGATATACTGTCTACCTTGATACTTCTGCTTTTCCTTAACCTTTGTGTTCTAAAAGTACCAGTAACCTTTATAAGGAAAGCTTTATAATGTGGTCTATCAGTTGTCATTGTATCCCCTTCTTGTAAAATATGCAAGCCAAACTTGAAATAAGTACACTTTGTTGGGAGAATAGCTATTGTTGCCGCTGATTTCTTTTATTGCAGCACAGCAATGTGTCTCTTCTAAATCGAACCTTGATTATTCGAATAGTATTGATTTAATTCCAGAGTGATTTTTGCACCATTAAGGCGATAAATAATACGTTGACCTCATATTTGAGTTGGATTGGTTTATCCACCACCACCACATCCACCACTACCACGTCCACAACCACCACCACCACCATGTCCACCACGACCACCACGTTCACCACGAGGCCACCACCACGTCTACCACCACCACGTCCATCACCACGTCCATCACCACCACATCCACCATGTCCACCACCACGTCCACCACCACATCCACCACCACCACACCACCACCACCACATCCACCACCACTGTGTCCAACACCACCGTGTCCATCACCACCTCGTCAATCACCACCACGTCCACCACCACCATGTCCACCACAATGTCCACCACCACCAGCATATCCACCACCACCACGTCCAGCACCACCAAGTCTACCACCACCACTATGTCCACCACCACCACCATGTCCACCACCACCGCATCCACCACCGCCATGTCCACCACCTTAATTTTCTATGCAATGAATAACGTTAACAGATTTTTCAGGGCGCATCTGCAGAAAAGTCCTCTTTCTGTTGGAAATTAAGAGAAACTTAACCCCTCACCCAAACAATACATTTACGAAAAAAATGGACCGAATGAGAGCCGTGGCCTGCGGCCTTGGTGCTACAGTAATATTACACCTGGAGGCCAAGAAACCAAGCGTAGAAGCCCTGAGAGCACGGCCGCCGCGCCGCAGATGCACACTCCGCAGATGCACACACCGCGGCGGCCTTCTGTGGGTTCTGCCCCGGTAGCTCGCGTGGTTTAATGTAACAGGCCATTGGCTTTGAATAGATCCCACGGGCTTCCCAGGGGCGGGATACACTTACAGGGGCAGATTTAATCTACCATGAAAAATCAGTGGGATGCCAGTGGAGCATGGGACAAAGAGGCGCGAGTGGTTTATAGCCGCTGCCAAAAGGACCACTGGACATAACTTCTTCAAACAGTATATGTCCATCTTCACCATTGACCCAGTAATGCACACCAGAATCGGAGTCCTCAAGGACAACTGTGGCAATCAAACCACACACACAGGTATCGAGGTAATCCATACTATTGCTTCTGTTGTGGGGTGGGCAGGGGGAATTCCATAAATCTAATGCCATTTGAATATAATTAAATTGGGGACTTTACTGTAAGGAAAATAGTACTTCCACCACCATGTCCACCACCACCACACCCACCACCAGGTCCACTACCACCATGTCCACCACCACCATTTCCACCACCATCACCACGTCCACCACTAACACGTCCACCACCACCATGTCCACCACCACCATGTCCACCACGTCCACCACCACCACCACATCCACCAACACCCCATCCACCACCCCGTCCACCACCACCACCATATCCACCACCACCACATCCACCACCACCATTTCCACCACCACCTCGTGCACCTCCACCACATCCACCACGTTCACCACCACCATGTCCACCACCACCACGACACCCACCTCCACCACCACGTCAACCAGCACCACACCCACCACCACCACGTCCACCACCACTACCACTACCACCACCACCACATCCACCACCACCACGTCCGTCATCACATCCACTACCACCACATCCACTACCATCACCACATCCACCACCACCACGTCCACCACGTCGACCACCACCATGTCCACCACCATCACGTCCACCACGTCCACCACCACCACGTCCACCACCACCATGTCCACCACATCCACCACCACGTCCACCACAACCACTAACAACACCATGTCCACCACCACGTTCACCACTACATCCACCACCATCACGTCCACCACCATAACATCCACCACCACCACGTCCACAACAACCACATCCACCACCACCACATCCACCACTACCACGTCCACAACCACCACCACCACCTCCACCACCACCACCACCACCATGTCCACCACGACCACCACGTTCACCACGAGGCCACCACCACGTCTACCACCACCACGTCCATCACCACCACATCCACCATGTCCACCACCACGTCCACCCCCACATCCACCACCACCACACCACCACCACCACGTCCACCACCACCACCACCGCGTCCACCACCACTGTGTCCAACACCACCGTGTCCATCACCACCTCGTCAATCACCACCACGTCCACCACCACCATGTCCACCACAATGTCCACCACCACCAGCATATCCACCACCACCACGTCCAGCACCACCACATCCACCACCACCACATCCACCACCACCACCATGTCCACCACCACCGCATCCACCACCACCATGTCCACCACCTTAATTTCCTATGCAATGAATAACGTTAACAGATTTTTCAGGGCGCATCTGCAGAAAAGTCCTCTTTCTGTTGGAAATTAAGAGAAACTTAACCCCTCACCCAAACAATACATTTACGAAAAAAATGGACCGAATGAGAACCATGGCCTGCGGCCTTCAGCTACAGTAATATTACACCTGGAGGCCAAGAAACCAAGCGTAGAAGCCCTGAGAGCACGGCCGCCGCGCCGCAAATGCACACACCGCAGATGCACACACCGCGGCGGCCTTCTGTGGGTTCTGCCCCGGTAGCTCGCGTGGTTTGATGTAACAGGCCATTGGCTTTGAATAGATCCCACGGGCTTCCCAGGGGCGGGATACACTTACAGGGGCAGATTTAATCTTCCATGAAAAATCAGTGGGATGCCAGTGGAGCATGGGACAAAGAGGCGCGAGTGTTTTATAGCCGCTGCCAAAAGGACCACTGGACATAACTTCTTCAAACAGTATATGTCCATCTTCACCATTGACCCAGTAATGCACACCAGAATCGGAGTCCTCAAGGACAACTGTGGCAATCAAACCACACACACAGGTATCTAGGTAATCCATACGATTGCTTCTGTTATGGGGTGGGCAGGGGGAATTCCATAAATCTAATGCCATTTGAATATAATTAAATTGGGGACTTTACTGTAAGGAAAATAGTACTTCAAGAAAGTAAGCGGCCACTAAGGCATTTATGCCACACACATGTTTATTTGTTGACAGGAAAAACACTATGCAAAATGTTTCAGTAACTGACAGCTTTTGGTTAAACCTGGGCAGAATCATTCAAATTCAAACTTTGTTGACAACAAATTAGAAATGTATGGTTGTGTGTACAGTGCGCTAGGCCATAAGAGCCCACACAAAATCTTCAAATTTAAGTTTTCTAATGTTACTAAAAAGACCATGAGACTGAAGATAACAAGCATTTGCAATGCAACAGGTAGCGCATTTACACGAGTTTAAGCTATTGGGATTGTAAATGACAAAGCATTTTATATATGTTTTGAAACCCAAAACATAAATAAAAGGCATTGTCATTTACAATGCCAATAGCTCAAACTTTCGTAAATGTGAGACCAATTGCTTTGCAAATGCTTGTTCCAGTTTGTTGTGGGTCCAAACACCCATTTGGTAGCAAGTAGCAGGTTTAGCCCAACTGCCTGGTATTTAGTAAACATCAAATGAATTGCTAGTGAGCTGCCAACTATCAGGGTCGCACTGAGATAGAGAATATTTACGGGCACCAAAATAAAAATGCTCACCATTAGTGAATAGCTGAAGAAGTGGCATCTATAAGCTAACTGTAATGCACAGGTATCATGCAAAAGGAAATTAATAATAGACTACTGCGTAGAATATCTATGCAATGCAGTAAAAAAAAGTACATAGATATGCAAGTCAGATTCAGAGAGCACTATATTCATTCTATATCATGCATTACAATATTTTAGCTTTTTCCCACTGGAAACTTGCTCTGCCCAATAAAAGTCAATGTTAACATGTTCCCCCACGTTTCATTAAAACTCTCCCACATTGTTGTACCAAAATACATTTAAGCCTTCTTTATTTATGTACATGAGGGTATACACTGCTCAAGTGCGTGCTTATATTACGTGAATCACGGTTCATTACCATTAAAGAGAGGCATATTAGACTTGCAATGTCCTCTGAAACCTATTATTTGTTTTGTTTAGGACTCGTGCCCCCTGTACTTTTCATTTTTGTACTTGCGGTTTGCTGTTTTCAGTATCTTTATGGACTTAAATATACAAAAGTGATGTTATTACAATCCTTAAAATAGCAAATGTGTCACAAATTGTGGCTTACGTGAGGAGGGAGGGACAGGAGATTGATTAGTTAAGTGGTGAATAAATACACCAGTCTCGTCGCACTCACACTTCCTTGAAGACTTGACAAGCCTGTCTGCTCAACTGCGACCCCTTTTCGAAGAACATGGAAATACACATGTAGCTGGGGTGGTCGCCGGGAGGATCTAGATCAGTGATACTCAAAGTACGGCCCAGGGGCCGCATAAAGCCCTTCAGGTCTTTACTTGCAGACCCCTGGGCAGCAGCAGCACTGGGCTGCTGTTTACTCGAGTCAGAACTAACATGAACAAGAAACGTACATATACAGCAAACACTTATTTAAAGGTTAATTGCAGTTAGGAAAAGGAAGTGACTAGGCCTTTAACTTTAGGAACACCTTCATTCTTAAAGGCAGCCACTAGATATACATGCTTTGTTTCCCCATCCCAGACTTTACACCCCGCTGGCATCAGTGCGGCCCTCGGTCACACCATAGACCAAACGTTGCGCCCCCCGGGAAAATGTTTGTGAGTACCCGTGATCTAGATCAACAAAATGCGGGAGTAGTTAGACACGAGGACGAAACAGAAGCATGCATCTCTAAAAGACTCAAACAGGAACCAATAAAAAAAGCATTGGCATAGCCAATAGGTCGCGCCTTTGGGACCTTATAAGTGTTTAACCATGCAACAGTTGATGTTGTTGCCCCAAGGATATTGTGCTGGATAACTAAAACGTATAAGGTCCCAGAGGCGAGACCTACTGGCTATGCCAATGCTTGTTTACCTGATGGGCATTGGTTGACCGCTGCCTGGTTACTGAGGGCCTAGTGAGGTTGAGACATATTTGGGGAGTTTTAGCCTCATCAGATGATGCTGTGCAGGCCCAGGCCAGGTGCAATGAGGCGCAGTCGGTGCTGGCTGGGAGTGTGTTCTTTCACTTTCGATTGACGGGGCGGCCCCCCTTCACTCTGGTGAAAGACACAAACGGACCCTCCAGCTCCAGACAGTCTTTGTATCTCTTGACCTCACCTGGGGTTTCATGTGGGTGCTGTGGGCCCTGCTGGGGTCGGGTTAAAAGAGGGCATGTGGATGAACAACTGCGCATGCGCTGGTGACAGGCACGGCTTCCCACAATGCGGGTTAAAGGCGCCTTAGATGAACTGCGCATGCCCTAAGGACAGACACTGCTTCCTGCAGCGGCGCGCGGGTTAAAGAGGGCCTTAGATGAACTGCGCATGCGCTGGGGACAGACACCGCTGTTAAGGCAATCGAACTCCAGCAGTCATTGCAAGAAAGATTTCTTTAATTAGTTCACAGCACAGGCGCTTTAAAGGGCTACACCTGTGACTCATCAGCTGACACCTCAGTGTCAGTACAGGTGGGACGGGGTCCTCGCAGGGACACAAAGAAGCACAAGAATAACTGTGTCCGCGCGGGGGCCCAATGAATGAGAGACAACAACTGCTTCCCGCCGGTTAGCACGAGGCGCCTCGCGCCGCAGCACAGGGTGAGAGGTATTGAAGTGCAGAGCTCAGTTCGGCTCCTCTATGTGGGGGTGTTTTTCCTCTGCGCAGGTGCAGTGAGACTGAGTGTTCTCTGTTCAGGGCAGTTCAGTCTATCCCGTGCAAGGTCCTAACTCGGCGATAGAGAAGAGTGTCTTAGCTCCGCACATGCGCAGCTGTGGCGCGCGGTCTTGCGCGTGCGCAGCTGTGATGGCTGTTTTGTTCGCGCGTGCTATGTTGGCTGGGGGGGGGTGGGGAATAACACACCGGGCCCAACTCCTCACGGGCAGCCGGGCCCCCGGTGCGCCCCCCCTCTCCCAGGCCCTGCAGCCAGGCGTGCAACAACCATTGCCCCCCCCCCCGTCCGTCACTGTGTCTATAGTCGAATACACAGTTACCATAAATGACCTCACGGGCACTTTACTTTATAATAAAGACTACGGTACCAAAGATCACATTATGCTAAGGATTGGATAGACTTTCTACACAAGGACACCATTATGTGACGTTTTCCGATCAATTTTGAAACTAGCCACGAGAATTCACAAGAATATCTCTCATAGTTAATACACATTACGCAATATTGATTTTTATTATAACATGCCTGCACTCCAACGTGCATCTTTTGTACACGCCACCCTTTTAATTATCTAAATAGTATTTTAGAGATTCCATTTATGAGAAGTAGGTGAGGCTACAGAACACGAGCATTTGACAGATTCACCATTCCAAGATGGCGCCCGTTTCCATTGCCGTAGTCCTTCGTTTTTTGTTATGTCGGGATACCGGAAGTCACCCCAAGCGACGGGCTGCGGGTTTGGATACAGCGGCTCCTCTGCTGCTTTGGATCCTCGGCTGGACTCTGCGGCGATAGGAAGGTGAGACCGAGATCACAGGGTTCATGTCGGTTGATAGCTTCCGGGTCATCACGCACGAGTGAGACATGAGGATGAACGTTTTGATGAATGTTTAATACCAGAATGAACGGCTCCCTGTGGGTCTCGAGGTGAGATCCGCGCTGACCATAGACCCGAGCGCCCTTCCTTCATACAGAGCAGGCGCAGCTCACTGTCAGCGTTTGCATCAAGAGTGAGGCCTTGAGAGACTTCAACAGTGTGTGGCCGGGCTCGGGTAAACACAGCTTTGAAAGGAGGTTTCTTTGAAATATCCATCACTCTGGGACTTGACAGAGATGGATTTTCAGACATTTAAAAATACCCCTTCTTTATTTACAGAAAGTTATACTGGGACGGTAGAGGTGTTTATTTCTCACCTTCATGCTTGGTACACTTGGGGCTCTAAGGTTTGGGACTTATGACCCCTAGACTAGAGCACACGACATGATTGCCATCACTCGGACCCAACCACAGACACGGGTTTTCACACTTGAAATTACCAAGGATTTTGTGCACCAGGGCTATAAGGAGGTCATTTTGCCATTGGAGTTTTATCTGGATTCGCTCTCTCCATCGTATACTTATCTTCGAATGCTTTTTTTTACATGTGTCTTCTCAACAAGGTTAGGTTACTATTGTTTGTATACCCAACATAGACAACCCCCTTAGTTTATATGCACTGTGGCCATATTTAATTTACAAAAAATAATACCAATGCCTGAGAAGGATGTGACTTCTATTTAGACCATGGTTCCGTACCTTTATTTTTTACACAGCCTTGAGAAAGTCGCGGGATCACCCCCTGTAGCGACAAAACACGTGTTGGTTGTGGCCGAGAACACCAGAATAAAACGCGAACAAGACATAAAGAAAGAATTGTGTATATTCTGTGACTTATTTACTGTACTTTTTTTTAACTTAGAGGGAAACCACATCTTACTTAAATACGTGTGCTGGGGAGTTGATTTTCTCATGGGTGCAGAGGAGGTGAGGCCTGTCCAGGGGTGCAGAGGAAGTGAGGCCTATCCAGGGGATACAGGGGAGGTGAAGCTTGTACAAAGGGTGCAAAGGAGGTGAGGCATGTCCTTTTCGTGGTGGTTGCAATAAGTTATTACAAAGTCATAATTGGCGAAATACACGGACCACCTAAGTTGAACGTTCTGACAGACTTCAGAAACTGAAGATTTCGGTGATCGGTGAATACCGTCACCACATGTTTTGCTCTGACAAGGTAATGTCGCCATTCTTGGAAGACATCTTTGAAAGCGAGTAGTTCTTTTTCTGAAATAGTATCAGTTGCAATTTTCTAGAGTAATATGCGACCGGATGCAACTGTTCGGTCTCTTTGTGTCTCTCTGAAAGCACCTCTCTGATGGCCTGTTCAGAAGCATCAGTCTCCAGGTAAAACGGTTGAATAGGATGCGCATGCAGCAGAATTGGTGCAGTGGTAAAACTCTTCTTCAAGAACTGGAAAGCATCTTCTGCCTCAGCAGACGATTGAAAAGGTACTCCTTTCCGTAGCAATTTAGTAATTGGTGGTACCTTCAGGGAAAAATCTTGAATGAATCTGCGATAGAAATTTGCAAACCCGATGAAGCTCTGTATTTCTTTCACAGAGGTTGGTGGAGGCCAATTTAAGACCGCCTCAATGTTTTTAACATCCATGGTAAGACCTTCTGGAACAATTACAAATCCCAAGAAATCCACGGGTTTCACTCCAAAAGCGCATTTTTCAAGTTTTATGTAAAGCTTGCTTTCCTTCAGGCTATGCAAAACTCTTTTGACCTGTTGCTGATCTTCTTCTGATGAGGAATAATTGAAAATGTTGTCGATGTAAACAATCGTGCATTGATCAATGAACTCCTTCAGGACATCATTAATGAAGTACTGGAAGGCTGCAGGAGCGTTGCTCAAACTGTAGGGCATCACTTGGTACTCATATAATCCATACTTTGTTCTGAATGCTGTTTTCCATTCCTCTCCACTTCTCACTCAAATTAAATGGCACTCCCCATGTAAATCTAACTTCATGAAGATTTTGGCATCTTTTAGTTGATCTAGAAGAACAGAAATCAGGGGAAGAGGATAACGATTCTTTATTGTAATCTTGTTCAAGGCACGATAATCTATACACATTCTCAGAAAACCGTCACGTTGCGGAATGACAGTGAAGAAACGTCGGACTGTGATGGTCGTATGAACCCGTTTTCTAAGTATTTCTGAATGTAATCTTTAGGTTGACGGTTTTCAGCTTCAGTAAGCGCATACAAGCGCAAGGAAGGTTAGATCCAGGTTCCAAATCAAATTTTGCAGTCATACCAATGATGTGGGGGCAACTTCTTTGATTCCAATTCACTGAAAACTTCAGCAAACTATTGCTATTCTACCAGAAGACTCAGTTTGTACCTCACACACCATCATCTTTTGCTTGCATAATAAAGCTGCTAGATTTCCATCTTGCTCGTTCTGCTTTTCTCCGAAGCAATTCTCCAACCAATAACTTGGTTGTGTTCAGTTAACCAAGGCAAACCCAGGATGATTCCAAACTGCGGAGCATCGATCAAGTTAAATTGAATCTCTTCCTTCTGACGTTCAACAGAGACAAGTTCCACAACTTCTCTGTGACTGGTTATTGGGCCAGAAGATCCATTTGTACCGTGAACAGCCCTAGGCGCCTCACTTCTCTCTTTAGGTAATGCCTCAGACCAATTTTCGAGGCATATTTGAGGTCACAAAAGTTCCCCATAGCACCGGAGTCCAGCATCACAGCCACTCCTGAAATCCTATGGTCCTCGTCAGAATACGGTGTGGAGCGGAAGATTGTAGAATATTGGCCACTTGATGAGAAATTGGAGTTGTATCCTTGTTAGAAACCAGCAGCCCAACTTCTTCTACTAGTGGTGCAGAGTTTTCCTTCTTGAAGGTTTTTGGCTTCTTGGGACATTTCTTTACAAAATGTTCACTGATACCACAATAAAGCCATAGATTATTCTGTCAACGCTTTGCTTTCCCTTCTTTGGAAAGGGGTCCTCTAATAGTTCCAATTTGCATAGGTTTGACTCCATGTTCTTTATCATCAGATTTAACAACCTCTGTGCTGACCCGGTCAAAGCGTGGTACACTGGGCCGAAATTTGCATTGTCTTTCACCCCTTCTTTCCGTTTGTCGATAGTCTATCTCAAAAACGAGATCAATCAAAGCTGAAACTTCTGTAGGTCAGTACATAATATAAGTGGTCCGAGTTCGGAAATGATAGATTTACAAGTTATTCTGTATTACTCCATACAGACAAATGCCACACATTTGTTTTGCTAAACATTATTATATAGTTTTAAGAAATGAGATATGCAACTTTCAAATTCAAATTGCATTTATTTCTGCAATCGATTGTATCTGTGGTTTGTTCAAGATATTGAATCACATATTTTCAACAGTATTCAAAGTAATAGTAAATTCATTACATTTTAGGTGCTCTCAGTGAAAAGGAAGAGGGAGTGCAAGAAGGAGTGAGGGACTGGGTAAATGTGGTGTGGAATTGGCAACATCACGTTAAAATCAAAAACGCCTTTACAAACAAGATATTGTCAAAGTTCCCGAATTGCATCACACATAGGCTAGGTACATTCTTTTCTTTAAATCCTATGGTGTGTTTCAGTTGGCGTAGTCTAAGGTTCGACCCCCATGTGTTCTTAAGGGTTATTGATGCCTCATGCTGGGGTCTTCGTCAGGACAAAGGGAAGAGAGCCTATGAAATAATGTGTACGCTAAAATTAGATTACTGTGTGTTACACTGTCGGACATTAAAGAGCGCACCATGGCCCAAGATATGACGGTACAGATGTTGACCGTCATCTGATGTAGGTATCCCCTGCATTTCAGTCTTTAATGTCCGACAGTGTAACACACAGTAATCTAATTTTAGCGTTCACATTATGTCATAGGCTCTCTTCCCTTTGTCCTGACGAAGACCCCAGCATGAGGCATCAATAACCTTTAAGAACACATGGGGGTCGAAACGTAGACTACGCCAACTGAAACACACCATAGGATTTAAAGAAAAGAATGTACCTAGCCTATGTGTGATGCAATTCGGGAACTTTCACAATATCTTGTTTGTAAAGGCGTTTTTGATTTTAACGTGATGTTGCCAATTCCACACCACCTTTACCCAGTCCCTCACTACTTCTTGCACTCCCTCTTCCTTTTCACTGAGAGCACCTAAAATGTAATGAATTTACAATTACTTTGAATACTGTTGAAAATATGTGATTCAATATCTTGAACAAACCACAGATACAATCGATTGCAGAAATAAATGCAATTTGAATTTGAAAGTTGCATATCTCATTTCTTAAAACTGTTTAGTAATGTTTAGCAAAACAAATGTGTGGCATTTGTCTGTATGGAGTAATACAGAATAACTTGTAAATCTATCATTTCCGAACTCGGACCACTTATATTATGTACTGATCTAATGACCCAGGTCTAGGAGTTCTAAGGGCACACCCCTTTACAACTCACACAGAAACGTCTGTAGGGCGATTTGGGATTAGTGACACAGCATCCTTTAAGTCATCTTTCAAACCCCAATAGAACAAGGCTGCCCTTTTGGCCTCTGGCCATTCAGTTTCTACAACAAGTTTGTTAAATTGGGCCAGGTAAGTTACAAGCTCTCGATTCCCTTGCCTCAACTCCAGTAATTCATTGTCCGACGATCAAAAATTCACAAAAACTCTTTCTTGAATTCCTCGAAGTTATATAAAATTGGGGAGTCTTGGGTGACATGGGGCATTGACCACAAAGCTGCGTCTCATTTGAGATACGACAAGATGGAAGCTCTACAAGATTGTGCATCTGGGAAGACAGTGGGCCGACACATGAAGTACAATGAGCACGGAGTTAAGAAATGTGGGCCTTCATTTAAAATTTGATTTACCTTATTTTTTTCCCTGACTCCTATCAGCTGTTGTTGAATCTCCTTAAGAATATTTCCTAATTTTTTTTAATTGAACCCTTTAGCCATTCTGCTCAGGTGAGTATTGACGTGGGCACTTCACTCTGTTAAGGGTCATGGTTACTCACAGTGCCACACTCCCAGGAGCAGAACTATGAGATTTTCCAACTTGGGAGCAGAACTATGAGATTTTCTAATTTCCACCACTGGTTTTCCCACAGCCACCAACTGAAGAGTTTACTAGTGGCCGTGTGAACCCAGCTGGGGAAAAGGGGAATGGAACAGAGAAGAGACTGCCTGACCATCTGGCTCTTCCACTCTACTTCTTCCTTTCTGCCGTACTCCGTTTTATGCCTTTCTTACTCCCTCTCTTTCTTCAAGCAAGAGTGGAAATCGATGTAACAGAAAAGCACACATTACTAAATTTCTTCAATTCCTTCTCCACCTTCTTACTCTCTCACTCTCTCTATATATATATATATATATATTTCCTTACCCAGAGAGCCTATGGCTTTTGCTCCTAATCTATTCTTCAATATAAGTATTTTATTCATTGGTAACCTGCATTATAAACAACATTTTCGCACCCTTTAACTCTGTGAGTTTATTTATTCTTTTTCACTCATTCGTTCATTCACTCACTGCCTTACTTTCTTATCTTCTGAATTCTTCTTACTTCTCCCTTAGAAACCTTCTGGAGCCTCCGTCATCAACCAAGCAACGAAGAAATCAGGAACTGAAGTATTCAATGGGTAAGTGTTAATTCTTCTCTTTATATTTCTTTTTTCCTATTCACTTTAAATTGGTATTTCTCTCTAGTTCTAAATTACCGAACTAACTAACCGATGCACGAAGCGCTCGAACATGCGCCTAAGCCTGGAAAAAAATTGCGCTATTTCTATCTAACTAGACTACAGAAAGAACATCACTAATCTCTAAAAAATCCATTGGTGCCTCGGTTCTAAAATCAACCGGCACACTTCACAGCTGGTCTAGACTTGGCGTCCGTGTCCAGGAACTCAGGACTAGACCGGCAACTTCCACCGCGGTCCTCCCTGTTGGTAGTATAGGGGAGAATGCACGGTTCCGCGCTATAAACGCCTGCGACCTTTTGCGAGCGGGTGATCTTTGCAATGCTGGTTCAATGGCAGATACTGCGAGACAAAGATGAGCTTTAATTACTTTTTGATGCACCCTGACACCTGTCCAGGGGGTGCAGAAGAGGCGAGGTCTGTACTGTGCTAAGGAGGAGAGACCTGTCCTGGGCTGGGGGTGCAGTTGAGGTGCGGCCTATCCAGTGTAGAAGTAAACCTCAGCTAGGCCTACCAGTGCAAGGGGTTCGCCCTTCCCTGCACAAAGTCCTCAGACCATAGGAAGAAGTTGGCACAGAAACTGGAAAATAGAAAAGTATAGTTTTTTAACCTCCGGAGGTGGTGGTACGGTCCACACAACACCCTTCAGTATTGTATGGAGTAGCACACCGAACTAAAGCACATGGCCCCTTTTATACACAAAGAGGGGGCTCAAAGAAGGCGGTACAAAACACAAGAATGAGTTTTATGTACATAGGAGGACATTTTAGAAGCTCAATCTGAGTGGGCGGAGTTAACGGTTCTCGAGACCTTCGAAAACACATTCCTATCTGGAACTAATTACTAACAGCTGCAGACTCTACTGGGCATGCGCTAAAACAGGAGATACTAAATATAGCCTGTTGCTGGGCAGATTTCGAGCGCAGTTAACAAGGAAGTAGGACAAAACACACGATGAGCACATGGCAGCATATGACAGACAAAATGGCTGCCGCGAATACAAAATAGAGTCGACTGAATTGTTACGATAGTTGCCAAATACAGCATGTCTTCTGCTAATGCTTAATCTAATCGCTGTTAAATTACAACAGACGACCCTTTCAGCATTAGCTGAAGACATTCGACTACCTGGGATAGTCTAAATATTCATCCTGTATATCAATTTTCAGCGTTTCAGCTACTTCTTTGTCTAAAATACTTTGTACTTTTATAGCTGCAGTATTTCTCCTAGCTGGTATACAGGCAGTAATGCACATAGAGCATATTATTGGACCACATTGCACACATATACAACATGTAAAGATTATTGCAATTATGATACACAGGACAGTCAATATTTTCCAGCCCCAAGCAGAAACTAGAGTCCAAAACCATCCCGCAAAAGTCCAAGTACCATTTTCTGTATGAATTTCTGAAGCAATCTTATGGAGTTTATTTATCGCATTATACACTGACGGTGTGTGATCAGGGATGAACACACAACAACTACTACCAATGATGCGACATGCACCACCTCGGTCAGCAAGCATAACATCTAGCACCATCCTGTTCTGGAGTGCTACAACCCTAGCAATTTTCAGTTCTTCAGTAATATTTCCAAGTGCTATAGCTGCCTGATTTGTAACAGCTTCCACAATCCTAGTCAATCGTCGCATTTTCCTACTATTTAATGCAGCACCTACAAAAAAGAACAGTCCTAGGGTAAAGTCCACATATTGCTGTAAAGTAGTATCTGTTTCATCTAGATCATCTGTACTTAAATGTCCTTTTATACCGATTCATAGTAATATTACTAAACAATTCAAGATCTCGATGATATGATGCAGGTGCTAAAAATACAGGGGGCAATAAAAACAATACATAACATACACCCGACCACCCAGCTGGTAGTCGGTAATACCCATAGCTGCCACATACAAAGTATGTGTTATGTGAAGCTAGGAAAGAACTATCATTTATTCCATCTATATTCAAAACGGTAATGCAGTCACTTATTCCAACAGGAATCTGTCCAACACTTTGTACACATGTTTGCTTTAGTCTTTGTAACAGAAATCACAAAGCTTTCACTTTCGGCAGAGTCTCTTGTGTTGGTGAAGACATATGGCGTTGAAATATTGTTCGGTCGGTATCCCTCCCATTCCCATTTAGTTCCATTAGCTTGAGGATACCCATCTTTGTCTTGATAACACTCTTTATTCATTCAAACGGAAAAGAAGTCCACCTACTATAGTCTTTCTGGTTGCAAACAAGAGAGTGAACCAGGCTCGACAAGAGCCATTAAGTGAGAAAGGAAGAGGTATAAAAGGTGTTCCTCCTTTCTTTTGATGAGCAGGCATCATCCCACATACCCAACAATTGGTTGCGTTTGTAGCATTATGAGTATGATGCAGCATCTGAATAAAAGTGTTGAGATAAGATTGACGATGCTTCTGTTCCTGATACGGGAGCGTAAAGAAGTGCTCCTCCGGTATTGGTGTAGTGGTAACAAACAACTCACGAGCAGGAGTTGTCTTCTCAACAGACCAAGTGATTGTCGACATAATCACTAAAGCAGCAATAAACCCAATAGCACAAAAAATCTTCTTTCTCTCCATTTCAATAACAGCACTTGACAATTCTTCCAGAAACTAAAGTAGTCGTCAGAGCTCTTACCCCTGGGTAGCCGTTGATTTCTTCACCACGGGCCAAGACGGGTGTCACTACTCTAATGCATGGCTGATCCCCCCCCTTGCCAAATCGGCTCTCCGTTTCACTGACCCAAGGAATGCTCAGACAACTTTCACAGGTACTGCAAACTCCTTCCTCGGCCTCAAATTATATCTCGGTGCTCCAGGGATTGTCGGATCCGGGAAGAACTCCTTCGATCCGTCAGGTGTCACGGCGTGGCCTTTCTCCGCAGTCAAAACCTCTCGATGGTCGGTCAACACAGCAGGCTCCACCAAGGCAGGAAGTACTCTCCGGCAGCGAGTACTGTGGATCCAGTTCTTCCGATTCGTGACTCGAACCGCTGTCATCGTAGCAAGTAATACTTGCTCTGGTCCGCACCACCTCGGCTCCAGACTGCTCGACCTCTCGAATGACTTCACCATGACGAAGTCAGTCGGAGTTCATGGCCTTCACCTGTAGATCTATCAGGAAGTGCTTCTCAAACCTGTTAATAAATAGAAACCAAGCGATCAGTTAATTGTGCCAAATAGTCATTCATTAAGACACAAGGTACGTCATATACAGAACTTGGGTTAGGAACTCCCGAGATATTCATTGGCCTCCCGAACACAATCTCGTAGGGAGTGAGACCTGTCCGGGAATGCGGCACTGATCTAATAGACAACAATGCCAGTGGCAACGCATCTGGCCAAGTCAAAGAAGTAGAAGTCTGTATTTTCGCTAATTTCAACTTCAGAGTACCATTGTATCTTTCCGCTAATCCTGCTGATTGCGGGTGGAACACCGCATGGAACTTCTGTTTGATCCCTAATCCTTTCAGGACATACTTGATAACATTCCCTATAAAGTGAGGTCCGTTATCACTTCACAAAAGTCTACAAACACCATATCTAGGAAAGAATTCCTTCAAAAGCACCTTTGCCGTAGTAATAGCAGTGTTGTCCTTTGTGGGGTACGCCTCAATCCACTTACTAAAGGCACATACCACCACCAAGACATACTTCAGATTATTGCAGCGTTCAAGCTGAATATAACCCATTTGCAAAAAAAAAGGTGCAGTTGGTGTAGCAAACCCTCCTGCAGGAGTTCGTGTCCCTTTTCCAGGATTAAATTGCAAACAAATCATACATGATTGTACTACTCTCTTAGCTGTGCTAGCAATTTCTGGATGCTCCCAAACTTGCGTAAGCAATTTCACTATTGCTGAAGCTCCAACATGTGCCATCTGAACCATAGGTTGTACAAAAGCTATGGGCAGCTCCCATTTATCCATTTGCTTATTTTGCCAACAACCTTCATCATCCAACTCTCCATCTTTAGACCATTGCTCCCGTTCTTTCTCAGAAGCGGCTCTCTGTATCTTTAATACTTCTTGCCTAGCATTGTGTCACCGCTCAGCTTGCGACTTCACTTCATACATGGAAGTAGTGCTAGGCTGCATCGCAGTCTCACGTGCCACTCGATCTGCAAAGGCATTTCCTTGTCCCACCTTATCTGTAACTTTCTTGTGAGCACTACATTTCACAATAGCTATTCTTTTTGGGTATGTCAACGCAGTCAAAAGGTTATACACTAATTCTCCGTGCATTATCTGCATCCCATGTGATGTCAGAAAGCCTCTTTCCTTCCAGAGCAGGCCAAAATCATGCGCCACTCCAAAAGCATAGCGGTTATCTGTATAAATGTTCACACACAAATCAGTACTAAGCTCACATGCTCGTGTCAAAGCTATTAGTTCCGCTGCTTGAGCTGACTTCTGTGGTATGCGAGCTGTCTCCACTATTGTGTGAAGTGTGGTAATTGGGTATGCGGCTGAAGTTGTACCATCAGGCAACTTCAGACAAGACCCATCAACCCACAGTTCTCCATCTACATCTCGAAGGTGCGTATCTTGTAAATCAATACGACTCTTTGTCTGTTCTTCAGTCAGGAATATACAATCATGTGTTGTGAAATGGCAACAACGTGGCTGGGTTTAGTGTTGCACATCTCTTCAGTGTAATGTGAGGAGCTAACAGCGTCAGCTCTTATCCTGTCAGACGAGCACTAGTTAAATGCTGCGTCTTTGTTTGATTCAAAAGGGCATCAACAGCATGGGGTTCCAGCACCAACAGTTTGTGACAAAACTATCCCTTCACTCTGGCGTATTGACACAGCTATTGCCGCTACTGAGCAAAAAACATCCAGGCAACGCTCGAGCAACAGGATCAAGTACTGCTGAAAAATATGCACACGGTATTGGTGTGTCTAAAATTGCCTGAATACGATCTGATGTGAGTGCACGTCCCTCCTTAGACAAAAGGTGACCTAAATAGGTTACCTTTGGTCTACAATATTGCAATTTCTTTCATGATACTTTATGATGATGTGAAGCAAGGAAGGAAAGCAAAGACAGAGTGCATTTTTCACATTGCTCAGGGGTATCGGCTGCCAACAAGATATCATCGACATATTGTAAGAGCGCCACACCTTCAGGCAGAACAAAAGAATCTAGTTGTCATTTCAATGCTTGGCTGTAAATACTAGCACTCTGGTATAGCCTTGGGGAACTCTACAAAATCTATACGATCGATTATTCAAAGTGAAACCGAACAAATATACGATCGATTATTCAAAGTGAAACCGAACAAATATCGGCTATCAGGATGAATAGGGATCGAAAAGAAAGCGCTCTTCAAGTCTATAACAGAGAACGTACTTGCAGTTGGAGGAACTAGAGTAAGAAGTGTCGTGATGTCAGAAACCACTGGGTATTGTGGTACCACTATCTTATTCACTTCTCGCAAATCAATTATGAATCGATAAATTCTAGTGTCAGTATCTTTTTTCAAAATAGGGAGAATCGGACTGTTGCAGACAGTAAATGGCAACTACCCCAACTTCAATAAGATCCTGTACAATTTGTGTGAGTGCTTCCTCACCCTCCTGTGAAATTCTATATTGAGGCAAACGTGGTAACACAGCTCCCTCCTTTACACTAATATGCACCAGTGGAATAACCATCTGTCCCACATCAGTATCTGAAGTAGCCCTCAAAGTTTCAAGGAGGGAAGCTAATGAGTTGTCTTCTTTAACAAGGCAAGCTCTTTCCATTACAGGGTAATTATCATTCAAGAACTCACATCCTCCTTCAGGGGAACATCGTATTGTAGCTCTGAAATACTTGAGCATATCAAGACCCACAATATTATCTGGTGTATTCGGGGAAAAGCAGAAACAGACATGGAGCAATGAATTTATCAACATGAAATGCAAGTGGTTGCGACAATGGGCTAAGGGAAGGTGTTCCATCGAACCCTATCGATGTGATCGTTAAGCCAGACAGGGGAGCCCTTGGAACCAATTGTTTAGACAGAGCGCTACGAGTGACTCCTGTATCACCAGAAACTGATCAGTAGAACCCAAAACATGTGCTGTAACATAAGGACCCCTCTGATCTACTGGAACTTCAACTGATTCCATACCCCATCCTAGGCAATCCTATGCATAAGCAGAATCATGTAAATCAGGCTGCGCATAATCAGACATTTGATATTGATTACGTCTGTCAAAAGTATTGAACCCGTTCTGTATTCATGCATTAGAATCAAATCTAGCGCGATCATTCGTATTTCCCCTAGGCCCTGAATATTCCGCGTGATTTCTCATTTGTCCCCGACCACTTGTACACTGCTGTGAGCGCAATGCTGGACACTCAGCTGCCCAATGCCCAAATTTCCTACAATACGCACATTGATCAACGACCAAATTCGAGCGCAAGAACAACCATAAGAACCACGTCCAACTCTATCGTTATCCCTAGAAGGCGGACCATATACTTGGGCTAACATGACCTTTGTTTTTAACTCCTTAGACTTCTTATCCTCACTACCCTTCGCTTCTAATTCCTGACGCTCGTAATATTGAGCCATCGTCAAGAGAGATGCCGGTGAAGAGGTAGTCCAAGAGCTTTCACTAGCTTTCAAACGACTAGCCACTCCTGGTAATAAATTTGAGACATATTGATAACACATTTTTTTCCCTAGCCTCCGCGCCCCCTCCTGTTTTGTTTTCTCACCCTCTCTCTCTTCTGCTCTTAGCTCCCGGTCCTCAGTTCTGCTGAATTAGGGTTCTTTTTAGCGCTGGGATACCTCCGGGTGACTATGCGCTTTATAAAAATAAATAATAATAATAATAATAATATTTATCTACAAACCAATGTCGGCCCATATCGTCCATTAGCAACTGCCCACTAAAAGCATGAAAGGCTTCCTCAAAGCGCGTAAAGAAATCTGAAACCGATTCATCTACCTTCTGCTTACACGATGCTAGAACAGTCCAATCAATCTTTTTAGGGGGGACAATCGTTTTTAACTTAGGTAATATCGCGGCGGGAAGATCTAATATTAATCGACATTGGGTTTTCGCAGGTTCCCTTTCCTCGTCCTCTTGTTCTATCTCCTTCCATAATGCCCCAAAAAACTGCACGCTCATAATTTTTACTCATAGACCTCCACATATCAGGCGGTAATATGAACTCGAAAAATAAATCAATGTCAGCCAAAGTCGTAGTACAAGAGTTAATAGCACCCTGAAACTTCCTCATAGAAAGCGGCTGGATTTTTCCGCGGGTCAGGTAATGCTGCTTTAAGTGCCATTACCTCTGCCCTATTCCAGGGAGTGTATGCCCAATTATAAATAAAATAGCCTTTAGCATCAGCAGAACTCTTATCACTTGTACCCGTTCCTTTAGGAAGAATATATATAGGCGCTGCCTCTCGCATAGGATTTGCGTGCTCTATCATGGTCTTATCTGTTTCAAAGATAGATGATTGCTTTCCGTCAGCCGAAACCGTCCGTGCAGCTGCATCTGCTTTCATTTTCTCCTCTCGCATACGAATCGCATCAGTTCGTACTTTGAACAACCGCCTTATCTCATCAGCCACCTGGGGGAGAGTAAAAAGAGCATCACGCATTTGCTTACAATCGGCTGCTACATCATCAGGTTCTAAAATATCAGAAACTTTCCGAAACATCTCAACAACTTCTCTAGCAAACGACCCAGTAAAATATAACTGTTCCTTTTCCTGCCACCCCTCTAAGCTGTCTAAAATGTTAGAAACAGAAACAGTATCACGAAGTGTCAAAAACAACTTTATTCGACTATTGAAAATCATAAATATGATCACGAAGTGCTTGATGAGCGATCTTTCTGAGCTCGGACGCACGATCGACCTACAGCATAGAGCGAGTGACTCGTTTCTTTTGGTCCGAATCGGAATCCTCATCTTCGCCAGACGGAGCGGACGGAATGGCATACAGAGGCGGAAGACGATCTAATAACAAAAAATCATCTTGTGGTTTATTAAGGACAGGATAGGGAGGTTGCCGTACAGCATATTGGCCAGATATCTGTAATCTGCGTTCCTTCTCATGTCTCTCTTCCAATTCTTTCACTTCTTTCTTTCTCAACTCCTGTGCTTTCTCATACACACTCTTCCACTGCTCTTTCTTAATCAACGCTTGCTCACGCCTCTCTCGTTCACGTACTTCTTTCACCCACATTCGTATACATTCAAACATATCTTGTCTGGATTTCCGCTCAAACATACACTGTTCCACGTACTCAATCTTTCGCAAATCAAATGACCCATGCATTAGCCAACGTAACTCTGGATCCGCACGAGTGTTTTTATTCCATAATGTGTTGTACATTATAGAAGAAAGACCATATTTAATATACATATCCCTATTAGGCGTCCCCTCTGGTGGAGCCGGTTGTGATTCCTCAAGTCTTAACCGGTTATCACTACAAAAGCAGCACATCCTACGAAGTGCGCTAAAAGCAGGCATGCCAAAAATAGTGCAAAATATGCAGTATTATCATCAAAGTAGCACTTAAGGTATCTTTAATACATTGTGCCGTTCAAATCAAAATCGCAATTTGGAGAAAAGTCTCCTCATTACCTGCCTATATGGTTTGCAACGCATATATCCAATTCCAAATCATACCAATCATGACTAGTCTCCCAAATCAAATTGCCACAGCAAGCGTTCCTAAAACTACCTTGCCACTCCCAGGCTTCCAAAACCCACAGCAAGTACAGCACAACGGTTCTTACCAGGGCTCGAGTCGGGGTACCACGCAGGTGGACGGCGTCCCCCCACTTATTTTTCCAGGAGCTCGATTACTGAAGCAAATGGAGCCACACACGCACTCTGGCCTCTCTGGGGCGAGATCGCGGCTCATTCAGAACGCTGCTCACGTGCTGGCTTCTCTGATGCAATCGCATCTGAGGGGTGAGCGAGGGGAGGCAATGAGTCTGATGGTGCAAGCCACCCTTCGTGACCTCACTTCCTGTTGTGACGTCAGCGTCCTCCCACTTATTTTTTTAAGGCTTGTGCCCTGGTTCTTACCAATCACAGGGCGTCCAGATTCCAACTGCCAAGTTCTAAATTCGACCAAACGATCACTGCACGGCAATTCAACAGAAGAGATCTCAGTCGAGGACCGTCGCCACCTGGATGGTCAGATCGGAAAGAAAGGAAAAACGCAGTGGGTGCCAAGACTCGGGTATCTTCTGGCATGCGATCGTGTCCGCAGCGAGATTCCAATCCTTCGTCACGACCACTCCTTCGGGCATCCGAGTCGCCGATGAGCCCCACGTGTGGGGCGCCAGTTTGTAGAAGTAAACCTCATCAAGGCCTACCAGTGCAAGGGGTTCGCCCTTCTCTGCACAAAGTCCTCAGACCATAGGAAGAAGTTGGCACAGAAACTGGAAAATAGAAAAGTATAGTTTATTAACCTCCGGAGGTGGTACTACAGTCCACACAACACCCTTCAGTATTGTATGAAGTAGCACACGGAACTAAAGCACATGGCCCCTTTTATACACAAAGCGGGGGCTCAAAGAAGGCGGTACAAAACACAAGAATGAGTTTTATGTGCATATAAGGACATTTTAGAAGCACAATCGATGAGTGGGCGGAGTTAACGGTTCTCAAGACCTTCAAAAACACATTCCTATCTGGAACTAATTACTAACAGCTGCAGACTCTACTGGGCATGCACTGAAACAGGAGATACTAAATATAGCCTGTTGCTGGGCAGATTTCGAGCACAGTTAACAAGGAAGTAGGACAAAACACACGGTGAGCACATGGCAGCATATGACAGACAAAATGGCTGCCACAAATACAAAATGGAGTCGACTGAATTGTTACGATAGTTGCCAAATACAGCTTGTCTTCTGCTAATGCTTAATCTAATCGCTGTCAAATTACAACACCAGGAGGGGTACAGAGGAAGTGAGGCCTGTCCAGGAGGGGGGGGGGGGGGCAGAGGAGGTGAGGCCTGTCCAGGGGGTGCAGGAGAGGTAAGGCCTGTACTGTGCTGAGGGGGTGAGGTCTATCCAGGGTGTGCAGAGGAGAGGAGGTGAGGTCTATCCAGGGTCTGCAGAGGAGTTGAGGCCTATCCAGGGGGTTGCAGAGGAGATGAGGTGTATATAGGGGTGCAGTTGAAATGAGATCTGTCCAAGGGGTGCAGAGCAGGTGAGGCCTGCCCAGGTGTCTGGTGGCTCAGGTGACTAATGCGTCCATTGCAGGGGTCTGTGTTCAACCTCATATTCACAGGTTCAAATCTCGGCGGGCCCACTCAGCATTTCATACATCGGATGTCGATAACTTGAGTACCATTGAGTTGGGTAACAATGAACATCTGTTTTCAGCGCCAAGAGACCTATTGGTGAATGTGCGGTTTACAAATACACATGTTATGTTATGTTACAGAGAAAGTGAGGCCTGTCCTGAAGGGGGGGGGGGGGGGGGTGCAGAACAGGCTGTGGGTAATGCAAAGGAGGTGAGGCCTATCCAGGGGATACAGTGGAGGTGAGGCCTGTCCAAGGGATGCAGAGGAGGTGAGGCCTGTCCAAGGAATGCAGAGGAGGTGAGGCCTGTCCAGGGGTTACAGTGGAGGTGAGTCCTGTCCACGGGCTGCAGAGGAGGCGAGGCCTGTCCAGGGAGGTGCAGAGGAGATTAGGCCTGTCCAAGGGGGTGCAGAGGAGGCGAGGCCTGTCCAGGGGTGCAGAGGCAGTGAGGCTTGTCCAGGGGAATGCAGAGGAGGTGAAGCCTGTCCTAAGCGGGTAGGAGGAGATGCCTGTCTTGTCTTGGTGGGGTGATGCAAAGGAGGTGAGGCCTGTCCTGTGCTGTTATGAAACCTGCCATGGTGGGGTCGGAGGAGATGCCTGTCCTGGTTTGTCCTCTGGGTATGAGTGTTGTAATTTGACAGCGATCGATGTTAGCATTTAGCTGAAGCCATCTTGTTTCCGGCATTCATCTTATCTGCCATGTGCTTACCATGTGCTCTGTCTGTCTTTACTGTCATTGACCCTTGTACTCTGCTTATGGACTGGCTATATTTAGGCTTTGCTACTCTGCACATGCGCAGAAGAAACTGTACCTGTTCATACACATGTTCTAGTCTGTAACTGTCAGGTTATTTTTACTGGAGTCCGCAAACTGCTAGCTCCTCCTTACTGTTGACTGTGCATATCTGTATGACCATTTATGTATGTGAACTCTCCACTGTGAACTTGTACCGCCTCCTTTTGAGCCCTTGTGTGGGTATAAAAGACCCATGGTCCTTCTACTCTTTGTGCTACTTCATACACTACCAAAGGGTGGTGTTGTGTGAATGTAGTTCCACCTCATGAGGTTAATAAAGCTTTTGTTTTATATTCCAGTTTCCGTGCCAACTTCTATTCTATTGGTTTGAGGACTTGTGCAAAGCAGGGCAAACCCCTAGCCGTGGTAGGCCTAGCTGAGGCTCAGCACAACATGAGGAGTGTCGACCACCTCAGCCACTGCTCTCACCAGCCAGAGATGCTCCTTTAGAGGCATATAATTTTATTTTAAGAGTTCATTGTCATACCTGGAACCATTTGGTGTGGGTCTCCCTTCCATTTTTGCTGTCGCCTCATGTATTTTTGCTGGTGTTAGATGCTTTGGGCACTGTACCACTGCTGTCCAGTGCCACAGTGCAAGTGCTCCCTATTGTAAATTGATGTATGAATCAGTGGTTCCATGTTTGGCTATTTGGTTTACTTGTCAGACCTTAATCTAGTGCACTGAGTGTGCCCAGGGAGTGTAAATTCAAATGCTGCTGGTGGGCTTGTAGCACTGGTTGTGCCACCCAGAGAAGCAGCCGTGTAAAATGTGCCTAATGTCTGCCATTGCAGAGCCTGCGTGCAGTCTGGCACTGTCATGCTGACTGGGCAAGTGCACCCACTTCTCAGTCCCTAAACGTTACCTTTTCTTCATATCAGTCACCCTTATGGTAGGCCCAAGAGTAGAGTGCATTGTAAGTATATGGTAGGACCAGCCTTGATGTGTGTGGCATGTCCTAATAGTGAATTACAGCCATTTTCGTTTTTACACTATTGCATGGCTATCTGTTCTCCGTAGGCCAGAATGGGCTGTTTGTTATTACATTTTATAATCCTAACAGACTCAGAGAACATGGTATAAATTTGAGTTTGGTATGCCTGAACTCAGAATAATAAAATACATCGTTTTGTGAAGTTTATTTTAATATTCTGTGTTTGCAAATACCACTTTTAGAAAGTAGGTGTTTGCTTGTCTAACCATTCAAACCTGCCTCTGCTAGGTTGTGTATTCCTATGTCTGCTTTTGTGAGTGGCAGGGCTAGGGAATTCCATGAGACAGGCTGAGTCACCCAGTGGTGCATAGAGAGATCTGCATCTAGATGGGAGGGAGGAGTTGCACCTGAACCTTGAATAGGGCTGTGCCTGCCTTCCACAATGCTGGCTCCACCCCCTAGGGTGCGGCTGAAGTCTCTGCCCTGCACACTGAAAGAAGAGAAGGAGTCCTGTAAACAAAGTGCTCCAGGACTGTACTTGCCTTCCATAATGCTGGCTCCACCTCCTGTGGGGCGTCTGATATGCCTGCACTGTGAAAGGAAAGGAGAAGTCTGGTTAACAGAGTGCTTCAGAACTGGTTTTGACTGGGCAAAGGCCCCTCTCCCCTCAGAGAACAAAGAACTTTAGGGTATAAATATTGGGACCCTGATCTCATGAAATTAGATCACTTTGGACTACAAGAAGAAACCTTTACTGAGGAGATGAACCTAAAGAAACTGAGGAGAGACTATTCCCAAGCTGAAGTGCTGCTTGGGGGATTGGCCTGCAGTGGTTGCCTTACTGCCAAAGGACGGAGAAAGGAACTTTGTGTACTTTGCTTTCAACTTGTGAAGGATCTCCAAGGTCTTGGAAAATAGCTTGCCTCCTGCTGAAGTCTCATGGACAATAGACTTCACCCCCCCAGCTCCCCAGAGTTCTTTAGGAAGTGCCTGCTGCTGTTTTGGGCCTTCTGAAGAACTGCGTGTCGCAGGGAGCTGGAAGCGCGACTCAACGAGAAGAAGCATGTCGCTGGGCCTGCCGTTGCAACTCCGAAGGAGGGTGTCACCGCTGGAACTGTCGCACTGCACCGCATTAGAGAGAAGCATGCCGCAACGAAGAGGAAGCATGTCGCCGTCGCTGCCCTCACAACTCCGAAGGAGGGTGTCGCCGCTGTAGTTGTCGCACTGAACCGCATCAGGAGAAGAATCTCGCAACGAGGTCGGAGCGTGTCGCCGTCGCTGTGCCTGCCGTCGCAACTCCGAAGGATGGTGTCGCCGCTGGAACTGTCGATTTGTACCGCATTGACCAAGAGCACCTCGCATCCCTGAGAAGCGCTGCCGTCGCATCTTGGATGTCGCCGCTGTAGTTGTCGCATCAAGCGGAAGCTTCACGCATCATGGTAGAAGAGCGTCGCCGCTGGAGCTGTTGCCGTCGTATCATAAGGGTGTCACCGCTACAGTCCACGCATCGAACCGAGGACTTCTCATCCCCGAGAAGTGTGCCGCATCTGGGAGATCTTCACGTCTTTATTTCTTTGTATCTGAACTTTGCCGCATTTCCCATCGCTGCGACATTGCTTGTTGTGGAAGCGCAACGCAACCTAAGGTACATTGACGCATCTAAGAACTGAACTGAACTAAGCTTAAATCTACTGTTAGATTTGGGGGTCTCTGGTTGGCACAGGTAAGTACTTGTGACAGCAGGGACCCTCTCCTCTAGTCAGGATAAGGGGATTACCCTCTTAAAATAACCTCTGCTCACCCTCTAGGTAGCTTGGCGCGAGCAGACAAGACTTATTTCAGAGGCTTTGCAAGTTAAGCATTTGTGACCACATACAGTAAACCAGTGACAACACTACAAATGGACACCACACTAGTATTATATCAAAAATAGTTATCTTTATATAGAGACATAGCACAAGACCAAATAACGACAAAAATGAGCCACAATACTATTAGCAATAAAGAGTTCTTGTTGAAATGCGTATTTTAGAGTTCTGTGCGCTTCGTACCCTTCGTCCGGCTCTCACGGTGATGAAAATACCCAGAAAGAGTCTAACAAACGCAGCGGACTCTCTTGTCCGATGCGTACCAAAATGCGGTGCAAGTCGTACATAGTACCTTTGCTTTGATTAGTTTGTCACGGACGATGCGGTGAAAAAAAAACGTACGCGGCGATGTCCTCCTGCCGCGGTGCGAGCCTGTGCGTTTCTTGAGGGGACTGTGCCTTGTGCGGTGCGAACTATTCCGTTGCGACGTACGAGCCGTACTTTGGGAGCTGGGGTCGTACAGTCCTTGAAAGCGGTGCGAGTCGGCGACTGAAAACAGTGTTTCCAGAGGTGGTTTGCGAGGTGGATGAAGTCCAATGGTCCTGGGACTTCGTTCAGGGGGCAAGCTCACTCACAGGCCCTTGGAGATCTTTTGCACAAGTTGGGAAATAAAGTCTTTGTAGTCTTTCTCCTCTCCTTCAGCAGCAAGGCAACCACTGCAGGCCAATCCCCCAAGTCAGAGGCAGTACTCCTCCTTCAGCTTTCCCAGTTCCTTCTCGTCGGGCAGAGGTTTCTTCTTGTCAAAGCAGGATCTAATTTCTTGGGAGCAGGGTCCTAATACTTATACACCTAATTCCTTTGTTCCTCTGGGGGTGAGGGCCCTTTGCCTAGCCTGAACCAGTTCTTGAGCGCTTTGTTGACATGACTCTTGACTTTTCATTCACGGAGCAGGGCAGAGACATCAGACGCTCCACAGGAGGTGGAGTCAGCATTGTGGTGGAAAGGCACAGTCCTATGCAGAGTCCAGGTGCACTCTTCCCACCCATCTGGATGTAAATCTCTCTATTCACCACCGGGCTGCCTCAGCCTCTCTCCTGGAATCCTCCAGCCCTGTCACTCACAGAAGCCAGACAGCAGATACACATCCTAGCAGAGATGGGCTGAAATGGTTAGGCAAGCAGGCACCTACTTTCTAAAAGTGGTATTTGCAAACACAGAATATTAAAATAAACTTAACTAAAAGATGTATTTTATTATTCTGAGTTCAGGCATACTAAACTCGAATTTCTACCGTGTTCCCAGAGTATGTTAGGATCATAGAATTTAACAATTCCAACAGCCCATTCTGGCCTATGAGAACAGGTAGCCTTGCAATAGTGAAAAACGAAAATGGCTGTAATTCACTATTAGGACATGCCACACACATCAGGGCTTGTCCCACCTTATACTTAATGCACCCTGCCCATGGGCCTACCATAGGGGCGACTGATATGAAGCAAAGTAAAGGTTTAGGGACTGGCAAGTGGGTGCACTTGCCCAGACAGCATGACAGTACCAGACTGCACGCAGGTTCTGCACTGGCAGACCGTAGACACATTTTACAAGGCTGCTTCTGTGGGTGGCACAACCAGTGCTGCAGGCCCACAAGCAGCATTTGGATTTTCAAGCCCTGGGCACTCCTGGTGCACTGTACTGGGGTCTGACAGTAAACCAAATAAGCCAATCATGGAGTCCAATCAATATCTACATTTTATACAGGGAGCACTTGCACTGTGGCACTGGTTGGCGATGGCACAGTGCTCTGAGCAGCTAACACAAGCAAAACACACGAGGCACAGCAACAAAAAGTGGAAGGGAGACTCACCCAACGTGCCAGGTCTAACATCTACCATCTTAAAGTAATCATAGTGTGTATTTTTTTGTCATTGATGGTCTTGTGGTAACTCTATATAAAGTCTACTTATGTTTGATAGAAAACCTGTGTGGTGTCCATTTGTAGTGTTGTCACTGGGTTATTGTATGTGGTCTCAACTGCTTAACTTACAACGCCTCTGAAGTAAAGCCCTACTGCTCATGCCAAACTACCAATTGGGTGAGCAGGGGTTATTTTGGGAGTGTAATCCCCTTATCCTGACTAGAGGAGAGGGGCCCTATTTGTATCTGAGTTTTTGAAAAGTATCCGAAGTTACCATTGAGCCTCAGATGGCTCATGACAGAGGCACACATCTCCAAGCAAGGAGTTTATTTTTTAACCCTTTTTTTTGTGAAGTAACGGAGACTACAACTCCCAGAATGCACTTACGTATTACATGAAAGTACAGGCATGAATATTTGGGGGATCACTCTACGGAAATATTTGGTACATCCCAGGGCATTGTGGCAGAAAAGAGTAGAACAGATAATGTGCAAGGACTTTCATTCTCAGCCTCTTTCTGCAGATTGTGAGTCCAGTGAGATCTAGGGAATCTGAATCTCTCTCAAGGAGATTTCACACAGTTTTATCAGTTTCATGGAGAAATGCAATGAAAAACAGGGGGTGCAAGTCCAGCGCCCCAGTCTCTGATGTCCTTGGATCTCTGTACTGGCCCTTGCCTGGTCCTGAAAGAGAGGACGAACCGGGTGTTTAGTCGGGCCTCTCAAAGAGAGCGAGAGTGGGCTCAGTATCCTGGTCCACCAGGCCCTGGCTCAACATCCTGGTCCTCACCTTACTCCGGCTCATGTCCTGGTCCTCCCCATACTCCGGCTCATGTCCTGGTCCTCACCAGTCTCCGGCTCACATCCTGGTCCTCACAAAGCCCCGGCTCATGTCCTGGTCCTCACCAGGCTCCGGCTCATATCCTGGTCTTCACAAGGCCCTGTTACATGTCCTGGTCCACCAGCCACTGGCTCAGCCTCCTGGTCCACCACAGGCCCCAGCTCACATTTGGTCCACCAGGCCCTGGCTCACATCCAGGTCCCTACCAGACCCCGGCTCACCCAGGTCACGTCCTGGTCCACACCAGGCCCCGGCTCACGTCCTAGTCCTCACAAGGCCCCGGCCCATGTTCTGGTCCTCACAAGGCCCCGGCTCCTATCCTTGTCTTCACCATACCCCGGCTCACATCCTGGCCCACCATACCCTGGCTCACGTCGTGGTATTCACAAGGCCCCAGCTCACATCCTGGTCCACCAGGCCCCGGCTCATGTCCTGGTCATCACAAGGCCCCAGCTCACATCCTGGTCCTCACAAGCACCTGGCTCACATCCTGGTCCTCACTAGAGTCCGGCTCAAATCCTGGTCTATAACAAGCCCTGCCCACATGTTAGTCCTCACTAGACTCCGGCTCACATCCTGGTCCCAACCAGGCCAAGCTGCAGAGGGAGATCAACTGGTTTTTGACCCACAATGCCACCTCAAACAGGAAGCAGACATATGCAAATCAGCTTTAGACTTCTTCCAATAGGGCAGTCCAGCCTGAAGAGCCAATCCAGATTCTTTCTGAACCGGAACAGAAGCAACCCAAGACTGGTTTTAGCCTATTTGGGCCTCGACTGTAGGGTGCGACTTCATTCCAGCGGTGCAGCACGCACGGGACCCAGCAATTTCTGGATGCTCCCAAACTTGCGTAAGCAATTTCACTATTGCTGAAGCTCCAACATGTGCCATCTGAACCATAGGTTGTACAAAAGCTATGGGCAGCTCCCATTTATCCATTTGCTTATTTTGCCAACAACCTTCATCATCCAACTCTCCATCTTTAGACCATTGCTCCCGTTCTTTCTCAGAAGCGGCTCTCTGTATCTTTAATACTTCTTGCCTAGCATTGTGTCACCGCTCAGCTTGCGACTTCACTTCATACATGGAAGTAGTGCTAGGCTGCATCGCAGTCTCACGTGCCACTCGATCTGCAAAGGCATTTCCTTGTCCCACCTTATCTGTAACTTTCTTGTGAGCACTACATTTCACAATAGCTATTCTTTTTGGGTATGTCAACGCAGTCAAAAGGTTATACACTAATTCTCCGTGCATTATCTGCATCCCATGTGATGTCAGAAAGCCTCTTTCCTTCCAGAGCAGGCCAAAATCATGCGCCACTCCAAAAGCATAGCGGTTATCTGTATAAATGTTCACACACAAATCAGTACTAAGCTCACATGCTCGTGTCAAAGCTATTAGTTCCGCTGCTTGAGCTGACTTCTGTGGTATGCGAGCTGTCTCCACTATTGTGTGAAGTGTGGTAATTGGGTATGCGGCTGAAGTTGTACCATCAGGCAACTTCAGACAAGACCCATCAACCCACAGTTCTCCATCTACATCTCGAAGGTGCGTATCTTGTAAATCAATACGACTCTTTGTCTGTTCTTCAGTCAGGAATATACAATCATGTGTTGTGAAATGGCAACAACGTGGCTGGGTTTAGTGTTGCACATCTCTTCAGTGTAATGTGAGGAGCTAACAGCGTCAGCTCTTATCCTGTCAGACGAGCACTAGTTAAATGCTGCGTCTTTGTTTGATTCAAAAGGGCATCAACAGCATGGGGTTCCAGCACCAACAGTTTGTGACAAAACTATCCCTTCACTCTGGCGTATTGACACAGCTATTGCCGCTACTGAGCAAAAAACATCCAGGCAACGCTCGAGCAACAGGATCAAGTACTGCTGAAAAATATGCACACGGTATTGGTGTGTCTAAAATTGCCTGAATACGATCTGATGTGAGTGCACGTCCCTCCTTAGACAAAAGGTGACCTAAATAGGTTACCTTTGGTCTACAATATTGCAATTTCTTTCATGATACTTTATGATGATGTGAAGCAAGGAAGGAAAGCAAAGACAGAGTGCATTTTTCACATTGCTCAGGGGTATCGGCTGCCAACAAGATATCATCGACATATTGTAAGAGCGCCACACCTTCAGGCAGAACAAAAGAATCTAGTTGTCATTTCAATGCTTGGCTGTAAATACTAGCACTCTGGTATAGCCTTGGGGAACTCTACAAAATCTATACGATCGATTATTCAAAGTGAAACCGAACAAATATACGATCGATTATTCAAAGTGAAACCGAACAAATATCGGCTATCAGGATGAATAGGGATCGAAAAGAAAGCGCTCTTCAAGTCTATAACAGAGAACGTACTTGCAGTTGGAGGAACTAGAGTAAGAAGTGTCGTGATGTCAGAAACCACTGGGTATTGTGGTACCACTATCTTATTCACTTCTCGCAAATCAATTATGAATCGATAAATTCTAGTGTCAGTATCTTTTTTCAAAATAGGGAGAATCGGACTGTTGCAGACAGTAAATGGCAACTACCCCAACTTCAATAAGATCCTGTACAATTTGTGTGAGTGCTTCCTCACCCTCCTGTGAAATTCTATATTGAGGCAAACGTGGTAACACAGCTCCCTCCTTTACACTAATATGCACCAGTGGAATAACCATCTGTCCCACATCAGTATCTGAAGTAGCCCTCAAAGTTTCAAGGAGGGAAGCTAATGAGTTGTCTTCTTTAACAAGGCAAGCTCTTTCCATTACAGGGTAATTATCATTCAAGAACTCACATCCTCCTTCAGGGGAACATCGTATTGTAGCTCTGAAATACTTGAGCATATCAAGACCCACAATATTATCTGGTGTATTCGGGGAAAAGCAGAAACAGACATGGAGCAATGAATTTATCAACATGAAATGCAAGTGGTTGCGACAATGGGCTAAGGGAAGGTGTTCCATCGAACCCTATCGATGTGATCGTTAAGCCAGACAGGGGAGCCCTTGGAACCAATTGTTTAGACAGAGCGCTACGAGTGACTCCTGTATCACCAGAAACTGATCAGTAGAACCCAAAACATGTGCTGTAACATAAGGACCCCTCTGATCTACTGGAACTTCAACTGATTCCATACCCCATCCTAGGCAATCCTATGCATAAGCAGAATCATGTAAATCAGGCTGCGCATAATCAGACATTTGATATTGATTACGTCTGTCAAAAGTATTGAACCCGTTCTGTATTCATGCATTAGAATCAAATCTAGCGCGATCATTCGTATTTCCCCTAGGCCCTGAATATTCCGCGTGATTTCTCATTTGTCCCCGACCACTTGTACACTGCTGTGAGCGCAATGCTGGACACTCAGCTGCCCAATGCCCAAATTTCCTACAATACGCACATTGATCAACGACCAAATTCGAGCGCAAGAACAACCATAAGAACCACGTCCAACTCTATCGTTATCCCTAGAAGGCGGACCATATACTTGGGCTAACATGACCTTTGTTTTTAACTCCTTAGACTTCTTATCCTCACTACCCTTCGCTTCTAATTCCTGACGCTCGTAATATTGAGCCATCGTCAAGAGAGATGCCGGTGAAGAGGTAGTCCAAGAGCTTTCACTAGCTTTCAAACGACTAGCCACTCCTGGTAATAAATTTGAGACATATTGATAACACATTTTTTTCCCTAGCCTCCGCGCCCCCTCCTGTTTTGTTTTCTCACCCTCTCTCTCTTCTGCTCTTAGCTCCCGGTCCTCAGTTCTGCTGAATTAGGGTTCTTTTTAGCGCTGGGATACCTCCGGGTGACTATGCGCTTTATAAAAATAAATAATAATAATAATAATAATATTTATCTACAAACCAATGTCGGCCCATATCGTCCATTAGCAACTGCCCACTAAAAGCATGAAAGGCTTCCTCAAAGCGCGTAAAGAAATCTGAAACCGATTCATCTACCTTCTGCTTACACGATGCTAGAACAGTCCAATCAATCTTTTTAGGGGGGACAATCGTTTTTAACTTAGGTAATATCGCGGCGGGAAGATCTAATATTAATCGACATTGGGTTTTCGCAGGTTCCCTTTCCTCGTCCTCTTGTTCTATCTCCTTCCATAATGCCCCAAAAAACTGCACGCTCATAATTTTTACTCATAGACCTCCACATATCAGGCGGTAATATGAACTCGAAAAATAAATCAATGTCAGCCAAAGTCGTAGTACAAGAGTTAATAGCACCCTGAAACTTCCTCATAGAAAGCGGCTGGATTTTTCCGCGGGTCAGGTAATGCTGCTTTAAGTGCCATTACCTCTGCCCTATTCCAGGGAGTGTATGCCCAATTATAAATAAAATAGCCTTTAGCATCAGCAGAACTCTTATCACTTGTACCCGTTCCTTTAGGAAGAATATATATAGGCGCTGCCTCTCGCATAGGATTTGCGTGCTCTATCATGGTCTTATCTGTTTCAAAGATAGATGATTGCTTTCCGTCAGCCGAAACCGTCCGTGCAGCTGCATCTGCTTTCATTTTCTCCTCTCGCATACGAATCGCATCAGTTCGTACTTTGAACAACCGCCTTATCTCATCAGCCACCTGGGGGAGAGTAAAAAGAGCATCACGCATTTGCTTACAATCGGCTGCTACATCATCAGGTTCTAAAATATCAGAAACTTTCCGAAACATCTCAACAACTTCTCTAGCAAACGACCCAGTAAAATATAACTGTTCCTTTTCCTGCCACCCCTCTAAGCTGTCTAAAATGTTAGAAACAGAAACAGTATCACGAAGTGTCAAAAACAACTTTATTCGACTATTGAAAATCATAAATATGATCACGAAGTGCTTGATGAGCGATCTTTCTGAGCTCGGACGCACGATCGACCTACAGCATAGAGCGAGTGACTCGTTTCTTTTGGTCCGAATCGGAATCCTCATCTTCGCCAGACGGAGCGGACGGAATGGCATACAGAGGCGGAAGACGATCTAATAACAAAAAATCATCTTGTGGTTTATTAAGGACAGGATAGGGAGGTTGCCGTACAGCATATTGGCCAGATATCTGTAATCTGCGTTCCTTCTCATGTCTCTCTTCCAATTCTTTCACTTCTTTCTTTCTCAACTCCTGTGCTTTCTCATACACACTCTTCCACTGCTCTTTCTTAATCAACGCTTGCTCACGCCTCTCTCGTTCACGTACTTCTTTCACCCACATTCGTATACATTCAAACATATCTTGTCTGGATTTCCGCTCAAACATACACTGTTCCACGTACTCAATCTTTCGCAAATCAAATGACCCATGCATTAGCCAACGTAACTCTGGATCCGCACGAGTGTTTTTATTCCATAATGTGTTGTACATTATAGAAGAAAGACCATATTTAATATACATATCCCTATTAGGCGTCCCCTCTGGTGGAGCCGGTTGTGATTCCTCAAGTCTTAACCGGTTATCACTACAAAAGCAGCACATCCTACGAAGTGCGCTAAAAGCAGGCATGCCAAAAATAGTGCAAAATATGCAGTATTATCATCAAAGTAGCACTTAAGGTATCTTTAATACATTGTGCCGTTCAAATCAAAATCGCAATTTGGAGAAAAGTCTCCTCATTACCTGCCTATATGGTTTGCAACGCATATATCCAATTCCAAATCATACCAATCATGACTAGTCTCCCAAATCAAATTGCCACAGCAAGCGTTCCTAAAACTACCTTGCCACTCCCAGGCTTCCAAAACCCACAGCAAGTACAGCACAACGGTTCTTACCAGGGCTCGAGTCGGGGTACCACGCAGGTGGACGGCGTCCCCCCACTTATTTTTCCAGGAGCTCGATTACTGAAGCAAATGGAGCCACACACGCACTCTGGCCTCTCTGGGGCGAGATCGCGGCTCATTCAGAACGCTGCTCACGTGCTGGCTTCTCTGATGCAATCGCATCTGAGGGGTGAGCGAGGGGAGGCAATGAGTCTGATGGTGCAAGCCACCCTTCGTGACCTCACTTCCTGTTGTGACGTCAGCGTCCTCCCACTTATTTTTTTAAGGCTTGTGCCCTGGTTCTTACCAATCACAGGGCGTCCAGATTCCAACTGCCAAGTTCTAAATTCGACCAAACGATCACTGCACGGCAATTCAACAGAAGAGATCTCAGTCGAGGACCGTCGCCACCTGGATGGTCAGATCGGAAAGAAAGGAAAAACGCAGTGGGTGCCAAGACTCGGGTATCTTCTGGCATGCGATCGTGTCCGCAGCGAGATTCCAATCCTTCGTCACGACCACTCCTTCGGGCATCCGAGTCGCCGATGAGCCCCACGTGTGGGGCGCCAGTTTGTAGAAGTAAACCTCATCAAGGCCTACCAGTGCAAGGGGTTCGCCCTTCTCTGCACAAAGTCCTCAGACCATAGGAAGAAGTTGGCACAGAAACTGGAAAATAGAAAAGTATAGTTTATTAACCTCCGGAGGTGGTACTACAGTCCACACAACACCCTTCAGTATTGTATGAAGTAGCACACGGAACTAAAGCACATGGCCCCTTTTATACACAAAGCGGGGGCTCAAAGAAGGCGGTACAAAACACAAGAATGAGTTTTATGTGCATATAAGGACATTTTAGAAGCACAATCGATGAGTGGGCGGAGTTAACGGTTCTCAAGACCTTCAAAAACACATTCCTATCTGGAACTAATTACTAACAGCTGCAGACTCTACTGGGCATGCACTGAAACAGGAGATACTAAATATAGCCTGTTGCTGGGCAGATTTCGAGCACAGTTAACAAGGAAGTAGGACAAAACACACGGTGAGCACATGGCAGCATATGACAGACAAAATGGCTGCCACAAATACAAAATGGAGTCGACTGAATTGTTACGATAGTTGCCAAATACAGCTTGTCTTCTGCTAATGCTTAATCTAATCGCTGTCAAATTACAACACCAGGAGGGGTACAGAGGAAGTGAGGCCTGTCCAGGAGGGGGGGGGGGGGCAGAGGAGGTGAGGCCTGTCCAGGGGGTGCAGGAGAGGTAAGGCCTGTACTGTGCTGAGGGGGTGAGGTCTATCCAGGGTGTGCAGAGGAGAGGAGGTGAGGTCTATCCAGGGTCTGCAGAGGAGTTGAGGCCTATCCAGGGGGTTGCAGAGGAGATGAGGTGTATATAGGGGTGCAGTTGAAATGAGATCTGTCCAAGGGGTGCAGAGCAGGTGAGGCCTGCCCAGGTGTCTGGTGGCTCAGGTGACTAATGCGTCCATTGCAGGGGTCTGTGTTCAACCTCATATTCACAGGTTCAAATCTCGGCGGGCCCACTCAGCATTTCATACATCGGATGTCGATAACTTGAGTACCATTGAGTTGGGTAACAATGAACATCTGTTTTCAGCGCCAAGAGACCTATTGGTGAATGTGCGGTTTACAAATACACATGTTATGTTATGTTACAGAGAAAGTGAGGCCTGTCCTGAAGGGGGGGGGGGGGGGGGTGCAGAACAGGCTGTGGGTAATGCAAAGGAGGTGAGGCCTATCCAGGGGATACAGTGGAGGTGAGGCCTGTCCAAGGGATGCAGAGGAGGTGAGGCCTGTCCAAGGAATGCAGAGGAGGTGAGGCCTGTCCAGGGGTTACAGTGGAGGTGAGTCCTGTCCACGGGCTGCAGAGGAGGCGAGGCCTGTCCAGGGAGGTGCAGAGGAGATTAGGCCTGTCCAAGGGGGTGCAGAGGAGGCGAGGCCTGTCCAGGGGTGCAGAGGCAGTGAGGCTTGTCCAGGGGAATGCAGAGGAGGTGAAGCCTGTCCTAAGCGGGTAGGAGGAGATGCCTGTCTTGTCTTGGTGGGGTGATGCAAAGGAGGTGAGGCCTGTCCTGTGCTGTTATGAAACCTGCCATGGTGGGGTCGGAGGAGATGCCTGTCCTGGTTTGTCCTCTGGGTATGAGTGTTGTAATTTGACAGCGATCGATGTTAGCATTTAGCTGAAGCCATCTTGTTTCCGGCATTCATCTTATCTGCCATGTGCTTACCATGTGCTCTGTCTGTCTTTACTGTCATTGACCCTTGTACTCTGCTTATGGACTGGCTATATTTAGGCTTTGCTACTCTGCACATGCGCAGAAGAAACTGTACCTGTTCATACACATGTTCTAGTCTGTAACTGTCAGGTTATTTTTACTGGAGTCCGCAAACTGCTAGCTCCTCCTTACTGTTGACTGTGCATATCTGTATGACCATTTATGTATGTGAACTCTCCACTGTGAACTTGTACCGCCTCCTTTTGAGCCCTTGTGTGGGTATAAAAGACCCATGGTCCTTCTACTCTTTGTGCTACTTCATACACTACCAAAGGGTGGTGTTGTGTGAATGTAGTTCCACCTCATGAGGTTAATAAAGCTTTTGTTTTATATTCCAGTTTCCGTGCCAACTTCTATTCTATTGGTTTGAGGACTTGTGCAAAGCAGGGCAAACCCCTAGCCGTGGTAGGCCTAGCTGAGGCTCAGCACAACATGAGGAGTGTCGACCACCTCAGCCACTGCTCTCACCAGCCAGAGATGCTCCTTTAGAGGCATATAATTTTATTTTAAGAGTTCATTGTCATACCTGGAACCATTTGGTGTGGGTCTCCCTTCCATTTTTGCTGTCGCCTCATGTATTTTTGCTGGTGTTAGATGCTTTGGGCACTGTACCACTGCTGTCCAGTGCCACAGTGCAAGTGCTCCCTATTGTAAATTGATGTATGAATCAGTGGTTCCATGTTTGGCTATTTGGTTTACTTGTCAGACCTTAATCTAGTGCACTGAGTGTGCCCAGGGAGTGTAAATTCAAATGCTGCTGGTGGGCTTGTAGCACTGGTTGTGCCACCCAGAGAAGCAGCCGTGTAAAATGTGCCTAATGTCTGCCATTGCAGAGCCTGCGTGCAGTCTGGCACTGTCATGCTGACTGGGCAAGTGCACCCACTTCTCAGTCCCTAAACGTTCCCTTTTCTTCATATCAGTCACCCTTATGGTAGGCCCAAGAGTAGAGTGCATTGTAAGTATATGGTAGGACCAGCCTTGATGTGTGTGGCATGTCCTAATAGTGAATTACAGCCATTTTCGTTTTTACACTATTGCATGGCTATCTGTTCTCCGTAGGCCAGAATGGGCTGTTTGTTATTACATTTTATAATCCTAACAGACTCAGAGAACATGGTATAAATTTGAGTTTGGTATGCCTGAACTCAGAATAATAAAATACATCGTTTTGTGAAGTTTATTTTAATATTCTGTGTTTGCAAATACCACTTTTAGAAAGTAGGTGTTTGCTTGTCTAACCATTCAAACCTGCCTCTGCTAGGTTGTGTATTCCTATGTCTGCTTTTGTGAGTGGCAGGGCTAGGGAATTCCATGAGACAGGCTGAGTCACCCAGTGGTGCATAGAGAGATCTGCATCTAGATGGGAGGGAGGAGTTGCACCTGAACCTTGAATAGGGCTGTGCCTGCCTTCCACAATGCTGGCTCCACCCCCTAGGGTGCGGCTGAAGTCTCTGCCCTGCACACTGAAAGAAGAGAAGGAGTCCTGTAAACAAAGTGCTCCAGGACTGTACTTGCCTTCCATAATGCTGGCTCCACCTCCTGTGGGGCGTCTGATATGCCTGCACTGTGAAAGGAAAGGAGAAGTCTGGTTAACAGAGTGCTTCAGAACTGGTTTTGACTGGGCAAAGGCCCCTCTCCCCTCAGAGAACAAAGAACTTTAGGGTATAAATATTGGGACCCTGATCTCATGAAATTAGATCACTTTGGACTACAAGAAGAAACCTTTACTGAGGAGATGAACCTAAAGAAACTGAGGAGAGACTATTCCCAAGCTGAAGTGCTGCTTGGGGGATTGGCCTGCAGTGGTTGCCTTACTGCCAAAGGACGGAGAAAGGAACTTTGTGTACTTTGCTTTCAACTTGTGAAGGATCTCCAAGGTCTTGGAAAATAGCTTGCCTCCTGCTGAAGTCTCATGGACAATAGACTTCACCCCCCCAGCTCCCCAGAGTTCTTTAGGAAGTGCCTGCTGCTGTTTTGGGCCTTCTGAAGAACTGCGTGTCGCAGGGAGCTGGAAGCGCGACTCAACGAGAAGAAGCATGTCGCTGGGCCTGCCGTTGCAACTCCGAAGGAGGGTGTCACCGCTGGAACTGTCGCACTGCACCGCATTAGAGAGAAGCATGCCGCAACGAAGAGGAAGCATGTCGCCGTCGCTGCCCTCACAACTCCGAAGGAGGGTGTCGCCGCTGTAGTTGTCGCACTGAACCGCATCAGGAGAAGAATCTCGCAACGAGGTCGGAGCGTGTCGCCGTCGCTGTGCCTGCCGTCGCAACTCCGAAGGATGGTGTCGCCGCTGGAACTGTCGATTTGTACCGCATTGACCAAGAGCACCTCGCATCCCTGAGAAGCGCTGCCGTCGCATCTTGGATGTCGCCGCTGTAGTTGTCGCATCAAGCGGAAGCTTCACGCATCATGGTAGAAGAGCGTCGCCGCTGGAGCTGTTGCCGTCGTATCATAAGGGTGTCACCGCTACAGTCCACGCATCGAACCGAGGACTTCTCATCCCCGAGAAGTGTGCCGCATCTGGGAGATCTTCACGTCTTTATTTCTTTGTATCTGAACTTTGCCGCATTTCCCATCGCTGCGACATTGCTTGTTGTGGAAGCGCAACGCAACCTAAGGTACATTGACGCATCTAAGAACTGAACTGAACTAAGCTTAAATCTACTGTTAGATTTGGGGGTCTCTGGTTGGCACAGGTAAGTACTTGTGACAGCAGGGACCCTCTCCTCTAGTCAGGATAAGGGGATTACCCTCTTAAAATAACCTCTGCTCACCCTCTAGGTAGCTTGGCGCGAGCAGACAAGACTTATTTCAGAGGCTTTGCAAGTTAAGCATTTGTGACCACATACAGTAAACCAGTGACAACACTACAAATGGACACCACACTAGTATTATATCAAAAATAGTTATCTTTATATAGAGACATAGCACAAGACCAAATAACGACAAAAATGAGCCACAATACTATTAGCAATAAAGAGTTCTTGTTGAAATGCGTATTTTAGAGTTCTGTGCGCTTCGTACCCTTCGTCCGGCTCTCACGGTGATGAAAATACCCAGAAAGAGTCTAACAAACGCAGCGGACTCTCTTGTCCGATGCGTACCAAAATGCGGTGCAAGTCGTACATAGTACCTTTGCTTTGATTAGTTTGTCACGGACGATGCGGTGAAAAAAAAACGTACGCGGCGATGTCCTCCTGCCGCGGTGCGAGCCTGTGCGTTTCTTGAGGGGACTGTGCCTTGTGCGGTGCGAACTATTCCGTTGCGACGTACGAGCCGTACTTTGGGAGCTGGGGTCGTACAGTCCTTGAAAGCGGTGCGAGTCGGCGACTGAAAACAGTGTTTCCAGAGGTGGTTTGCGAGGTGGATGAAGTCCAATGGTCCTGGGACTTCGTTCAGGGGGCAAGCTCACTCACAGGCCCTTGGAGATCTTTTGCACAAGTTGGGAAATAAAGTCTTTGTAGTCTTTCTCCTCTCCTTCAGCAGCAAGGCAACCACTGCAGGCCAATCCCCCAAGTCAGAGGCAGTACTCCTCCTTCAGCTTTCCCAGTTCCTTCTCGTCGGGCAGAGGTTTCTTCTTGTCAAAGCAGGATCTAATTTCTTGGGAGCAGGGTCCTAATACTTATACACCTAATTCCTTTGTTCCTCTGGGGGTGAGGGCCCTTTGCCTAGCCTGAACCAGTTCTTGAGCGCTTTGTTGACATGACTCTTGACTTTTCATTCACGGAGCAGGGCAGAGACATCAGACGCTCCACAGGAGGTGGAGTCAGCATTGTGGTGGAAAGGCACAGTCCTATGCAGAGTCCAGGTGCACTCTTCCCACCCATCTGGATGTAAATCTCTCTATTCACCACCGGGCTGCCTCAGCCTCTCTCCTGGAATCCTCCAGCCCTGTCACTCACAGAAGCCAGACAGCAGATACACATCCTAGCAGAGATGGGCTGAAATGGTTAGGCAAGCAGGCACCTACTTTCTAAAAGTGGTATTTGCAAACACAGAATATTAAAATAAACTTAACTAAAAGATGTATTTTATTATTCTGAGTTCAGGCATACTAAACTCGAATTTCTACCGTGTTCCCAGAGTATGTTAGGATCATAGAATTTAACAATTCCAACAGCCCATTCTGGCCTATGAGAACAGGTAGCCTTGCAATAGTGAAAAACGAAAATGGCTGTAATTCACTATTAGGACATGCCACACACATCAGGGCTTGTCCCACCTTATACTTAATGCACCCTGCCCATGGGCCTACCATAGGGGCGACTGATATGAAGCAAAGTAAAGGTTTAGGGACTGGCAAGTGGGTGCACTTGCCCAGACAGCATGACAGTACCAGACTGCACGCAGGTTCTGCACTGGCAGACCGTAGACACATTTTACAAGGCTGCTTCTGTGGGTGGCACAACCAGTGCTGCAGGCCCACAAGCAGCATTTGGATTTTCAAGCCCTGGGCACTCCTGGTGCACTGTACTGGGGTCTGACAGTAAACCAAATAAGCCAATCATGGAGTCCAATCAATATCTACATTTTATACAGGGAGCACTTGCACTGTGGCACTGGTTGGCGATGGCACAGTGCTCTGAGCAGCTAACACCAGCAAAACACATGAGGCATAGCAACAAAAAGTGGAAGGGAGACTCACCCAACGTGCCAGGTCTAACATCTACCATCTTAAAGTAATCATAGTGTGTATTTTTTTGTCATTGATGGTCTTGTGGTAACTCTATATAAAGTCTACTTATGTTTGATAGAAAACCTGTGTGGTGTCCATTTGTAGTGTTGTCACTGGGTTATTGTATGTGGTCTCAACTGCTTAACTTACAACGCCTCTGAAGTAAAGCCCTACTGCTCATGCCAAACTACCAATTGGGTGAGCAGGGGTTATTTTGGGAGTGTAATCCCCTTATCCTGACTAGAGGAGAGGGGCCCTATTTGTATCTGAGTTTTTGAAAAGTATCCGAAGTTACCATTGAGCCTCAGATGGCTCATGACAGAGGCACACATCTCCAAGCAAGGAGTTTATTTTTTAACCCTTTTTTTTGTGAAGTAACGGAGACTACAACTCCCAGAATGCACTTACGTATTACATGAAAGTACAGGCATGAATATTTGGGGGATCACTCTACGGAAATATTTGGTACATCCCAGGGCATTGTGGCAGAAAAGAGTAGAACAGATAATGTGCAAGGACTTTCATTCTCAGCCTCTTTCTGCAGATTGTGAGTCCAGTGAGATCTAGGGAATCTGAATCTCTCTCAAGGAGATTTCACACAGTTTTATCAGTTTCATGGAGAAATGCAATGAAAAACAGGGGGTGCAAGTCCAGCGCCCCAGTCTCTGATGTCCTTGGATCTCTGTACTGGCCCTTGCCTGGTCCTGAAAGAGAGGACGAACCGGGTGTTTAGTCGGGCCTCTCAAAGAGAGCGAGAGTGGGCTCAGTATCCTGGTCCACCAGGCCCTGGCTCAACATCCTGGTCCTCACCTTACTCCGGCTCATGTCCTGGTCCTCCCCATACTCCGGCTCATGTCCTGGTCCTCACCAGTCTCCGGCTCACATCCTGGTCCTCACAAAGCCCCGGCTCATGTCCTGGTCCTCACCAGGCTCCGGCTCATATCCTGGTCTTCACAAGGCCCTGTTACATGTCCTGGTCCACCAGCCACTGGCTCAGCCTCCTGGTCCACCACAGGCCCCAGCTCACATTTGGTCCACCAGGCCCTGGCTCACATCCAGGTCCCTACCAGACCCCGGCTCACCCAGGTCACGTCCTGGTCCACACCAGGCCCCGGCTCACGTCCTAGTCCTCACAAGGCCCCGGCCCATGTTCTGGTCCTCACAAGGCCCCGGCTCCTATCCTTGTCTTCACCATACCCCGGCTCACATCCTGGCCCACCATACCCTGGCTCACGTCGTGGTATTCACAAGGCCCCAGCTCACATCCTGGTCCACCAGGCCCCGGCTCATGTCCTGGTCATCACAAGGCCCCAGCTCACATCCTGGTCCTCACAAGCACCTGGCTCACATCCTGGTCCTCACTAGAGTCCGGCTCAAATCCTGGTCTATAACAAGCCCTGCCCACATGTTAGTCCTCACTAGACTCCGGCTCACATCCTGGTCCCAACCAGGCCAAGCTGCAGAGGGAGATCAACTGGTTTTTGACCCACAATGCCACCTCAAACAGGAAGCAGACATATGCAAATCAGCTTTAGACTTCTTCCAATAGGGCAGTCCAGCCTGAAGAGCCAATCCAGATTCTTTCTGAACCGGAACAGAAGCAACCCAAGACTGGTTTTAGCCTATTTGGGCCTCGACTGTAGGGTGCGACTTCATTCCAGCGGTGCAGCACGCACGGGACCCACATCTGGGCTCTGACTGTAGGGTGCCGCTTGATTCCAGTGGTGCAGCGAGCTCGGGACCCACTTCTGGGCCCTGACTGTAGGGTTCGGCTTGATTTCAACGGTGCAGCAAGCACAGGACCCACATCTGGGCACACCTGTCATGTTTAGAAATAAGCAAAATGATGGGTGGAATGTTTGAGTTCATCCCAGGCTCTGGTTATTACTCTGGGACACATCCCAGCCCATCCTTCTTGTTCTTGCCCTCCGTTGCACCCCAGCCTGCAGCCAATCAGAGTGCTTTAGACAACATTACTTCCAGATGTCTACTCCAGTAGTCACAGCAGTTCTAACTCTAAGGATTGGCATGTCTCTCTGTTCCTGATGTTCACCAAACTAACTGAGGCCACGGTGAACAAGCAGCTCACCAAATACCTTGAGTCCCACCAACTACTGTACAAAGTCCATCCAGGCCTCCAAAAGAGCTAAAGCCACGTGGGATATTAGAGACATTATGTATGGGGATGGGGAGGTGGGGGCTCCGATCTGATTAGCTCTGTCAGCAGCCTTTGACACCATCTCCCACTCCACTTTCCTCCAGAGATTGTAGGTGGTGGGTCTTTGGGGAAAGTGCCTGCTTGGTTCTTATCCTTTTTGATAGATCTGACCCAAGCGGTGGCCTCAGCTCACTTCAGATCAACCCCTAAGACAATTCCCCCTCCCCCGGCTGGTTTTGAGCCGCAATCTTTTGAATCTTTACATGGCCCACTTGGCCAGCCTGATCGAGTCATACGATATCACCTCTACTCAAATATACACAAATCATTAGATTAGAATTAAATACAGATAAAATGTCCAGTAATTTCAGGAGCTGCCGCCAGCAAGTCGCTGATTGGATGAGCTCAAATCCCTGGCGCTGAACAGTGAAAAAAATGGAAATAGTGGTATTTGGGTCTAGAGCTTCATGGCACAAGGGTGGAGGCCGTTGTCGTTGGGAGCTCTGTCCACCCCATTCCATCAAGTCAGCAAACTGGGAGTTTGGGTGAATTCGCATCTGTTCTTAAAAGGATACATTAATATCATCTGCTATTCAAGCTTCTGACTGCTGAAAGTTATCAGAAAAATACTTCCGTTCATCCCTGCTTTATCTAGGAAGGACCTGGTTCTGGTTCTGATTCTATCGAGAAGGAATTTCTGCTCTCTTTATACGTAGACATATCTAAATATCGCCTTCATAGATTGCTGCTGCTACAAATACAGCAGCTGGGCTGGTTCTGAGGTTAAAAAAAACGTCGCTCTCCAACAAACTGGCCAAATTGTACTGACTTCCTGTCCTGAAAAGATGTCAATTTAAAGCACTTTGGGGCATATGTATCAAGCCCTTTTCCCATTCGCCTTTTCCCGGCCCGTTTGTGAACGGGAAAAGGCCTTTTGGGATGTATCATCCCAAAAGGGCATCGCAAATTAGAAAATTGCAAAATTTGCGGTTCTCTATTTTGCAATTGCATTTAAGGAATCGCAAATTGCAAAACCTTAAATGCAATGTATGAAGCATGGTAAAAGTGCAATTTGGCCTTAAGAAATCGCAAATTACCACCAACTTCAAGTTGGTGGTAATTTGCGATTTCCTTGAAAAATTCACTTTTTTGAATTTTGAAAGTGCCATGTGGCGCACATACATATTTCAGGGGTGCAACAGGGTATCCTTTTGACACCCTGGCACCCTTGAAATTACATTCTCAATTTTCGATTCTCTAATTGCGAATCACAAATTGAGAATGTCTTCCAATCCATTCCCATGGGCCTCCTAGCGCATAGGAATGAATGGGAAGATATTCCTTAATTGTGAATCGCGATTCGCAATTAACCCCTTCCATGCTGATGACGAGCTCAGCTCGTCATCAGCGTTACCTGCCGTGTGCTGATGACGAGCTGAGCTCGTCATGAATCGCGGTAATTTGAAAACTGCTGCATACAGCGGGAAAAACGGCCGCACGCATGCGATTAAGGAATCGCAATCATTATTGCGATTCCTACATACATAGCATTTTGCGATTCCGTAATAGCAATTCGCTAAAAATCGCAATTAAGGAATCGCAGAAGGGCTTGTTCATACATATGCCCCTAAATGTCATAAACGCTCTACCGTCAGAGGGTTCATTCTTATTTGTCCTTTCTTTTTGCCTGGTATCAGCTGGCCGAGGGGTGAGATCCCATCATGCTTTCCTGCATAAAGTCTCTAAGTTTATAAAAATCTGAATAGATGGCTGCTCTCTGCCTGTGGTGACTGCAGGTACCTGGAATGGAATGCCCTCCCACCTGCCCTGTGCTACCAAGAAAACATGAGTTCTTTCAGGAAACAAATCAAAACCTTTCTGTTCATGTTCAGGGGCTGTGGGATTTTGATACTTATGTGCTTGTACTAGCGCCAGGACACTTCTTTCCCGAACTAGCTGTGCAGCGCTATATAAATTGGCTCTCACATCCAGTCATAAGCCATCAATCTCTGGGCCACAGATTGTTGCCGTTATAGACGCCCTAGGAGGAGGAAAGGCTCTGGGATCTGAAGGTTTGGTGTAGAGTTTTACAAACAAATACCAGCCACATACCTGCTGGAGGTGTATGCCGAGGCATTGAAGGGCGGTGTGTCGCTGGTGCCTATAAGTGATGCAGTCATATCAGTGCCCCCTAAGCCTGGAAAAGACCCTTTAAGTGATTATCTTATTGCCCTCTGCCACTGGGTAATAATGACAATAAATTTCTGCCTGAGGTGATGCGACACGGCTATCCCTCCTACTAGAGAAAATAGTCTCTCCTTTAAAGTCGGGATTTGTCCGATGTAGATCTACAGCGGTTCATCTACAGACTGTAATCGCAGTGCTGCATCGGGTAAACCCAGACATGAAGTCAGCTGATGCCGATAAGGCGTTTGACTCCCTGGAGTAGCCTTTTATGATCGAAACGTTTAGGCGGCTTGCTATGTCAGGGAGTTTGAGATCAGGTATGAAGCTGCTGGACACCCAGCCTATGGCCTGCGTTTACGTAAATGGGCTCAACTCAGACGCTATTCAGATCGCCTGGGGCACTGGGCTTAGTGTTATAATTTCTGATGTCTTTGTCTCAAAGTGGAGAGTTGCTAATTTGAATCCTGGTTGGTGCACAAGGGAATAGTGACTTGTATATTTACAGTGCTATGACGTCCCTGCCCGTGACAGACAGCACTTTGAATATGAAAGCCAATAGTTTAAAGAAAGAATTAAACAAAATATACAATACGCTACACAAATTATAGGATGAGCTGTACAGAGTAAGATCAGTCGAGCATAATTTGCAAAAAGAGAGAACGTGTAAATGCTTACTGTGCTATCAGATGTTACATTTCTAGTATCCACAATCATACTGTAGCTAGAGTTAACCTTTTTTAAGGTTTCCATGAAAATACTGCATTAAAGAAGTACTGGGAACACCCTCACAGTAATCTTAAAAATAATTACTCTTTGTTATTGTGATTCTTCAGGTTTGTCGCGCCCTTGGGTGGTCTGCTCCATTGCCTGCACTCATTTAGTGCAGCTCGGTGATGCCAGCACAACTGGAACAGCCTGGAGGGCGCACACAGCTCAGCTATAAAAGTCCTGCTTGTTTGGTGCTGGGTGGCAGGAGCTGCCCGGCAGCAAGGATCGCGAAGTGAGTGTCCACATGCCAGTTTGTGGATCGTGTTCGCAACCCAACCATTTCAGCATACTACGAATCTTTGCTGCCACCACACAAGCAAACTGACCCAGGAGTTACAAGTTAGCCAAGGCGGCTCTGGGCCATTGCTTACATTTATGGCCCCACCCAGGTCTCTGGCCCTCTGGACAGCTATCTAAACAGAGGACATGCCCTTTTGAGAAGCTGGTAACCCCAGTGCTTCTTCGAACAGTTTTTATCGTAGCGCTCCATTTTACGCGACCCACTCTCACCCCAATGGCCTCCTCAACATGGTGTGATATTTGGGTGACATTCGTTCCACAAAGTCCTGATGCGTGCATAAAGCACAAGCCCGAAACCCATCAACCTATATCTTCCAGGATCAACACCTAACGAGAAGAACAAACGCAGAACTCAAATGTTTTGAAAGACCAATGTCATAGTCACAGTTTGATGCACTGTAGTCGATCACCGTATTAGCAGGTCTTTTATAATTAGGCGATCCTACCTGGAGACGGTTGTTATGTGGTCACTATTAATAAGGGTTTATTGTCCGTCATTGTGGATATACTGTCTACCTTGATACTTCTGCTTTTCCTTAACCTTTGTGTTCTAAAAGTACCAGTAACCTTTATAAGGAAAGCTTTATAATGTGGTCTATCAGTTGTCATTGTATCCCCTTCTTGTAAAATATGCAAGCCAAACTTGAAATAAGTACACTTTGTTGTGAGAATAGCTATTGTTGCCGCTGATTTCTTTTATTGCAGCACAGCAATGTGTCTCTTCTAAATCGAACCTTGATTATTCGAATAGTATTGATTTAATTCCAGAGTGATTTTTGCACCATTAAGGCGATAAATAATACGTTGACCTCATATTTGAGTTGGATTGGTTTATCCTGTTGTCCTGTCCTTCGTCGTCGTTTTCTAGTGAGCGGCCTAGGCTCTATAGGATCATACGGGCTCTCTCCCTCCCTTTGCTTCAACAGTGTTTGCCTTTAGAGATGCTGATATGGAGTGTGGAGACCTGCAGTTAAGCAGCTCTGAACGAGTGAATGAAATCCATGCTGGTGGTTGGTGCTGGGAACGTGCCTTTCATGTTTGTCTTCCATCCAGCTAAGGGGACAGAGGCACAGAAAGAGTAGGATTCGCCTAGTACTAAACAGTTTAAGTTGGATGAACACAGAACTACTTTTTCCAAAGGTTATTACTTGGACACGTTACATTCTGGTGAATAGTCCATGAGAGTGGGCGATGTGTACCCTTCCCCCACCCACCCAGGCAATGTCTATGTGGTAATCAAACTCTCGTGTCATCGGTAGGCTAAGGGTAAGATTTATTCACCACTCACCCAACTGCACAAGGAACATAACTGTCGGGAACACTCCTGGCAGCGCATCAACACTCCTGGCAATGCATCGACAACATTCCAGGAGCCGCTGGAAGGAATCTTTAGTTAAAGACGCATCACCACAGTCTGGGTCGATTTTTAAAAGCACAGTTTTACTTACAACTTTAGGATGTTTTTAAATACCCCCGATCTTGGACAAAAATGGGAAGAGAAGCATAAATTTACTTAGTGATTCCCGAAGCACACTATTTCACAAATTGGTAGGTCAGGTTTAAACACAGAGTCTCCTGGTTGCACAGTTTCCTAGTGCAGTAAACCACACTTGGGGTGTTGGAGATTGTGAGGGAGCAGCTGAGGGACTACTATCCCAGGATAATGGCCTGTACAGTGGCCCTGTTGAGCAGTACCATTTGGTGTTTATTTCCAGCATCTTTAGGTAAAGTGGTAAAGCCGGGATTAGATGTTATGTCTAGTGGTGGTGTGTGCACACACCAGTGAATTGCCTACCTCGTTAAGAGTTGTGTCAAGGTTTTATTTACACCATTTGGTAGATGTATTGAGCATATTTATAAGTGACTGTCTACCAATATTTTCATGTAAGAAGGTTGAGACTTTTTCCTTTTGTCGTGGGGCAAAGCTGCTTGTTGTAGGGGACTACTGTCTCCACAACCAGTCCATGACACTACTAACTAGAGTAGTCAGTTTCCAGTAACGTGTCCCTGAACACCTACTAGCTCTTCCTTCTATGTTTGTGTTCTGAGCCCCTCCTCCTCCAGTCAGACCCATCAAGGATGATTGGTCTCTGTGTAAATGCGCTTTCGTGTACTGGATTCATGTGAGGTGCAGAGCCCATTTCAGGTGTCTCCCTTGTATCTACGTAGCCTCTAAAGCTGTGTGCTGTTCCATAATGTTAGTGAAAATCTGCGTTCTCTCCTCTCACTGCATGTCCCGCCGCTGCTTTTTAGAGTCACTCCTCGTATTGAAATTCTTTGTAAAGCAGATGACCCTTGTAGGGAAGATTATAATCTCTCTGACACTCCTTGGTACGTAATATCCCAAACTTGGACCCCCAAAAAAACAAATGACTGACTGCATGATTTACTATATGGTGATACTTCCTTGAAATATTGCTCATTTTGCCCATGCTTCAGTCCATTTGAAACTAGTCTTTACTTTCCCACCCTCTTGCCCACACAGTACCCTGGAACCTGTCAGCTATTACATGCTCACCTGTCAAGAGAACTTACAGACAGAATAAAAGTTTTTCTGCTAGTAGACATTGAACACTTTCTATTAGTAACTCCACTGGGTGCAAACCCATTGGTGCTTGTCCTGTGTTATTGCATTGTTTGCATTAGATTCTCCTTGTGCCTGGCCTTGGTTATTGCATTGTTTTCATCAGGTTCTCCTCGTGCCTGGCCTGTGTTATTGCATTGTTTGCCTCAGATTCTCCTCGTGCCTGGCCTGTTATTGCAATGTTTGCATCAGATTCTCCTCGTGCCTGGTCCGTGTTATTGCATTGTTCGACTTAGATTCTCCTGTGCCTGGACTGTGTTATTGCATTGTTTGCATCAGAGTCTCCTCGTGCCTGTCCTTTGTTATTGCATCGTTTGCATCAGATTCTCCTCGTGCCTGGACTGTGTTATTGCATTGTTTGTATCAGATTCTCCTCGTGCCTGGCCCGTGTTATTGCATTGTTTGCATTAGATTCTCCTCGTGCCTGGCCTGTGTTATTGCAGTGTTTCGTCAGACTCTACTAGTGCCTGCTCTGCGTTATTGCATTGTTTTCATCAGATTCTCCTTGTGCCTGGCCTGTGTTATTGCATTGTTTGCCTCAGATTCTCCTTGTGCCTGGCCTGTGTTATTGCATTGTTTGCCTCAGATTCTCCTCGTGCCTGGCCTGTGTTATTGTAATTTAAATTTGTAACGCGCATTATCACCCAGAGGTCTCTAAGTGCTGTCAGAGGGCACACATGGACTGGGTGGAGAGAGGGGAGGGAAGGCTGCTAAGTCGTACCCCATGCTTCCAGGAAGAGCACGGTTTTGAGCTTCTTCCTGAAGGGAAGGAGATTCAATTCCTTGTGTAGGCTCACTGGAAGGCTATTCCAGGACAGGGGGATTGCGGTTGAGAATGCTCGTCCTTCCACGGAGGACAGTTTGAAGCGGGGGCAGACCAAAAGGGTGGCCTCTCCTGACCGCAGTGTCCTACTGGGGAACTAGGGGACAATGCGGTCCTTGCTATAACTTGGGGCTTTGCCGTACAGGGTTTTGTGTGTAATGCAGAGACCCTTAAATTTAATTATCTGCCTGATTAGGAGCCAATGGAGATCGCGTAGCAGGGGTGTGGCGTGCGTCCATCTTGGTTTTTGAAAAATTAGTCTTGCTGCGTCGTTCATGACAATTTGTAGTCTGTCCAACTGTTGTTTGGGGTACAGGGAGTTGCCGTAGTTCAGATGCGACAGGATCATTGCTGAGACCGCTTGTCTGAGCGTGGCCAAGGTGAGGAGTGGAGACAGTTTTCGCAGTTGTCTCCGGAGGCCAACACAAGTACCTACGACTGCTGAGACTTCTTGTGTCATAGAAAGTTTGGCATTGATTTTGATTCCCAGGCTTTTCACGGCCACTGCCGGTACAAGAAAAGGCCCAAGTTCTTTTGGCCAGAAGAGGTCATTCCATGGACTGGAAGCTGAGGTAACCTCCAGTACCTCTGTTTTATCAGGGTTTATTTTTAATGAGTTGGCTGACATCCAATTAACCATGAATTTTAGTATGTTTTGCATTCTTACATGTGCTGTCGGAGAGCTGTCGATTTGGATATTGATTTGAGTGTCGTCGGCATAGTTGTAGATCCGACACTCCATCTGGGTTTCCAGAGAGCGATTACGTCTTCATCGATTCCTGGAAGGCCATCTTGAAAATCTTGGGTGGGCAGGGATCCACTGGTGACCCTGATTTCACCCGCCTGGTCAGGACTGCCAGGGACTCCTTAGTGAGTAGTGGCAAGGTGGTTAAAGGATGGGCAATCATAGGGGGTGTGGGGTTGGGGCTTGTGGGACAGGGGAGGCTTGGGGTGCGATGAACTTCCAACAGGAGATCCTTTATTTTCTTAGTAAAAAAAGACTGAAATGTGTGGCAGTCTTCCTGGGTAAAGGAGGGTTTTTGCCCCTCATTTTTCCTTAACTCATTCAGGACCGTAAAAGTTTCTTTCTGGGGTTTGCTAGCAGCAGCAATTCTGTCCTCATAGAATTCAGCCTTCCGTAACATGATGGCCTGTTTATAGGCGGCGAACGCTGTTGCGTAGGCAATCTGGGTGCTAGGTTCATAATCTTTACGCCAGGCTCTCTCGCTCTGGCGGAGAGATTGTTTCAGTAACCTAAGAGCATCATTGAACCAAGGAGCATCCTTGCCCTTGTCCAAGATTCTCACCTTACGTGCGTTCTTGCATTGTTTGCATCAGATTCTCCTCGTGCCTGGCCTGTGGTATTGCATTTTTTTATCAGATTCTTTTTGTGCCTGGCCTGTGCTAATGCATTGTTTGCATCAGATTCTCCTCGTGCCTGGCCCGTGTTCTTGCATTGTTTGTGTCAGATTCTCCTAGTGCCTTGCCTGCGTTATTGCGTTGTTTGCGTCAGATTCTCCCCATACCTGGCCTGTTATTGCATTGTTTACATCAGATTCTCCTTGTGCCCGGCCTATGTTATTGCATTGTTTGCGTCAGATTCTCCTCGTTCCTGACCTGTGTTATTGCATTGTTTGCGTCAGTTTCTCCCAACGCCTGGCCTGTGTTATTGCATGGTTTACATCAGATTCTCCTCGTGCCTGGCCTGTGTTATTGCATTGTTTACATCAGATTCTCCTCGTGCCTGAAGACAAATCGGTAGCCGTAACCTTTGCTGCAGTACCACAAACAATAGAACATGCCGCGGAACATCCGGCTCAGTCCCTCGCTCTGGCCCTCGAAACTCCTGTGCCACTGCCTGGGTGAGGTGTTGGAACTGTTCAGCTAAATAATATAATTCAAAATCAGGGACAGCTAGGCCTCCCTCGGCTCTTGGGCGGATCAGAGTATCCAACGCCACTCAACGCCTCCCTATTCCCCAAATAAAGCCCCCACCATAGAGCAGAGTTGCCGTAATAGTGCGACGGGCATACGTATAGGCAAGGTCCGGAAGAAATATAAAAGCCGAGGGAGCGCCACCATTTTCAACAATGCTACTCGGCCTGCTACCGACAGTGGCAGAGTCCCCCAGAAATGAATGCTGCCCTTAAGCCCCCGTAACGCTCTACCTATGTTACCTTCAAGCAGATCTTCCTGCCTATGATAAACGTGCGTCCCCAAATAGGGAAGGAACCTAGGTTCCCATACTAAATCAGGCGGTAGGTCAGGTTGGACACACGCTCCGGCCGCCGGAAACACACATGTCTTCGCCCAATTACTCGCAGGCCAGAGATATCCCCAAATTGGCTGAGCAAGGAACGCGCTCCCTCCAATGCGCCTCCCGCATCTCTCAAAAACAGCAGCACATCGTCTGCATATAATGAGATATAATGTGACTGACCACCGAGCCTCAAGCCCCGGAACGCCCTACCCATCCTGGCCCTCGCCGCTTACGGTTCCATCGCTAGGGCAAAGAGCAGCGGGGAGAGTGGGCAACCATGGGGTAGTACCACGCCCTACTGGGTACGAAGAGGATACAATTCTGCCAACCCTCACTCTGGCGCTTTCCGACGAATATAATATTTCAGTCCAGCGTGTATATCCCTCGCCAAGCCAGAAGGCTTTCATGACTGAGAATAGGTAGGGCCAGTCCAAGCTGTCAAATGCCTTAGCAATGTCCACTGAGGGGACAACTGCGTGCCCCTCCGCTGCATGGTCCCCATCTAGTATCTGTATTAGTCTGCGTATGTTGCCAGCAGTATTGCGAGCCTGGTCAGAGTGTACCAGCCGCGTCATTAAGTGAAGGAGTCTCGTAGCCAATACACGACTCAGTATTTTATAGTCAGTGGTGAGCATAGATAGAGGTAGGTACGCGGACGGGTCGGTCGGGGTCTTCCCTGGTTTAAGGAGTGGAATGATGATGGCCTCCCGGGTGGAGGTCGGCAACAAACCCCGCTGCCTGGCCTCTTTATATACCGTCAACAGTCTGGGGGCCAGGAGGTCGACATATGCTAAATAGAATTCTAAGGGCAACCCATCGCTGCCCGGAGTTTTGTTGCGCGCCAATTGTCACAACGAATTTCAGTGAGTGTGATGTCCCGACCAAGGGACTCTGCCTCTTCCGCCTCGACGGTAGGCAGTTCGAGGTCCTCCAAAAATGCCTGCACATCCATCTCCCCTGTTTGTAAGCAACTGGTATATAAGTCAGCGTAGAAGGACCTAAACTGATCATTTATTTGATGTTGTGTATATTCCAGTCGTCCCGACGATTAAGTCAATGCCAATATGGGCTCACACCTAGGGGTGGGATCGGCCAACCATGCCAATAGCGTACCCACCTTATCCCGTTAAGCATGTGCGCGGGCTAAGTAAGCTCTCTGGTCGAAGCACCGTAAGCGCTCCACGACCACTGCTACTGCTTCTCTCCGGGCCTGGACCGTGTCCCGGTCCTCGGTGCCACCAGAGTGGGCTCTTTCAGCCTCCCTAAGGGCCTGTTCCTCAGTTTCAATTTCTTGCAGCAATAGCTTCCGCACACCCACCTATTTATTAATACAAATCCAGTGAATCACTAAGTTAAAAGCGTCCCATTCTAGGGCAGTCGTTGAGGCCGAGCCTTCATTTTCCGGAAAATACAGCTCAACACCAACACCCAGTTCAGTATGGAAGGCTGGGTCTTCCAGCAACTCCGGGTACAGCTTCCAGGTCGGAACTATAGGGCGCTCCGCAACCCAACAGAAGCTCACCAATAATGGATTATGATCTTAGATGGTGCGCGATAAATATTCGCTACCAAGGACAATATTTTCTTGAAGTTGTTGTGGAAGCAGTCATTGGCATGCCACACTCTTAGTTCTTGCAAATCGATTTCCCGAAGGTAGTGATAGATTGATCTTCACCGAGCCAGATGACCAAAATATCGTTGATATACACATATAACGGCAATCCCAATTGGCACAGACAAACCATGGGAGCAAAAGCAGTGATGGGGATCGGACAGGCCTAAACACTATTTTCCCTTGTCCATGTAGGATAGTCCCAAATCTCCATTGGTTGCTATAGGAACAAGGGAGTTGTCCCTTCTCTGACGGAGGGGGCCCCATTAGACTTGACCTTTTCCATGTGAGCGATTTTTCAGGGTGTGTGGTGAAGTGCCACAGGCCACCTAACATACAAGAGAATACGTATGGCTAACCATATAGAACTATGGCTCCTGATAGCCAGGTGCCTTAGAATATGTGCGAGGGACACTGCCTGTTCTTTTCTATATTTTCATATATATATTTATTTTTATTATATTCTCATAAACTCAGAAGAAGATTACCTCCACCAGATACCTGTAACAGACTGTCCGTTGGACATGGTCCAAACATCCTACTCTTATCCATACAAGATTGGGCACTCTGATTCGGGTGCACTTACATCTTTATACCCTTAGACATAAGGTGCTGACTACTTGCAACAGGATACGTGTGTAGTACAAAGGACATGGTTTACACACCCATCACTCATTTCTACTATGGGCAATCTGGTTTTCGGGTGTGTGCTTATTTTCCTAATGGGTCTTCTGCCCTTGAGTATACACCTCTGACCCTTCAAAAACACATGCCAGTACATCGTGGTGTTTGCATTTAGCTTCAATGGCGGCCCGTCTTTAGTGATTCTATTCCACGTGAAGAAGCGGCTGTGTGTGACAGGCACGAAAGCCTTCAGCATTTAGAGCGCGTTCATTCAGATTCATGCTGCCGGCATGGGACTACATTTCTCAAGTACTCGTGGTCACGTGACTGCATCAGAGTGATGCGATTATACAACCTGGGTGAGTAGCCACACACCAAATTCGGCTTTAGCTAGCCCTGGATCCTCTATACAAGCAAAAGCAATTGCTCTGGACACCGTCCTCCATCTGCTGTGGTATAACGGATTGCTGGCTCTCCATGTACATGTATGGGTCTAGGACCCTACGTTTGTTATATCTGTAATTGTTTCGAGGCATGGTGTTCCATGTATACAGGAATGGGTCCCTGAACCTACCTTTTTGTTTGACTTGAATCTTTTGTGCATAAAGCGCGTCTTTTCTTTTTTGTTTTGTTATGAAAACTTAAAGAATGTTGCATTCGTGTTAAAGATATGAAAGTTTCAAAGCACACTCTCTCATGTCGTAGGAAAGTTCTCAGTGCAAAGTGTCAGGTGTTGTGTTTTGAAAACAAAGACTCTTGTTGAATTGTACCATCCACCTTGTAGGTACTCCTATTTGTATCAGGTCCACATTGTAGGCAGACACAAACGCCTAAATTGTGCACTATTTATATTAAGCATAACGTAGGTGAGCAGATGACAGTAACCACTGTACAAGCTGTATTAGGTGCTTAGAAGTAGAGTGACATAGAGGGCAATAAACACTCTACTAACGCTCTCACTCGCTTAGTACAGACGAACACCAAAGGCTTCGTACATAATGAAGCATCGGTGTGCACCCTCTTTCTGCATCCTATGGGCTTTTTGGCTTTTGTTCTACAGAAGAGGCTTCAGACACTTCCATAGCCCTTCATGTAGTGTGGATCACGTAGAAGAGGTTCTAAGCCGGCATGCTTTCTTTTGTATTGGGCACTGCCACATTCAAATGTGGGAAAGCCTTTTGTCTTGCGACTGCACTGTACTTTTAAAAAAAATCTTTTTATTATTAACAGTGCTCATAAGACCATACAATTCAATACCATGTACAAATAGCCCATTGGGGAACAGTTCAGGCATCATCTGGGGATTATATATCCGAGAAACACAAGTGTCTTTCATGAATACAAATTGACTACTCCTCCAAGGACTGCACTGTATTATTGACACGGGCGAAAAGGCAAACAAGCAGTCAGGAGGCGCACTGATTTTATACCCCCCACCTGACAGGATGGTGATAGACCCCAACCACCTGCAGGGGAAACGTGCAACCTCATTTAATAGCTGGCAGACGCTTTACCATGTAAGCAGACTGGTGGTTTACAACTGCGCCTACCGTGGGGCACCACATGTTTTTTACAGCACAATCTGGTGTACTCCCCCTGTGTGGGATGATATCACCAACTGAAAACTGCACCGTTGTGTAGTCTGGGACAGTGCACCTTCCATGTAATTCTGAACTGGGCCTTTAAATACGGTACTATATTGTGTGCCTATTTAATTCAGGTATACAAAGAATGTGGTACTACTTGTATACTAGGGCAGGACAAGGAAGATTGAATTTCTATGGTGGCAGAAATGTTTTTGTCAAAGTGCTTTATGCCCTAAACACTCTCCCGTACCCTGAACATAATGAGATTACATAGAATACACCTCTGCGTGCCTAATGCTGCCATTTGCATTTCAAGACCGGTGATGAATGTGGCTTTATCAAGTTCAAAGCCATTAGGCGTTCCCGACCTGTCTGATACTTGCATATGGAAAAGATGGGTCATTTGAACCTAAAGATAGATAAACATATTCATGGGTCACGATTTATGTCTGCATCTAAAATAAAACTGTAAATTAGGAGAGGTGATAAGTGAGAAGTTAAAAGGCAGCCGCTAATCGAGCTGCATTTGTACATAGGACTTCCTATATTATGATATCTATTCCTGCTTCAGTCTTTAATTGTAATGAATACTTTAATACCCAGGCATGAAGTCATCGTCAAGCTGTTTAGATAATCCACCTGTCTCGGCACCTCTTCCCCACTGCATCCTTAACCAGTGGCCTAGCCAGTGTGCCCTGGGCCCCAATGCAAGAAAGGAAATATGACCTCTGCCCTTTATTTGGACTGCAGAAAACAGCAATAATCATAGTTCTGTGGGCCCCTCAGGTCTCTGAACTGTGACAAACAGCAGTTATCAGGGTTCAGTGGGCCTTTAAGTCATATGGGACCTGGTGCCACTGCACCTGCTGCACCAATTGGAAGCTAAGCCCCTGCCCTTAACAGCTTCTATGTTAGTCCCACTGGAGAACCGAAACAGCCAAGTACTGAACTGGCCATATATGCAGGCATGCAGCCGCCTCTTCCACTGAAGGGATTTAAGTCACATGAAAGCAGCATGCAGGAAACAACCAAAACCTCGTCTGTTCCAACCTGAATCCATTTAAAACCAGGGACGAAAAAAACGGATCATCGTCATCCCTTGCTTATCAGAAGGGTAAAACAGATTCATCTAACATTATAGTGTACCACATAACAAATTGTGATTCTGTTCACAAATTAAAACTAGCAAGCGTATAGAAAGGGGAGCCTTTGGCCAAAATAGCCACATTTCCTACCCATACTTTTAAAACATCTTATACAAAAAATGCTAATTACATTGTCATCCGCATATAGTCATTAGCGCCTACTCATAACCAAATGCCACTTAGAATTGTGTTTCAATTCAAGCTTTCAAAAGTAAATTGATATAAATGCATTATTGTTTTTTTGACATTGTGTACTCTTACCAAAATTTAGAGCATCAATTTTATATGACACACCATAGAAAAAAGGAGTTGTTTATATATACTAACCCTCCAGAAACGTTTGATTAACCAGTTATAAAGACACATCTAGCTTAGTTAGTTTATTGTCTTCTTTTTAGGTCTCGTATAACCAACGCGCATGCGTTGTTCTTCGAGAGTATTGTAGGTAAAACAACTCTTGAAACCAGCGAGGATTGTCCCCAATGCATGTGAGGTAATCAACCGTGACGCTTCGCCAGCACAAGCCTCACTTCTCAATCACACCCCATATGGTGTTCCCTCCCACTCGCTCGCACATCAAAGGCTGCTGCTCCCCCGCCAATGCGCTCCCGCCCCGCCCCCCCACAGCAATGCCAAGAGCTTGTTTTCTAATAGAAATTATTTCACGTTGTTACTGAATCTGCTTGGCTAAACACTTATAAGGTCCCAATGGCGAGACTTGTTGGCTATTACAATGCTAAATATTGATTGAGTACATTGAGCAGCAGTACTTTTGATTAAGTCCTGAAGAATGCTGCAAACACCTTGTTGGAGGGTTAATAGGCTGAAACATGTTGACCTCTTATTGACTAACAGTGCATATATATTTCTCCCACAGTGTCCTGTTTTTAAACTTGGCCCAGGGGAGTACAAATAATGGAAACAACATACCCTGTAGCAAGTTTTAACTTTCACTCTGCTGCCCCCACTACCCTGAGCTCATTATTGTGGTATTTAGTATATCTTTCTCAATAACAAAATATGCCTGAACTCCTCCCTCTCAGTGAGGGGGTTGTATCACGGTGTAAGGAGATTCCCAATAAGGAAGCATGCCAACTATGGTGGGTAAGGGAAATCGTCCTTTTAAAGGGATATTTCATTTTAGCTAGGTCTTCATTTGCACCAGCAATCCTCAGAGACCCAAGGGTTTCTTGATCGTGGCAGAAATCCATTTTTACCCCTTCATTGTACGTTCAAGCACAGACCATTGCATGAAATGTTGTGATCTATGTAGGAAAAATACTCTGTGCACTGAGAAATTGTGTTAAAATAACAGAAAGTTGATAATCGCATTTACTACCATCTCATACCTGGATTTATCTAGAAGAGAAGTCTGTTAATTCTAGCAGATTTTTGATACCACAAGGTATAAGAATTTAGGGGATCTTTATCTCATATCTTTATCAGTAAATTATATGAAATTATTGAACATAAACTTTTGCAAGTATTATTTCTCAATATTAAGGAAGTTCTATATTGGTCTTTTCTAAACTAACCCCAGTGTGTATGACTACAATAACCACCTCTCACAAATCAATATTGTGCTTGTTTTAATGAGAAAGCTAAATGATCTAGGAGCAACCAGGAAATGGTGTCAGCATTTTACTTAGGAAGCTTCAAGTTAGAGAGTGAAAACACTTTTTAGAATGCCCCAAAAATTGTGATAAAGATATTTCAATATGTTTGACAAAAACAACATTCCTAGACAATATTGAAATGGGAAATAACAAGAACAAATATTTACACGACATTACAAAAATATTAGAGACTAAATTTCAGCAAAACAGGAAATACTGAGGTTCATGTACTAATAATCCATTTGGTAAAAAGTGGTTGCTTGGAGAGTCAGCACACTACTTTGTCTGTGATAGCTTTTCAATAAAGGCATTTTTTAATGCAGCCCATTTTACTTTCAGATTCACAAATGTCACCCTAGGTTACTACCTCCTGTTACTGTTTTTCAGTCCACATATGGTTTCAAAGCTCAATACATACCTTAACAATGTATTAAATATTCAGAAGGGAAACTATTAACATTCCCCTTCCAAATTCTGAATTGTTAAATGGGCTTAGTACATTTCAAAAAGGGGTTTAGCATTTGCAAACTCTGTGAATTACTGAACCAGTGGATTTTTTTAACAATAAAACATGAGGCCATTTTTCTCAATTCCTTCCAAATTAAGTTTGCTAATAATGTTAGTTGAATGATAACCTGTGCACGTACCTATTTAGTGTTAGTGTTACTTCAGATCAAATAAAAACCATCACACATAACTCTTACACAATACTTAAAGACAGAATTTCTGACATCCAGCTTTAATGTTTTGTTAAATAAATTTGCAAATGTCACTTAAAAAGGAAAGCAGCTAAAGCGGTCTCTGGACATGAAATAGGATGTAATCATAATCTTTAGATACATTTTCTGAGTTTCAGGAACAGTGAGTGTCTTCTGGGTTTACTCTGAACCACTATAATAAACATATTCAATCCTTTTAGATTTAATCTGTGTGTACTGGTTTCTATTGCAGACAATAATCATATTTAGACCAAGGATCAATTCCACCCATGGCTTTTAAAATCTATTTATCAATGAGCTCTATTAGTGTTATCTCAACTAAAACTGTAATAGAATTGATCTGAGAGATGGACCTTCAAGTAGTATGGTCAGTCAATTTATTGAACAAACTATGGAGTTAAAATCTGAATAGATTAAATTCACAAGCATTGCCTGACCACTGTATTTTACATCAATAGATTACTTATCAACACATTTTGTCTAAGTGCAATTCAGTCATCTTCTATTTTTCGCGAAGCTCATCGTGCTGGGTCTGTTTGAACTCTTTTAAAATATGACATTTAAATGTCCAAAAGTTCATGAATTCTAGTTTCAAGCCTGGTTACATCAACATATGCCCTTCTGCTCCTACATTTGATTGTGCACCATGATTCAGAAATGGCATGTTTTTGCTTTCGGAGGTAAAATTCTAAACATATTTATTGTTGTTGCCATTTGAAAAATTATCACTAATTAGGAAGATAACAACAAGTGGTCCTGTGATGCTTGCTGGAATGGGAAGTGTTTAATCAAAAGGTGGATTGAATTCAAGTTTAGTTGACAATTTCACAAAAGTGTATGGATTTTGTATATATTTCAAATTGTTGATCTCCAAAAAGGCCTAAATCAATAAATTGAATTGAAATTCAAGTTTATCATTTGAATCCTATTGTTGGAAAAGATGTGATTTTGAACCCCATGAGGCGGTTCCTTTCCAGAAAGCATTCAGGTTGTAATCATGAGTCAAAAAATGCTGAGGAGGATAAAATATTCAAATTGAATTCTAATTACACATGAAATGTTCATTGTTCAATATATTCCTCTTATTATTTTAATGTGCGGACTTTATTGCTCAAGGAAAATAATTAGTATTTGTTTTTCTATATGTAGGAAGCATTACATTAATGAAATCACTGTATCCCACCTTCTTTCTTTCCATTCCTGTTCATTATGAACGTTTCTATTGTTGAACTTTAAAGATTGCCCAAAATTAAGAATTGTGCTCTACATAACTTTGCTGTTTTACAGTATGTTGATTTTTATGTACAACTTTTGTCTCTTATGTGTATAGCAACTGATGTTCTGTTTTGCTTTAATAATCAGCTTATGTTTATTAGGTTTTAATATTCAATAAAAATTTTCAAACACAACAAATGGTAGTTGATATGTATTTACAACTGCAGCATTTTTATTATATGGGCACTTTCAAAGAGGCCGAAAATATGGTCTGCGGGTTGACGGAGTACCACATTGGCATCAGGAGGGAGAGGTTTGGGCAGGTGATTGGGGATACATGTAAAGTTAGATGTAGGGGGAACAGCGCATGTACATTGTGTGGACTGTGACTCCTGGAGTTATTGTGAGGGATACCATGCTACCCTGTAAATGAATCCCCTAGTGATTATTATCAACAAACTTTATTCGGTTGTATAAAAGAAAACCATGAAAGTCATACATAAAATGATAAAACATTTTCCAAGTTACACATTGACAAATATAATATGTACAAGTTAATCAAAACACAAGATAGATATTCATGAATTACAGTACAAAAGTTTATCGCAGCTTGACCTGAGTCTAACAGCGAACCGTAAAAAGTAAAGCGTATGCAAAACAGTGTCTTTAGAGAGGAGTTGTAAAAAGATAAGAGCTGGTCTCACCCTCCTAAAACCTGTTTTTTTGAGTATGGGAATAATAAATAACTTTCTAGGGACAGCATAAAAACTACAAAACATTATAAAGTGCATCTTGTCCTGACGAGACTCACTGTTGCAGCTACAGGGAATGAGGCACTGGCCTCTGTGGAAGCAGCGAGGGTGTGCCATGAGGTAATGGAAGAGGTTGAGCTGAAACCGGATCGTTGAAAACGATCATGGATGCTTTTAAGCCCTAGAAGATAAGGTTCGCTGGTTGGTACGGTTTTTAACACGATATACATATGCATACTAGGCTTACACAGCTCATTTCCCTCTCTATCACAGTGGCTCATTCCTAAAAAACACTCTTTGACCAGAGAAAAGTCACTCTTACATCTGCGCTCAGGGTTAGCGAATAGTTCTTACCTACCCTGAAGAGGCCTACTCTTATATACTGGAGTCTTCGGATGCGTGAGACACGGTCAAGTGAAAGGCATTCCCGTAGGATGTCTTTGCTAAGTGTATTTTCTTGCTTAGCCCAAATATTAAGCCACAAAGCCAGGGGACGGAAAGCCAGTACATTTGAGAGGAAAGGCATTCCCAATTCTTTGTGCACGACATAAAACAAAGTGCTTTGTGGGACAGAAAGGGTCCTTCGGAGGAAAGAGTTTTCAGTACTTTGCACTGCTCCTACCTCAATTTTTTTTTTTTTAACATGTTTTTATTGCAGAATTAAAAGCAAAGCATCCAATTAAGTCAACCATTACACCTTTGTCATCTAAACGCCTTATGGTAACAACAAAGTTGCACACAGCCATTTCGCCCACATCCCGGAGGCTGGGTGGCGTATCGGTATTCCGGCATAGTGGCACGGGGATCTTCCCACTCAGGTATCTGGTCAACAACCCAATGTAGCATCTGCATTTTCCAACCAACAAAACCCCCTTCTCGAAGCCCCGCTTAGCGTAGATAGCTAGCCTATCCAGCTACGTCAGTATCAACTGTGCCTGCCTCTGCGGCTCCTCGTCAGTACCCCCCCTCGGTGACTGTCTTGAGGCCCCTCGGTGCCCACTGCGCTTGTTCCCAAGATTCCACACTCCTTGGCTCTACTCTGTCTGGCACTTGCTACGAGTCCCACCTACAGGCACCCCACCTAGAGCTACAGCGGGACTCCAAAACCTGCCCTCCCCCCCTCCCTCTAACTGCTGTTGATGTGGGTATCATGCATGGGATTAGGCTCTAGGGTTCTCTACTTATCTAGGTCAGCTGATCGTACTTCCAGGTTTCACAGCACCTCACTCTCTGATTGCTCTCATCCTTCATCCAACGTCAGGTAGTCACGCAGCGCCTGCACAATCGTCTCCCAAGCTTTCGCTGCCTCCAAGCCCTTCTCATTACCCGTCTTGGCGGCCTGCCGCATCCTAACCACACTCTCGCATCCGGACCACTTCAACAACTCATTCATCCATCTCCTGAACGACGGGCCCTCCCTGGATTTCCAATGCCAGGTAATTTCTCTTTGGGCCAATATGAGTCCCAGGCATATGAATTTACTCGTAATTTTTGTTAGTTTTGTATGGGGGAACCAGAGCAGGAGGCACGCCGCCATGTCAAATTCCACCTCTCTATCAGTTACCGTGTTCAAGAGCTCTCCCACCTCGGGCCAATACGTGCCTAATTTCGGACAATCCCACAAGAGGTGCTCCAGCTCCACCTCCGGCACTAAACACCTTGGGCATGCCGCGTCCTGCACTCGAAAGTAACGTCTAATCTTCCCCGGGGTTAGGTAAGCCCTATGCAGCACAAAGAAATGTACCTGCTGGAAGCGAGTATTTCTGCTACCCTTCCATGTCCTTGCCAACACTTGGCTCCAAACTGTGTCCAGTATCGGTTTGCCCAGACTCTCTTCCCACTTTTCTTTGAGGGTAGTCAGCGGCTCCCACCCGTCACGTAGCATTCTAGAGTGAAGGCACGTTACCGCCTTAATCGTCCCCGCCGCCATCACCACGTATTGGCAAGCCAAGGTGGTGTCCGGTACTGTGAGACCCCCTTTCCAATACTTTTGCATCGCTGCCACCACCGCTGCTTGCAACAGGTAGTGTCCATCTTGGAGGCCATACTGGTCCTGCAGGACCCGGAAGGGGACCAATATCCCGTCGACAAATAAGTCCCCCACCATTAGCAAACCCAGCTCCTCCCATTCTAACAACGGGGACCAATCGCCCCCATGTGGGAGCGCAGTCAACATTCCCAGCGGGATCTCCGGCGCGTATGGACGAGTTGCCCCCGCCCTCCGCAGACTCCTATTCCAACTCAGCCGGAGAGTCTTCTCTTCCACGGACAGGCCTTTCAAATCTAATTGCTGCCGCAGTATTATGTACCAGAGGACATGCCGCTGTATACCGGTCTCTCGTTCCCGTTCCGGGCCTCTAAACTCTTTAGCTACATTCAGCGTCAACACCTGCAACTGAGCCGCCAGGTAATACAATTCAAAATCGGGGACCGCTAACCCTCCATCAAGTTTGGGCCTCATCAGAGTGTTCAATCCGCTGCGGGATCCAAATCGGTAGGATACGAAAGTAATATAACAATCTCGGGAGAGCCACCATCTTTAGCAGTGCCACCCGGCCCTGTACCGACAGTGGCAGGGAGGCCCAAAAAGCCATACATCCTCTCAGAGCCCTTATACAACGTCCGACGTTTCCCTCTAATAGATCCGCGGTTTCGTGGTAAATGCGGACACCCAAGTATGTAAAGCATGTGTCCTCCCAAACCACATCTGCGATGAGAGAGGGATACCGCGTATTTGCCCGCAATGGGAAAACACACGTCTTATTCCAGTTGACTCTAAGGCCCGAGTGTTTGCCAAAGTCAGACAACATCTCCACCGCTCCCTGCAGCCCTGTGTCCTCCAGGTACAGCAGCAAATCGTCCGCGTATAGCGAGATATGGTGAGTCTCCCCCGCAGACAATCCCCTTGTACCAAGTTCCTGATCTCGCCCGTGCCGCCAGCGGTTCCATTGCGAAAGCGAACAGCAGGGGGGAAAGCGAGCACCCCTGCCTCGTACCTCTACTCACCGGATAGTCCGATGATATGACAGGTCCCAGCCGTACTCTGGCTGTAGCGGACGAGTAAAGCACCCTCGTCCACCGCCCAAAACCATCCCCCAGGCCGAACTTCTCCATTACCCCATCTAAATACCTCCATTCCAGGCTATCAAAAGCTTTTTCTATATCGATCGACAAGACTGCTGACAATTGGTCCGAATTCGAGACATCGTCCAGTATGCGTACCAGGCGGCGAATATTCAAAGAGGTGCTTCTGGTCGGAATAAATCCAGTCTGATCCCGGTGTACCAGTGTGGTCATGTACGGAAGTAAACTAGTGGCAAGAATGCGGCTCAAAATTTTATAATCCACTGTCAGCATAGACAAAGGTCTATACGACGTCACATCAGAAGCTTCTTTGCCAGGCTTCAGGAGCGGCACCACCTACGCCTCCCTCATCGACTGGGGTAAGCGTCCCACCGTCAGTGCCTCAGAATACACTGTTAACAGCTTAGGCGCCAGAACATCTATAAATTTCGCATAGAATTCAATCGGTAGGCCGTCCACCCCCAGTGTCTTATTCCTCGCCATCTGTTTGACGGCCACCCGTATTTCTGACAGTGTAATGGGGCCCCCAACTCCTTCGCTATCTCTGCCTCCAGTACCGGTAGACAAACCGTCCCTAGGTAATCACCTATCTCCGGGGCTTCCACTTCCAGCCGACTCTTATAGAGGTTCGTATAATATGTTTGGAAGCGCCGCACAACTGCTGTTTGTGAATAAACCACTTCCCCCGACTCAGTTCTAATGTTCATGACCGGGGAGCCTCTAGGATCCGGATTAGCGAGTTTAGGAAGCAGTGTGACCACTTTATCCCCCTCCGCATGTATTTTGGTGGCGTACAACTTATAATCAAAACATCGCAAGCGCTCCGTTTCTGTTGCAACCACTTCTTTTGCCTCCAGCAATCGTCCCTGCAACTCCGGTCGCTCCTGTCTACGCTGCTCCAGATCTCTCAGCACTCCTTCTGCCTTCTCCAGATCAGCCACAACCGTCGCCCTTTCATTCAGAAACCTGCCCATGCATACACCCCTCACCACCACTTTCAATGCAGATGCACAGAAAGTGCGCCAGCGAGCCTGACAAGCCGTCAAAAAACCGGGCCTGGTCAGAATTGGGGGCGTACACACTACACAACACCACATCTCGGCCGTACAATCTCCCTTCTACCACCACAAACCGTCCCTCAGGGTCGACCAACTGATTCGTAGCCTGGAACGGGATCCCCGCCCTCACCCATATCAGCACCCCTCTGGCAAACGCCGAATACACAGTGCCAAACACCTGGCCATGCCACCTCCTCTGTAGTGCAGCACATTCAGGCTTGGTCAGGTGAGTTTCCTGTAACAGTGCAATCTGGATGCCTCGCCTCACCAAATGGGCGTGCACCTTATACCGTCTAGACATAGTTCGAAGTCCGCGCACATTCCATGTGAGGCATTTCAACCTAGGTAACGTCCCCATTGCTGCCATCACCCAACCACTATCTTGTAAGCAACCCGCTTCCCACATCAATGCAGTCGAACCCCCCACACAAAACACCCCAAAAAACCCCCTCAACCCCACTCCCCAGAACAGGACCTAACAACACTGCATCAGACCCCATCCAAACCTATAACACAACACCCAATCCCTTATTCTGTAGTCGCCACCACAGAAGGCCTTAAGGGCCACAAAGGGGGTAGTCAGAGCCGACCCAGAGCAGTCGAGGCCCGAGCCCCGAGCCCTCGACCCCAGTCATGTCCGCACAGTACCTGCCAATTTTCAGAGCACCAGGGCAGCTCGCTCCAGCAGGAGGCCAGAACTCAGGGCCCGTAGGCAGTGTTATTCATTAAATTGACCATCCGCCGTCTGTGGGGTGACCGCTGGCCCCCCGGTGCTATCCACATCCGAAACATCCCCTTTAGATTTGCCATCGTCTTCGCCAGAGTCCGATTCCAGCAGTGTTCTCTCCTGTTGCGAGCCTGTGATGATCGCCGTCGCGGCAAGTGCTCCCTTTCTGTCCGCCGCCATCTGATCCGCCTGCTGCGCTCTCTTGAGTTTATCCTTTTTGCGGAGGCGCTGTGACTTCCTCACCTTGACCAATGGCTGCCTCTCTCTACCTCCTTTACCTTTACGATCCGTACCGGCACGGTACAACTCGAGCCACGACCACACTTCATCAGGAGTTTGAAAGAAGTGGGTCGTACCATCCAGGATCACTCGCAGCTTTGCCGGAAAGAGCAAAGAGTACTGTATGCCCTCATCTCTCAATTCCTTCTTCACGGCCAGATAGGAGGCCCTGCTTCTTTGGACCTCCTGTGTGTAGTCAGGAAAAACCGTGACCGGGCTATTGTCCACTTGGAAGGGGCCTACAGAGCGAGCCCTTTGTATCAATAGGTCACGGTCTTTAAAGTGCAGCAGGCGGACCACCATCGGTCTGGGAGGGCGGCCCTGCATAGGCGGACGGACCGGGACCCTATGTGCCCGCTCCAGAGAGAAGAAGGGGGAGAGTCCTTCCGGGGCCACGACCGTCTTAAACCAGGTCTCCCTGTACGCTACCGTGTCATCCCCCTCCACTTTCTCCGGCAGGCCTACCACCCGCATGTTATTCCTCCTATTGCGGCCTTCGGAATCTTCTGCATGCCTCTCAAGCGTCGCTAAGCGACTGAGGATGTCAGATAGTTTATGTTCTGCGGTCACCACCTCCAGCTTCAGTTCCTGCAGCAGTAGTTCGTTTTCTTTCACCTTATCCTTGAGTTTAGCGTGGTCCGCCTTCAGGAGGCCAAGCCCCATGGCCACCTGCGCTATATCTTGATGCAGGGACTCCTTGGTCGCGGTTATCGCCTCCAGTATTCCATCCAGCCTTGCCGTCAGCCTCCTTTCCTGCGCCGAGCTTTCCTGGTCCTCATGGGCTCCGCCACCGACATCCGGTATTTTCGCCCGTTCCCGCTCCCGGTGTAGCGTCAATTCGCCGCCCTCGGCGGCCATCTTGTCCTCTGCGGAAATCGGGCCAAGGCCGTCTCCGGGGGTTATCCCGGACTCAACGTTCATCCGAACAGCGAAGGAGGCCCCTCGAACTCCCCGTCCACACAGTGGCTCAACTTTCCCTCCAGAAATGGCGGTCACCACCAAGAGTCAGTCTCAGTGTACCCCCCAGGCTCCCAACGGCTATCAAAGGTGGCTGCTCGTTGTCTGGTATTCTCTTTGCTGGGAGGTCGCGTTCACCACCAACCATCCGTTCGTGCCCACAATGCTGTTCCAGCGCTTTGCTCCACTCCGCCCAACGTGATTCCTAGCGCCGACACCCCCACTCCCTGGCAAGTAAGGCAGGGTGCCGCTCATGGGCCCTAGGTGTCCAGCAGTCCGCACCCGGCCACCCAGATCAGCGCTACCCCGCACCCGTGCAGTTCTGGGGCGTTAGTCCGCAACAGTTTATCCCTCTACTCCTCCTTCAGCTCAGGTCCCCGACCCACCGCTCCCACCGCAACCGCGCGGCGTCCAAGCTCTGCCGCCAGTCAATGGGCGCCCGGTTCCGCGGCCTCTCCTCGGGTGCACTCCTCTCGCCTTTCGGCAGACGCCTCTCAGGAGCCCCGGTGCGGGGTCAACAATCTGCCCTGAGGCCGTGCACCGCGCCCGGCCCCCAGTTCTCCAGCCCCAGCTCCTCCTTAGTCAGCCGTGTAGAGCCACCGCCAGCTAGCTCCTCCAGACCCCAAGCAGGGGTTCGTCACGCTGCCACTGCCGTCGTTAGAGGGTCCGGCCAGGCAGCAACGCTCTCAGCACACGGCCTGCACTTCAGGTGCTGGGGGAGGGGCGCCCCGGTCCGACACCTCCGGTACAGCGGGGGCTGTTCCCTGCTGCCCCCACGACCAGTGAGCCCTCCGCAGCAGGGACTACCGTCCGCTCACACCACCGCTCAGGTACCGCTGCTGTGTCTCGGCTGCAGCGCCGCCCGCCCCAGCGGTGAGCTCTCTCAGCCCCGGGCCGCCGCCATCTTAGGTCCGGCTCGCAGCTCTCCCAAGGTCCAAAAGCGGGTCTAGACACCGCCGGCAGGCCCGCGCCGTGCCCCCAACAACGGTCTTCTGTTCCCCTGGTGCTCCGTGCAGGGCTCCCGTGCCGCAAGCAGCCCGGGCGCGTTCTTTCCCAGGATAGTTGACGGGATCAGGCTCGGAGCTTCAGGCTCCATCCCGATCGGCGTCCAAGCCACGCCCCCCTGCTCCTACCCCAATGTGGCCCAAAATCTCACTCCCATAAATAACCTTTGAGATATATTTGTCTTCATATGTCTTCAAAAGAGCCCTTATTGGCTTCCCACCCACTCTGCTGGCAAAGTTAAAAACAGCTGCAAAAGCTTTCACTAGATCCCCTTTCTTCCAAGTAAGCAAAGGGCACCAACTCAAGGAATCGTCAAACACAACTCCCAAATAGGAGAAAACATTGGTCTTCGGTATTGATGAAAGTCAGAGTTTAAAAGTGAACTGCTTAGCTTTATGAGGTCCCACCTGCATAATGAACGACTTGGCATGATGAAACAACAGGGATTATTATATTATAAAAAATTAAAAGGGCAAAAGAATTCAGAAGTTGTAGGCCCCTAGCTGTACGCGCCAAGACGACTGCGTCGTCAGCGTATAGGAGGACTGGCAGGCTACGCTTGCCTACCTGGGGACAATCTGCATTTGTGGCCAAAAGGGCCTTCTTTAAGGAATTAATATATAGGTTAAAAAGAAAGGGTGCTAAAATGCACCCCTGATGCACCCCTCTCTTGATGTCAAGCTGAGAGGACACGTTCAGGTCCTTTGAATAGCGGACAACCGCAGTTTAATCACGGTAAATAAAATGATGTTCCTGTCAATGCCAATGGAGGCTGCCACAGCTTGGACCTATTAACACAGTTGAATGCTGAGGACAGGTCCATGAAAGCTAGGTAATGGGGCTGGAATGAGCCACAGTGTATTTGTTCAGAACCATGTACAGGTTTAAACACTGTTCCACAGTGGAACGACCTGGGCGAATGCCGTTTTGGATATCGGATAAAAAGTTGTTTTCCTCAACCCATGATACAAGTGTGTCAAGTACCATGCGGCCCACCACCTTCACCACAGAGTCCAGCAGAGAAATGGGCCTATAACAATAGGTACTGATCTGTTATCCCTTTTTAAATGCCGGGACTATAATCGATAAAGCCCAAGAATGTGTGCGGCCAACCTGGACTGCAGTATTGATGACCGCTGTGAGGACAGGAACCCAGGTTTTTAAGTGGGCGATGTAGAGATCTGGCGGGATCCCATCTGGCGCGGGGGCCTTGTTTTTAGATAGACCCAGAATACCGGCTCTCACCTCTTGCATGGTGAAAATAAGTTTCGACTTGCCTTCCACCCTTTCCTGCCCCTCAATTGGAGGGGTATCCGACTGGAAGATACCCTCGAAATGATGTATCCAATCATCCTCTGTGATTTGGGCATCCAGTAAATTAGCATTATTTGCAGATGAAAATGGGCTGTTAATAATGCCCCGGAACTTTGAGCTATTACACAGTGTACTAGCCTTCACTAAATCGATCCAGGCCTCCTCCTTCAGGGCAGACTTGCGAGTTGCTAGAGCAGCCTTATATGCTCTTCGTAGGCTTTTGACGTCCAACCGGTCTCTGCGCTTTAACACCCAAGGCCTGTCTCAGGTTCCTGGAAGCCTGGGAGCATGCCGAATCAAACCATCTTGGACCTGGTTGCTTACAGGCCCCACCCGGGACCATAGTAACTTCCTTCTGACAGTAGACATGGATCCAAATGCACCCATGATGTCCGGAGCACTTGCCTCATCATCGAGACAAGTTGCAAACTCGCTACGACACCGAGTTAAAAGGGACTCGTGGAGTAGCTCTGGGACAATACACCCCCACTTTACGCTCCTTCCAGCTTCCACCGCTTTAAGGGGGACACCAGCTCCCCAGCCCACCTTGGTGTGTCCGAGTGTTCGGGTCCAGCCTGTTAAGACACAAATGGGGTTGTGGTCACTACATTCACTCACCTGCACAGAAAAATCGGTAACCAGAGAGTAAAAGGGGGATAGATACAAAGGTGAATTCAATAAAGGTCTCACACCCTCTTCCAATAAAGGTGGGAGTAATGTATTTTTTCCCCCGGAGGCAGCTTATTCATTACTGATGTTAGATCAAATTCAAGCAAGATGGAGCTCAATACTCTTGGTAGTATGTTCCATGTGTAAGCCTGCTTGTCGTGCACAGCCCATAGCTTCCACTCCTCCTTGCCTGATGTCTCCACACATGAGTGTTAAAATCCCCTGTTAGAAAAATGTAGTGATAACTCTGACCCTTCAAGATGCTATCCTGAAGTACAGACCCCAGCAGAGTTATACAGCCCTCATACGGGTGTGTAACTCCCGCGTTGCAAAAGTTTACCAGAAGTATCTTGCTCTTTCCACCGGACAACATCACATGCAAATTGGGAGAGACATATAGTGAAGTATTATAAAAAAAACTGGCTCTGTATACTGCACCAAAGTGAGGTACAGTGTGTAAAGAGTCCAAGGGTCTCCAGAGGTAGGCAGAGGTTAAAGTTAGATAGAACCTTACTCTCTAAAGTGGTAGCTTGGTCGAGCAGTAAGGCAGTTTCAGAGGACAGTGTTATGCATTTGATGTACCCACTCAGTCAGCAAATGAATTCACACACTCAAGAACTGAACTCTAGGCCAATTGTTTTTGTATAAATAAATATACTATTGTTTTATTTCTAGAACTAAGCAAGCCTGGCACAGGTAAGCATGAAAATACTTTGCAGTAATAATGTACTTGTATGAACACAGTTCAAGTAGGCAGTATAAATTGTACTTTGTTTGATTTACAGGGGAGCAGTAGTATGCAACACTTAGCAAATACAGTACATTGAAATGAAAATGGCTTTTTCAGTAAATTGCAGGTAAGTTACTTTTTATGTTACTTTTCTAACTCAGTGCTGGATACCTAGATTCAGCACTGATACATTTCCTAGAAAAAGGTAAGTAATTAAGTTTTGGTTATTCGCATGAGTTCTAAAGAATATTTTTAGTTTTCAAAACGCCACACTTGGAAACTTTTTGGAGCAGTACATTGAAATGAATGGGCTTCTACAATAAATTGCAGGTAAGTTACTTTTCACGTTACTTTTCTAACTCCGTGCTGGATACCTAGATTCAGCACTGGGACATTCCCTAAAAACATGTAAGTAAACACGTTTTGGCTATTTGTGCGATTTAAAAAAATATTTTTAGGTTTCAAAACTCCTCACTTAGAAACATTTTGGAGAAAAGGTGTCCATGTTATCCTATGGAGGGAAAACAGGTTAACGGTTCTCAGGTAAGTAATTGACTGTGGGAGTTAAGGTTCTGGGGTTAGACTCAGGGGGTCTGCGAGGGTCAGTGATGCACTGTTGTTGCGCCCTCAGTGGCACTAGGACGGACGGGTGCAGAGTGTTGAGGCCCAATGTTATCCTATGGAGGATTGGGGTGCTTCGTTTGGTGGCGGCTGCAAAACAGGCCACAGGATTGTGGAAGCAAAGCTCCTAGGGTTTAGCTCAGGGCAAGTTGGGGACCAAAGGTGTACCCTCAGCAGCACTAGGGCGGCCGGGCGCAGGGGCGGTTTTGAGGTCGGGTGCCCTGTTGATTTCAATGGAGATTCTCCAGGACAAAAAAACACTGCAGGCTTGTGGACGAGGATCTTCCAGGAGTGATCACCACTTCGAGTGGTAAGTTGGGATCTTGAAGGTTGGTTAGGCACCGCTGGGTTGGGCACACAAGGCCGCGGGGCGTCGGATGTAGGGGTGTCTTTGGACGTCGGGTCTTTGGATTGAGGCTGCAGACGTCTTCTGGAGGCTTGAGGCAAGTCATGGGTCACCGGATCTCGGGTTAGGATCGCCAGGGGGACCTCCTTGTGGTGTTTTTCCACTCGAGCTTGGGTCGAGTTCTGCGAGTGTGGAGTGGGCGGGATTCTCGATTTCTGGCTGGCACCAGAAGCAGCAGTTTAAACATGTCCGGTGTTCACAGGAGAAACAGTCTTGAAAGTGAAGGCAGGCAGGTCCTCTGGGGTTTGTGAGGTTGCTGGCTGCTGAAAAGGCCGGGGTTTTCGCAGGAGCAGGTTCGAGGGGAGACAGGCCTGTTGGGCTGAGGCCAAGTCAGTGGGCGTCGTCCTCTTGTTAGCTCTGCACGGCTTCTCGTCCTTCTCTTCTTTTCTTGTTGTTGCTGGATCTGAGGAAGGAAGGTTCAGGTTGCCACTAAATACTAAATTTAGGGGCGTTACAGGTAGGTAAAGGGCAGGGACCAATGGGTTAGCTTTCCTGGGGTGGGTACACCCCCTATTCTGCCACTCTCCAGTGGGAGGGGAGCAGGAGCCTGTCCCTGGTTGGCTGGGTCCCCTATCCTCAAGATGGTGGGGATTCGAGGTTGTGCTTCACCTCGCCTCCCCCACCTTAGGGGTGGAGTTGGCAGAGGTGGGCACACCTCTCTTCCCTACTTGTTTTTCCCGCCGGTTCTCCCGCCCAAAGTGGGGGGTAGAACCAGTGGTGACCCATTGCTGAAAGCGGCAAATGGTCTGGAGAGGCTCACAAAGGTGGCATGCCTTTGAATCTTCCCCTTCGTGAACCTAGCCTATCCTGGGGGAGGAGGCTTGGCACCTCTTCCCAGGATGTGCATTGTTTCAGGCCCCTGAGAGCAGCAAGCTCTCGACCCAGGGGTCCACAGACATGTCTGGTGGTGGCAGCCTAAGCAGCCACTCAGTCAGGTCACTAGGAGTTGGTCGAGTTTTAGGGGGCATCTCTAAGATGTCCTCTGTTGTGCATTTTACATTAAATACCACACTGGCATCAGTGTGGGTTTAATGTGCTGAGAAGTTTGATACCAAACTTCCAAGTCTTCAGTGTAGCCATAATGGTGCTGTGGAGTTCGTAATGACAAGCTCCCAGCAGCATATATTTTTAATGGCAGCCCTGCACTTACAATGCCCAGGAATATACTTGGGCACTGTAGGGATATAGGGCTCATGCATCTGTACACTCACCACTGGCATAGGGCACCCAGCTAGAGGGGTGACTGATGTATGCCAGGGCAGTGGTTTGTGGGCATGGCACACAAGGATGTGTGCCGTGTCGACTCTTCACTTTGTTCTGCACCAAGTTACTGCAAAAGAAACCCACTGTTCGAGGCATATGAGCTGCAAAATTCACACTCTGTGCATAGATCGCCATCTGGTGTTGGGTTTGGATGCTTGCACCTTGTTGTCTTTGAAGAAGTCTTTTGTAGTCACGAGATAGGTGACTCCTCCCTTGGACGATAGTGTGCATGGGCATCGACTCCATCCTCAGATTGTTTTTTTCCACCATCGGGTTCGGATGTAACTTCTGCGCTCCGGTTCGGCACCATATCTCCAAACCTTTTCGAAGCGCAAACCATCACAAAATTCGACGGTATTGTTTCTCGATCGTGTGACCTTCGATGCGCTTCTCAAATATCCCATTCTGGTCGTCGACAAGGCCCCATGTCACGGAGGAAGATTCTGAGGAACTGGAAATCGTGTCCGAAGCAGACGACTCCGACTCAGACCACCCCATCCATCCAGATCAACGAGTGAGTACCACTGCCGCAACCCCAACCCCACCTGCAAAAAAGAAGGCCCTGGTCAAGACTTCGCCTGTTGGCCCCAGCCGTGACCGAAAACAATGTTGAGAAGCCCCGCCCCCGGGCTCGGCTCCAAAGACAAGGACAAGCCTTCAGGCAGCTCGTGACCGAGCAAGCCGGATGTTAGTGACCCACAGACTCCATCGCACTGAAGTCGGGAGCACAGCCTACTCCCAGAAAGAAATCCGCATCGACCACCCCGGCGCCGAAAGAAAAGGCATCTGATCCGAAACCAACACATTCGGAACCGAAAAAGATTGCCGCCTCCACATCGAAGCCGAAGGATCCAAAAACACCTTCCAAGGCTCAGGAGCAGAAATCCAAACCTCGCTTGGACCCGAAAAGATCGGCACCGAAAGCGTCTACCCAAGAGGAAGAACTTTTTCGACCGTATCCTATCGATCCGAATAAAAAAAGACTCCACATAGACCGAAAACCGGACATGTGTCTACTGTTCCACACAAGAAGAGGAAACTGGATAAACCAGGCATTCCTGCAGTGCCTGTTAAAAAACTGTCCTATTAAACCTACACAAGCCTCTTCTCCTGTTCTTCCTACCAATCCTATCTCTCCTCCACACTCTCCTATACTTCCACCAAACTCACCATTACCACAGGTCGATGATGGAGTAGGGGATGGGAGAGGCAACAATGACCCTTTTACAGACCCTGATACCAACACAGACGTACCACAGGACGACTGGGACGATTGTGATGACCCGGTCGACCCTCCAGACCTCCCTGATCTCCAGGCATACCCAACAAAGCCATATCCCCAGAAGACAATATTGGTTATAGTCAGTTGGGAAATAGGGCAGCTACATACCATGGTGTTTAAATGCATTCAGACACTTTTGAGCAGTCACTAAAGACTGCACAAACCCTGCCAATGTTAAAAGGTGTCATTAAACATGCCCCTGACATATGTAAAGACCCTGTTAGGGCTAGAATTCTCAATCTGAGAATTGACAAAAAATATAAACCTCCTCTCAATGATCCCGCCTACATCAAAGGTCAACTCCCTTAAGATTCCCTGGTGGTAGCTAGCGCTAGAAAACGGGCTAATTCTCAGACCTCTGGTGAGGCACAACCTCCGGAAAAGAAGTATAAATTATTAGATGCTTCTGGCAAACGAGTTGCTGCTCAAGCAGCTAATCACTGGCGGATAGCCAACACACAAGCATTACTTGCTAGGTATGATAGGGCTCACGATGACCAACTAGGAACCCTATTGCAACATTTACCAGATTAATACAAGACCAAGGCCAATGATCTCATCCAAGAGGGGAAATTAATAACCAATGCATCAATCAAGTGGGCCCTTGATGCAGGGGAACAAGGCAGGGCCGTCCCCTTTCCCCCCTTTTGTTTGCTATCGCAATGGAACCACTTGCGGCCAGAATTCGGCAGCACCACACGGCCCGGGGGATTGGCTTCAGCTCCAGAAGCCTATTGATCTCCATGTATGCGGATGTTGTTACTTTGTGCATCCTCAACCCCTCCGAAAACTTGGATCCTGTGCTCCGTGAATTCATTAATTTTGGCGGTATCTCTGGTATTGCCTTCAACTGGAAGAAATCTGTAATATTCCCACTTACAGATGGTACTCCTGAGGTGGTTTCAGAATATCCGCTGCGTTGGGAAGCAGACGAAGTAAAATACCTGGGAGTGTGGCTAAGCCATTATCTGCAGAACATATGGAATTTAAACTTTGGGAGGGCCATGGACTGGTTGGAGACGAAAGTAGCTATATGGTCTAAACTGCCGCTATCCATTCCTGGGAGGGCAGCATTGATAAGAATGGTCATATTGCCGAAATTGTTGTATCTGTTTGCTAACGTACCGCTCCCTCTAATGCAGCATTTTTATAAAAGCCTTAGAACACAGCTACTGTCTTTGGTGTGGGCTGGGAGTCAGGGGAGAGTATCCTGGGATCTCCTGATGCTTCCACTCAAGCAAGGTGGCCTCGGAGCTCCTGACATGCCACTTTATGCACTGTGTGCACAAGCACAATTCCTTCACTTCTGGCTATACCCTACCCCTTATCAGCCGCATGTCGCGGTTGAGATGGACGCTGTTGCGCCCACTCCTTTGAAAGTTGCACTCTACAAAAAGGCGCCACGGCAGGACATCGACACTGCTGACATGTTGCGATGGGTCTGGAGTGAACTCCAGCGATGAGCTAATGTCCCACTATTGTACGCGCCCTCCATGCCCTTGCGCAATAACCCCACTATACCGGGTCTGGAGCAAGGAGGTGGGGTGGTAGAGATAGGAGGTACGCAGCTGATAACCTTTGCCAACCTATATCCAGAGGGCAGTTTTAGGCCCCTACCCGCAGACACAGAAGATCAGGCATTGACATTTGCTGAGCGGTTCACCTACCATAAATTGAAGGCTGCATGCTGCGCGATGTGGAAGGGTTTCCCGGAGGCCCCTCCGACACTAAACGCATTAGATAACATCTTGGCCAGGGCCTCCCCTTGGAAACTAGTCTCTAGGCTATACACCACCATGCAGGACCAGCCCCCAATTATTCAACTCAAATCCTTGCAGCTCTGGAACGCCGAATTGGATCCCCCCCTTGACAGAAGAGAAATGGGACTACTGTTGCAAACAATTATCGGACTTATCCCCCAATTACAAACTCCGACTTATACATTTTAAATTCTTACATCGGTATTATAGAACTCCTATTAGTCTCCACAAAATGAAGTTGCGCGGGGATGAGCGATGTTGGAGATGCGGGTATGAACCTACTTCCTTCTTACATATAGCATGGGACTGCCCGTCGCTAATAAATTACTGGACAGACATTTTTTCGGCAATCAATCAGATAGTTGAATGTAGAGATGAGGCATCACCACACCTGGGTCTACTAGGGCTGGTACAGCACACATTACCCCTTAGGCGCAAGTTACATGCTCTCCTATTGCTATATGCGCGCAGGCAGATTGCACTTAAGTGGGGCAGGAAAAAGATGCCCACTTTTGATGAATGGTTATCGGATGTCACATACGGCCACACCCAACTGGGCGTCTACTCGGAACTTATGCCACCAACATCTCGGCCCAAAGACATATGGGAGCCGTTTATACAATGGTCCAACGGCAGGGCACATTCTCCGGCTAGTGCGGCTGCTCCGACTTCAGCTGGTGAGTCGGATTAACTACAGTATGATGGGGTTAGCTAGCAGTCCACCTCCTATGTGTGCTAGGGGCTGGGAATTTGAAGACATGTATTTAATGAGATGTAATTATGTCACTGCCTATGTTGATGCAATGTATCTGTGACCTGTTATTCCAAGTCATTAATTATATACGAAGAATATTGATGTTATGTTTCTTGATCACTACTGATTATTTTCAAATGGATCTGCTTTATTGCTATTATGCCCCCCCTCTGGAGATTGATATAATGCAGAGAAGTTAGAGGAGGTACCGGAAGTTTGGTTTGTTGTTCTCTCGTAATTCAACTGGCCATTGATTTCTACTGTATAATTATATTGTGATATAAGCTGTTCATTGACAATTGTGCATTACGTAAAACCAATAAACAAATAACAAAAAAAAGTATGCTCTTGATGCAGCAGACACGGCCTCTAGGGCCTTTAACACTAGCATGTTACTCAGACAAAATGCTTGGTTGCACATTTCTGGCTTCAAACTGGAGGTAAAAACAACTATCCTCAACCAGGTGTTCAATCAGCAACAACTTTTTGGACCGGCTGTAGACACCAAAAAATTAAAAAGGACACGGAGACTGCTAAATCCATGGGAGCATTACAGTCTCTCCATCCATACGTGGTTCCTTTCGCCGCTCCTTCTACAGAGGATAATCCAAGAACATTGGTACAGACACTACTTCCTCTTCATACAAAAACACCACACAAACATCTCCCAGTAGGGGATATTTTAGAGGTGGATACAGGGAAAGTAACAACAAAGGGAGAGGTCGAGGTAACAACAACACTCGCACCTCCCCCGCTAGTAAGCAGTGACTTCCCTCCAGACCATTCCACTCCGGTCGGAGGGAGGCTATCACAGTTCCTACCTGTCTGGAATTCTATCACTATGGACAAGTGGGTAAGACATATTATCCAGTATGGTTACTGCCTAGAACTTTCTGCTACTCCCCTCAACTTACCACCCAAACAGCGTCCAATGTCCGGGGAACATCTAACACTCCTCAAGCAAGAAGTTCTTTCACTGCTTCAAAATCACGCAATAGAACCAGTTCCCATACAACATCAAGGAACAGGGGTTTACTCCCTGTATTTCCTAATCCCCAAAAAAGACGGGACTCTAAGACCAATACTGGACCTCAGACCTCTCAATTTCTACGTTCATTCAGATCATTTTCACATGATCACTCTTCAGCAGGTCCTTCCACTGCTTCAAAGAGGCGACTTCCTTGCCACACTAGATCTCAAGGACTCCTACTTCCAAATTCCCATTCACCCTGCTCACAGGAAATACCTAAGATTCACAGTGGCCGGCCAGCATTATCAGTTCAAGGTCCTTCCATTTGGGGTGACCACAGCACTCAGGGTGTTCACAAAGTGCCTTGCAGTAGTAGCAGCGCACGTAAGAAGGCAGCAAATCCACGCATTTCCATACCTGGACTTCTGGGTCTTAAATGCCAAGTCATACCTCAGTGTGTTCATCACACTTATCAAATGATCCAGCTATTACACGACTTAGGGATCTCACTAAACTACACCAAGTCACACCTTCAACCCTCCTAGGTACATCAGTATCTAGGAGCTACAATAGACACTTGCAAAGCTCTAGCATACCCCAATCCAGCCAGGATAGCCAGCATGCAAACCCTCATCACCCAGTTTCAGCCTCAACACTCTCTCTAAGCACAAGTGTTTATGCAGCTAATAGGGATGATGGCCTCTTGCATTTTCATCGTACCTCACGCAAGACTTCAGATGCACCCTTTACAAGCATGTTTGGCATGACAGCCAAACCCATTGCTCTTTGCAGTGGTGGAACACACAAAACCTTTCCAAAGGACGGCCGTTCCTAGAGCCAGTTTCACAAATAGTGCTAACAACAGACGCATCACTTACCGGCTGGGGAGCCCATCTCCTAAATCACACAATTCAGGGCAAATGGACCACTCAACAAAAAGCGCTCCACATCAATCACCTAGAACCACTGGCAATATTTCTAGTTCCAAGTACATCTTCTCAACAAGGCTGCCTTAGTCCGGATGGACAATATGACAGCAATGTACTACATACAAAAGCAAGGAGGAACACATTCTTTGCAGCTGTCTCACCTAGCGCAAAGTATATGGAGGTGGGCCATTACACAAAACATATATCTCCTAGCAGAACATCTTCCAGGAGTAAACAATCAGATAGCGGATCTGTTAAGTCGTCAGACTCAACAAATACATGTGGGAACTTCATCCACAAGTCCTGCAACCTTTCTTCCAAATGTGGGGCCAACCAGACATAGGTCTGTCCGCCTGACATTCAAACACAAAATGCCACACCTTCGCTGCCAGGTTCCCAAACCCATTGTCTAAGGGCAATGCAATATGGATGAACTGGTCAGGGAGATTTGCGTCCGCTTTTCCGCCACTCCCACTCATCCCACTAGTAGTACGCAAGCTCAAACATTAGTCTCTCAAGATGATCCTGGTTGCTCCTACATGGGCACGGCAACCATGGTTCACAACGCTCCTCGAACAACTACATCTGTCCCCAAAACTGCGGACGCAGAACCATGGAGAGATAAGGCACCCAGATTCAGCACAACTGAATCTAGCAATCTGGCTCCTGAAATCTTAGAGTTCGGTTACCTGAACCTACCACGGACTGTATGAATATTATTAAAGAAGCCAGACGCCCCACTACTAGAGCTTGCTATGCAGCTAAATGGAAAAGATTTGTCATTTACTACAATAACAACAAAATTGACCCATTAGATGCTTCAATTCAGAACATTATTTGCTATTTACTACATCTACAAAGATGAAATCCTGCATACTCATCAATCAGATTACATCTAGCTGCTCTTGCAGCCTACTTAAAAAACAGGCAACATTGGTCATTGTTTAGGGTACCTGCTATCAAAGCCTTCATGGAAGGCCTTAAAAGAATAAATCCAACCAGACTGCCACCATCTCCAGTGTGGAACCTAGACAATGTTCTTACTAAGCTCATGGGTCCCCCATTTGAGCCTAGCCTTTACACAAATGCGAATTACAATTCCTTACATGGAAAGTAGCTTTCCTTGTCGCAATCACCTCTCTCAGGAGAGTAAGTGAGATTCCGGCTTTAATCGTACAAGAACCATTTTTACAATTACATCGCAACAAAGTGGTTCTTTGCCGTTAACCAGAAGCGCGGAGAGAAGCCACAATAATTTATTAGTTCTTCAGAAATCTAACGTGGAGCATTGAAATTTCAAATGAATATACGAATCTTTTACTTATACTTTAAGTTCTTTGACTCTAAGTTCCCAGACTGATTGTAACAAAATGTAAATTTGAGCTAGGACAAGTAAATACTGTCCTTATAGAATCCCTTTGGGATCGTAAAGAAGTGTCACACTCAGCGCGACTTCTTTCAAATTTGTTTTTCTACTGCCCTGCACTGAAAAACTAGGAAAGATGACATCAAAGATGGCATTATGAACTTTGGCACTGTATCTTATATAGCAATCCTAATTTAACTGATTTTGCTAATTATGTTACTTTGCCCTGTGGACAAAACATCGATCCACAGTTTTCATCTCATCGCGGCTGGTAAGTGAGTCTTAACATGCTTTCTAGTGTTGCGAGTGTTGAGGTGAATACATCTAAGGTAGTTGGGATCTTTCCTGGTAGGAGGGTTGGCGGGCCGGATGCTGGTGAAGCTGCAGTTCCGGCAGGAGAAGGGTCCTTGGGTGCGTTTGGGGGCAGCCAGGCAGCCGATGCATGATCGTCCGGGGTTGAGTGCGTGGAGGGAGCTAAAGTAGTTGCGGAGACGGGCGTCGTGGCGTTCGCGGGGGCTAGGTGTTCTGGCTCTGGGCGCGGTCCAGGCGCGGATGCCATAAGAAGGGGAGGTAGAAGGGAGGAGCAGCTGGGTGGTGGGGGCAGGCGAAATGGCAAGCGGGGGAGCAGGGGCGCAGCAGCGGGAAAACTGGGGAGGAACGGCGCGGATACAGAAGGCAGAAAAGGCACAGAAATGGCACAAGGGGAAAAGGAGGAACGGGAAGACAATCAACTAACAATCCAACAAAATGCAATACAAAATACACTAAGGCGAAGTGTATCAAGAGGGGGGGCGGGCCGGAGGGGACGCAGCAACGGAGAAACCATGGGAGGAATGGCAAGAAGGCAGAAGGGCACTGGGCACAGAAGTAGCGCAAGAGGCAAAAGGGGAAATGAAACAAACAAAATAAACAATACAACAAGCAATACAATGACACATAGCAACCTACCACTGGTCACCAGGGATGGGGCGCAGGTGGTAGCCTGCAGGTGGAGGAGGGCCCGAACTCACGTCCAATGCAGCTGCAGTGAGCTGGGAGACACGAGCAGACAGGTGGTGCTGTTGCGGCGTGAGGAGCCACCTGCCTGTGAAAGGGTCAAAGGTCGTTCTCCTCACCGTGCAGCAGCCGCCATAAGAAGGGAAGATGGGAGGGAGGAGCATCTGGGAGGTGGGGGCGCATGAGTGGGCGAGTGGGGGGTTGGGGCCGCAGGGGGCGCAGCGGCGGGAAAACAGTGACCGGCGAGGGTACAGAAGGCAAAAAGGGCACAGAAATGGCACAAGAGGAAAAGGAGGAATGGAAAGGAAAACAACTAACAATCCAACAAAATGCAATACAAAATACACTAAGGTGAAGTGTAGCAAGCGGGGGGCAGGGCCGCAGGGGACACAGCGGCAGGGAAACCACAGGAGGAACGGCGAGAAGGCAGAAGGGCACAGGGCACAGAAGTAGAACAAGAGGTAACAGGGGGAATGAAGCAAACAAAATTAACAATACAACAAGCAATACAATTACACAAAGCAACCTACCCACTGGCCACCAGAGATGAGGCACAGGTGGTAGCCTGCAGGTGGAGGAGGGCCTTGAACTCGTGTCCGAGGCAACAGCAGCGAGCTGGGAGACACAGGCAGATAGGTGATACTGTTGCAGTGTGGGGAGCGACCTCCCTGTGACAGGAAACCTATTGTCCTACCTTCCCCTGCTCGGCCATGGCCCAGCAGCAGGAGGGCAGAATTGTGTCTGGCATCGGCAGCGGACCTAGGTTGCTGTTAGGCTCTTTAACATCGGTCCCGGGAGCAGGGAGGGTTTCCCGGAAGAGCTCTCCTAAGACCAATTTCACGGACCAACTGATAGATCTAATTGCTATACATGTGCTCTCCTCAAATATATTTCTTTTGTTGGGGGATTTTAATTTTCATGGTGAAAATCATACGAACCCTGAGGTTAATAAACTCCTCTCTACTCTTGACATGATTGAACTCACCCAAAGAGTTACAGGCCCAACTCATCCTGCTTGCCACTCGCTAGACCTAATCTTTTCTAATATTGATCATCTAACCTGTAACCTCCCAGACTCTCTCACTTGGACTGATCCTTCAATGATTAAGTTCTCTATCCAACAGCCATGCCCTAAGAGCTCAGACTTAAGTGCAGGGAAAAAACAAGTGGCTGAAGACCTTGGCAACATCTTTCTGTAGAAGCCTTTAATGAGGATTTTCACCTGGAATCACCAAAGAAGGATAAGGATGCTCCTATGACGTTGGAAGAATTTAATACCGCCTTTGTGATAGTTTTGGATTCTCCCCAATGTCCACCATCAGCCCCCTGGTGCACTTCGGAGCTAAAGATTGAAAAATCCAAATGCAAGAGATTGGAGAGACTTTGGCGAGTTAGTAAAGACCCACAAAACAAACTACGCTTTAAACAATTCTTGTCTAGCTGTAATCTGAATTTAAAATCAGCCCGACGTCTATTTATTATTAACCAAATTGAACATGACAGTAACGTCCCAAAGGCTCTTTTTAATATAGTAAAAGACATCGTATCTCTTCATGTCTGTAGACAATTGCCCATGGAAACACAAGCTTTTTGTAATTCGTTAGCAATCTATTTTCAAGAAAAGATAAATAATATTTATGCTAACTTTTCATCGATCACCTCTCAAGACCTTGAAGCCTCTACTAGAACAGTGGGCTTAGAAAAAATGGCAGCTAGCACCTTAGATTGTTTTGAGTTAACCACGCTTGAGGAAGTTTCCAATGCTCTCTCCTTCTCAAAATCTGGCTCACCCCAAGATCTTTGTCCTCCAAAGACAATGGCCCTATTAGCCACTCGTTGCGTGCCAGCAATTCTAAATATCAATAATTATTCAATACAATCAGGTAACATTCCAATAACATGGAAGGAAGCATTCGTACGTCCAATATTGAAGAAACAGACTGCGGATCCCCAAGAACTCAGCAACTACCGCCCTATTTCTTTGGTACCCTTATTGGGCGAGCTGCTGGAAAGTATAATTAACAAGCAACTAAGTCTATGCCTGGAGTCCAACGAAATTCTGGATCAATCACAATCCGGGTTTCAACCGGGCTTCAGTACCGAGACTGTAACTGACTCGCTCAGACAGAAAATAGACATTGGAGGATACTGACCCTTCTTGATCTCTCCGTGGCTTTTGATACCATCTCACATTTAGTGCTCGCGGAGAGACTAGCTTCCTGTGACATTCAAGGGACAGCCTTGAAGTGGTTGCAAAACTTTGTCAGACAGAACGCAAACTATTGTGCTAGGGCCATATCTGTTGGAAAAAATTGTAGAACAGCTAGGTTTTGAGATCATTTCATATGCTGATGATACTCAGCTTATATTTACTATTGGCCCAAAGATAGAAGCAGAGAAATTGCGTTTCTCCAGCGAAATGCTTGTAATCTCTAGCTGGATGACACAAAACTGCCTCAGGTTGAATCCTGGCAAAACCGAGGTCATGCTAACGGGGAAAGCCTTAGCTAGCTGGTTTGATGAATGGTGGCCCTCACAATTGGGACCAGCTCCTGTTCCTAAAACATGTGTAAAAATCTAGGCCTAAAATTAGATCAGTCATTAACCATCAAAGACCACATTGCTGTCACTACTAGCTCCTGCTACTATAGTACGCGTTTACTCTGCAAAATTCTTCCCTACTTGCCCACTAATCACTGCAGAACCTTAGTTCAAGCCATGGTCATCAGCCAATTAGACTATGGTAATACTCTGTTGGCGGAAGTGGGAGAGACCCTGCTTACTAAATTACAAGTGATTCAGAACACGGCGGCCAGATTGTTACTGAACCGCCCTGCTGGCTCCCCTTCTGCTCCCTTGCTGAGAGAGCTGCTTTGGTTACCTGTAAGGAAGAGATCCTTTTTCAAAATCTGTTGTCTCACTTACAATGCGCTGAATGGCAGAGGCCCTTAATATCTACAAAAGAAACTCACATTGCATACACCGAACAGAAATCTTAGATCCAGTACTCTAGGCCTTCTACAGGTTCCTCGTATACGTTTGAGTCAGACTGGTGGAAAAGCTTTTTCGCATCTGGCCCCAAGATACTTGAATAAACTACTGCTGTCCCTAAACAAAATGTTCATATACTGCACCTTTAGGAAACAACTAAAAGCATTCCTGTTCTAACTCTGTTCTGACTTTCAGTCCTCGGGCCAAATTTCTAGGCGAGCGCTGAGATGCCCCCGGGTGAGTCATGCGCTATAGAAATTAACTTAACATAACAACATACATAACATGCCTGAATGTAGCTAAACCAGAATCCATAAATGTGCGCTGCCAGCTTTGCTCAGTTTGACTTCTAATATTTATAGCAGCGCTTCAGCACTTGACAGCTCAGGAAGCCATAAAAATGTGTGACTTTGCATTTCAATACGGTGATGAGGACCACCACATTGAAATGTGTTACTCTAACCCCTGATGCGTGGTACTTGGCAGGCCTGCTCCCCTCAACGCAGGCACCCTTGCACTATGGTGCAAGGCTGCCTGCATTGGCGCTAGGCAGCTAAATTCAGCACCAGCACAGGGAGAAATGCAGGGCTGCACCGTATTCTTGTAAATACGGTGTAGCCCTGCATTCAGAAGTGGAGAGCGTAGCGTTAAGCCAAGGAGACCAACGCCGTGCTCCACCACTTCCTTGTAATATGTCCCTTAATGTCAACAACCTGACCTATTTTATCAAGAGACAGAAAATCTTCTCATTTCAGAAGATGCACCGCCTTGATGTAGCATTGCTCCAGGAAACACACCTGTGACCTATTGAACATGATACATTCAGAAGGGATTGGATGAGTACGGTACTACATGCCAGCAGGATCCCTTACACACCCATCTACTCCTTTGGAACAGGGGGAGAATGGGTTGGACATCTGTTTTCACAAATCCCTGGGGGTTTGCACACTGCAGACATGGCTGATATATATTTGCCAAGGTTCAGATTCTCAATGTATCTTTGTGTGTGGGCTCTATCTATACCCCGGCGGCTGACCAAACTCCTTCTCTCTTTTGGAATTTTGGAAGAGGCAGGGTATTCATGAGTGGTGTGCTGGAATATGGCCCATTGGAGAATTTATACAGCACGGTATAAAGCCCCTGAAAACAAACACAGACGGTTCCAATATCTGAGCCAGTACTTGGATGAGAACGCTGGGTCCATCTCCTCTGCACAGGTGCTGTGAGAGGGCAGGAAGGCCGATGAACGATTTGGCTGCCTATAATGCCACTGTGAGGCATAACAGTGTTGGTTGACTGACCTCATGCTTCACCTGGCTCAGATGTATAATGCATTGCTGATCTCTGCTCTTCTCAAGGTGCTGCTTGGGGCCAAGTTTGATCTGAACTCCGATTACACAGTGGAGGGCCAGAGGGATACGCTCTGTGGACGATATAGTAGGGGACGGTGAGTTGACCCCCTTTGCTACTCTCATGCGTGATTATGGGCTGCCACAATCGCATCACTGACAGTAACGAGAGCTCATGCAGAGCATGCAACACATGCCGGGTGCTCCCCCTTATGATCTAGAGACTGACCCAATGTTGAGTTATACTCTGATGTGGAAAGGATTCAAGGACACTATGGTGGGATTGTATGTTACAGCTGTGGACAGCCTTTTTTCGAGCACCACTGCCCACACTTTATGCTGTTTGTGGGAGCAGAGGCTGTGCCTCTCACTGTCTGAGGAGGACGGGTACGACCTTTGGAAAGACCATGGCAGTTTCCTCCAGGAGGTCAGGTTGAAATTCAGTTATTTCAACTTCCTACACCACTGGAACTGGACGCCGGAGTGGATCTATAAAGCACATACGGCAGACGATTCCAAGTGCTGGAGGTGCTGAAGGTGTGACGCACTCGCCTGTGATATTTTACATTTCCTGCGGACTGTACAGTACTTTGTGCTACTTGGGCTCAGTTTGGGATAACTTGATGACCAACCTAGGGGTGGCAACGCAATTCATGGCCCGTCTGACCTTGCTTCACAGAATGTCAGTATTCCAGGATTTACCCACCACTGTAAGAGTCAGCTGGCTACGGCCTTCATAGTGGGAGTTGTCTTTTTTGGTGGCGACCTTTGGGCCTGGCACCCTGACATATTTTTGTCCTGTTCCCATGTCCCTTCCCCTCGTGTTCTCCCTCATCCTCCTTCCCTGATCATCTGCGGGATCTTCTGAGCCACATCACCTCTATCTAGAGGGGTTATTTCATTTATTGTTTCTCCTGTTATCAATGTCTTCTCATGAGTTCTAGTTTACACAGTATCTTGCTGAATCGATAAACTTCCATCCCTGTAATATGCTCATTGTATATTAATAATCAATAGAGAATTGAGGTATAAAAAAAAGACACAGGGATTGGTGTCACTTAACATTTGACTTTGACAATTCTAAAGGAAGAGACATTACTGAATTTATAGACATGATCAGAACACATGCAAAGTGATAAAATTACAACCAAGTCTCACTGAAATAGACATTCAATGTAACATTCTACTGAACTGTGTGCAGTACTCATGGTGAAAATGAGAAAGGTTTATCCACCAAAATGTGGGACAGAGGGTCTGCTCTGTGCCGAGTAGTCACTTGTGAAGTTCTAGTTAATCTCCATAGTTTTGAAGAATGGGCCAGGTTTGAGTGAGACTTCAGTCCGACCTCCAAATGTGTTAGTGTCACTCGTGATGAGTGAGGCTTGAGGGCTCTGATGTATGCACCTCCGAACTAATGTCACTGTTGAGGCACTCAAGGCTGCTTGTATGACAATGCTACAAAGAGTTGACACCCTCGCTAATCAATGGTGTATTGATGGCGAGTGTACTGTGATATAGGGTCCTATGTGAAGGAGTAGAATATTTTCGATTAATGAAATGCCCCTCCCCTGTTCGTCAGACCAGTAATACCCACTCATTTTTATGATACAATGTAAACCGTGTGAAAAATTTCTGGTTCTCACTCGGTTGCCCTATCTTAGGAATTAATTGCTTCAAAGATATATTGCTTTATTTTTGTCAGTGAATCTTTGTTGAGAGAGGATGGTGGTTACTGGAAACAAAACAAGAAAGCCTGCAAGAGACCGCTATCTTAATATTTTAGGAGACAGTGTGCTCTTAAACCAGAAACTCAAAACCTAATTAGAACCTACATTTCAGTCTTGTTCAAGGATATAAAACCGTATTAAATATAAGGAATAAGCCTTAGACATAGGAAAATTAGAAATAAGCTGTTCCTTCAATTGTCGCTTTGACACAAGACCTATGCCTCATTGTCACTGATCTGGTGTCTTAAACTCCATGGTATTTACCTCTGTTTACGTTGCTATCTAGGACGTTGTGGATTTGAACAACTGCAAATAAATTATTTAAAAGAATAAATAAGCTGCCCAGTTTAATTGCAAAACTAACCCATTTACCCATATATTAATTGAAATACAGATATATTAATTGAAATACAGATATATTATTATTTGAAATACAGACTGCCACTTCCAGTTGTCACCTTTCTGTAAATACTCTTAAGTCCTTTACATCAGTGTTTGGAAGATGCTCATCTGAAGTGAAGCTATAAATTCTTTTTGACAGCAGCAAAGTGTGAGGCCCTTTACTTGAACTGTCTGACCCTTAAAAACATTCCCATCTGTGACATCTGAAATCCCAGGTCTTTACAGGCGCCAATGCTTGTTTGTGTGAAATGTCTTCACTCCTGGAGCCTGGAGGCGGCGGTTCTGTCAGCGGCCACCAGAGGGCGCTCCTCGCCTGCTGATGGAAACCTACTGAGCTGCACATTGGATGAAAGAGAGAAGGGTTTCCTCTTCTGGGTCAGCGGCGGCAGAGACAGCACCAGCAGCAGTGGTGACATCACTTCCTGCCACTCCTGGTGTGTCCAGCCTGCTGCAGAGGAGGAAGGAGCCCTGTCTGGTGGGCAGTTACCTCCATCTACAGCCCCTCACAGACCCCAGATCTGCCCCCCCAGGAGAAGGCAAGCCCTGTCCAGGGGTGCAGAGGAAGTGAGGCCTTTCCAGGAGTGAAGAGGAGGAGAGGCCTGTCCAGGAGTGCAGAGGAGGAGGGGCCTGTCCAGGGGTGCAGAGGAGGTGAGGCCAGTCCAGAGGAGGGGCAGAGGAGGTGAGGCCTGTCCAGGGGTGTGGAGGAGGCGAGGCCTGTCCAGGGGTCAGAGGAGGTGAGGCCTGTCCAGGGGGTGCAGAAGAGGAGAGGCCTGTCCAGGGGTGCAGAGGAGGAGGGGCATGTCCAGGGGTGCAGAGAAGGCGAGGCCTGTCCAGGGGTGCAGAGGAGGTGAGGCATATCCAGAGGGGTGCAGAGGAGGTGAGGACTGTCCAGGGGTGCAGAGGAGGTGAAGCCTGTCCAGGGATGCAGGGGGGGGTGAGGCCTGTCCAGGGGTGCAGAGGAGGAGGGGCCTGTCCAGGGGTACAGAGGAGGTGAGGCATATCCAGAGGGGTGCAGAGGAGGTGAGGCCTGTCCGGTGGTGCAGAGGAGGTGAAGCCTGTCCAGGGTTGCAGGGGGTGGGGGGTGAGGCCTGTCCAGGGTTGCAGAGGAGGAGAGGCCTGTCCATGGGTGCAGAAGAGGTGAGGCCTGTCCAGGGGTGCAGAGGAGGTGAGGCCTGTCCAGGGGTGCAGAGGAGGTGAGGCCTGTCCAGGAGTGCAGAGGAGGAGGGGCCTGTCCAGGGGTGCAGATGAGGTGAGGCCAGTCCAGAGGAGGGGCAGAGGAGGTGAGGCCTGTCCAGGGGTGTGGAGGAGGCGAGGCCTGTCCAGGGGTGTGGAGGAGGTGAGGCCTGTCCAGGGGGAAGAGGAGGTAAGGCCTGTCCAGGGGTGCAGAGGAGGAGAGGCCTGTCCAGGGGTGCAGAGGAAGAGAGGCCTTTCCAGGGGTGCAGAGGAGGTTAGGCCTGTCCAGGGGTGCAGAGGAAGAGAGGCCTTTCCAGGGGTGCAGAGGAGGTTAGGCCTGTCCAGTGATGCAGAGGAGGTGAGGCCTGTCCAGGGGTGCAGAGGAGGTGAGGCCTGTCCAGGGGTCAGAGGAGGTGAGGCCTGTCCAGGGGGTGCAGAGGAGGAGAGGCCTGTCCAGGGGTGCAGAGGAGGAGGGGCATGTCCAGGGGTGCAGAGAAGGCGAGGCCTGTCCAGGGGTGCAGAGGAGGTGAGGCATATCCAGAGGGGTGCAGGGGAGGTGAGGACTGTCCAGGGGTGCAGAGGAGGTGAAGCCTGTCCAGGGATGCAGGGGGGGGGTGAGGCCTGTCCAGGGGTGCAGAGGAGGAGGGGCCTGTCCAGGGGTACAGAGGAGGTGAGGCATATCCAGAGGGGTGCAGAGGAGGTGAGGCCTGTCCAGGGGTGCAGAGGAGGTGAAGCCTGTCCAGGGATGCAGGGGGTGGGGGGTGAGGCCTGTCCAGGGGTGCAGAGGAGGAGGGGCCTGTCCAGGGGTGCAGAGGAGGTGAGGCTTGTCCATGGGTCAGAGGAGGTGAGGCCTGTCCAGGGGGTGCAGAGGAGAGGCTTGTCCAGGGGTGCAGAGGAGGAGGGGCCTGTCCAGGGGTGCAGAGGAGGTGAGGCCTGCCCAGGGGTGCAGGCGGGGGAGTAAGGCCTGTCCTGGGGTGCAGGGGAGGAGGGGCCTGTCCAGGGGTGCTGAGGAGGTGAGGCCTGTCCAGGGTTGCAGAGGAGGTGAGGCCTGTCCAGGGGTGCAGAAGAGGAGGGGCCTGTCCAGGGGTGCAGAGGAGGTGAGGCATATCCAGAGGGGTGCAGAGGAGGTGAGGCCTGTCCAGGGGTGCAGGGGGAGTGAGGCCTGTCCAGGGGTGCAGAGGATTAGGGACCTGTCCAGGGGTTCAGAGGAGGTGAGGCCTGTCCAGGGGGTGCAGAGGAGGTGAGGCCTGTCCAGGCGTATAGAGGAGGTGAAGCCTGTCCAGGGGTATAGAGAGGTGAGGCCTGCCCAGGGGTATAGAGGAGGTGAGGCCTGTCCAGGGGTAAAGAGGAGGTGAGACCTGTCCAGGGGAGCAGAGGGGGTGAGGCCTGTCCAGGGGTGCAGCAGAGGAGATGCCTGTTTAGGGGTGCAGAGGATGTGAGGCCTGTCCATGGGTGCAGAAGAGGTGAGGTCTGTCCAGAGGAGCAGAGGAGGTGAGGCCTGTCCAAGAGAGCAGAGAAGGTGAGGCCTGTCCAGGGGGTGCAGAGTAGAGGCCTGTCTAGGGGTGCAGAGGAGGTGAGGCCTGTCCAGGGGTATAGAGAGGTGAGGCCTGCCCAGGGATATAGAGGAGGTGAGGCCTGTCCTGAGGGGTGCAGGGGAGATTCCTGTCCAGGGGGAGCAGAGGAGGTGAGAGCTGTCCAGGGGAGCAGAGGGGGTGAGGCCTGTCCAGGGGTGCAGCAGTGGAGATGCCTGTCTAGGGGTGCAGAGGATGTGAGGCCTGTCCAGGAGTGCAGAGGAGGTGAGGCCTGTCCAGGGGTATAGAGGAGGTGAGACCTGTCCAGTGGTATAGAGGAGGCGATGCCTGTCCAGGGGAGCAGAGGGGGTGAGGCCTGTCCAGGGGTGCAGCAGTGGAGATGCCTGTCTAGGGGTGCAGAGGATGTGAGGCCTGTCCGGGAGTGCAGAGGAGGTGAAGCCTGTCCAGGAGTGCAGAGGAGGTGAGACCTGTCCAGGGGTGCAGAGGAGGAGAGACCTGTCCAGGGGTATAGAGGATGTGATGCCTGTCCAGGGGAGCAGAGGGGGTGAGGCCTGTCCAGGGGTGCAGCAGTGGAGATGCTTGTCTAGGGGTGCAGAGGATGTGAGGCCTGTCCAGGGGTGCAGAAGAGGTGAGGTCTGTCCAGAGGAGCAGAGGAGGTGAGGCCTGTCCAGGAGAGCGGAGAAGTTGAGGCCTGTCCAGGGGGTGCAGAGTAGAGGCCTGTCTAAGGGTGCAGAGGAGGTGAGGCCTGTCTAGGGGGTGCAGAGGAGAGGCCTGTCCCGGGGTGCAGAGGAGGTGAGGCCTGTCCTGAGGGGTGCAGGGGAGATGCCTGTCCAGGGGGAGCAGAGGAGGCGAGTCCTTTCCGGGGTGAAGAGGTGAAGCATGTCCTGTCCATGGGGTTAAGAGCAAGTGAGGCCTGTCCCTGGGTGCAGAGGAGGTGAGGCCTGTCCCTGGGTGCAGAGGAGGTGATGCCTCCCCAGGGGGAGGAGAGGAGGTGAGGCCTGTCCATGTGTGCAGAGGTGATGAGGCCTGTCCTGAAGGGTGCAGAGGAGATGCTTGTCCAGGGGGAGCAGAAGAGGTGATGCCTGTCCTGAGGGGTGCAGAGGAGAGGCCTGTCCGGGGGTGAGAGAAGGTGAGGCCTGTCCTGGGGTGTGCAGATGAGGTGAGGCCTGTCCTGGGGTGTGCAGATGAGGTGAGGCCTGTCCAGGGGTGCAGAGGAGGTGAGGACTGTCCAGGGGTGCAGAGGAAGTGAGGTCTGTCCAACGGTGCAGAGGAGGTGAGGCCTGTCCAGGGGTGCAGAGGAAGAGTGGCCTGTCCAGGGGTGCAGAGGAGGCGAGGCCTGTCCAGGGGTGCAGAGGAGGTGAGGCCTCTCCAGGGGTATAGAGGAGGTGAGGCCTGTCCAGGGGAGCAGAGAAGGTGAAGCCTGTCCTGGGGTGCAGAGGAGGAGAGGCCTGTCCAGGGGTACAGAGGAGGTGAGGCCTGTCCAGGTGTGCAGAGGAGGAGAGGCCTTCCAGGGGGGTACAGAGGAGGTGAGGCTTGTCCAAAGGGTGCAAAGGAGGTGAGGCATGTCCTTTTCAGGGGGGGTTTGCAAAGTAGGTGACGCATGTCAAGAAGTGCAGAGGAGGTGATGCCTCCCCAGGGGGAGGAGAGGAGGTGAGGCCTGTCCTTGGGTGCAGAGGTGATGAGGCCTGCGAAGCTGGTGCAGAAGAGGTGAGGCCTGTTCCGTGGCGGTGCAGAGGAGGAAAGGCCTGTCCAGGGGGGCAGAGGAGGAGAGGCCTATTCAGAGGTGCAGAGTAGGAGAGGTCTGTCCAGGGGTGTAGGAGAGGGGAAGCCTGTCCAGGGGTGCAGAGGAGGAGGGGCCTGTCCTGAGGGGTGCAGGGCAGATGCCTGTTTAGGGGGAGCAGAGGAGGCGAGGCCTGTCCGGGGTTCAGAGGTGGTGAAGCATGTCCTGTCCATGGGGTTAGGTGCAGGTGAGGCCTGTCCAGGAGTGCAGAGGAGGTGAGGCCCATCCAGAGGTGCAGAGGTGGAGAGGCCTGTCCAGGGGTGCAGAGGAGGAGAGGTCTGTCCAGGGGTGCAGGGGAGGTGAAGCCTGTCTAGGGATGCAGAGGAGGTGAGGCCTGTCCTGAGGAGTGCAGGGGAGATGCCTTCTCCAGGGGGAGCAGAGGAGGCGAGGCCTGTCCGGGGTGCAGAGGAGGTGAAGTATGTCCTGTTAAATCTGGTAGTAAATATTTGGCACACTCCGAGATGCAAGTAGCGCTGAATGGCCAGTCGCACAGGAAATACTCGTTGCGCACGGAGTTTCCACCGCGTGGGATGGGATCATCCACTCGTAAAATTGATATATAGCAAGGATTTTGACTTCAGGGTGTAATTATAGCTCCCGGAAATTCTGTGCTACATGTACACGCGTGCAGTGGGTGGTGACAGGGCTTGTGAAAAGATATTACACCCATTGAATAATTTGTTAAAAACTTAAGTGCCAGGGATCTCGTCAGGAGGCATGTTAAGTACAGCACATACCAACATTATAATTAAAACAAGAAGCGCGAGCAACAATCCCAGGAGTTGTGCGCGCACTTGTGCAAAAAAAAACACGCGAGTAGTGCGCACGAAAGAAGGAGAGGCCAGGGCGCTGAAAGTTGGTGGCTGCGCGCGTGAACGCAAGCGCTAGGCTGTGTGGCAGCACTTTTAAAAGCCCTAACAAAATATCTCACAGAGCAACGCATGCGCTGGCTCAGGCAAGACCTAAAAAGGGAAAGTTAACTAATGGCAAGCGGGGAGAAATTATCCCGCAATAGGCGGAGTATATCCAAGCATATAGATTATTAGATATCTTGGAGAGACAGCGCATGCACGCTGCCTAGGCGAGACCTAAAAATCACCAACTGATGAGACACCAACAATTAGCCTTATTATTCTAGTGAAAACACATCACATTTCATTTTTAGGTCAAGCCTAGAAAAGCGCATGCGCTGTTTGCTCGACTTATAGTAAAGGGCATCTCGAAAGTGCTACCCAGGATTTCATGGCTGGCTACAAGCTTGAGTGCACGTGCGCATGCACGCGCAGAATAGCCATCTGTCTCCTTTGTCACGGGTCATTAAATAGCTTTCCTCTCTGCCTCCGTCCGATCACTTTAACTTTCGCTTTCGTGGCTTGGCTTGTTTATACTGGTGGGGTGATGCAAAGCTCCTTATTTGTGTCCTTTGAAAAGCTTGCAATGTCCTTGTTTCCCTTGCCTTGGCAAAGTTTGTTTGCATTTTGAAATAACTGTTATTTTATTGCGAAATAATGTCCCCCTCAGCCAAACTTTTGTCCTCTTTTACCCTCTTTTTTGAAAGGTAAAATAGCTGCCAGGTCCAGCCTCTGTCCCTTGTTGCATCCACCACCAGGTCCACCACCACTGTAAACCACCACCACAATGTCCACCACCACCCCCACATCCACCACTAGCACGTCCACCACCAGCACATCCCCCACCACCACGTCCACCACCACGTCTATCGCCACATCCACCAATACATCCACCACCACATCCACCACCACCACCACGTCTACCACCACCCCCACCATGTCCACCACCACCCCCACCACGTCCACCACTAGCATGTCCACCACCACCACCACATCCACCACCACCACCATGTCCACCACCATGTCCACCACTGCCACCACATCCACCAACACCATATCCACTACCACTACCACCACCACCACTACCATCACAAATACTACCACCACCACATCCACCACCACCACGTCCACCAGCACCCCCACCACCACGTCCACCAGCACCTCCACCACCACCATGTCCACCACTAACACGTCACCCACCATCATGTCCACCACCACCACGTTCACCACCACCACGTCCACCACCACATCCCCCACCACATCCCCCACCACCACCACATCCACCAACACCACGTCCACCACCACCACCACATCCACCACCACCATGTCCACCACCACCATGTGCACCACATTCACCACCATTTCCACCACCTCCTCCACCACCACCACATGCACCACCACTACATCCACCACCACCATGTCCACCACATCCACTACCACCATGTCCACCACTACCATGTCCACCACCACATCTACCACCACTACGTCCACCACCACCATGTCCACCACCACCACGTCCACTACCACCACCCTCCACCACCACCATGTCTATCACCCCCACCCCACTACTACCACTACCACTACCACCAAGTCCACCACCGCCATGTCCACCACATCCACCACCACCATGTCCACCATCATCACGTCCACTACCACTACGTCCACCACCACTACATCCATATCCTCCACCACTACATCCACCACTACCATGTCCACCACCAACACCACCACATCCACCACCATATCCACCACCACCACATCTACCACCACCATCATGTCAGGATCGGATTGGGGGCAAAACATGCCCAGCATTAAAATAAAAGTGGCCCACATTTATGAACTTGGTGGTTTGAAAAAACAGTGACCCACTTTGGTAAATAGAGCAATTCTTGACTTTTTATGACCAGGTGTGTTTACCCGTGCTAAAGTTTCAGCGTTTGGTAATGTTCTACAAATATTGTACACATCCCGGCACTGCTACACACAAACTGTGATTGGGCCATGCACACTGCTTGTGACGAGGTGACAGCATTCACCCCTGCATAGTGCTGCTTGCTACTGCCCCCAAGTCTTTATTAAGGATGTTTACAACACCAGTACACACCGCCTCAAAACATGGTCACCGCATAGCCACAAATGTGACCCACACTACAACCTACCCACACACAGCCACAAAACTGGTCCACCACCCCACAAAACTGCCCGCCACATGGTCTCAAAACTGACCCACCACGCCACAACATTGACCCCCACACAGCCACACAACTTCCCCCACACAGCCACAAAACTGGCTCATCACCTCACAAAACTGACCCATCCCATCACAAAACCAGCCAACACACAGTCACAAAACTAGCCCACCACCACAACATAAAACATAAAACTGGTCCACAAAACAACAAATCTGGCTCACCACCCCACATAATTAGCCCACACAACATCCTGAATGGTACAAAAAGGGATCTTCCTGAAGCTGCCAAACATAATTACATATGTAAGTTCATTACTCAGCCACACAACATTTACAGCTTCACAAATGTGCACGCCAACACAAAGTATGGAAAACCAACAGGCTTCTAGAACTGACTGTTACCACAACAGAATTAGACAAAAATCCCATATATTACACAGGGACCCTTGCATGAACAAGCGGTCTACTCTGTAAAAAACACGAGTTGTCCTCACCCAGACACATGATCTGCTTACTCATCGGACTCTCTCCCTCCTTCCCTTTTTCTCTCCCTCCTCTCTCAACCCTCTCTCCCTTCTCTCTCATCTCCCTCTCTCTCTCCCGTTCTCGCTCTCTGTCTCTCTCCCTCTCTCTCTCTCTCTCTCTCTCTCCTCTCTCCCCTCTCCCCCTCTCTCGCCCCTCTCTTGCGCTATCTCTCTCCCCTCCCTCTCTCCTCTTTCTCTTTCACCCTCTCTCTCTCTGTCTCTCTCCCCACCACTCACCCTCTCTCTCCTCTCTCCTCTGTCTCTCACACTCTCACTCTCTCACCTCACCTTCAGAGCTCTCAGTATTTCAACAACTCTGTGCACATCATTCACACATTTTCTTGTAAAAGGGAAAGTGCAGTTGGCACATGTGAACATAAGCCTGTGTGCTCTGCAGAGGCCAAGGATTGGATGAGCATGCACTCGGAAAATCTTTATGAACCACTGACAGGCACTGTGAGAAACCTTCCCCTTCTTCAGCCTGAACCCAGGACCTCTCCATTTGTGTCTCGTTGTGAGCACTAACCCACAAACTGAACTCACCCAGACACTGGGAGGTGACCCACATCACAGTATGCACTACACATGAGTCAGACTCACATCACAGTATGCACTACAAATGAGTCATATATTGCATGAGAAAATTACAGGAACACACCATCTGGAAAGAGCAAATAACCTAGGCATTGCAAGATGCGAAAACATTGGTGACACTAATGAGTCGATTAGATGTATCCATGAAAACTGTGACTGCTACTGGGAAGGGAGGTATGGGGTGACCCTCCGAGCCCGAACAGTGTCCTTTCCTCAGCTCAAGCATTCCATGTCTAGGGATGGCTCTGCAGGACTCTGTAGAAGTTGTGGCAAACACAAGAGGCACCCCTTTCTTGCAGAGGCAAGAGGAATGTTTTGGCCAAGAGATGGCCATTACTCTTCTTTGGAATAAAGCCCTCCTGCTCCCATTGGTAGTGGGCCAGGTCATGCCCTTTTTAGGTCTAGCTTGGGCAGCGCATGCGCTGCTCTGTGAGGCACACTGTATTAGGGTAGGTTCTTGAAGCTTCCCCCACTCTCCACCCATATTTTTCATTGGCTTGTGTTATTGTCCATTGTATACTGTGGCTGTTCATTGGTCCATAGGCTTCACTATGTATGTCAATTCAAAGAGACTCCTTATAGTTCTTTCACAGTCTCATCATTCGAGAAGTGAAGCATTTTCAATATTCTACACAACGAAGCCATAGTCGTTGCTTTTTTATCTTATGCAACTAGGGTGAGTAACTAGCATGGGTGCATTTTCAGGACACTGAGAGTAAACATTCAGGGCAATGGGCTGTATAGTGGTTTCCATACATTTGTGACTTAGGAAAAGAAAGTGCATTCAAATCGGATCCGTACAGTCCCCGCAGCGCCATAGTGCACTCTCGATGATCTGGGAAAGTGAAGCCTGCCAGAAATGAATTACGTCACACAAGACATACAGACACTTAGTAGTTTCACATTCATCTGCTCGTGGTCTCTTCTTTGTAACTTACACCACTGATAACTAGTGTTCTTCCCTGCATAGAACTGCACACGTTACCTTTCATTATTTGCCTTTCTCAAACAAGTCATAACGCTTTTTCAAAGTTCCTTTAAATTATATTGCAGAACTGCTCACCAGGCTAAAACTTTAAAAAAAATACTAATCAGATAGGAGAAACCTAATGCATTTACCAATGCTTGTTTACATTGTACTACAGTTAATTAGATATTCAACATACATTAACAAGCATTGGCATAGCCAATAGGTCTCGCCTTTGGGACCTTGATGTTGTTGCACCAAGGATATTGTGCTGCATAACTAAATAGTTATAAGGTCCAAAAAGCGACACCTATTGGCTATGCCAAGGCTTGTTTTGCATTTGTCACCTCGAGTGGGCCAGGTATACCCAGACCTGGGTCCCACACTATCCATGCCACTGGAGTTAAGCTATCCTGGCTGATGAGGGCTGAAAGGCCGAAACCGGTCCTAGGATGCTTGTTTCCAGTTCAGGGAGGGCCTGGCCTGGCAGTTCGGCCTGGACTGTTCCCATTGGGTGCAGGGTCAAGATTGATTTGCATATGGCTGGGTCCAAACTGGAATGGTCCAATTAAAAATGTCAGTGTGTTTTAAGGTCTCGCTGAGTCAGCGCACATGCGCTGCTCGGAGAGACTTAAGTAAGTGAGTTTTGAAAATGCTACAGACTGGCGAGCGTGCACACGCTGCAGCCGCTATCTGTCTCCTCAGTCACGGGTCATTAAGTAGCTTGTTCCTTTCTTTCATGGCTCAGTAAGCCTTACAGCATGCTCCTCCACTCACTCCCACGCAGCCCTCCTCCTCTGTTCGAACCCCCTTCCCTGCCTAGCCTTTTGTCACAACCAACACATAAACACACAACACACACCCACATACCCACACACACAGCCATACAAACACACAACCACGCACACCCGCAACCACACAACCACACACACACAACCACACACACACTCACACACACAACCACACACACAACCACACCCACACAAAACCATACCCACACACAACCACACCCACAGATGACCACACCCACAACCTTACATAACGACAACCACACACACACAACCACACAGACACAACCACACACACAACCACATCTCACACCCAACCACACTCACACACATACAACCACACCCATAACCACAACCACACACACAACCACACAAACAACTACTGTGAGAAGTTGGCCTGATAGGTGATGTTTCCAATTCTGGAACCACCTGTTATCAGACCAAACAATCCCTTATGGTGTCTGGTTGTAAGTCAACCTTATTAGACAAGCTAACCTAGGGGTAGCATGGACTAAGCAGCCTAAAGGCTTAACTTAAGAGGTCGTGTTAAGCGAGCTGTTTTACCACATACAATCCTGTAATACCAAATGAAAGGACACCACACAAGTATATATTATAAAAATATATGTATTTATTACTAAAAACAATCCCCAGTATTCTTTATGAATAAAGGGGCACAAGTGTTAAATCAAAAGCACTGTTTAAACATACAAGTTGCACAATTATGGATGAGGGCAGGGGGCCACTCAAACCATATACTAAACAAGTGGTATAAGAGATGCCACTCGAGCAGTGGTTAGGCCTAGGGCCTAGGGAATCGCTGGGAGTAGTCAGGACAAGCAATGCTGAAGTCGGGAATGGCCCTCGGGATTCGGGAGATGTGCGGAAAGCGCACGCATGCACCAATGTTAACCAATGGTGCGTAAAAAGTGTAAAGTTAGAGTTAAAGGACACTTCCGCTGAACCTAGAGGAACAAAACTTAAGTCACAGACCCTAGAGATGTACACCAGTGTGGGAACACCGGCGGAGCAAAGTTACCTCACCCACAGGAAGTGGGTGCACTGGGTCGAAGTGGCGTCGGGTTTTGACACGCAGGCTCTTGGTGCTTGAAGCTGAAAGGGCTGCAGGCGGGTTGAAGATGAAGTGTCCGGTGGAGTCCAAGGGTGGACTCAAGTCGAAGGGTACCTGAAAGCAGAGGGGACAGAGTCTGGGTCACTCAGCAGTGACCAGGGTGGAACCAGGACGGAACCAGGCAATGTCGGGCGCAATCAGGTGGTCGTCAAGGGGCTTCTCTCCGCTGTCACGTGGGCTCTGGGGCATCTGCGACGTCCAGGAGCAGGTCACGATCTGTCCCACGCAGGCTCTCACCGTCGGCGCTGTCGGCTTCAAGTTTGGAGCAAACAACACTTGGCAAGAGCAATCCACGCAGAACCGGGAGATTGCTTCTCACTCGAACCAGGAAGGTCAGAGTGGGGGCTCCTTTTCAGGGGAGCTGGTGTGGATCTGGAGCAACCAGATTCACGAGTCTTCTTCGTAGTTTCGTCGGCACAGGGACCACTAGCCGGCTGGCAAGTGACCGGGCCAACGCGTTGAGCCAAATGGAGCAGAAGGGCCCCACGCAGCACTCGTCGAGTGTGGAGGGCTGAACTTCGGCTCAAGAGTAGCTCAGGGTGGGGGCTTCTCAAACCCCGGTGCACAGCTTCGAGGGTCACTCGTGGGCTGCACGGTCAGCGTCTCGTGGTCAATTCAAGATGGCGTGCCCCACGCTTCCGGTCGCCTCCACGGGTCTCAGCTTTGCAGGGACTGTGGATCGGGCTGTTGGAAGGCAGGCAAGCTTGATCTCGTCGATCTCAGTCGCTCGAGTTCCGGCGGGAACTGCAACTAAGTAGACTTCGAGGGCTGGATGGTGCCTGCTGCTGCAGGGTGGTCACTCCTTGACCACAAGGGAGATTCTTCGGGCTTCCACGTTGAGATGGAGGTCGAAGGGTCCAGAGTTTCGTTTCTAATGTTTCTTCCAGGAAATCTAAAGTGCATTGGCACTGCTCCCACTCTTATTCGAATCTGGGGGGCGTGATTACCTGCTAGGTCCCCCCCTATGGGTGGGACCCAGGAAGTGGGTGGATACACCCCCTTCCTTTGATCCAGGCCACCCTGGCACGAGGGCTGGAGTGCCCCAGAACCGGTTTGGCCGGATTATGCAAGGGGCAGCCTTGTGCGCCCCAAGCAGTGTCTGGTTTCTTTCAGACCTCCCTGCTACAATCCACTATCTCCTGTCTGGAGGGTGGTAAAACCCCCCTGCGACAGGAAACCCTTTGTCCAGGCCCCATTTGGCTGAGTTTCGGTCAGCTGCAGGGGTCCAGACCCGTGTCTGTGGCAGAGGCATCCATTTTGTGGATCTAAGGCCCTTTTAGAAATTAACCGCATTTAAGTAAAGTAACATGTCTCACCCCTCTAGAGGGGTGGAATGCTATCCCCGTCGCCAGAACTGGCGAGGGGATAGTATTCCAAATCGTATGACACCTTACACGACATGTTTTGATAAAGCCAAACCAAAGATGCTATATAACCGCGAGGATTATAAGGCACTTAAGAGTATATGGTATGGCGTTACCCTGAAACAGCTTAGGGAGTTGTTCCCGACAGCTGCAGACAGGCTCAGCTCATGCTAGAGCTCCATCTCACATGAAACCACGCACTCTGCCTCCAGGATTGATGAGGCCTTCCATAGGAGTGGCTCACAGGTTAATATGTGTCCAGATATAGGTTTAGATATAGGTATACTATATCTAAGCAAGGGGTGATTACACCACCTTACCCCAGCTGAGTGATCAGCCAGTTGTGTCAATTTAAGAACCAGCCAGGGGTGGCAAAAGATATGCTGCAGCCCCTGGTAGGCCTTGGTGGCCCCTATGCCCTGGGCACCTATAGTGCATTATACAGGGGCTGACAAGGAGTCCATTTCCAATTGTGGTATGTACCTAGGGTACATGGAATCCATTTTACAGAGAGAGCAGATGGCCTGGGGCCCTGATTAGCAGGGAACCAGGTCAACTAAGTAAAAAAACCAGCTAAACACAGGCAAAAAAATCCGGGGTAACCATAGTCAGGTAGCCACCTTCCTACATAACAACCCCCCCCAAACGAAAGGAGATAAGGCTATCCTTGGCCAGGTAAGCCTATATTGCCTGAGTGGCCATATAAGGAAGTACCTGCACTAGCATGGGTACCCCCTGTCTCATGGTCCACTAAGCAGTCCCTCACCCTTGGGGTATTAGAGGGTCTCCACCATAGGGAATCACTACCTTGGGTGTGTTTATGCAAAGTTAAAGGCTGGTTTGGATATGGAGTATTGAAGTGAGGCTCTACTAATTTAGGGCTTAGCTTCCTCCAATTATCTTCCACCATGTGTGCCTTTCTCTCTTTAACTGAGTTGCACTGTGCTCTCAGGGTCAACCTCTGGCTACCTAAAGCTGGAGGCTGGGTCCCTCTGTTTGGCTTGCTGGAGGGACAGTTCAGGTTTGGGCCCCTTGGGTCCCAGGTTTGGCTGTGCCCAACAGAATCCGTCTGTGGGAGGTCCCTAACTGTTTTTAAGGGGGCTCCCTCAGGGGTTTTTAAAGTTTTCACCTTACTAGGGCTACTAGTTTTGGTGCACCTAATCTTTTGATGGGGGTGCTTTATTTGACAGGGGGCCCTCTGGGTCTCACTGTCCTTCTTGTCCTCTGCAGCCCTGGGCTGGCTAAGGCAAGGTAGAGAGGGGCAGGTTACCTGCTCCAGACTGGGTCCCACCTGAGAAGGGTCCACTGACATCAGAGGTTCTGTCAGGCTAGGCCCAACCACCTCTGGGGCAGTTCCTTCATCAGGGGTAAGATCAGTTCTCTGAGGAGGCTGATCCGGTCCTAAAGTCTGGTGAGGGGGAGATTTCTCTTCCTCCTCCATGCTCTCAGTTTGTGTGGAGTTATCCATCATTTCAGGCTTCACAACACACATATCAGTTTGAGTTTGGGCTGTGGCCATCACAGCCCCACCAACCTTTTCAGGAGGAGACTCAGTTTGGGTTTCTGCTGTTATCATAACAGCTTTGCTATTCTGTTCAGGAAGAGCTTTTGCTAAAGATGGGGCAGAGAGTTTCTCAGCCCTACCAACCTTTTCAGGAAGGACATCTTGGATTGGGGCTGTAGCCATTACAGCCCCACTAACCTTTCCATTGGAATTTACCATTCTAGAGTGGATTTCCTGTTCAACCTCAGCCCAGGCTGAGATTTCCAAATCATTACCAAGTAGGCAGTCTACAGGCAAGTTTGATGACACTGCCACTCTCTTTGGGCCAATGACACCTCCCCAGCTGAGACTTACTACTGCCATGGGATGATTTGTTTTGATGCCATCAATGTTTGTCACCTGGTATGTGGCACCAGGTAAAAGTTGTTTAGAGGGGACTATACAGTCAGCCACCATGGTGATGCTAGCCCCTGTGTCTCTAAAAGCTTCAACTTTCAAACCATTGATGATGGGTTCTTGTCTATACTTGCTCAAAGTATTTGGGCAATCAGAGAAGTTGGCAAACCCCCTGCCAGTCTCATAAACAAGATCATTTGGGGAGGGGGACCTGGATAGGCCAGGGTCCTCCTGGGCTCCAAAAGTAAACCCACCCAGATTCCTGGGTGTGCTCCCACTTCCTGGGGGATTACTGCTGACAGTAACAGGAGGTGTTGGAGCTGGCTTTGGAGGTATATTTTCTTTATTGTTATTCTTGGGACAACAGTTGTCTGTTTTGTAATGCCCAACCTGTTTACAGGCATAACAATAAGGCTTTTTCTCAGTTGAAGAAGTGTCTTGGGACCCACCCCCATCCTTGGAGTTTTGGGGCCCTGGGGAAGTCTTTTCTTTATTTTTATCCCCACCCTTATCTTGAGGCTTGGTAGACTCCTTCTCCTGGTTACTGTCCTGATTCTTAGGCCTAATCCTGGTTCTGACCCATTTGTCTGCCTTCTTTCCCAATTCTTGGGGAGAGGTCAGATCAGAGTCCACCAGGTGCTGGTGTAAGAGCTGGTTCTGACAATTACTTAGGATCTGCTCCCTCATAATCAAATTATACAATCCTGTAAAGTCATGTACTTTGCTGCCATGTAGCCAACCCTCCAGAGCCTTAGTTGCACAATCAACAAAATCAGTCCAGTCCTGAGTCTGTGTCTTCTGGGTGTCTCTGAACTTCAACCTGTACTGTTCAGTGGTTAAGCCAAACCCATCTATCAGAACACTCTTCAGGACTTTGTAATTGTTTGTATCCTCATGTCTAACAGTGAGGAGCTTATCTCTCCCTTTCTCTGAAAAGGAGTACCATAAGATTGCTGCCCACTGTTCCTCAGGAACCTGCTGTACCATGCAGGCTCTCTCAAGAGCAGTTATCCACTTGTGGATGTCATCCCCTTCCTTGTAGGGGGGCACAATCTTTGTCAGGTTTCTATTATCATAGGACCTGGGTTTCTCTTTAGGAATATTGCTGCCACCAGTGGCATCTAAGCCACACAATTTTTGCTCTCTTGCCAAGGCAAGTCTAGCTTGAGCCAAGGCTACCTCCTCCCTCTCTATCTGGAGTTTGACAGCCCTCATTCTGGCCCTATGCTCTAGCTTTTGAGAAGCAGTGATGCCTCTCTGTGATTCTCTGGAGACACTAGAAACATGAGAGTCCCCTGAGGGAGATCTCACTCTTCTGTTGCCTGGGAGAATAACATGGTGGGATCTGGGGAGGTGCTGGCCCTCTCCATTCCCCAGTAAGTCTAAGTTGGCCTGGCTAAGCCTGGCAACTGGGACCTGGCTACCCCTCTGATCCTGATCTTCTGTGTCCTCAACTTCTGAGTCCTCCTCCTCCTCTTCTTCTTCCTCATCTTCCTCCTGAGGGGGGTCAGTTACAGGGGGGTTCCCTCCATTTCCTGTCTCTAGGGAAGCTTCCTTTGCCCTTTCTAAGTCATCCTGCTCTAGGATGGCTACCAGGATTTGGCAGGTGGGGCTTCTGCCCCTTTTTAACCCTCTTGATTTGCACAAGGCAACCAAGTCCTTTCGGGTTAGTTTGTCATAGCTGAAAGTTGCCTGGGTAAGGTCAACTGTCACAGGAGTAGACCGTGAGGCTTTTCCTGTGTCAGACATGACTGCTAGTGAGGTGTAAGTGGTGCACTTACCTACACTAAGTGTTTTCCTACTGTACCTTGCTAGTGAGTTGTAGTCAGGGTGTGCTAATCCCTTTAATCTACAACTACTAAGTTCAGTAGAACTTAATATGCTAAGCTTTTGATTTATATGTACCTAGAGGTACTTGATGTGATCTTTCAATTTGATACAAAGATTGCAATGGTAAAACAACAGCAAGCTCAAATCCGCACCGCTGCTCACCAATGTGAGAAGTTGGCCTGATAGGTGATGTTTCCAATTCTGGAACCACCTGTTATCAGACCAAACAATCCCTTATGGTGTCTGGTTGTAAGTCAACCTTATTAGACAAGCTATCCTAGGGGTAGCATGGACTAAGCAGCCTAAAGGCTTAACTTAAGAGGTTGTGTTTAGCGAGCTGTTTTACCACATACAATCCTGTAATACCAAATGAAAGGACACCACACAAGTATATATTATAAAAATATATGTATTTATTACTAAAAACAATCCCCAGTATTCTTTATGAATAAAGGGGCACAAGCGTTAAATCAAAAGCACTGTTTAAACATACAAGTTGCACAATTATGGATGAGGGCAGGGGGCCACTCAAACCATATACTAAACAAGTGGTATAAGAGATGCCACTCGAGCAGTGGTTAGGCCTAGGGCCTAGGGAATCGCTGGGAGTAGTCAGGACAAGCAATGCTGAAGTCGGGAATGGCCCTCGGGATTCGGGAGATGTGCGGAAAGCGCACGCATGCACCAATGTTAACCAATGGTGCGTAAAAAGTGTAAAGTTAGAGTTAAAGGACACTTCCGCTGAACCTAGAGGAACAAAACTTAAGTCACAGACCCTAGAGATGTACACCAGTGTGGGAACACCGGCGGAGCAAAGTTACCTCACCCACAGGAAGTGGGTGCACAGGGTCGAAGTGGCGTCGGGTTTTGACACGCAGGCTCTTGGTGCTTGAAGCAGAAAGGGCTGCAGGCGGGTTGAAGATGAAGTGTCCGGTGGAGTCCAAGGGTGGACTCAAGTCGAAGGGTACCTGAAAGCAGAGGGGACAGAGTCTGGGTCACTCAGCAGTGACCAGGGTGGAACCAGGACGGAACCAGGCAATGTCGGGCGCAATCAGGTGGTCGTCGAGGGGCTTCTCTCCGCTGTCACGTGGGCTCTGGGGCATCTGCGACGTCCAGGAGCAGGTCACGATCTGTCCCACGCAGGCTCTCACCGTCGGCGCTGTCGGCTTCAAGTTTGGAGCAAACAACACTTGGCAAGAGCAATCCACGCGAACCGGGAGATTGCTTCTCACTCGAACCAGGAAGGTCAGAGTGGGGGCTCCTTTTCAGGGGAGCTGGTGTGGATCTGGAGCAACCAGATTCACGAGTCTTCTTTGTAGTTTCGTCGGCACAGGGACCACTAGCCGGCTGGCAAGTGACCGGGCCAACGCGTTGAGCCAAATGGAGCAGAAGGGCCCCACGCAGCACTCGTCGAGTGTGGAGGGCTGAACTTCGGCTCAAGAGTAGCTCAGGGTGGGGGCTTCTCAAACCCCGGTGCACAGCTTCGAGGGTCACTCGTGGGCTGCACGGTCAGCGTCTCGTGGTCAATTCAAGATGGCGTGCCCCACGCTTCCGGTCGCCTCCACGGGTCTCAGCTTTGCAGGGACTGTGGATCGGGCTGTTGGAAGGCAGGCAAGCTTGATCTCGTCGATCTCAGTCGCTCGAGTTCAGGCAGGAACTGCAACTAAGTAGACTTCGAGGGCTGGATGGTGCCTGCTGCTGCAGGGTGGTCACTCCTTGACCACAAGGGAGATTCTTCGGGCTTCCACGTTGAGATGGAGGTCGAAGGGTCCAGATTTTCGTTTCTAATGTTTCTTCCAGGAAATCTAAAGTGCATTGGCACTGCTCCCACTCTTATTCGAATCTGGGGGGCGTGATTACCTGCTAGGTCCCCCCCTATGGGTGGGACCCAGGAAGTGGGTGGATACACCCCCTTCCTTTGATCCAGGCCGCCCTGGCACGAGGGCTGGAGTGCCCCAGAACCGGTTTGGCCGGATTATGCAAGGGGCAGCCTTGTGCGCCCCAAGCAGTGTCTGGTTTCTTTCAGACCTCCCCGCTACAATCCACTATCTCCTGTCTGGAGGGTGGTAAAACCCCCCTGCGACAGGAAACCCTTTGTCCAGGCCCCATTTGGCTGAGTTTCGGTCAGCTGCAGGGGTCCAGACCCGTGTCTGTGGCAGAGGCATCCATTTTGTGGATCTAAGGCCCTTTTAGAAATTAACCGCATTTAAGTAAAGTAACATGTCTCACCCCTCTAGAGGGGTGGAATACTATCCCCGTCGCCAGAACTGGTGAGGGGATAGTATTCCAAATCGTATGACACCTTACACGACATGTTTTGATAAAGCCAAACCAAAGATGCTATATAACCGCGAGGATTATACGGCACTTAAGAGTATATGGTATGGCGTTACCCTGAAACAGCTTAGGGAGTTGTTCCCGACAGCTGCAGACAGGCTCAGCTCATGCTAGAGCTCCATCTCACATGAAACCACGCACTCTGCCTCCAGGATTGATGAGGCCTTCCATAGGAGTGGCTCACAGGTTAATATGTGTCCAGATATAGGTTTAGATATAGGTATACTATATCTAAGCAAGGGGTGATTACACCACCTTACCCCAGCTGAGTGATCAGCCAGTTGTGTCAATTTAAGAACCAGCCAGGGGTGGCAAAAGATATGCTGCAGCCCCTGGTAGGCCTTGGTGGCCCCTATGCCCTGGGCACCTATAGTGCATTATACAGGGGCTGACAAGGAGTCCATTTCCAATTGTGGTATGTACCTAGGGTACATAGAATCCATTTTACAGAGAGAGCAGATGGCCTGGGGCCCTGATTAGCAGGGAACCAGGTCAACTAAGTCAAAAAACCAGCTAAACACAGGCAAAAAAATCCGGGGTAACCATAGTCAGGTAGCCACCTTCCTACAACTACACACACACAACCACATCCACACATAACCACACTGTAGTGTGTTTTATCTAGGTACCTGAATCAATATTCTATTCTTTGCCCTTGTCCGGTTATAAATCAATAATATCCCTGCAACGGCATAGAAACCCTTTTTCATAATTCGGTCATAGCGCATGCTGTCACATTAAGCAAGCCTATTCCTCCAGCCCCCTAGAAAGCACACCGAGTTCTTAAACAAATCCAAGCCTCCAGCAACCTGGGAAATTCCCGCTGCTATTGTTTTGATTTCATCCGAGAACTCCTGTAAAGCACTGTAAGAACGACTAGTTCTTAGTGACATCTTTATTGACGTCTTATGTCCATCCTTACGTCAACCCCGGCACCTTTCAGGTATAAATATACCGATGCTGCCTTAAGCAAACACACGGTGTTAATCCTGGAGCAGAGCAGCTATCTACTTCCGAAGAGCCCAGCTGATGCGAGAGCCCACGGAGGCTGCCCCTCTCTTTTGACGCGCTGAGAAAGATGCTGTCTTTTCTCTTGCCGAGAAATCCAGCCTCTGGCGTTTCCAGCCTACCCTTGCGGGTGACTGGGATACCGAGTTCTGAGAGAGAGAGATACCAGCCCTCCTGCCTTCTAATACCCAGGTACTGAACTGACTAAACCCTTACAGAGAATTCTTGAGTCAGATTCTTGGCAAAACAAACTTAACTTAAACTGCTACTTACTTACTCCCTCCCATGTATTAGGCTTAGGTCAGGTACACCGGGGTAGGCGTAGTTAGAAGCACCAGTTGAGTACGATTAGTCAATGTATATATGTATGTATCTATTTTATCCATTTTAAAGTATCATATGGCTAAGAAACCATATCAATGCTTTTACAGTATTATTTCATAATCCTGCTTTTACTGTATGCACTTTACTTAACTATAAGTATTGCAATTGTAGCAATTCATTTCTCTTGTATGAGGAAAGGGACTGCTCAATAGATAACACCTTTTATTGAAAACGCCCGTCTCTCTTTTTCTCTGCAATCTGGTGAAACTAAGTACGCACCTTTGACTGAGTGAAATAGCTGTCTTTTGTTTTCACACGACTCTAGAGATATACTCTTTTTCAGGGAGAGCAAAGTTGTCATGTTTTATGGTTGTCAGAAACTAAATCCCTTCTTGTCTATCCAGGGAGGTTAAACTCCTCCTCGCTTATTCGAGAAAGTTTCTAGTGAACTCTGAGCTAGCTGGCAAAAAACTTACGTCTAATATAGTCAGTAAAGACCTAGATAACCTCAGTCCTACGTCAACACTACTGAATATATTATTCCAATGCACAGAGCCTATTGGGACTATAGGAACTACACTACATGGCGCCCAACGTTTGATAAGGCGATAAATCTAACGCAAGACGTTAGAGTAACTCAGTCGTGCTTTTTCACACAGACCCTTTTTCCCGTAAATACTCCAAAGACGTCTGGAGAGGGTCAAAGGTTAAAATCCGCCGGAACTTAGTAGAAAGAGATTTCTATGTATAGTTTTTGGTTTATTCAACGTTGAAGGATACAGTGTTCCAAAATATTGTGCACCTAATCTTTGTTTCCTTGAAAACTTGATCTGCAACAAAAACCTTCCTGTCAGTAAAATGTCAGACGGTGAAGGAGATAGGGAGACAGCTAGAATAGCAGCTCAACTCCTAGCGGAAGACACAAGTCTCCTACAGCAAGACCCGGATGCAATACTCATCCCGGTCAGCATAAGAAAAACCATAACTATTAAACTAATAGAAAATGGACTGACATCGAGAGGTGGTACAGTCAATTTCAATTTCAATTTCAAAAGCTTTTATTCGATTTGTACATACAAATCATACAAGCATAATAAGATACATAGTTAAGATATTAAAATCGCCATATGAACACAAATAAGAAAGGAGGTAGGAAAATGTGCAAAGGCTGGTGTGCAACAATTAAAAGGTAATCTTGCCTTTTTAAATCAACAGACTATTACAGAAATACAAGACATTCATAAATGAACAGACAGGAAATCTGTAGGTTTTACTTGATAAACATTTCCTGGCAGCTGTACATTTCAATTTAGATAATCATAGCATACTGTGGACATCAACAGGTAAAAATAATACCTTAGTTACAAAAATTAGTATAAAACTTGGAAACATATATATACAGACAGGAGTGTAAAAGGTAATAGCAGCATAATACAATTCCTGGCAGCTGTATAACATAGGTACAGACAGGTAAGTAAAAGAGATATTATAGTACAATACTTTTCCTGGCAGCTGTACACTTCAAAATAAAAGTAGCCAGAAAGAAGCAGATCTCCTCATTCCCCAATGAGGATAAAAGTATCAGTGCGGTTTCTGTGGTACGAATATTATACTTTATAAAAATCGGTTTAAGGTATTTTAACCTAAGAAAATGAAAAAATTTACAGAAAAGTAAGAAATGGCAACTACTCTGGCGGGAAGTACTGTCGCACGGGCAGGGTGTCTCTGATCTGGCTCTCATGTTTGGAAATGCTACTAAATGGTGAACAATACCCAATCTGACACGTGTTAATACATACTGATGAGAGGGACGAGTCACGTACACGAGGTAGGGTTGGAGCCCCGAAATTAAATTCAGGTCTTTATAAAATTTCACGGTAATTAGATTACCAGAAATTTTATCTCGCTCTGCCTTTTGAAAATTTAGAAACGTTGTCTTAATTTCTTTTTTTGGAATAGAAACAACCTCTTCTGGCTCACGGAACACATCAATATTAAAAAGGAGGAGATACCAGTGATGAATGTATCTCAACCACTGTATGCGTGAGGAATGGTGCAAACCTATACAGTCAAGAATAATATCTTGAGTGAATCGAGTCTCTGGCTTAGCCCAAATAGAGCGCCACAATAAAAGTGGCCGAACTGCTGCTAAGTCAGAAATATACTCGACCCCGACCTCTTCGTGGATCAGTTGAACAGAGGCAGAAGGGGGAACACATAACAACCTCCTTAGAAACTTATTTTCCTCCTTCTGCAGGGATGTGCCCTCGCTGTGGCCCCATACACCTGCCCCATACAGTGCAGAAGAGACACAACAAACATTGTATATGTTCATCATGTCTCGAATGCTTCGTGAGCCAAGTTTAGAGGCAAATCGAAAAATACTGCTGGTGGACCGCAGCATTTTTAATCTAATGGAATCAAATTCGGAGGTCCAGGTCCCACTATTATTGAATGTAATACCCAGATAACAAAAGGATTTAACATGAGTCAGTTTTTCTTTATCCAGGAAAAAGGTATGCTTTGACTGCTTTGCTGCCTGACCGCATGACATAACATACGTCTTGGTTTTGTTCACTCGGAGCCTCCTAACTTGGATAAACTGCATAAAATTATCAATTAAGCGCTGGAGGCCAATCTGTGTTCGAGATAAAAGAACAGCGTCATCCGCATAAAGTAACAGCGGGACAGGTTTACCTCCAATCAGGGGAGCGTCTGCTGGGATGTCAACCAAAGAACGGTCGACATCATTGATAAAAAGGGAGAATAAAAGCGGGGCCAGAACACATCCCTGGCGTATGCCCCGTGACACTTTAAAAAACGGGGTGCATTCGCCTAGGGTGCCATAGCGGACCTTACAGGAGAGTTTTTCATAGAGTCTAGCTAAGAAGTGGACAATTTCCCTCGGTGCCCCTGCATCAAGCAAAACCTCCCAAAGAATAGCGTGGTTAACCAAATCAAAAGCGCTACTCAAATCAGCAAAACATAAAAAGAGGTTGCCATTTTTAGCCACAGTATATTTATTAATTAAAAGGTCCAAATTTACACATTGGTCCAATGTGCCCAAACCTTTCCGGAAACCGTATTGGACTCTTGTTAAAATATTCGAATCAGTTTCCCAATTTTCTAGCCTTTTGAGCAAAATCCTACTCATTACCTTTACAGAGGCGTCCAACAAGGAAATTGGCCGATAATTGGAGGCCTCTGATTTATTACCTTTCTTATGTAAGGGGATAATAACTGATTGACCCCAGGTAGAAGGGAAATTAGTTTCTGCCGCGCAATTAAATATCCTCACCAGGATGGGAGCCCACAAATCTGGTTCATCTTTGTATAAATCCAGCGGGACCCCATCAGGGCCAGGGGCCTTGCGTCCTTTGCTAATAGAAATTCCTTCATGGCTTTCCTCTAATGTTATTCCCAACAGGAGGGGTAGCCAAGGAGTAGACTCAGGAGACAGTGACTCAAGGAATAACCCTTCCGGATTAAAAATTTTAGAAAAGTGACTGACCCAATCGCTGCATGCCACATATGATGTTAGTTCTGGAACATCTTCTTTATTGAGAAAAGGACTGTTAATTGTTTCCCAATAAAGTTTGCAGTTTTTGGTCTCGGCTGCTTCTTTCAATTTGTCCCACGCCTCAGTCTGTAATACCCTTTTCCTATTATTAATTGCTATTTTATATCTAGCCCTGAGGTATTGTATACCCTCCTTATCTCGTGGTTTGGTACCTAGAGCGTTCTTGAGTTCTCGGAGGGCGACTATACAGGTCTTATCAAACCACCCCTGCTTCGGACCACTATTGGATGACGGGGTCTTAGTAAAAATACCATCAATAATACTATTCATGGAGACAAAGTGGACTAATAAGCAACCTGGGTCACAGTCATTATCTAGACAGGAACTAATTTGGTTCTTACAGCTAGTAAGAACCTCCTTCTGCTTGGCCTTAGAATTAATTCCAGTCCATTTAATCCTTAGACCCTTCGTTCTTATAGGTACTAGGTCAGTAGAGCATTTTTCACCTGAAACTGTAGGGGTACCATGCCCTAGGAGGGTAACACGAATGCTGTTATGGTCACTGAGACTTTCTTCATTTACATACAAATCGGTAAAGTCTCCGCTGCTAGACAAAAGAATATGATCTATAAATGATCCTGCATCTCTCCCTGTAAATGTGGGGCAAGTTATTGCCTGGTTATTTATGTTACAGTTTAACAGGGTCAAGTCAAGTGTGACTAGCATGTTATTTAATGTAGAACCGTAACTGCAGTGTTGGAAGTGAGGAAAATCCTCCCTCACTCCCGGACCCCCCCAGTGACTACTCATAGCCACTCCGAAGCCACAAATATTCCCATTAGACAGGAGGCAGGGCTGCAAATTAAAATCCCCTGCCCAAACAACCTCAGCCTTTCTTTTCGAAATGCCCAAGGCCTTGGCAATTTCCTTTTCTAGAGGCGGTAAAATATCTCCTCTGGTGGCATCAAAAATGTTGTTGTAGAAATTTACTACAACTAGATCAATACTCTTCCTACACTCCACCCTTATAACTTGACTATGGGTCCCAACTGTCGTACTACTTTTGACTGTACAATCACACAGCTTGGTGGACAAAAGCATCAGAAGGCCCCCCTTGGCCCTACCCGAGCTAGATTTAGTGGCTTTAAGGCAGTAAGATGCGTACCCTTCGATATTAATATGATCCAGACACCACGTTTCCTGCAGAAGGATTAGGTCCAATCCCTCCCCAATAAATCTGGTCCAGAAGGGTGAACCTAATTTACTGGCAAGGCCAGCAATGTTCCAGGAAATAAGGGAGAGTCCAGCTGACTTACCAGTGTCGCCAACAATAGTCGACTCTGGCTGGATTACACGTGGTGGAATAGAACCATCTTCCTGGAAGTTGGTATCTAGGCCTAATCTGAGGGTAACGGTAGGTGTACATGCATCAAGGCTATCCCTATTTAACATATGCGAAAGGGGTATTAGCGATGGCACTATTGGGAATTCAGGAGGTGTAGGAAAAGGTATGGCTGGAAGAACACTCTCCATATCTATTTTAGACGTAGAGATGTTTGAGTCTGAAGCTTTAATAAAGCTGAGTCAATCTACCTCGTCTAACACAGCATATCTGTTAGGATGGGCGAATTGTGAGTACGGGGGATCAAGAGAAGGAGGCATGTCCTGCCATAATTGTTGCCGCTGGGGTTTAACTGGTTGTAGGGGCTGAAAAGGTTGCTGCCACTGATGAGCAAACTGATATGAAGGTGGTGGATAATGGGGAGGTTGTTGCCACTGAGGACTAACATGGTGTGGGGGAAAAGGTAAGGGATGTGATGGCTGCTGCTGAAAACTAGCATAATGTGGAAAAAAAGAAGAAAAATGTGGTGGTTGCTGCCAAGGTTTGGTGATATGTTGCGGGGGATACACAGATCCTCTGTTACTAGGAAAAGTAGAACGAGGAGGATTTGGTCTTGATGGCGTGGGAAGAAAATAAGACAAAGGGAGTGGATTGATTTGAGTAGCAGGACCACTGTTGGGTGCATTACATATGTAACTAGCTGCCCCTATATCCCTAAAATTAACTGTAATTACATCCCCTACTATTGTTTTCTTACTTCTGCCCACCCAGTCCCCTCTACGCACAGTAAGAATTTCACCATTCATATTATTAGGTAGAGGTTTATGTAAGTGGAGCCACTGAGCGCATTTATTTCTTAACTCAACAAAAGTTTCTTTTGCTCCCTCCTTCAGTGGGGGAACTGCTGTCAACACGACCACAAAAGGGGAGACTTCTGGTGGCAGGCTAATTGACTTAAAACGCGCCTGCTTTGGCTTAAAACCGTCAGTCTTATTTGTAGGGAGAGGTACTAAAGGGGTACTAGACTTTCCTACGACATCTATTACTTGAGGAGTGGTGGTTTTGTTTCCAACGACAGAGTGTTGATGAGTCGGAATAGAACCCACCGCCTTCGGAGTGGGTAAAACTGTGGATTGGACAGAATTATTCCCTGTTTGGGACAGATGAGATAAGGCTGAATTCCCGGGGACTATAGTTACATGTGCGTTATTTGATACATCTTTAGGAGGCTGGACACAGGATGAGCATTTAGGAGCTGCTTCTGTGATCCCTTGTGGCTGAACAGGCCCTAGCCCGTTCGTCTTATTGGGCCATTTCGAGTGCATTAAAGACGTGAGCCTGTCAAGTTTGGAAATTAAAGGCTTAATTTGTGCTGCTATTGTGGCCTCAAGGTCTAATTTAAGATCTATTACCATATTTTGCACCCAGCAGGGTATACCTGGTGCCTGTTGCGGGGTAGGTGATATCAGGTTATGGTTCCTAACTGCAACTTTTGGTTTTTCCTTGTTCTTACTCTTGGACATAACTTTTGGAGGAATAATAACCCTTCCCCCAGAATCTATTAGTACAGGAGCTGTTTCCACATCAATTAGCCCATCCAGACTCGGCTCCGCTTTGCCAGGTGACTGACAGGCTTCTAGGTCTGGGGTGGCCTCCAGATCGACAAAAGACGGATCCGAGTCTGATAGGGCGACCGATAAATCAACAGCATTCGGTACAGTCAGTGCGCTAGTAGTAGGCAGGGTTAAGGGTAAAGAACAATTGTTCAGTAACTGCTGGGCGGGTGATTTAGCATTTGCAAGAGAACCCAAAGACGAGCGCTTTGCGTTCGCAAGATCCAGGGAGACTCTTTTTTCCAATAAAACAATGCTTTTGTCGATAGTCTCATTCACCCGTGAAATAAAAAGATCTATGGGTCCAGTCACCTGTGCTACTGCCGTAGCTTTTTTTGTACAACTTCTAGTTCTGTTGCGCATGGCCGACATCTGTAGCGCAAGGACAATAGAAGATGATGATATAGCTGGAAGGCGGCCGCTGGTGTTTCAAGACAAAAATAGAAGACACAGTTCCGCCTACCTTAGCAATTATTTGGGGGCAATAAGACAGGGGTTCAGGGCCAGGGCCGTCCTCTGCCGGCCTTAAACGGCCCGCTCTTTGCCCGGTCTTCGCCCCGGCCGTTGCCCCGCGCGCGTCCCGCGTGCGCGTTGCTATAACTGCTTATCAAAGAGTGAGGGAGGTGGAGGGGGGCGGGAAGAGGACCAGCTGCGGCCGATCAGCGCCGCTGAGCACGCTGGTCCTCGCAGTCCCGCCTCTGTTCCTGGGGTCAGCTGCAAAGTCCCTCGGTGCGCGTTGGTGCCCTGGGGCACGAGTAGAAACCCAGGAGTTGGCTCTTGGCAAAGTCTCAAGCCTACGAGCGGCTCCCGCGAAGCGGGGGCCGCGAGGCGTGGCAAAGTGGCCGGACAGGCGAACAGGAAAGCTGGCGATACACCCACAACAAGGTCAGTGGTGAGTCCCAGGAAAGACTCTCTCCGTGCTGGTTTTACTGGAGGAGGGGGCGGGAAGAGGACCAGCTGCGGGCGATCAGCGCCGCTGAGCACGCTGGTCCTCGCAGTCCCGCCTCTGTTCCTGGGGTCAGCTGCAAAGTCCCTCGGTGCGCGTTGGTGCCCTGGGGCACGAGTAGAAACCCAGGAGTTGGCTCTTGGCAAAGTCTCAAGCCTACGAGCGGCACCCGCGAAGCGGGGGCCGCGAGGCGTGGCAAAGTGGCCGGACAGGCGAACAGGAAAGCTGGCGATACACCCACAACAAGGTCAGTGGTGAGTCAAAGGTGGTACAGTCATATTCGTAATAGAGGCACATGAATATCGGCAGACAGAGGTATTCTATTCATGGATAAACTTTCCAGCAGCAAACGCTGTCACACATGAGTTCCACTATTACAAAATAGAGGAACCACCGGAAGAGTATGCTCCTTTCGAGGAGGTGGAAATACCATTAAAATACCAAGAGCACCTGCTCTGGTTTAAAGGCGCCCTAAAACATAATAATCACATCACCTGGCTCGGTCCACTAGGTAGACCAGGAGCAACGTGGCCGGTTCTAGCCAGCTACACACCACATCCAGACATTGAAAAAATGTCAATAACAGAACTTTTGGTACAGTTAAAACAACTGATTAAAATACATAGACAATTAGTCCAATATGTAATGCGGACTTCAACAGTCCAAACAGCTATTAACATTCCACAGCTGACCCCTCATCAGGGGAACACAAATAAAATAACACCACAGAACATACAGTCATGTCTGGGTAAAGTACCCTCAAAACGGGAACAAATTCCATTCTGGTTAGCACAAAAAATCACTCAAATAGAGGCAGTATTTCCGGATACTACCCCTACTGAGAAACACAGAATTCTGACTATCTGCCTTCCAATGGGGATCGCACCACATATGGAGGACTGTGACACTTGGGGCACAGTCTTTGCTTCCATTTACACAAAAACACATGGTGTTCCGTCCATGGCGGTAATACCAGATGTGCTAAGACAGATTCAAAATGAATACGGTCCAGAACCTGCTTTAACTCTGGGTATGAAATTACTGAAAGACTTCAAGCAGGTCTCAGCTTTATTATTATCTAACATAAAAGAAGAAGCAGCATCTGTGGCGATCCGCCAGAAATTGAAAGAAACAGATATAGCAGAACAGCCATTTGAACTTGTCAGAATCATAGAAAAATCCTATGAAGAACTAGGAAGAGATAGTTTGGGTGGGAAACCTGTAAAACCCCAACTAACTGAAAATCCTGAAAAGATATTTATTAAAAATAATCTAAACACTCCAAAGAAGAGCTGGGATGGAAATAAACAATCCACTCCCAAAGAAAAAAGATTCCAGTCCAGAGGAAAGTCTCCTCGGCGGAGAGAAAGATCTCCGGACCAAGGACTCAGGTCTCCCCAGAGGGAGCCCTCTGAAAAAATATACAACCTTAGAAATAGGGATAATTTAAAGAAACCTGATAGATATCAAGATATTGATACACGTCCCTCTCGATCTTTTCAGACTTCCTCGCAGAAATCGGAAAGAAGAGAACGGTCAGAACACAGGGAAGAGCACGTCAAGTCCAAAGACAAGGAACCTGCTCATCAAAGTAAAAAACTACAATTTCCAAAAAAGAAGGTAGCCAGCATTAAAATAATCAAACATGCCGAGGATCCTGAGGACACAGTTGAAAAACGGAGAGTGGGCTCAGACAATTCTAGACAGCGGAGCAGAAGTGAGCATAGCTCGCAAGATCCTAATGAATCATCTGGAGACAGTGGACACGAATGAATACATTCAGGTGGAAACTGCAGACACCAGAGTTAGCAAACCTCATAAAATATATGAAAAACCATTACGTATAGAGGGTGATAAGACTAGGAAAATTAGGGGTCTATTTTGGGATAACCTCTCCAAAGGCTATGACATCCTTTTAGCTAAAAAAGACTGGCCACCGGAGTTTGTCAGGGAGTGCCCTCATGGCGAAGAAATGATTATGCCTGCTTTCTCAAATCACATTCCAATACATAAGAAATATACACTTGCAAGAAAGTGGGCAGTAGCCCAAGCTCCTGTATTATATAAAAACCATGTTGGATGGGATGAGGACTCTCCTCCTCACAAAATGCAGTTAAAAAATCAACCAACTGCACAAAGGCAGTACCAGTTTTTCCAGTTTAAATACTTTATTCGACAACATTTGTCATAAAAGCATATATCCCTAAGCTAAACAGAATAAATACTACTCTAGAAATTTTAAGAACAATTAAAATACATATTAAATTTTATACTTTGTTGACGAATAACTCAGTAAAGTTATACATTTATAAAATCGAGTCACATCACAAGATCTTAGGGGAATTAATTTGTCATTGTAGATAATTATTTACAGTTTTAAAGTGCGCGTGCGTATTAGCCAGGCCCACCCCATATATTTGGCTACAGCAATGGCAAGATTGGGGGCACAATTTGATTTCAAAATCCTTAGCGCCTCTAGATGTTTCCTGGTCCCCAAATTCCTGCAAACCGGCTTTAGCCATCTACTTCTTGGGGTAGCGTATAATGGGCAAGCAAACAAAAAATGTAGGATGTCCTCTACATATGCTTTGCAGTAAGAGCAAGTATTTACATTACCGGGGGACCATTTGGCCGTAAAAGCATTAAGGGGCAGAGAGCCAATTCTAAGCTGAAAGTACAATTTCCTGTCTAAAGGCTTAACAATCAAATCCCAGTACTGTTCAAATTTTGGAGCAGTTTTAAATTCCAGAAACTGGGATGTCAGCACGGATGATTGATTGGAAATCAGTACAGTATTATTTATCATGTCCCAATACATTTTTTTCAATGAAATCTTGGATGGAAAAACATGTGGGTCTACTGCAGTCCACAGGTGCTCAAGGTGCAATTTTTGGAGTAATTTCCTTACTTCTTTGAGCCACAGTACTTTATGGAACCTATGAGAATTAACAACATCCAAAAGGGCAGCTGCGTAATGACTCAGTTCAGGAGTAGTTTTTACACGCCTCCAATATAGGAGGGGACGCAGTCTGACCGTATCCTCGATCTTTTTCCTCCCGAGATCATATTGAAGCGGGGTCGAGGGGGTGCTCTGGGGGACACCAATTAATCTGCGAAGAAACTTATTTTCTGCAACTACTAATGGATTCAAATTGGTGAAACCCCATAATTCTGATCCATAAAGACAGGCGCCCAACACTTTCATACTGTAAATCTCCATTATTGGCTGGATAGGTCTTGTAAATGAAGATTTATGTTTTTGGGCTATTGCCCCTGCCAGCTGATTAAATTTTAGCACCACAGAGTCCATGTGGGATTTCCAATTCATGTTGGCATTTAAGGAAATGCCTAGGTAAGTAAAAGCATTCACTTCCTCCAGTGAGGACCCATTGTAGTTCATTTTCCCCTTGAATTTCTTTGCTGGGTTCAAGTTCATAAATTTAGTCTTTGATGTATTTATTTCCAGGCCCCTGTGGTAAATAAATAAATTACCGGTACTATTTTTCTATGCATTAAAGGTAAAAGGATAGCTCAATAAAATGAGAGGCAGAGTCCGTGGTATCTGAGTCATACGGGCTTTAATTAAGTGGCTCGAGCCAATGGACATCGGGTTCCATCACCTGCTAATGTTCAGGAAGGGAGACAATCTCTCATTAACATCATATAGTATATATAGTAAAACAGTACAGTTGCATTGAATACAGTAGGCGTAACAAGCGAAAAAAGGAAGATAAGAACATATGGGCGTGAAAGAAGGCGTGCACAGGGCGTGCACGGAGGTGTGTGATGTAGACGTCACAGAAGTGTCATAAGTGGGTGGACACATGGAGGGGGCTTCATGGGCAGCTGGAACCTTTAACCTACTGGTGCGCGCAAAACGGGTCATGACGTGTAACTGGGGAGAGCTGGGGGGCGCTGACTCCTAGCACTAGTAGAGGAGACTGAAGTCTGGGATGTCAGAACGACCTGTACCTATAGCGTATCTGATATCTTGTGTTTAGAGTACATGTTGCTTGATTCTAAAAGTCATCAGGGCAAAGGCTGCTTGTCACTAAAGGCTAGTGCATGCATATATTTCTTCATGTATTACGTGGACTATGGATCTTCTATGGATACTAATTCAGGAAATCACTTGCATGGAGACAGAAAGACTGGACTGTAGACGGATATGTTTATTCTGTTCGTTAGCTAGGAATGTGAAGCCGGGGAGCTGAACAGATAACTGTAGGCATAACATATTCTTGGCAGGCAGGCCAGGCCGGGCACCGCGCTGCTTGGCAGGAAGTAAGGGAAGGGTCAGGGATGCGGGCGGGGCTGCATCTCTCGGAGTGTTTCAGGAGGCTTGAGGCTTGGATCTCGTGTCCGGGCCCTGTGGAGCCCTAGAAACGGGTGCATCTCGATGATTTAACGTGCATAATGTAAAAGCGTTGACAACATAGGCCTAAAAGCCTAATTCACGTTGCTTTCAGAAGGACTGGATAACTGACATACTAACGTTGGACGCAACTGTAAATGCGTCTTTATATTCGGTCATGGAGGGAAAATGCATATTAATCATGCACATATATTACATGTTGGGGAATACGTAGGGACACATAACAGGGCAAAATTAAATTTTCCTGAACCCGCAGAAGTCACCAAAAGCGATTATTAACTTTTGTAATCCGCTAGGTGTTCGCGAGACCAACAAGGTATCATCTGCAAACATTAACACTTGAACTCGCTCCCCATCTAGTAATGGGGCATCTGTTGGAAATTGCTTCAGAAAATCAACTATGCCATTAATATAGAGGGAGAATAAAGTGGGGGCCAGAACGCAACCCTGCCTCACTCCTCTGTCCACAGGGAAGGGTTCCGTAACATCTCCCTGTGCACCCCATCTAATCCGGGCGTAGTTGTTCTCATGCATCCTTACAAGCAAAGTCAATAGTTCGGGGCTTATTCCAAGATCCCGCAAGACAATCCATAACTTTTGTCGGGGGACTAAATCAAACGCTGATTTAAGGTCAACGAAGACAGCAAATAATGGGCCATTTAGCAAGGTTACATTTTTCCAGTACATAGTTAAAAAATGGAATACCTGGTCGACAGAGCTGGTTAGAGGGCGGAAACCAGCTTGATACAGGGAGAGGATATCCTCATCGTCTATCCCGGCTTGTATTTTGTTTTGTACCATCCTGCCCATTAGTTTTTGTGCACAGTCAATGAGGCTAATGGGCCTATAATTGCTTGGTAAAGCCTTGTCCCCTTTTTTGTAAACAGGTATTATTTCCGCTCCTTTCCATGTTGCTGGAATCTTTGCTCCTTGTGCAATGGCATTACCAAGCCATGCAAAGTATTTACACCAGTTAGCCCTGACCGATAAGAACACATCCGCCGGTATTCCATCGATTCCTGGTGCCCTTCCTCTAGTTACTCCATCCATTGGCTCATTCACGTCTTTCAATGTAAATAGTACATGGGTATAAAATACCCTTACTAGGAGGGGTTCAGTTAGTGATGCCAAATTGTCTGCATATTGTGGTTTAAAAAAGTCCACCCAAGCCTCCTTAGGTACATGATTTTTTGGACAATCGGCTACTCCCCCAGAGCCCCATTTTAAAATGGCCCAGAACTCTTTCTGATGTTTATCAGCACATGCTTTCTTCAAATCTAACCATACATTTTCATCCCACAATTTTTTTGCCTTTGTTTGCGTTTTTCTATATTCATGACTAGCCTTTAAAACTCCTATTTTAGATCTCAGTGCTACACTGAGATTTTGTCGCGCTAATCTACAAGAATGGTCATACCATCCTCTTTTTATTGGTAGTCTAACTCCCTTGCTCTGCTTAGTTTTTTTAAAAAACAGCTTCTGTATATTAGTAAAGAACTTTGGCTGTGACTCTTCAATCAATTGTTTAAAATGTTTTTCATTTATGAGTGTCTGTAGTCTGGTTACCTCTTCAGTAACTATCCCCTCTAAGGCCTGCATATCCCCAGGTTTGTCTACCAAAGTTGTCCATTTAATGTGTCGGAGATTGTTAGATGTAACAACGTCTAATGACGTGGGATTCCTATCCGGATTTGTTGATTTAACACCGTGTTCCAGATTGAAGAGCAGGCACAAAGGATTGTGATCGCTCTCCAATCTTGGAATCACCTGCATATCGACCACTTTATGCCAACCTCTGACATCTATAAGAATATAATCTATCCCACTACTTGATCTTAAATTGTCAAATGTGTGTTTACCCTGTAAATCAGAGGAGGTTCGGCCATTTACTGCCCTCAGTCCTCTGGATAGGCATAAACTTTTAGCCTGTATTGCCACTTCTGTCCATTTTTTTACCATCGGGAGGTCTAATTGGGGGATTCCCCATTTAGTATCCTCCTCTTGTGCCAGGTCATTATCCTCGCATCCCAGGGGTTCAAATGTTGTATTCAGGTCTCCCCCCACCAGGATAGTATGCTGCGTTGGTAGAGTCTCTAAGTCATTATCTAATGCTCCTATCACCTCAGAAGCTGTGCCCCCTTGGGTTCCCCTGGCATAGATGTTATATATTGCCAGATTATAACCATCAGCCCAGGTGAGCACTATAAGAAGTAGGTCACTATTAACAATACGACTCTGCTTGATGGTGCATTGCAATGATTGGCGTATCCATATAATAAGACCCCCAGACGGCCGTCCCTTAGTATTCTTTTTCGCAGGTACATAAAAATTTAGAAAACCCTGCCGAAAGACTGGTGCCACTGACCATGTTTCCTGTAGCATGATGACATCATGATGGTCAATGAACTCGCACCATTCCGGAGTCTCTAGTTTGTGGTGGATACCCGCTATGTTCCATGAAATGAACTTAGTACTACCTTTCCACACAGTATTCCCCTCATGTAAAAATATGCTCTGGTTAAAGGGGAGCAAGGGGGATAGAAGAATAATTTCCTCGTTGTTGGTAATGGTATGAATAGCTGGAGGGCTATTCACTACTAAGCTAGAAGTATAATCTCTAAGGTCAGGAATCTTGCCCTCACAACAATCTATTTCTGGTTTCGTTAGAGTGTTATTGGATCTGTGGGTAACCTCTACAACCTTAAATTTTCCTATGCTCCACGATTCTTCCAGTCAATCACATTGGCTTAGACCCGAAAGGGCCGAGAACCTATTATCGGTCGAGATACCCCAATTATTCCTATTTTCTAGAATTTTGGCTTTTCTAAGTACAGGGTTCCACTTTGTTTTCAGCATTGTTGGGTTTAGCATGTTACCTTTTTTTATATAAAAGAAATCCAACGTTAGTGGCACTATATCAGTGGATCTACGCTGAGGGGGGTATATATTAGCTAGATTATTTGGCAAAACTTCTGGGTCAGAGAAGTGTAGCACCACACAATCCCCCTTAAGTTTTTTACTGCCACCCCCAATCCATGCGACTCTTCTAGCTTTAACTACTTCCTGTGCCAGCTGATCCCTGCCACCCGGTTTGAAAGCCATGTTCTTTGATAGCCAATGGAGTGATTTGTTTATCAAAGAAGGAATGTTCTCTACTTGCCCTGGTTCCAGTCGAGGGACATTTGCTAGGACCAATATTAATGGGGAGGCTTCCACAATTAATTCAACGGGCCCCCTCTCTGAGTTATCATCTTCTTTAATACCTCTAAAGCTCGGCCCTGCAAAGTCCCCGTTATTAATATCTGGATCTGGGTCTCTCAAATCCCCCCCCCCCCCTTGCGCTGGTCTCCTCGTGATATTTCGGGGAGTATTTGCAAGTGAGTCCGACCCAGGAGCAATTTGGGTAGTTTTTGGATCAACTCTAGGTGATTGTAGCAGAGGGTTTTTCGATGTTTGGTCTAATGTTTTTTGCAAGAGTACCCCAAATCTATTAACCAGGCAGTACCCAATTAAGCAAGAAGCTAAAAAACAGGTCAGGGAGATCTTAGATCAACTTGAATACCAGGGGGTGATTGAAACATGCACCTCACAAATGAATAACCCTTTGTTTCCTGTCTCAAAGCCAGACGATTCATATCGTCTAGTTTTGGACTACAGACACCTTAACTCATGTTGCAAAACTTTTGCAGTACAAAACTCACATAGTGCAGCACTAATGAATAACATCGTGCGCAAAAAATACAAAACAACATTAGACATCTCTAATGGATTCTTTTGTCAAAATATAGCACCTGAAAGCAGGTATTTGACCGCTCTCTCAATAATGGGCTCGCAGGAAAATTCTGTCGACTCCCACATGGGTTCAAGAACAGCCCAGGATTATTCTCAGCAAGAGTAACAGAGTTACTACAAATGTATGATGATGAGGCATTATCTTATGTCGATGACATCTATCTAACAGATGATGACTTGGATACTCACTTGAAAAGAGTGAACACCATAATACTTGGGTTCGCAGCAGAGGGTTACAAATTCAACTTTAAAAAGTCACGAATTGCCAATCTAACTGTCCTGTTTTTAGGATATCATTTATCAAGTGAAGGCAAAAGCCTGGCAGACAATTTCTTAGAGAAATGTGCTGTAATCCAAGCACCAAGAACGCTGAAGAACTTACAATCAATTCTAGGTTTCCTGAATTTCGGAAGAACTTACATTCTAAATTATGCAGAAAGGGTTAAACCTCTCTATGAACTAATAAAACCAGATTTTAAAACAATCAATTGGACTCAAAAACACACAGAAATTTTGAGATCATTGCAAACAGACATGTTAGCTAAAACAAAATTGCAAACACGCGACAACACTCGCAACCTTGTAATCCGAGTCATCCCAGGAAGATGCGGATTCACATACCTAACCTCTAATGAGGGAGAAACAGTACCAATAGCAAACAAATCACATTTGTACACAGAAGCTGAAAAAACATTCAGCATTAAGGAAAACATTGTTCATGCGGTTCAAACAGCTATAGCAAAAGAAAAAGACCTAGCTAACGGCAGACAGATTACTGCTAGAACAGCAGAATCAGCCTTCGAGGCATTAACAAGCCCATGTAATTTACCTACTGTGGCATTAAATCCAAAATGGATACAATGGGAAAATTCTCTTGCTACAGACAAAGTGAAATACTATTTTGACCCAGAAATGAAAAAATTAAAAAATCTAGAATATGAAAGAGAATATCCTCTGCCAATCGACATTCGGCCCATACAACAGTACGCCTGTGTAATATATACAGACGGACATGCACAACCCTCAGTTTGGGGAAAACAAGCCTATAACGCAACATGCGAGATTGTTAAATACGTGTGGCGCTGAGGTAAATTGAGACCGCTGGTAACAAAATCACACTCTGTAGAAAATAATTCAGATAAGCAAACTGAAATAATAGCGTTAAAAATGGCGCTAGATAATGCGGATCGCGAATTCCCGACACTAATAGTGTGCGATTCATATTACTGCGTCAAATCATACAATAACGACTTGCAGAAATGGGTTGAAAATGGTTACAAAGATGACACAGGTGCCACAATAAAGCAAAAATCGCTTTGGTAACAAGTAGTTCTTTTAAAGAAAGAACTACCAAAGACTCACGTGATACATTCATTGAGTCATGAACGTGATGGCGTTCATGTTCCAGGGAATTCATTGGCTGAGACAGCCACAGCGGAAGCAACTAAGTCGGCTTCCCTAGCTACAAAAAAGCGTTCAGGAAAATATGTAGACGGGGAAACGATGCTGGCGGTAAAAACGTCATCAAAAGGCGACTGTTCAGCACTACCTGTCAACTATCCACTCAATTATACATACGTAATCGATGGAAACTCGTTCCTTTTGCTCAAATCCCTGGAGTGGGGGATAGAGTGATTCCAAACACGAACAGGAGAAACTTATTAGTGGCAGACGCACATATGGGTGAGGGTCTAAGACACCTTAAGATTAAGGAGTCTCTGAAAGAATTACAATCAATATACTGGTGGCCGGGAATGAGCCTGCAAAACAACAAATTAGCATTTTACTGTAAAAACTACAACAGAGACCACAGTGGCGAAATTCCCGGAGCACTACCAATGCCCTTCTTTTAGAGATCACATAAATTCCCATAAAAAATGCGTTCCATTAATAATATCATTTCAGACTAGTTTCACTTAAAATGTAGACCCCAGCTCTCGGCTGACGTCTGAACTGTTATAAAAAGATTTGCGAGTCTACAGTGGCATAGACGCAATTGGCATGCTACACTCTGATCAGGGTCCTGCTTTTAGCTCTCGAGCTTATAAGGAGGCCATGACCAGCATGGGCATTGCATTGCGGGAATCTTATCACTTCCTTCCTGAGGGAAATGGGATGGTGGAAAGAAAAAACCGAGACATAAAGCAATCTATAACGGCTAAGGTATTAGGTTCGGGGGTTGGGTGGGTCAAACATTTAATAAGTGTCCAACGTAGTCTTAGTAATCTGCCAAGAAATTCTCTAAAAGGTTTCAGTCCGTACGAACTATTGTTCGGGACTATAATGCATATCCAGGACCTCGATAGTCAAACTTCAGTGGTAGAAAGAAAATGCTTTGATATCAAAGATCGTTTGGCTATTTTACAGGACTTAAATGAAACAAGAAAAGACCTGAGCAACATAAAGTTGAAACAACAGCCAACAGCCACTGAAGAGAAACCACCTGTCCCAGCAAGGCCTGTCTGGATTCCAAAGATTGGGGATCTGGTCAGAGAGAAAATCGCGGTGAAGAAGGAATTTGGGCCTTCTTACAGAAAAGCAGTACCTGTCTTGCTGGTAAAAAGGAGAACCGAGTTGTATCCATCGACCTGGTTAAACCACAATCATGTGGCCAATAATAAGTAGTAGGCCAAGTGGACTCCCAAGAAGTAGCAGAACACCAAAGTTTGCTACAAATCAAGAGGTTCAAACTGAGAGACTAATCACATTTGATAAACCTACAGTGAATCAACAAGGACTATGCAACAAAGCCATGGAACTTATGCCTCTTGAAACTCAAATTACAACAATTCGTCAAGAAACACCTGTTTACAACGACGTAGCGACAGACTATGCCAATAAAACAAGGAAAAATCCAGAAGCAATTCCATTAATTGACAGAACTGCGTCAGGCTACTTCATCAACTTCGATGACTTTTCCGAGGATCCGAGCGAACCTGAGGAACAGCCAACATCAACAACAACTTTTAAAGACAAAACTAAAAAACTCTTTCATCAACTAAAGGAGACCTATCTGATTTCCCCATGGATTGAATTTTGGGTGGTGCTAGGTGTACTTTTCCTCCTGCTTTGGCTCATCATGGTACTATGCTTGGAACACTTCATTGAGGGAAAATATGTTACAATGGACACAGCAAGCCAGAACATCAACCTGGTCCTAAAGCCACACAAGTCTTCACACATCGAGAAAAGAGAACTTTCTTCAGTAAACTTCACAGCCAATCCATTACCCGGTGGGGTAGCATGGGACAAAACAGATTACGATATATATGGCCCGGTCGAACTCTTGAAGTATCCTCATCAATTTAAGGTTTCATTAAGTGACTTTGTAAAACCGAGTACATTCTCTGATGATTGGGACTTTGAAAGTATTAATGATATGATGTCAGACTTAGTTATGTCAGCAAAATTTACAGAACATGAATATTTACAGGGTTCATCAAATTATGATCAGATGTACTGCTACAACCACTATGGTAACCATTATTTGCATAAATCTGCTCAGCCTAGAAATGTTTTAAAGTATTATCAATGGGAACATTGTGCAACTCCACCAAAAGGTAGTTCAAAAACATTCTATGAGAAATTTCCATACTTCTCAGGGTTTAACACAAGTGAAGCAGAAACATTTTATTTCAAACTGTTAAATAAGACAGGAATGAAAACTATGCTAAAAAATACAAAATTAATCTATTCAGAATCGTTTTATGAAAAAATGAATACATTTGGTTTTGATTTTTGGAATAATAACATTGAAACAAAAACAATCTGGGGTACTAAAGACTGGCAAGTCCGAGGTATAGAATCATTATTCAGAGCCTGCATGATCCCAGAACAAATTATATTTTTGAATGACACAATTCAACAAACAACCTGTCTTGGCCTAGCCAAAATTAAAGACTTAAACAAGCCGTCTATTCCAAAGCCATCACCTGATAGTAATAGCACTACAGATGTTGAGATAGACGTATCCCATATTTTTAACCAAAACAGAACACATCCTGATTGGAATAAATGGTTGATCTGGCCCACAGACACAAATAACTGTCACGATAGATTCCTGAACAAAATACAGGGGTTCAAATTGACCAGGCCAGACCCTCGATACTCCTAGCGACAACATCCAGGGATTGTAACAACATACAGCGTAGGTAAACTATGCCTTGAATGGCTACATACATCCACACTGGCAGAAATTAAGCAACACTTAACTTTGCTTAAAGAAGGTGCTGACTTGCGTGATTTCATTATGGGACCACGCAAACCGCGTCAAAAACGTTTCATAGCGGCCTCTATATATGCAGCTTATAACGAAGCTTGGAAACTAACTCAAATTAAAACAGCAGAGAAAATACGGGAAATTGACCGTATTAATTTGGAAAAATCACTTTCTGTTGTGGACAATGGGTTAATGACTCTGTCTTCCAGAATATATTCACTGGACAGTATTGTATCATCTGCAATCGATATAATAGAACAGGATATGCTAATGTTACAACATGGTCAGTCCCAATTGCTTTCTATTGTACAGCTTGGCTGGACGTTACAAAATCTGCGTTCAGGCTACGTGCCTTGGTGTTTAATCAACACAACGTCACTGTTCTTTATCTTTAACCTTATTGATATACAAATCAGCTTGGCACAAAAGGGAGCAGAATATACAATTCTGAGCATTGAAAAACTTGAGAGATTACCATTGACAATGTCAGAACGACCTGTCATTGAATGGATAATACACGGGATAATAACTATTCCGATAACAACTTTCCAATTTCTATACTGCCAACAGTATATACAGGCAGGCCAGTATGAAAGGTTGGGTAAAGGTTACATCAAGTCATCATGGAAATTACCTTACACACACACATGTTATAGTGAAAAAGGGCAGAATGTATTTCTTAGTGGTGATGATTGTGAAAAATCACTAAGTGGTATACTTCTGTGTGAGGGAATAAATTTGCATGGGGCCTGTGAGGGGACTTCAAATAACCTTTCATGTCACCAGCTTGACACACCTACAACTCGAATAGAGCCATTCTTTGGACGGCTTTCAAACGGGAGCTACATTCTAATAGTGGACCACAGATGTTGTGGCTTGGTGCCAGGAAAAGCTTATCTGGTAAGCGTAACGTCCAGGGTCACTTGCTGTGAGCAAGTATTGTATCCCAACGACACTCCAGACAGGGAGTGAAAAATTTGGCCCAGTCTGAAAATCTCTTCTATTCGAATTGATACTTTAAGCAGAATGAAGTCTGTTCTTCTACAGACGCCAGTGCACTTGACGTCATCAAAAGAAACATTTGATCTCCAAGTTGCAAGGACAACGGCAGAGATTCATAACCTTTTATCAACAAATTGCCCCCTACACTTCGCAGAAATGCTAAATGAAATCTTAAACATTTCTGATACGAATGGTATCGCGAGTGTATTTAAGTAAATTTTTTCGGGACTGTTGACACCTTTCAGAGCATTCCTGGGCATCTTTCCTAATTTTGTCCATTCACTCTTTGGCAGCCTTCCACTCCTGTTGGGACTCGTAGCAGGCATTTTATTTTTGATACTGCTGCTTCGTTATGGCAAGCCACGTCACAGACAAGACTCCAGCAACAATGGAAGAAACGATCCTAGCTATACGCTATCGGGACCGCATAACTAAAGTCCTTGGATTAGCCCGGCTAAGAGATCTGAATATGACCTGGTTTCTTTCATTCAGACCCATCTGGAAAAACTGTATCTTACCTGTGTTAAGATGTATGCTGTGTGGAGAAGAATGCGTGTTAGACATCTGTCTTACACTACAATCAGAAGTATCATTGGATACAGATACTTTGCTGAATCCAGTAAAGGCTCATGCATTGTGTTGTCTCCAGCAGTTACCAATCCTGATGACGGCATTCGTTGAGACTTCACCACTGCGATTGAAGGGTAGTGAAGTGCAAGATGAGAGCAGCATCAACCAGGTAGGACCCTCTGTGAGCACTGCTGATCCTGTCATCGATGATAGCAATCATGCTCATGATTGCACAGTTGCGGCATTTTCCAACTTGGTCGAACTTTCACCTGAAGCGGTAAACTGCTTTTTTGAAAGTCTGTCTGAAATGATGTTCTCCCCCGAACAGAAAGAATAAACTCTTAAGCAAATGAGCACTCAGCGTTCCCTGAACTCTGAATTGGCCTTCAGCTTTGAAAAACAAAAAGCTTCTGAAAATATTTGGAACTGTTTTGACTTCTTCCCTTGAAAAACAAAACTATTTTTCCCCGATTCCAAAATATTTACTTTTTTAGGCACTCATCCTCTGCTTAAAGTAGAACTATTCTTAGAGAACAGAGCTTCTATTTTTAGGAACTCTAGAGACAATATATTACCTCAGCCTCTAGCATATTTACAAATAACTGTATTTATATGTGATGGAATGGTCTCGCACTTTTCTTTTCTGTATTAAGAGCCATTTCATGTGTAATTTTCACAAATCATTCATGCTGATATATATGTGCATTTTTTTAAATGATTACACTGCTTGAAAGCATACAGTACCTATACTCGTTTTCGTGTATTTCACATATACCATTTCAGATGCAAAATAATGTATTTTGGGGTGGATCGGTATACACATGCAACGTTAGATATGTTTACCATTGCTTAGTTTAGTAATGTAAATGTTGGAATTTCTAAAGCGCACAGCTATCTCCACCGGAGGTGTCCCGGCGCTGTCCGTATACCGCTTAGGAACCCTTCCTGGCTTTCCTGGGAAATGTCCACTCCTGGGCACCCCCCAGGTGCAGCCAGGCATCCCAGCGCTTTTGGGGCCGTTGTGGAGACTAACCAAGCTATTGCCCAGAGTTGCAGCGTGGGACCCATGGTCTGAACAGGCACTGAGGCGAGAATATCCAGTCAGGGGAATTAATGAGCCGGAGACCCGCCGAGGTGGGAATCAAACCCTGGTCCCTGGCCAGAGCTCTGCATCAAGGTCTGCCTGCTCTAACCATTGAGCCACACTTCTCCACGATTATGGACATGAATTCGTGGAGTGGGTGTAGCGTGTTTTATCTAGGTACCTGAATCAATATTCTATTCTTTGCCCTTGTCCGGTTATAAATCAATAATATCCCTGCAACGGCATAGAAACCCTTTTCCATAATTCGGTCATAGCGCATGCTGTCACATTAAGAAAGCCTATTCCTCCAGCCCCCTAGAAAGCACACCGAGTTCTTAAACAAATCCAAGCCTCCAGCAACCTGGGAAATCCCCGCTGCTATTGTTTTGATTTAGTCCGAGAGCTCCTGTAAAGCACTGTAAGAACGACCAGTTCTTAGTGACATCTTTATTGACGTCTTATGTCCATCCTTACGTCAACCCCGGCACCTTTCAGGTATAAATATACCGATGCTGCCTTAAGCAAACACACGGTGTTAATCCTGGAGCAGAGCAGCTATCTACTTCCGAAGAGCCCAGCTGATGCGAGAGCCCACGGAGGCTGCCCCTCTCTTTTGACGCGCTGAGAAAGATGCTGTCTTTTCTCTTGCCGAGAAATCCAGCCTCTGGCGTTTCCAGCCTACCCTTGCGGGTGACTGGGATACCGAGTTCTGAGAGAGAGATACCAGCCCTCCTGCCTTCTAATACCCAGGTACTGAACTGACTAAACCCTTACAGAGAATTCTTGAGTCAGATTCTTGGCAAAACAAACTTAACTTAAACCGCTACTTACTTACTCCCTCCCATGTATTAGGCTTAGGTCAGGTACACCGGGGTAGGCGTAGTTAGAAGCACCAGTTGAGTACGATTAGTCAATGTATATATGTATGTATCTATTTTATCCATTTTAAAGTATCATATGGCTAAGAAACCATATCAATGCTTTTACGGTATTATTTCATAATCCTGCTTTTACTGTATGCACTTTACTTAACTATAAGAATTGCAATTGTAGCAATTAATTTCTCTTGTATGAGGAAAGAAACTGCTCAATAAATAACACCTTTTATTGAAAACGCCGTCTCTCTTTTTCTCTGCAATCTGGTGAAACTAAGTACGCACCTTTGACTGAGTGAAATAGCTGTCTTTTGTTTTCACACGACTCTAGAGATATACTCTTATTCAGGGAGAGCAAAGTTGTCATGTTTTATGGTTGTCAGAAACTAAATCCCTTCTTGTCTATCCAGGGATGTTAAACTCCTCCTCGCTTATTCGAGAAAGTTTCTAGTGAACTCTGAGCTAGCTGGCAAAAAACTTAAGTGTAATATAGTCAGTAAAGTTCTAGATAACCTCAGTCCTACGTCTACACTACTGAATATATTATTCCAAAGCGCAGAGCCTATTGGGACTACAGGAACTACACTACAACACCAACAACCTTAAACAATCACAACCATGCACACACACAACCACACACACACACAACCACAGCCACACACAACCACACCCACAACCACACACACACAAACACACCCAACCACACCCACACCCAACCACACACTCAACCACACGCAACCACAAATACACACACACAACCACAAACAACCACATCTACACACAACCACCCACACCCAACCATACCCACACACAACCACACACAACCACACACAACCACACACACAACCACCAATACAAACACAACCACACACACACAACCACACACACAACCACACCCAACCACACCCAACCACAGTGTTGCTGTAGAGTGGTGCTGTAGAGTGGTGCTGTAGAGTGGTACTGCACAGTGGTGCTGTACAGTGGTGCTGCAGAGGGGTGCTGCAGAGTGGTGGTTTATATTGGTGTTGTAAAGGGGTACTGTAGAGTGGTGCTGCAGGGTGGTGCTGCAGTGTGGTGCTGTACAGTGGTCCTGCAGAGTGGTGGTTTAGATTGGTGCTGTAGAGTGGTGCTGCAGAGTGGTGCTGCAGAGTGGTGGTTTAGATTGGTGCTGTAAAGGGGTACTGTAGAGTGGTGCTGCAGAGTGGTGCTGCAGAATGGTGCTGTACAGTGGTGCTGCAGAGTGCTGCTGTACAGTGGGTGAGGAGCTTGAAGGTGATCCTCTTGTTGACCGGGAGCAAATGCAGGTTTCTCAGGTGGATGGTGATGTGGCTGTTGCGAGGGAGTCCGAGGATGAGGCGTGCCGAGGCGTTTTTTAGGCATTGGAGTCTCTTCTGGAGTGTGGCCGTGGTTCCTGCGTAGAGGGCGTTGCCATAGTCTAGCTTGCTGCTGACGATTGCTTGGGTGACCGTCCTTCTGGTTTTGGTGGGGAACCATCTGTAGATCTTTCAGAGCAGGTGGAGGGTGTTGAAACAGGAAGAGGAAATAGCATTAACTTGCTGGGCCATAGAGAGCGTGGAGTCACAATGAACCCCAGGTTGCATGTGATGTTGTTGGGTATCAGGGCAGCTCCCAGCATAGCCGGCCACCAGGAGTCGTCCCATGCGGAGGGGGTGGATCTGAGGATGAGGACCTCCTGTCTTGTCCGAGTTCAGTTTCAGTCGGCTAGTCTTCATCCAGTCTGCAACAGCCTTCATTCCCTTTTGGAGTTTGGATTTGGTGGTGGCCAGGTCCTTGGTGAGGGAGAGGATGCGCTGGGTATCGTCGGTATACGAGATGATGTTGAGGTGGTGTGCTCGGATGATGTTGGCGAGCGGTGCCATGTAGATATTGAAAAGGGTAGGGCTGAGGGATGATCCTTGAGGTATGCCGCAGGTGATCGTGGTGGCTTTGGATCGGAAAGGGGTAGGCGGACTCTCTGGGTTCTGCCGGTGAGGAAAGAGGTGATAAAAGTAATTAGCAGTATAAGCACATTGAACAAAATAAATAGTTCTACCATCTTTCTAAAACAATGTACATATGTCAGCATATAAAAACTGTATCAGGCGTTTTCCTACGATGCTGTCCTGTGTGTGTGTGTGTGTGTGTGTTTGTCTCTGTCTCCCATTCCCTGGAGGGAGAGTTTGTAGCTCCCCATTGTAGAAGAGTCAGTCAAGAAGGAGCTCACTGCATTGAATAATTTCTTGGTATGCACTTTTTATTAGTATTGCAGGAAATCACAATGATTGATTGTCTCTTTTGTATTCTTCTTTCCCACAGGGTCTTCCACTTCAGTCCGGCCGCCATCCCTTGGACAGAAGGAAAAGGCTCAGGTAAGTGTTTTTGCTTGATGGTTTAGTCAAGGGAGGATGTGAGGAATAAATAATACCTATGCATAAATGTGAAGGGAGGGGCTAGAGGTTTTAGTAACCAAAAGAAAAAGAGTAGCCGATGATTTCTGCTTTCGTCTTTCTTTTCCGTCTCACTTATTTCCTTTATCATGCGTCCCTTTCACCCCTCTGTCTCTCCGCCCGTCCCTCTCTGACTCAGCCCCTTTCCAAAAGCCCCATAGACGCTGATGCAAGAGCAAAGTCCCTCCGGGGCCGTGGCGTGGTGACGAGTCAAATTTCTTGATGGCATTGACTGATCGGAAGTCTATACAAAAATAGATGGAACCATCCGGTTTCAGAACTATGACAATGAGGGAGGACCAGTTACTGCTGGAAGGTTTTATGACTCCTAGTTGTAACATGCTCTCTATTGCGGCAGGAACCGCGTCCCGCCTAGCGCATGGTATTCTGTAGGGGCGTTGTTTTATTACTTCATTTGGTGGGGTAACAATGGCATGCTTGACTATTGTTGTTTTTCCCGGGAGGTCGGAAAAGATGGAGGAGAAGGACTCTAAGAGGGTCTGAAGAGACACTTTTTGTTCCTCTGTTAGATGTTCGTTTATGAGCAATTGATTTAATGTTGAAGGAATGGGTTTTTAGTCAGGCAAAACGTAATGGGTGTCTTTGGGGATGGGTCCCAACCATTTCTTTAGTAGATTTATGTGGTATATCTGGGTTTTGGTTGAGGAAAGGCGTAACCGGTAAGTAGTGAGGCCTATCCTTTCAACAACTTCATATAGAGGAAGGTAGGAGTAGGAACACCTAATCATGGACTTGTAACTGCTGTCACCTCTTTCCTTTATTGCAAGACATCTGCTAGCTTCTTTGAGCTTTTTCTAGGTTGTCGTGAGCAAAATCTCACCGTTTCTGTATGCGGTTTCTTAGGCTTTGGGTGTATTCTAGAAGGTGTTGTGTCTCTTCTTGTTTCTCTTGTTCCCACGCTTCTCTTGTCATTTCTAGCAAGGTTTGTGGCTGTCTCCCGTAAAGAAGTACAAAGGGAGAACAACCCAAGCTTCTCCGAACCTGGCTTCAAATAACAAAGAGGGCGAGTGGCAACAACATGTCCCATTCTTACCCTTTGGGGGTTAGAATTTTCTTCATGGTTAGCTTGAAGGTGGCGTTATATCGCTTGCACAGACCCTCTGTCTGAGGGTAATAAGCCGAGGTTCTTATTTGGGTAATTTTCAAGGTTTTACAGACTTGTTTCATTAAGCGAGAAACATAGGGGGTACCCTGGTCTGTCAAAATCTCTGTGGGCAATCCTACCCTCGAAAACAGTTCTAGTAACTTTTCACTGATGTTTTTTTCGTGCTTGGTGTTCGTAGGAGAAATGCTTCTGGGTATCAAGTTGCATAATCGACAAAAACCAGTATATAGATATACAATTTTTTCGATTTTGGGAGAGGACCCAATAAATCCATACTTATCCTCTCAAAGGGGTTATCGATGATTGGTAGAGGTTGTAAGGGAATGGCAGGGGGTTTTGGGGTCCTTCTTCTGACATATTTCACACTCCCTGCAGTATTTGTCTACATTGGCGAATATCCCTGGCCAATAAAAAATATCTCAACACAGTCTGGGTTGTTTTTTCAGACACACTGTGACCTGCTAGAATGTGTGACTGGGCAAAAAATAATATCTGATTGCGAAATCTCTTGAGAACCACTAACTGTGGGGATCGTCTTGTTTTCCTATCCTATATATTAAATTGTTTTTGAGGATGAATGAGGGGAATGAGGACGGTATCACTGGGTTCTGCGCTTGTTGCCAGGCATTCTGGCGGGTGGGGTCTTAGAATTGAGCATACTGAAATGACCGTTCCAAAAGCCAAGGGGCTTGTGTGAGCAGCGTACAAGGGGGTGTAGGAGTCTCCCTCAGTGTGCTTTTGAGCAACAAGATGGATTCTGGATAGTCTGTGTCCAAACTGAGTTGTTCGGGTAGGTTGTCCAATACTCCTACCCTGACCAGTAGAATACTGTCATTGGGTAACTTGATGGGGATTTCGGCTATTGGATAGGTTCTGATGTCTCCATGAATGCAGCGGATGAGTGTCTTTTTATCTGTGCCAGTGCTTAATTTGTGCCGGTGCTTTCAGGTGCTAAGCACAAGCACCTATTTCTCAAGGCTGGGTCTATAGAATTGAGATACAAAAGTCCTCTTGCCAGATCTTAACTAATAAAGAAGTAGTCTCTTCCAAGAGCCTGGTGTTCCCCCAAAAGATCTGTTTCTGAATTTTATACAAGGAAAAAGGTGCATACAGACCAGTCCAATCCCAGCGTTTCTAACTGCCACCCCCAGCTAGTTATTCCAGTCATTCTCCGAAGGGGCAGTTTGCCCTTAGGCAACCACACAAACAACCACACACACACACACACAACCACATCCACACACAACCACAGCCATACCTTACACAATCACAACCATACACACAAACAACTACACACACACGTAACCACAGCCACACCCAACCACACTCACAACCACACACACACAACCACACACAACCACACACACACACAACCACACACGCAACCAAAACCACACCCACACACAACCACAAATACACACACACAACCACATACAACCACATCCACACACAACCACACTCAACCGCACACACCCAACCATACCCACACACAACCACACACAACCACACACACAACCACAAATACACACACAACCACAGGGGTACAGTAGAGTGGTGCTGCAGAGTGGTGCTACAGTGTGGTGCTATACAGTGGTGCTGCAGAGTGGTGGTTTAGATTGGTGCTGTAGAGTGGTGCTGCAGAGTGGTGCTGCAGAGTGGTGGTTTAGATTGGTGCTGTAAAAGGGTACTGTAGAGTGGTGCTGCAGAGTGGTGCTGTGCTGTACAGTGGTGCTGCAGAGTGCTGCTGTACAGTGGCTGAGGAGCTTGAAGGTGATCCTCTTGTTGACCGGGAGCCAGTGCAGGTTTCTCAGGTGGGTGTTGATGTGGCTGTTGCAAGGGAGTACCATGATGAGGCGTGCAGAGGAGTTTTGTAGGCATTGCAGTCTCTTCTGGAGTGTGGCCGTGGTTCCTGCTTAGAGGGCATTGCCATAGTCCAGCTAGCTGCTGACGATTGCTTGGGTGACCGTCCTTCTGGTTTTGGTAGGGATCCATCTGTAGATCTTTCAGAGCATGCGGAGGGTGTTGAAGCAGGAAGAGGAAACAGCATTAACTTGCTGGGCCATAGACGGCATGGAGTCCACAATGAACCCCAGGTTGCATGTGATGTTGGTGGTGTGTAGGAGAGTAGGGTCTGCTATCCTATGGTCACCCCAGATTTTTGCTTTTTGCTTCACTGGTTTTCGACTACTGAGGCTGTGGGCCTGCTGATCAGACCCCCAGCCTGCTGTTCTCTCACTAAATTAATGATACATGTACTATAGGCACATACCACAATTGGAAATGGACTCCTTGTCAGCCCCTGTATAATGCACTATAGGTGCCCAGGGCATAGGGGCCACCAAGGCCTACCAGGGGCTGCAGCATATCTTTTGCCACCCCTGGCTGGTTCTTAAATTGACACAACTGGCTGATCACTCAGCTGGGGTAAGGTGGTGTAATCACCCCTTACTTAGATATAGTATACCTATATCTAAACCTATATCTGGACACATATTAACCTGTGAGCCACTCCTATGGAAGGCCTCATCAATCCTGGAGGCAGAGTGCGTGGTTTAATGTGAGATGGAGCTCTAGCATGAGCTGAGCCTGTCTGCAGCTGTCGGGAACAACTCCCTAAGCTGTTTCAGGATAATGCCATACCATATACTCTTAAGTGCATTATAATCCTCGCGGTTATATAGCAACTTTGGTTTGGCTTTATCAAAACATGTCGTGTAAGGTGTCATACGATTTGGAATACTATCCCCTCACCAGTTCTGGCGACGGGGATAGCATTCCACCCCTCTAGAGGGGTAAGACATGTTACTTTACTTAAATGCGGTTAATTTCTAAAAGGACCTTGGATCCACAAAATGGATGCCTCTGCCACAGACACGAGTCTGACCCCCTGAAACTGACCGAAACTCAGCCAAATGGGGCCTGGACAAAGGGTTTCCTGTTGCAGGGAGGTGCTACACCCCCTCAGACAGGAGATAGTGGATTGTAGCGGGGAGGTTTGAAAGAAACCAGACACTGCTTGGGGCGCACAAGGCTGCCCCTTGCATAATCCGGCCAAACCGGTTCTGGGGCACTCCAGCCCTCGTGCCAGGGCGGCCTGGATCAAAGGAAGGGGGTGTATCCACCCACTTCCTGGGTCCCACCCATAGGAGGGGACCTAGCAGGTAATCCAGCCCCCAAAATTAGTATAAGACTGGGAGCAGTGCCAATGCACTTCAGATTATCCTGATGAAACATAAGAAACGAAACTCTGGACCCTTCGACATCCTACTCAACGTAGAAGACTGAAGAATCTCCCTTGTGGTCAAGGAGTGACCACCCTGTGCAAACAGGCACCATCCAGCCTTCGACGTCTGCTTTGTTGCAGTTCCCGCCGGAACTCGAGCAACAGAGATCAACGAGATCAAGCTTGCCTGCCTTCCAACAGCCCGATCCACAGTCCCTGCAGAGCTGAGACCCGTGGAGGCGACCGGAAGCGTGGGGCACGCCATCTTTGAAAGACCACGAGACGCTGACCGTGCAGCCCACAAGTGACCCTCGAAGCTGTACACCGGGGTTTGAGAAGCCCCAACCCTGAGCCACACTTGCACTGAAGTTCAGCCCTCCACACTCGACGAGTGCTGCGTGGGGCCCTTCTGCTTCTTTTGGCTCAACGCGTTGGCCCGGTCACTTGCCAGCCGGCTAGTGGCCCCTGTGCCAACGAAACTTGAAATTCGACCTGTGAATCTGGTTGCTCCAGATCTGCACCAGCTCCCCTGAAAAGGAGCCCCCACTCTGACCCTCCTGGTTTGAGTGAGAAACAATCTCCCTGTTCCGCGTGGATTGCTTTTGCCAAGTGTTGTTTGCTCCAATCTTGAAGCCGACAGCGCCGACGGCGAGATCGTGACCCGCTCCTGGACGTCGTAGATGCCCCAGAGCCCACGGGACAGCGGAGAGAAACTCCTCGACGACCACCTGATTGCGCCCGACATTACCTGGTTCCGTCCTGGTTCCACCCTGGTCACTGCTGAGTGACCCAGACTCTGTCCCCTCTGCTTTCAGGTACTTTTCGACTCGAGTCCACCCTTGGACTCCACCGGACGCTTCTCTTTCACCCCGCCTGCAGCCCTTTCAGCTTCAAGCACCAAGAGCCTGCGTGACGAAACCCGACTCAACTTCGACCCTGTGCACCCGCTTCCTGTGGGTGAGGTAACTTTGCTCCGCCGGTGTTCCCACACTGGTACACATCTCTAGGGTCTGTGTCTTAAGTTTTGTTCCTCTAGGTTCAGCGGAAGTGTCCTTAAACTTTAACTTTACAACTTTTACGCACCATTGGTTAACATTGGTGCAAGCGTGCGCTTTCCGCACTGCACCCGAATCCCGTGGGCCTCTCCCGACTTCAGCATTGCTTGTCCCGACTGCTCCCAGCGATTCCCTAGGCCCTAGGCCTAACCACTGTTCGATTGGTATCTCTTATACCACTTGTTTAGTATATGGTTTGAGTGGCCCCCCGCCCTCATCCATAATTGTGCAACTTTGTATGTTTAAACTGTGCTTTTGATTTAACGCTTGTGCCCCTTTATTCATAAAGAATACTGGGGATTGTTTTTAGTAATAAATACATATATTTTTTATAATATATACTTGTGTGGTGTCCTTTCATTTGATATTACAGGATTGTATGTGGTAAAACAGCTCGCTTAACACGACCTCTTAAGTTAAGCCTTTAGGCTGCTTAGTCCATGCTACCCCTAGGATAGCTTGTCTAACAAGGTTGACTTACAACCAGACACCATAAGGGATTGTTTGGTCTGATAACCGGTGGTTCCAGAATTGGAAACATCACCTATCAGGCCAACTTCTCACATTGGTGAGCAGCGGTGCGGATTTGAGCTTGCTGTTGTTTTACCATTGCAATCTTTTATCAAATTGAAAGATCACATCAAGTACCTCTAGGTACATATAAAATCAAAAGCTTAGCATACTTAAGTTCTACTGAACTTAGTCGTTGTAGATTAAAGGGATTAGCACACCCTGACTACAACTCACTAGCAAGGTACAGTAGGGAAACACTTAGTGTAGGTAGGTGCATCACTTACACCACACTAGAGTCATGTCTGACACAGGAAAAGCCTCAGGGTCTGCTCCTGTGACAGTTGACCTTACAGAGGCAACTTCCAGCTATGACAAATTAACCCGAAAGGACTTGATTGCCTTGTGCATCTCAAGAGGGTTAAAAAGGGGCAGAAGTCCCACCAGTCCTATCCTGATAGCCATTCTAGAACAGGATGACTTAGAGAAGGCGAATGCAGTTCCCTTAAAGTCAGGAGATGGAGTGAACCCCCCTGTAACTGATACCCCTCCAGAGGAAGAAGGAGAAGAGGAGGAAGAGGAGGAGGAGGAGGACTCCGATGTAGAGGACCCAGAGAATCAGGATCAGAGGGGTAGCCAGGTCCAAGTTGCCAGGCTTAACCAGGCCAACTTAGACCTACTGGGAAATGGAGAGGGCCAGCACCTCCCCAGATCCCACCATATCATTCTCCCAGGCAACAGAAGAGTGAGATCTCCCTCAGGGGACTCTCACATTTCTAGTGCCTCAAGAGAATCTCAGAGAGGTATGACTGCCTCTCAGAAGATAGAGCATAGGGCCAGAATGAGGGCTGTCAAACTCCAAATAGAGAGGGAGGAGGTAGCCTTGGCTCAAGCTAGACTTGCCTTGGCAAGAGAGCAGACATTGTGTGGCTTAGATGCCACTGGTGGCAGCAATATTCCTAGAGAAAAAGACAGGAGCTATGATAATAGAAACCTGACAAAAATTGTGGCCCCCTACAAGGAAGGGGATGACATCCACAAATGGATGACTGCTCTTGAGAGAGCCTGCATGGTACAGCAGGTTCCTCAGGATCAGTGGGCTGCAATTTTATGGTACTCCTTTTCTGAGAAAGGGAGGGACAGGCTCCTCACAGTTAGACCTGAGGATGCCAAAAACTACTCTGTCTTGAAGAGTGCTCTTATTGAAGGGTTTGGCCTAACCACTGAGCAATACAGGTTGTTGTTCAGAGACACCCAAAAAGCACAGACTCAAGACTGGACTGATTTTGTAGATTGTGCCACTAAGGCTCTGGAGGGTTGGTTGCAGGGAAGTAAAGTTTCAGACTATACAGGATTGTACAATCTTATCATGAGAGAACAGATCCTTAATAACTGTACAAACCAGCTGTTGCATCAATACCTTATTGACTCTGATCTGACCTCTCCCCAAGAATTGGGAAAGAAGGCAGACAAATGGGTCAGAACAAGGATTAAGCAGAAACCCCAGAACCAAGGTGGTGACCAGAAGAAAACAGACCAGAAGGGTGGAAATCAGAAAGATAAAGAAAAAGACCAGAAGTCTTCAGGCCCCCAAACTAATAGTAAGGAGGGTGGTTCCCAAAATGGAAACAAGAAAAAGAAGAATAATGGCCCAAAGAAGCCTTGGTGTAATAACTGCAAATCAGTATCACACTGGGGCAGTGAATGCACCAAGACAAATCCAGTCCCCACCACTGCAGCTCCTAAAGCAACTGCACCCCCTAGTACAGTCAGCAGTGGTGGAACACAGCCAAAGGGTGTAGTAGGGTTGACCCTGGGTACTGAAGTAGGATCTGGCCTAGTCAGAATCCCTACTCAGGCAGTTCTCCTATATGATGTGGACCTAGCTTTGTCCACTACAGTGAGTCCCAGTAACCTGGGCAAATATAGGCAGACGCCTTTAATTAATGAGAAACTGGCTCAGGCCTACAGGGACACATGTGCCAGTGTCACAATGGTGACACCTGACTTTGTGGACCCTGGACAGATTGTACTAGGTGAAAGTTACCTAGTGACCAATGCAAGCAACTCCACTACTATCCATAGTGTGGCAGTTGTGAACTTCTCCTGGGGAGGGGTAGATGGCCTAAAGAAAGTTGTTGTGAGTGCAGACCTCCCAGTAGACTGTCTGTTAGGCAATGGTCTTGAAAGCTCAGTTTGGTCAGAAGTGGAGTACAGGACTCATGCAGAAATGCTGGGGATTTCAGCTCATGTCCTTGCAGTGACAAGGTCTCAGGCTAAGAAGTGCCCTCCTGAACCAGTGGTGGATCTTGGAACAATAGACCAACCACAACCCAAGAGAAGGAGCAAGAGAGGAAAGGCTGAGCCTTCCACCTTGCCCCAGGTTGAGGATCAAGTTTCAGAGGAAATTGATTCTGCAGTCCAAGAGGAGACTGTCTCTGAGGAACTTGAACCTGACCAGGATGAGTTTCTGGGGACAGGGGGACCCTCAAGGGCAGACCTGAGGCAGGCTCAATTAGATTGCCCTTCCCTTGAACCCCTCAGACAGCAGGCTGCTGCTGAGGCTGCTGGGGATGCCCAAGGTACCCATACTGTGTATTGGGATGATGGACTCCTTTACTCAGAGGCTAGAGACCCCAAGCCTGGTACAGCCAGGAGGTTGGTTATACCTCTGAAGTTTAGGGGCTTCCTCCTTACCTTGGCCCATGATATTCCCCTTGCAGGACACTTAGGCCAGAACAAGACGTGGGACAGGCTTGTTTCACACTTTCACTGGCCTCATATGTCAGAAAATGTCAAGGAGTTTTGTCGCTCCTGTGTCACTTGCCAAGCCAGTGGTAAGTCAGGTGGCACAACAAAGGCCCCCCTCATACCACTACCTGTGGTGGGGGTACCCTTTGAAAGAGTTGGAATAGATATTGTGGGTCCCATGGATCCTCAAACAGCATCTGGGAACAGATTTATACTGGTGGTAGTGGATCATGCCACCAGGTATCCAGAGGCTATTCCCCTGAGGACCACCACAGCACCTGTGGTGGCAAAAGCCCTCATTGCAGTTTTCTCAAGAGTGGGCTATCCAAAGGAGGTACTATCAGATAGAGGCACAAACTTTATGTCTAGCTATCTGAAGGCAATGTGGAAGGAGTGTGGAGTAAACTACAAGTTTACCACACCCTATCACCCACAGTGCAATGGGCTTGTGGAGAGATTCAACAAGACCCTGAAGGGAATGATAAAAGGATTACCAGAGAAGCTTAGGCGGAAATGGGACATTCTTTTACCCTGCTTGCTCTTTGCTTACAGAGAGGTCCCACAGAAGGGGGTTGGCTACAGCCCTTTTGAACTTTTGTTTGGCCACCCTGTGAGGGGTCCATTGTGTTTGGTGAAGGAAGGATGGGAGTTACCTCTCAAAAAGCCCAAACTAGACGTTGTGGACTATGTACTTGGTCTCCGCTCCAGGATGGCTGAATACATGGAGAGAGCATCCAAAAACCTGGAGGCCAGCCAAGAATTACAAAAAGCTTGGCATGACCAAAAGGCTGTACTGGTAGAGTTCCAACCAGGACAGAAGGTGTGGGTACTGGAGCCAGTGGCCCCAGCAGCACTCCAGGACAAATGGAGTGGACCCTATCCTATCATTGAGAAAAAGGGAGAAGTCACCTATCTGGTTGACTTGGGAACCCCTAGGAGCCCTCACAGGGTAATCCATGTGAATCGTTTGAAAGCATTTGTGGACAGGGAGGACATGAGCTTGCTCATGGCCACAGATGGGGATCAGGAGGAAGAGAGTGACCCTCTCCCAGACCTGCTTTCTCAGAACCCTGATGATGGTTCAGTTGATGGAGTAGCCTTGGCAGGCAGCCTCACTGGCCAGCAACAGATGGACTGCAGACAGGTTTTGCAGGCCCACAGGCATTTGTTTTCACTCACACCCAGCCAGACTGACTGGTGCACCCATGTGGTGGACACTGGTGACAGCCTGCCTGTGAAGAATAAGATCTACAGGCAACCTGACCATGTCAGGGATTGCATCAAGGCTGAGGTGCAAAAGATGTTGGAGCTTGGAGTGATTGAGCCATCAGAGAGCCCATGGGCCAGCCCAGTAGTCCTGGTGCCAAAACCTCATACCCAAGATGGAAAGAGAGAAATGAGATTTTGCGTGGACTACAGGGGTCTCAATGCTGTCACTAGGACTGTCGTGTATTTCTATAGGTTCTAATTCGATCCCCCTATTCCTGACCCTATTCTGGTTAAACTTACTAGCTAGTTAACTAACAGTCAGCCCATGAGGCAAGAAATCCCCCATGATGCAGATACCGTTATCTGACGCAGTCACACTACGGCACAGGAACGTGTTATCTGATTAGGTCATAACGCTTGAGATCTAATTAGACAAGCGATATTCCTCCAGCCCCTGATAAGGCATACGACGTTCTCATAACAAATCAAACCTATGACAACCTGGATAATCCGTGCGGCCATTGTTTTGATTTCACAGAGAACTTTAGTAAAGAATGTGCTAACGAGCAAGTCGTATGACATCTTTATTGACGTACCTATGTCCATCCTTACGTCAATCTCGGCACCTTTAAGGTATAAATATTGCCGACCTTGCCCTATGCAAACACACGCGTGGTGACAAGACGGAGCAGCCATACTTGCCGAAGCCGAGAGCAGAAGCAGACCCCGCAGGCAGCAGCCCCGCCTTCCTGACGCGCTGAGAGACGCGCTGCTATCTCAAGCCGAGAGACCCAGCACCGGCGCTTCTGGGCAGCCCTCGCAGGCAGCCTGGAATATCGAGAGCAGAGAAAGAGATACCATTCCTCATTCATCCTAAATTCCAGGTACAGAACTGAATAACCCCTCCTAGAGAATTCTTTAGTTATTCACTTGGCAAAAACAAACTTAAACTAAACTGTAACTTTCTATTCCCGCCCACGCATTAGACTTAGGTCAGGTACACGGGGTAGGCGTATCTAGAAACACCAGTTGAGTACGTTTAGTCAAATGTATATGTGTATGTAAATATATTTTAATCATTTTAAACATCATATGGCTCAGAAACCATATCAATGTTTTTACAGTATTATTTTATACTATTGCTTCTAATGTATGCACTTTACTTAACTATAAGTATTGCAATAATATCGATCCATTTCTCTTGTACGAGAAAAGAGACTGATCAATAAATAACATCTTTTATTGAACACGCCCGTCTCTTCCTTTTCTCTACATTCTGATGAGACTAAGAATGCACGTACTGACTGAGTAAAATAATTGCCTTGTGCTCACACGACTCTCGAGATTGACTCTTGATTAGGGGAGAGCAAAGTTGTCATGTTCTATGGTTGTCAGAAACTAAATCCCTTCTTGTCTAATCAGGGGAGTTCATCCTTCCTTGAACATTCGAGAAAGTTTCTAGCGAACTCTGAGCTTAGCTGGCAAACCCAAAAATTAAGTCTAGTTTCGACAGTAGTAGACCTAGTTAACGTCTGGCCTAGGCCTTTACTGCTGTAGGTACTATTCCAATGCGCAGAGCCTATTGGGAAAATAGGAGCTACACTACATGGCGCCCAACGTGTTTGGAAAGGGCGATAAAACTAACGTAAGACATTTAGAGTAACTCAGTCGTGCTTTCTCACTCAGACCCCTTCTCCCAAATACTCCAAAGACGTCTGGAGTGGGTGAAAGGTTATTATATCCTCCAAAACCTCGCAGGAGGGAACTCCTATGTATGGTTCTTGGTCTAGTCAACGTTGAAGGATAAAACAGTTCCAAAATATTGTGCACCTAATCTCTGTTTCCATAAAGAAACCTGATCTGCAAATAAAAATAATACCATCCTGTCAGTAAAATGGGAGACAGTGATGGAGAAAGAGAGGCAATTAGATTAGCTACTGAAATAGCAGATGCTGATGCTACCATGCAAACAGCAGACCCGGATATAATACTCATCCAGGTCGCCAAAAGGAGATCTATAACCTTAAAACTTATAGAAAATGGACTGACACCTAGAGGTGGCACAGTCATATTCGTAATTGAGGCACACGAATATCGGCAGACAGAGGTATACTATACATGGATACATTTTCCAGCAGCAAATGCTGTAACAAAGTACTTCCACTATTACAAAGTAGAGGAACCTCCTGAAACGTACACTCCTTTCGAGGAGGTGGAAGTACCACTCAAATTCCAAGAGCATTTGCTCTTATTTGATGGCGCCCTAAAACATAATAATCACATTACAAGGCTCGGTCCTTTAGGAAGACCAGGAGCAACGTGGCCGGTCTTAGCCGGATACACACCACATCCAGACATCGACGAGATGACTGCACCAGAGCTATTAATACAGCTAAAACAACTACTAAAAATTCACAGACAATTAGTTCAGTATGTAATGCGGACTTCAACAATTCAGCCAGCGATTAAAATTCCACAGCTGACCCCTCACCAGGGGAACACAAATAAAATCACACCACAGAACATCCAATCCTGCCTAGGTAAAGTTCCAGCTAAACGGGAACAGATACCATTCTGGTTGGCACAGAAAATCACCCAAATAGAGGCGGTGTTTCCTGACACCACCCCATTAGAAAAACACAGGATTCTGACTATATGTCTCCCAATGGGAATCGCACCACACATTGAGGACTGTGACACTTGGGGTACGGTCTTTGCTTCAATCTACACAAAAACGCACGGTGTTCCATCCATTTCGGTAATACCAGATGTGCTAAAACAAATTCAAGGTGAATACGGTCCAGAACCTGCTTTAACTCTTGGTATGAAATTACTGAAAGACTTCAAGCAGGTCTCGGCTATATTACTAGCCAACATAAAGGGTGAAGCAGCAAACGTGGCGATCCGCCAGAGGTTAAAAGAGACAGATGTAGCAGACCAACCAGCTGAAATTGCCAGAATCATAGAAAAATCCTATGAAGAACTAGGCAGAGATAGTCTAGGTGGAATACCAGTAAAACCGCAACTGACTACAAGTCCAGAAAAAATATTTTTTAATAATATTTCACCAAAAAAGAACTGGGATGGAAATAAACAATCCAATCCTAAAGAAAAGAAATTCCAGTCCAGAGGAAGGTCTCCTAGGCGAAGAGAGAAATCTCCAAACCCGAGACAAAGGTCACCTCAGAGTGAACCCTCTGGGAATAGATATAACCTTAGAAATAGGGATAATATTAAAAAACCTGATAGATATCAAGACATTGATACACGTCCGTCTCAATCTTTTCAGAATTCCTCGCAGAAATCGGAAAGAAGAGGACGATCAGAAGAGCACGCCAAGTCCAAAGACAAGGAACCTGCTCAACTGAAAAAGAAATCACAATTTCCAAAAAAGAAGGTAGCCAGTATCAAGGTAGTTAACAATGCCGAGAATACTGAGGACACAACTGAAAAACGGAGAATGGGCTCAGACAATGCTAGACAGCGCAGCAGAGGTGAGCATAGCTCGCAAAGTCCTTATGAATCATCTGGAGACAGTGGACACGAATGAATACCTTCAAGTGGAAACTGCAGATACCAGAGTTAGCAAGCCCCACAAAATATATGAGATAACATTACGTATAGAGGGAGATAAGACTAGGAAAATAAGGGGACTATTTTGGGATAACCTATCCAAGGGCTATGACATCCTTCTAGCTGAAAAAGACTGGCCACCGGAGTTTGTCAGGGAGTGCCCTCATGGCGAAGAAGTAATTATGCCTGCCTTCTCGAATCAAATACCGATTCATAAAAAATACACACTTGCTAGAAAGTGGGCAGTGGCCTTAGCACCTGCTTTATATAAAAATCACGTAGGATGGGATGAGGATTCTCCTCCTCACAAAGTCCAGTTAAAATCACAACCTACTGCACAAAGGCAGTACCCAATTAAGCAAGAAGCTAAAAAACAAGTAAATGAAATACTAGATCAGCTAGAATACCAGGGGGTGATTGAAACTTGCACCTCACAAATGAACAATCCTTTGTTTCCGGTCTCCAAACCAGACAATTCGTACCGTCTAGTTTTGGATTACCGACACCTTAACACATGTTGCAAAACTTTTGCAGTGCAAAACTCACACAGTGCTGCACTAATGAATAACATAGTGCGCAAAAAATACAAAACAACCTTGGACATCTCCAACGGATTCTTTTGTCAAAACATAGCACCAGAGAGCAGATATTTAACTGCATTTTCAGTAAATGGCACTCAAAAACAATTCTGTCGGTTAGCCCAGGGGTACAAGAACAGCCCGGGGGTATTCTCAGCGAGAGTAACAGAATTACTACAACTATATGATGATGAAGCATTATCTTATGTCGATGACATTTACTTAACAGATGATGACTTGGAGACTCACTTGAAAAGAGTGAACACCATAATACTTGGTTTCGCTGCAGAGGGTTACAAATTCAACTTCAAAAAGTCCAGAATTGCCCATCTGACGGTCCTATTCTTAGGATATGAGTTATCAAGTGAAGGCAAAAGCCTGGCAGACAATTTCCTAGAGAAATGTGCCGTAATCCAAGCTCCTAAAACACTAAAAAACCTACAGTCAATTCTAGGCTTCCTAAATTTCGGAAGAACTTACATTGCAAATTACGCAGAAAGGGTCAAACCCCTTTACGATCTAATTAAACCAGACTTTAAAAGATCCAGTTGGACTCAAGCACACACAGAAATTTTGAGATCCTTACAAACAGACATGCTAATTAAAACAAAATTAGAAACCCGTGATAATACACGCAACCTTGTGATCCGAGTCATCCCAGGGAGATGCGGATTCACATACCTAACCTCTAATGAGGGAGATAAGGTACCAATTGCATTTAAATCGCACTTGTACACTAAGGCTGAAATGAAATTTAGCCCAACGGAAAAAATTCTTACAGCAACACAGACAGCTATAGCAAAAGAACGAGCCCTGGCACAAGGTAAACGAATAATAATCGTGACACCAATACCAGCCTTAGAGGCGGTAACAAAGGCAAGCATTCCTAATGCGAAAGCACTCCATCCGAGATGGATACAATGGGCTAACTCTCTTGCTGCAACAGACGTGGTGTACGAATTTGATCCTTACTTAAAAACACAAGAATTTCTACAATATGAATTCGAATGTCCTCTGCCAACCGAAATTCTGCCTCTAGACCAATACGGCTGTATAATATATACAGACGGATCAGCACAACCCGCAGTAGGGGGTAAACAAGCTTACAGTGCTGCGTGCGCGATTGTTAAAGGTCGTTGGCACGAAGGGAAATTTAAACCAACCCTAACTAAGACCCAATCTCTAGGAGATTGCACAGCTCAGCGAGCTGAATTACTAGCATTCAAGATGGCGCTTGAAAATACCGATCGAGAATTCCCCACACTCATAGTGTGCGATTCGTATTATTGCGTTCAATCTTATAATGAATACTTGCAGATCTGGCTTCAAAATGGTTTCAAGGATGCGAAAGGAGGCACAATCAAGCATAAAATGCTATGGGAACAAGTAGCTCTTTTACAAAAAGAACTACCAAAGACTCACGTGATACATACACTGAGTCATCAACGTGATGGCGTTCACGTTGCAGGGAATTCATTGGCTGATGAGGCCGCGAAGGCAGCTGTGCAAACGGCTTCCGTAGCTGCCATCACCCGGTCAAAAACAAAAATAGACAGCGAAATATTACAAGCTGTCAGCGCTTCTGAAAAGGATTCGATAGAACCACTCCCTAAAGGCTTTCCATTAAAGTACTCATACATAGCAGATGAAAACAATGTTCCTTTTGCTCAAATCCCTGGAGTGGGGGATAGGGCAATTCCAAACATGGAACACAGATTAGGACTAATAATAGCGGCACACGAAGGGCTTGCTTCTACCCATGCTGGCGTCTCAGCCACAGTATCATTATTAAAACAGAGATACTGGTGGCCGCAAATGAGAAGACAAACAAGGAACTATGTTCTAGCATGTGAAATATGTCAAAAAATGAAAGTATCAACTGTGAGACGTCCAGCACAGACGCCCCTTCTAATCTCGGATAAACCATTAGCCTGTGTTTATCTAGACCACTGTGGTCCCTTACAAAGGGACGGTAACTATAAATATATCTTGGTCGCAGTGGACTCATGCACGAGATTCATATGGATGTGGCCCCAGCGAACGGCTGACGCCAGAACTGTTATAAAAGATTTGCGGGTCTTTATCGGCACATACGCAATTGGCATTCTGCATTCGGACAATGGTCCTGCTTTTAGCTCTCGGGCTTATAAGGAGGCCATGGTCAGCATGGGCGTGCAATTGCGGTACTCTTGTCCATTTCACCCTGAGGGGAACGGAATTGTTGAAAGAAAAAACCGTGACATAAAGCAATCTATAACGGCAAAGGTATTAGGTTCGGGAGCTGGGTGGGTCAAACATCTAATAAGTGTCCAACGTAGTCTAAATAACTTGCCAAGAAATTCTCTGAAGGGATTCAGTCCGTACGAATTATTATTCGGAACTAGGATGTTGATCTCTGACCTTGATAGTCAGACTTCAGTGGTAACAGAAAAAAGCTTTGATGTCAAAGACCGTTTGGCTATTTTGCAGGACTTAAACAAAACAAGAAAAGACCTGAGCAACATACAGTTGAAAGAACAGCCAACGACCACTGAAGAATCACCACCTGTCCCAGCAAGACCTGTCTGGATTCCAAAAGTCGGGGATCTAGTCAGGGAGAAGATCGCGGTAAAGAAGGAATTTGGGCCTTCTTACAGAAAAGCAGTTCCTGTATTGTCTGTCAACGGGACAAGATCAGTTGTACTACCGCCACTTGCTGGAAAAAAGGAGAACCGAGTTGTATCCATCGACCTGGTAAAACCACAACATGTGGCCGATAACCAACAGTAGGCCAAGTGGACTCCCAATAAGTAGCAGAACACCAAGGTTTGCTACCAGTACAGAGGTCCTATCAAAGAGGCTCATCACATTCGAAACGCCTACAGAAGAACAACAAGGACTATGCAACAATGCAATAGAACTTAGACCTCTGAAAACCCAAATAAAGACATTTAGCAGAGACACACCAATCTATACAGAAGTACCAAGTGAAAATGCAAGAAACAAAAATCCTGAACCAATTGGAACAATTGACAGAACTGCATCCGGTTACTTCATCAACTTCGATGATTCCTCTGAAGGCTTCAGCGAACAAAAGACACAGCCATCATCAAAATCCTTTAAAGACAAAGCGAAGGAACTTTTGAAACAACTGAAAGAAACATATCTAGTTTCTCCATGGATTGAATTTTGGGTGGGTTTTGGTGCATTTATCCTCATACTTTGGCTCATCATGGTATTTACCTTGGGACGCTTCATTGAGGGAAAATATGCTAAAATGGACACAGCAAGTCAGAACATCAACTTGGTCCTCAAACCACACACATCTTCACACGTCGAGAAAAGAGAACTTTCTTCAGAACTTTCTTCAGCCAACTTCACAGCAATTCCAATATCTGGTGGGGTAGCCTGGGACAACACTGACTATGAAATTTATGGTCCGGTCGAGATCCTGAAATATCCACACCAAATCAAGATCTCCTTGAGTGACTTTGCGAAACCAAACTCATTTGCTGATGATTGGGACTTTGAAAGTATAAACAATATGATGTCTGACTTAGTAATGTCTGCTAAATTTACAAAACATGATTATTTGCAGGGTTCTACAAATTATGACAGCATGTACTGCTATAACCATTATGGTAACCATTTCTTGCATAAATCTGCACAACCTAGAAATGTTTTAAATTTTAATCAATGGGAACATTGTGCTACACCTCCAAAAGGGAGCTCTAGAACCGTGTATGGCAAATATTCATATTTTTCAGGTTTTAACATAACTAATGCTGAAACATTTTATTACACATTGTCAAACAAGACAGGGATGAAAACCATGATAACCAACACAAAATTGATATATTCAGATTCTTTCTTTGAAAAAATGAATACTTTTGGATTTGATTATTGGGACAAACATGTTGATTTGAAAAGTGTTTGGGGTACAAAAGAATGGCAAGTACAGGGTATAGAAGCTTTGTTTAGAGCCTGCATGATCCCAGAACAAATGATATTTTTAAATGACACCGTTCAACAAACCACCTGTCTTGGCTTAGCCAAAATCAAAGATTTAAATAACCTGTCTATTCCAAAGCCAACAATGTTTAGCAATAACTCTGAAACAGATGAAGAAATAGACATAAACCATATACTTAACCAAAACAGAACACATCCTGATTGGAAACAATGGTTGATCTGGCCCACAGATACAAATAACTGTCAAGATAGATTCCTGAATAAAACACAGGGTTTCAAAGTGAACAGGCCAGACCCTAGATATCCCCAAAGACATCACCCAGGGATAATAACAACCTACAGTGTGGGCAAATTATGCCTGCAATGGCTACAAACTTCCACACTGCCTGAAATTAAGCAACACCTAACTTTACTTACTGATGGTGCTGACTTGCGTGATTTCATAATGGGACCACGCAAACAGCGTCAAAAGCGTTTCATAGCAGCCTCTGTATATGCAGCATACAATGAGGCCTGGAAGGTTACTCAAATTGAGACAGCAGAAAGAATACGGGAAATTGACCGTATTAATTTGGAAAAATCACTTTCTGTAGTGGACAATGGGTTAATGACTCTGTCCTCCAGAATTTTTTCATTGGACAGCATTGTGTCTTCAGCAATCGATATATTATCGCAAGACTTACTGTTATTACAACATGGTCAGTCACAATTGCGTTCTATTGTACAGCTTGGCTGGACGTTACAAAATCTGCGTTCAGGCTATGTGCCTTGGCGTTTAATCAACACAACGTCACTATTTCAAATCTTTAACCTTACTGATAGACAAATCGGTATGGCGCAGAAGGGTGCTGATTATACAATCTTGAGCATTGAAAAACTAGAAAGATTACCGTTGACAATGTCAGAACGACCTGTCAGTGAATGGATAATCCACGGAATCATAAATATTCCAATCTCAACCTTCAGGTTTCAATACTGCCAAAAATATATACAGGCTGGCATGTACGAGAAATTGGGAAAGGGGTACCTTAAAACAACATGGAACCTGCCCTATTCACATGCATGTATCAGTAACAAAGGACAGAAAGTGTTTCTTAGTGGCATCAATTGTGCTATGTCACTAAGCGGCACGCTTCTGTGTAACGGTATTAGTTTGCACGGAGCCTGTGAAGGGAATTCATACAACCTTTCATGTCACCAGCAAGGCGCACCTGCAACTGAAATAGAACCATTCTTTCAAAGACTCTATAATGGGAGTTACATTCTTATTGTAGACCGCAGATGCTGTAGTCTTATGCCCGGGACTCCTTATCTCGTCACTACGACGGCGAAGGTCAAGTGCTGTGGACGTTCTTTGTTCCCCAGCTCCTTTCCAGACAGGGAGGCGAGGGCATGGCCCAGTTTGAAAATTACTTCTATTCGAATAGACACTTTAAGCAGAATGAAAACAGTGCTTCTTCAGACGCCTACAAGGCTCACGTCATCTAAAGAAACGTATGATCTACAAGTCGCAAGGACGACTGCAGAGATACATACATTATTATCAACTAATTCCCCCGTACATTTCGCGGAAATCCTGAGCGAAATCTTAAATATTTCTGATACCACAGGGGTCTCAAAGGTATTTAAGACAGTATTTTCGATGGCATTAACACCATTCAAAGCCATACTGGGTATTTTTCCAGACTTCGTCCATTCGATTTTTGGCGGACTTCCCCTGATCCTAGGACTAATTGCAGGAATCCTATTCCTAGTCCTTATTTTTCGTTATGGCAACCCATGTCACAGATCAAACTCTCGCGACAATGGAAGATACGATCCTAGCCATTGGATACCGGGACCGGATATCAAAAATCCTGGGACTATCCCGGCTTAGAGACCTAAACATGACTTGGTTTCTATCATTTCGACCAATGTGGCAAAGGTGTGTTTTACCTGTACTAAGGTGTCTGCTATGCGGAGAAGAATGCGTGTTAGACACCTGTCTGACGCTACAATCGGATGCGCCGGTGGATGCAGATACACTGTTGGTTCCTACCAAGGTTCACGCACTGTGCTGCCCTCAAAGGCTGCCAATTCTGATGACGGCATTCCTGGAATCTTCACCACTGCGATTGAAGAGTAGTGAAGTTCAAGATGAAAGCAGCATCGAACAGGTACGACCTTCTGTCAGCAATGCAAATCAGAATGTCAATGGAGACAATCATGCGCATGAATGCATGGTTACCCCTATTTCCGACTTAGAGGAACTTTCCCATGAAGCTGTTGACAGTTTTTTCGAAAGCCTGAATGATATGATGTTCTCTCCGGAACAGAAATAGAGACTTTTGAGTAAACTCGCACACGGCGTTCCCTGAATTCGGCCTTCAACTTTAAAAATAAAGTCACATGAACAATTACAATCCAGTTCACGGACAGCAACTTTTTTCAGCAAGCCCCTAAAATATTTTTCTATATATTTTTTCCCGGGACACTGATTTTCTGCTTAAAGTAAGAGACTATTCCTAGAGAACTAAGATTTCTATTTTAGATACTTTATAGACTTTATAGACTTTAGCTGCCCGCTGGTATGTTCGCAATAGATTTTATGTGATGAAATGGTTTCGACTTTTTTTCTGTATAGCCATATTAAGAGCCATTTCATGTGTATTTCTCATATACCAACAATCAATAATGCATAACAATGCATGTTCACTTTTGCATTTAATTCATAGCTTAAGTGCATACAATATATATGACTGCAATTTTTCAGTATATTTGAAAATTTCGAAATGCATTTATGTATTTTGGGGTGGTAAGGTATACACTATACTCTATAGTATGTTGTACTATGTTATACTATGCATAGATTAGTAGATATGACCATAGTTAGCGTGGAGTGGGTGTCGTGTATTTCTATAGGTTCTGATTCGATCCCCCTATTCCTGACCCTATTCTGGTTAAACTTACTAGCTAGTTAACTAACAGTCAGCCCATGAGGCAAGAAATCCCCCATGATGCAGATACCGTTATCTGACGCAGTCACACTACGGCACAGGAACGTGTTATCTGATTAGGTCATAACGCTTGAGATCTAATTAGACAAGCGATATTCCTCCAGCCCCTGATAAGGCATACGACGTTCTCATAACAAATCAAACCTATGACAACCTGGATAATCCGTGCGGCCATTGTTTTGATTTCACAGAGAACTTTAGTAAAGAATGTGCTAACGAGCAATTCGTATGACATCTTTATTGACGTACCTATGTCCATCCTTACGTCAATCTCGGCACCTTTAAGGTATAAATATTGCCGACCTTGCCCTATGCAAACACACGCGTGGTGACAAGACGGAGCAGCCATACTTGCCGAAGCCGAGAGCAGAAGCAGACCCCGCAGGCAGCAGCCCCGCCTTCCTGACGCGCTGAGAGACGCGCTGCTATCTCAAGCCGAGAGACCCAGCACCGGCGCTTCTGGGCAGCCCTCGCAGGCAGCCTGGAATATCGAGAGCAGAGAAAGAGATACCATTCCTCATTCATCCTAAATTCCAGGTACAGAACTGAATAACCCCTCCTAGAGAATTCTTTAGTTATTCACTTGGCAAAAACAAACTTAAACTAAACTGTAACTTTCTATTCCCGCCCACGCATTAGACTTAGGTCAGGTACACGGGGTAGGCGTATTTAGAAACACCAGTTGAGTACGTTTAGTCAAATGTATATGTGTATGTAAATATATTTTAATCATTTTAAACATCATATGGCTCAGAAACCATATCAATGTTTTTACAGTATTATTTTATACTATTGCTTCTAATGTATGCACTTTACTTAACTATAAGTATTGCAATAATATCGATCCATTTCTCTTGTACGAGAAAAGAGACTGATCAATAAATAACATCTTTTATTGAACACGCCCGTCTCTTCCTTTTCTCTACATTCTGATGAGACTAAGAATGCACGTACTGACTGAGTAAAATAATTGCCTTGTGCTCACACGACTCTCGAGATTGACTCTTGATTAGGGGAGAGCAAAGTTGTCATGTTCTATGGTTGTCAGAAACTAAATCCCTTCTTGTCTAATCAGGGGAGTTCATCCTTCCTTGAACATTCGAGAAAGTTTCTAGCGAACTCTGAGCTTAGCTGGCAAACCCAAAAATTAAGTCTAGTTTCGACAGTAGTAGACCTAGTTAACGTCTGGCCTAGGCCTTTACTGCTGTAGGTACTATTCCAATGCGCAGAGCCTATTGGGAAAATAGGAGCTACACTACAGGACAGATGCTCACCCCATTCCAAGAGCAGATGAGCTCATTGACAGATTGGCTTCTGCCAAGTTTCTGAGCACATTTGATTTGACAGCTGGCTACTGGCAAATCAGACTAGCTGAGGAGTCAAAAGCCAAAACAGCATTCTCTACCCCTAGTGGACATTATCAGTTTGTGGTAATGCCCTTTGGTTTGAAGAATGCACCTGCCACTTTCCAAAGGTTGGTGAACCAAGTCCTTGCTGGGTTGGATGACTTTTGTGCAGCATATCTAGATGATATTGCTGTCTTTAGCTCCACCTGGGAGGATCACCTGATCCACCTGAAGAAGGTTTTGGAGGCTCTGCAAAAGGCAGGCCTAACTATCAAGGCTACTAAGTGCCAGATAGGGCAGAGTAAGGTTGTGTACCTGGGCCACCTAGTAGGTGGGGGTCAGGTTCAACCACTGGAGAGCAAAATCCAGACCATACAGGACTGGGCTCCTCCAGTTACCCAGACACAAGTCAGAGCCTTCTTGGGCCTGACTGGGTATTACAGAAAGTTTGTGAAAAACTATGGGTCTATAGTGACACCATTAAATGACTTGACATCCAAGAAGATGCCAAAAAAGGTTCAGTGGACAGTTAGCTGTCAAAAGGCATTTGATGACCTGAAGAAGGCCATGTGCTCTGCACCTATCCTGAAGAGTCCTGACTACTCCAAACAGTTCATTGTACAGACAGATGCTTCTGAGTTGGGGGTGGGAGCTGTGCTCTCACAACTTAATCAAGATGGTCAAGACCAGTCCATTGCTTTTATTAGCAGAAGGCTGACCCCCAGGGAGAAACGTTGGTCAGCCATTGAGAGGGAGGCCTTTGCTGTGGTTTGGGCCCTGAAGAAGTTGAGGTCCTACTTGTTTGGAACTCACTTCCTAGTTCAGACAGACCATAAGCCCCTCTTGTGGCTCAATCAGATGAAGGGTGAAAATCCCAAACTGCTCAGGTGGTCCATTTCCCTACAGGGGATGGACTTTACAGTGGAGCACCGCCCAGGGACTGACCATGGTAATGCAGATGGTCTCTCCAGGTACTTCCACTTAGAACATGAAGACTTATCTGGTCAAGGTTAGTTTAATGTCCCTGCGTTTGGGGGGGGGGGGTTGTGTAGGAGAGTAGGGTCTGCTATCCTATGGTCACCCTAAATTTTTGCTTTTTGCTTCACTGGTTTTCGACTACTGAGGCTGTGGGCCTGCTGATCAGACCCCCAGCCTGCTGTTCTCTCACTAAATTAATGATACATGTGCTATAGGCACATACCACAATTGGAAATGGACTCCTTGTCAGCCCCTGTATAATGCACTATAGGTGCCCAGGGCATAGGGGCCACCAAGGCCTACCAGGGGCTACAGCATATCTTCTGCCACCCCTGGCTGGTTCTTAAATTAACACAACTGGCTGATCACTCAGCTGGGGTAAGGTGGTGTAATCACCCCTTACTTAGATATAGTATAACTATATCTAAACCTATATCTGGACACATATTAACCTGTGAGCCACTCCTATGGAAGGCCTCATCAATCCTGGAGGCAGAGTGCGTGGTTTAATGTGAGATGGAGCTCTAGCATGAGCTGAGCCTGTCTGCAGCTGTCGGGAACAACTCCCTAAGCTGTTTCAGGATAATGCCATACCATATACTCTTAAGTGCATTATAATCCTCGCGGTTATATAGCAACTTTGGTTTGGCTTTATCGAAACATGTTGTGTAAGGTGTCATACGATTTGGAATACTATCCCCTCGCCAGTTCTGGCGACGGGGATAGCATTCCACCCCTCTAGAGGGGTAAGACATGTTACTTTACTTAAATGCGGTTAATTTCTAAAAGGATCTTGGATCCACAAAATGGATGCCTCTGCCACAGACACGAGTCTGACCCCCTGAAGCTGACCGAAACTCAGCCAAATGGGGCCTGGACAAAGGGTTTCCTGTCGCAGGGAGGTGCTACACCCCCTCAGACAGGAGATAGTGGATTGTAGCGGGGAGGTTTGAAAGAAACCAGACACTGCTTGGGGCGCACAAGGCTGCCCCTTGCATAATCCGGCCAAACCGGTTCTGGGGCACTCCAGCCCTCGTGCCAGGGCGGCCTGGATGAAAGGAAGGGGGTGTATCCACCCACTTCCTGGGTCCCACCCATAGGAGGGGACCTAGCAGGTAATCCAGCCCCCAAAATTAGTATAAGACTGGGAGCAGTGCCAATGCACTTCAGATTATCCTGATGAAGCATAAGAAACGAAACTCTGGACCCTTCGACATCCTACTCAACGTAGAAGACTGAAGAATCTCCCTTGTGGTCAAGGAGTGACCACTCTGTGCAAACAGGCACCATCCAGCCTTCGACGTCTGCTTTGTTGCAGTTCCCGCCGGAACTCGAGCGACAGAGATCGATGAGATCAAGCTTGCCTGCCTTCCAACAGCCCGATCCACAGTCCCTGCAGAGCTGAGACCCGTGGAGGCGACCGGAAGCGTGGGGCACGCCATCTTGGAAAGACCACGAGACGCTGACCGTGCAGCCCACGAGTGACCCTCGAAGCTGTACACCGGGGTTTGAGAAGCCCCAACCCTGAGCCACACTTGCACCGAAGTTCAGCCCTCCACACTCGACGAGTGCTGCGTGGGGCCCTTCTGCTTCTTTTGGCTCAACGCGTTGGCCCGGTCACTTGCCAGCCGGCTAGTGGCCCCTGTGCCAATGAAACTTGAAATTCGACCTGCGAATCTGGTTGCTCTAGATCTGCACCAGCTCCCCTGAAAAGGAGCCCCCACTCTGACCCTCCTGGTTCGAGTGAGAAACAATCTCCCGGTTCCGCGTGGATTGCTTTTGCCAAGTGTTGTTTGCTCCAATCTTGAAGCCGACAGCGCCGACGGCGAGAGCCTGCGTGGGACAGATCGTGACCCGCTCCTGGACATCGTAGATGCCCCAGAGCCCACGGGACAGCGGAGAGAAGCTCCTTGACGACCACCTGATTGCGCCCGACATTGCCTGGTTCCGTCCTGGTTCCACCCTGGTCACTGCTGAGTGACCCAGACTCTGTCCCCTCTGCTTTCAGGTACTTTTCGACTCGAGTCCACCCTTTGACTCCACCGGACACTTCTCTTTCACCCCGCCTGCAGCCCTTTCAGCTTCAAGCACCAAGAGCCTGCGTGACGAAACCCGACTCAACTTCGACCCTGTGCACCCGCTTCCTGTGGGTGAGGTAACTTTGCTCCGCCGGTGTTCCCACACTGGTACACATCTCTAGGGTCTGTGTCTTAAGTTTTGTTCCTCTAGGTTCAGCGGAAGTGTCCTTAAACTTTAACTTTACAACTTTTACGCACCATTGGTTAACATTGGTGCATGCGTGCGCTTTCCGCACTGCACCCGAATCCCGTGGGCCTCTCCCGACTTCAGCATTGCTTGTCCCGACTGCTCCCAGCGATTCCCTAGGCCCTAGGCCTAACCACTGTTCGATTGGTATCTCTTATACCACTTGTTTAGTATATGGTTTGAGTGGCCCCCCGCCCTCATCCATAATTGTGCAACTTTGTATGTTTAAACTGTGCTTTTGATTTAACGCTTGTGCCCCTTTATTCATAAAGAATACTGGGGATTGTTTTTAGTAATAAATACATATATTTTTTATAATATATACTTGTGTGGTGTCCTTTCATTTGATATTACAGGATTGTATGTGGTAAAACAGCTCGCTTAACACGACCTCTTAAGTTAAGCCTTTAGGCTGCTTAGTCCATGCTACCCCTAGGATAGCTTGTCTAACAAGGTTGACTTACAACCAGACACCATAAGGGATTGTTTGGTCTGATAACCGGTAGTTCCAGAATTGGAAACATCACCTATCAGGCCAACTTCTCACAGTGGGTATCAGGGCAGCTCCCAGCATAGCCGGCCACCAGGAGTCGTCCCATGCGGAGTGGGTGGATCTGAGGATTAGGACCTCCTGTCTTGTCCGAGTTCAGTTTCAGCCGGCTAGTCTTCATCCAGTCTGCAACAGCCTTCATTCCCTTTTGGAGTTTGGATTTGGTGGTGGCCAGGTGAGGGAGAGGATCCACTGGGTATCGTTAGTGTACGAGATGATGTTGAGGTAGTGTGCTCGGATGATGTTGGCGAGCGGTGCCATGTAGATATTGAAAAGGGTAGGGCTGAGGGATGATCCTTGGGGTACGCCGCAGGTGATCGCGGTGGCTTTGGATCGGAAAGGGGGAGGCGGACTCTCTGGGTTCTGCCGGTGAGGAAACAGGTGATAAAAGTAATTAGCAGTATAAGCACATTAAACAAAATAAATAGTTCCACCATCTTTCTTAAACAATGTACATATGCCAGCATATAAAAACTGTATCAGGCGTTTTCCTTCAATGCCTACCTGTGTGTGGGTGTGTGTGTGTGTGTGTGTGTGTTTGTCTCTGTCTCCCATTCCCTGGAGGGAGTGTTTGTAGCTCCCCATTGTAGAAGAGTCAGTCGAGAAGGAGCACACTGCATTGAATAATTTCTTGGTAAACACTTTTTATTAGTATTGCAGGAAATCACAATGATTGATTGTCTCTTTTTTATTCTTCTTTCCCACAGGGTCTTCCACTTTAGTCCCTTAGGTGAGCCTTGGCCGCCTTCATCCCTTGGACAGAAGGAAAAGGCTCAGGTAAGTGTTTTTGCTTTATGGTTTAGTCAAGGGAGGATGTGAGAAATAAGTAATAGCTATGCATAAATGTGAAGGGAGGGGCTAGAGGTTGGAGTAACCAAAAGAAAAAGAGTAGCCGATGATTTCTGCTTTTGTCTTTCTTTTCCGTCTCACTTATTTCCTTTACCCTGGGTCCCTTTCACCCCTCTGCCTCTTCGCCCGTCCCTCTCTGACTCAGCCCCTTTCCAAAAGCCCCGTAGACGCCCATGTACCTGGAAGAGCAAAGTCCCTCCGGGGCCGTGGCGTGGAGGCGACTTTAAATTTCGAGATGGCATTGACTGATCGGAAGTCTATACAAAAACAGATGGAACATCCGGTTCAGAACTATGACAATGGGGGAGGACCAGTTACTGCTGGAAGGTTTTATGACTCCTAGTTGTAACATACTCTCTATTGCGGCAGGAACCGTGACCCGCCTAGCGAATGGTATTCTGTAGGGGCGTTGTTTTATTACTTCATTTGGTGGGGTAACAATGGCATGCTCGACAATTGTTGTTTTTCCCGGGAGGTCGGAAAAGATCGAGGAGAAGGACTCTAAGAGGGTCTGAAGAGACACTTTTTGTTCCTCTGTTAGATGTTCGTTTATGAGCAATTGAGTCAATGTTGAAGGAATGGGTTTTTAGTCAGACAAAACGTAATGGGTGTCTTTGGGATGGGGTCCCAACAATTTCTTTAGTAGATTTATGTTTTATATCTGGGTTTTGGTTGAGGAAAAGCGTAACCGGTAAGTAGTGAGGCCTATCCTTTCAACAACTACATATGGTCCCTTCAATTCTGCCCTTTTTTGGTGTATAGAGGAAGGTAGGAGTAGGAGCACCTAGTCATGGACTTGTAACTGTTGTCACCTCTTTCCTTTATTGCAAGACATCTGCTAGCTTCATAGAGCTTTTTCTAGGTTGTCGTGAGCAAAATCTCACCGTTTCTGTATGCGGTTTCTTAGGCTTTGGGTGTATTCTAGAGGGTGTTGTGTGTCTTCTTGTTTCTCTTGTTCCCAGTCTTCTCTTGTCATTTCTAGCAAGGTTTGTGGCTGTCTCCCGTAAAGAAGTACAAAGGGAGAACAACCCAAGCTTCTCTAAACCTGGCTTCAAATAACAAAGAGGGCGAGTGGCAACAACATGTCCCATTCTTTCCCTTCGGTGGTTAGCATTTTCTTCATGGTTAGCTTGAAGGTGGCGTTATATTGCTTGCACAGACCCTCTATCTGAGGGTAATAATCCGATGTTCTTATTTGGGTAATTTTCAAGGTTTTACAGACTTGTTTCATTAACCACTTGCATGCTAATGACAAGGTGAACTCGTCATGAGGCACAATGAATCTGTGCTCATGACAAGGTCAATTCGTGTATAATGGGAAACATAAATCTGTAGCGCACGAGGGGAAAACCCTTTAGCAGCCAAGTGGTTAAACGAGAAACAAAGGGGGTACCCTGGTCTGTCAAAATCTCTGTGGGAAATCCTACCCTCGAAAACAGTTCTAGTAACTTTTCACTGATGTTTTTTTCGTGCTTGGTGTTCGTAGGAGAAATGCTTCTGGGTATCGAGTTGCGTAATCGACAATAACCAGTATATAGATTTATAATTTTTTTGATTTTGGGAGAGGACCCAGTAAATCCATACTTATCCTCTCAAAGGGGTTATCGATGATTGGCAGGGGGGTTTTGAGGTCCTTCTTCTGACATTTCACACTCCCTGCAGTATTTATCTACATTGGCGAATATCCCTGGCCAATAAAAAATATCTCAACACAGTCTGGGTTGTTTTTTCAGGCACACTGTGACCTGCTAGAATGTGTGACTGGGAAAAAAATAATATTTGATAGCGAAATCTCTTGAGAACCACTAATTGTGGGGGATTGTCTTGTTTTCCTATCCTGTATATTAAATTGTTTTTGAGGATGAATGAGGATGAACTCACCCTCTCACCCTCACATACCCTCTCACCCTCATACACCCTCTCACCCCCCTCACCCTCATACCCCCTCACCCTCATATCCCCTCACCCTCACCCTCACACACCCTCTCACCCTCACACACCCTCTCACCCTCTCACCCTCACACACCCTCTTACCTTCACATACCCTCTCACCCTCACCCTCACCCCCTCACCCTCACACCCTCACCCTTACACCCCCTCACCCTCACACCCCCTCACACCCTCTCACCCTCACACACCCTCTCACCCTCATACCCTCACACACCCTCACCCTCACACACCCTCACCCTCACACCCTCACACCCCCTCATCCTCCCACCCCCCCACCCTCACCCCCTCACCCTCACACACCCTCACCCTCACACACCCTCACCCCCATCACCCTCACCCCATCACTATCTCCCCCTCACCCTCTCTGACCCGCACACCCCATCACCCTTACACCCCCTCACAACCCCTCACCCTCACACCCCCACACCCTCACTCACCCTCACACCCCCCTCGCCTCACACCCTCTAACCCTCACACACCCTCACCCTCACATACCCTCACCCTCACACACCCTCACCCTCACTCTCTCACAGCCCCTCTCACCCTCACACACCCTCACTCACCCTCACACCCTCACCCTCACACCCACTCACCCTCACACAGCCTCACCCTCATACACCCTCACACACTCTCACACACTCTCACACCCTCTCACACTCACACAGCCTCACTCACCCTCACACCCTCACCCTCACACCCCCTCACCCTCATCCTCACACCCCTCACCCTCACTCACACCCCTCAGCCTCACAACCCTCTCACCCTCACACCCCCTCACCCTCACTCACCCTCACACCCCCTCACCCTCACTCACCCTCACACTCCCTTCACACACCTTCACATACCCTCACACACCCTCACCAGCATAGCATAAACAAACCCAGTATAGCATAGCATAACAAAAAAAGCATAGGATAGCAAAACATAGCATAGCATAACAAAACAAAGCATAGGATAGCAAAACAAAACATAGCATAACAAAACAAAACATTTCAAATGCATATCTATGACCGATACCCATTCAGATTCAGTTACTGTTGATGAAGTAGATTTCCTATTAGATCTACTCAGTTTGTTTAATAGAATCCAGAAGCCTCTTGACTTTTGCAAGCATATAGAGCTTTTGCCCACAACTATTGCTTTTCTTGCATTTTGTCCTTCCAGACCATTTTCCTTACTCCTGTATTTATCTTTTTAAGTTTTACTCTGTAAACTTTTTGACCAATCCCAGGATTCTGCTACGTCCTTTTTAGGTCTCGTAGAGAGACCTATTACGGTGTAACCAAAAATTTTAACTAAAGCGGATTTCGACGAGTGCATGAGTTCTCGTGACCGCGCTTTTATCCGAGCCGCCTGCCTCCGAGAGCTTTAAATTAAAGCCATCTGTTGCTTCCCCAGCGCACTCGGCCTCACTTCTCCTCCCCCTAATTAACACACACTTCTAGCACGGCCGCGAGGCCGTGCTTCAAAGGGATCCGCTCCGGCTTGCCCCACATGGCTGCATGCCCCCCAGAGTGTATGGCTCATGAACTCCTCGAACACTTGACACTTCTGCCCCTGCTTAGTGACGTAGGTTTTACTGGAAATACCCATGTGATTTTTACCAACAGGTAGAGCAACAGGTAGAGCGCAGCACTGCTGAGTCCCGGCCTCTGTCTCATCTCGGACCCCGACCATCGCCGGAGACTCGACCTCCGGCGCACTCACCCGCCTGTCACCTCTGAGTCAGAGCGCACTCTGCTGTCACCGTCCCTGCACTCTCGTCTCAGTATCAGACCTCTCTCACTCTCATCTCAGTGTGTGTCAGACCTCCCCCCTTACTCTCCGCTCTCATCTCTGTGTCAGACCTCTTTCCCCTCTCACTCTCTGCTCTCTCTTCCCTCTCACTCTCCGCTCTGTCTCCCCTCTCACTCTCCACTCTCTCTTCCCTCTCACTCTATGCTCTCTCTTCCCTCTCACTCTACGCTCTCTCTTCCCTCTCTCTGCTCTCTCTCCTCTCTCACTCTCCACTCTCTCTCCCCTCTCACTCTCCACTCTCTCCTCCCCTCTCACTCTCCGCTCTCTCTCCCCTCTCACTCTCCGCTCTCTCTCCCCTCTCACTCTCCGCTCTCTCTCCCCTCTCACTCTCCGCTCTCTCCCCTCTCACTCTCCACTCTCTCTCCCCTCTCCCCTCTCACTCTCCACTCTCTCTTCCATCTCACTCTCCGCTGTCTCTTCCCTCTCTCCACTCTCTCTCTCCTGTCTAGGCTGCTCTCTGACTGTCTCCAGTGGCCTCTGTCTGTCTCTGGTCACCCCTCCTCACCATCACACACCCTCACATCCACTCACCCTCACACCCTCACCCTCACCCACCCTCACATCCTCACCCACCCTCACCCACCTCATCCCTCAGTGGCACCACAACATCACTGAGCTCCACCACAGCATCAATCTGTGCAACCATTCAACAACAACTGGTTCAAATATAGTATCTCAATGTTTCAAGCTTTATTACAAATGTAACAAAAAGATGTTAATATTTGACATATGTTTTTGGATTTTCGTCACAATAAAATACACTGAACATAATCTTCACAAATGTTATTTACAAAAGTTTAAGCTATTGCCATTATAAATTACAATAACTTTTCTAAGTATTAATTATTAAAAAAAATGTAAAACCATTGTTATTTGTAATATCAATACATGTAAGTCACGTAAATACAACACATATTGCATTACAAATGCTATAGGTGTCACATTTACGAAAGTTATAACTATTGGCATGGTAAATGACAAAGCTATTAATTTCGCTATTTTCAAAAACAAAACCTAAATAAAAAATTTGTCATTTACAATACCAATAGCTCAAACTTTCCCAATACGAGACCTATTGCATTGCAAATGCTTGTTTTAATTGATGGCTTTCAAATGAAATTTTCACCAATGAACATGCTGGTTATTTCCTCCACTGACCTTTATTAGCATAATATTGAGATTGTGGTAATTAATTGCTTTGTGAAGAGAGATAATTTTTCGACAGCATTCGAATAATCTCCTTCAAAGTAAAAATCCACAATTGCCTGCGCAGTGTTTGTAATAGAATCTTTGGTGTTATCTGACCAATAAAGTTTCTTATAATTTACTGTTGTTATGTCTCCCGGAAGTGTCGTATAGTTTTCAAATCTTAGGCCATTTAGGTTTAACTCAATTATTTGTTGATCGCGGTCATTTATATATATTCCCTCTTTCCGATAAGACAACATTTTATGAAATAGAGTCAACTATGCTATGGTATAATCTATTCTAGCACTATGATCCCCTGCTTGAAAAGTCCATGCTGGCGGCGAATCTTGAGGAAATCGCCCATTTTGCCATCTAAGACCTATGGTTTCTAATTCTTATACAAGAGTCTTGCCGATGTTTTCATTCTTTTGTTCCCTCATACCCATTGCTGATGAAAAACTTGGAATTGACCATAAGTAATTTTGCCATTGTATTTCAACATCTCTAGCGTAAGACCAAAGCATATTCATGTTATAATCACCGGTAATAATAATCTCAGGTTGGGTGTCATTGTCCAGTTGCTGCAATATCATAATTATCAAATTGGTCGCCTTTGTTCTTCGTAATTATATACGTTGATTACTGGTTGGGTGTCATTGTCCAGTTGCTGCAATATCATAATGATCAAATTGGTCGCCATTGTTGAGACAAAAGGGCTAGGATAGGAAAGTTGCAGGGGAGTTGTTATTTTTATTCCCCAATCCCGAAAGAGATTATGTTCTTGCATAATAAGGCTGGCGGCAGTAGAAGATGTCCAAATTACTGATGTTGATTTGCGATTATTTTTTTATTTATAATTTTATTGCAGAAAACACAGAAAATACCAGCCTACAAGGAGCACTTCGGCTGAGCCGTATTAGGGAGTGTCGTAATGATTAGTACAGTGTCACACGGCCATTCAGCCCACATCCCGGAGTTCGGGCGGCAAGTGTTGACCATATGCTGAGGGCATACCTGCAAGAACCAGGTTAGGCATTCAAAGTCCATTCGATCTTCTGCTTTTTCTTTTAACCCCTCCCCCCCCCCCAACTTAACATTTTGACTGAAACCATTGCTACAGTCATGAAATTAGCCACATCATCCACTTCTGGCTGCCTTCGTGGTCAATTCTATAAATACTCATGCATACTAGTGTGCAGCCCATCCTCCCCCGCCCCTTCACCACCCAACACGAAATTGTAAGTCTTCATTTCCTTGTCTTCCCGCATTGCATTCCGGTCCTCCCAATGATCTCATTCAGGGCTTTATCATCCATTCAGATCCATTCTACATTTAGTAGCGGTCTCGCACCCCTCCTCTTTCCTGATGTCCTCCCTCACTGCCCCCCCTCCAATCCATGATATTGCCTCCATTTGGCCCATACCCTTTGGAACTTTTTGGGGCAGCCTCTTGCTTTATAGGTCATCCTTTCTGCGGCCATGTAAAGGTCTAGACCCCGTCTCCATTCCTCAATGTCTGGTGTCTCTGTGGCCCCCCAGTATTTTGCGATGTCCCTTTTAGCTACTACCAGTGCTAGCACCAGGAAAATGACCAGTGGGTGTGGCAGATCCACCTCGTTCGTCATGCCCAGTAGGGCCAGCTTAGGTTCCTGCAAGAGTTCCACCCCCAGGACTTCCCCCAGTTCAGTGAAAATGGTGTGGTAGAAGTCCCCTTGTTGTTGGCGGCACCGAAGACATGCCGGGTCGTTTATTTTCCCCATTTTAAGGAGTCGAATTCTAACGACATACGTTCTGTGGAGCACATTTAACTGAATAAGGCGTAGCCTTGATTTGATCGCCACTTCCCGGGGATGCATGAGGACGATCTCCCAATCCAGATCTTCCAGTGCCCCCACATCTGCCTCCCATATGCCCCTAAGTTTTGTCAAGTCACCTAGCATGTTGTTAGTCAGAGCTTTGTATGTGAGGGAGACCGCCTGGCCCATAATCTGTTCCTGAAGGAGTCTGCCCTCCAGTGGTGCATATTCCGGTATCTCTGTGAGCGTAATATTTTGGGCCCTCCAAGCATGTCTCAGCTGTGTGTGTTTGAACATTTGTGAGGGGTGCGGCCCAAATTCAGTCTGAAGTGCCTGGAATTACTTCAATTCTCCCCTGGAGATCACGTCCCCTATGCTCGATATGCCTATGTCGTCCCACCTTTGGAAGCCCCTCAGCTTACAGAGTTCTTTTAACCATTGGCAGTGCCATAACGGCGTCTGTCTGGTGGGTTTCCCCTCCCATCCCATATGTTTTGTAGCCTTAGTCCAGGCTCGCAGTGTGATTACCGTCGCCGGTAGGAGTGACTTCCTCGCCGTACCACCATATAGATAGTAGAGTATGTTTTTGGGCGACATTTTGTACCTTTCGAGCGCATATGTCGGGTGATCCGCCGGAGTGTGGATTCAATTAAGCATGAGCGCAAAATCCGCTACGCTCGCGGATTTTGCGAATTTTCGGTAAATCCGCGATCCGCGAACTCTCGCGAATTTACCGAAAATTCGCAATTCGCGAGCGGCGGATTCCGAGGCCAAAAGTTCAAGCCTTTCTGGCCTGTTGTTGTAACTAATTTACGATGGCGCCGGCAAGCTGCCAGCGCCATCGTAAAATAGTTACTAAATTAGCTTCAACAGGAAGCACTAATAGGTAAAATCAAGCAGGCGCTCGTGCATCTGCTTTATTTTATCTATTCGAGCTTCCTGTTGAAGCTAATTTAGTAACTATTTTAGGATGGCGCTGGCAGCTTGCCGGCGCCATCGAAAATAGTTAACAGGCCAGGCAGCTGTGCCCTCTTCCCAAATATACCATCGAAAATTGGCTGTGATGCTGGACAGAGGCCTTTGCATCCTTGACTTTCACGAGCGCAATCCTCGTGCTGTTCCTGTGGCCAGGAGCTTTTATAGCTCACTCAAGGGACCCCTGCGCCCTTCGGCGCGATTGCATAGTAACACACACCTGGTCGCTGTAGACAACTCTCTGGCACTTTAGGCAGCTGTAGTGTAGTGAAAGCACTATACATTTACGCAACGAGGTATGGCACAAAACGGTGGCGTCTTCTTGAATAAATATGAAGGGCAGGGTTCATTCTGGCACGATGGTCCTGGCACAAAAATTAAACCTCAACCGGAGGCACTTACAGATATCATTGAAGCATGTGCCCTAGTTGAAGCTTAAATTCAGTGACTCATTCATCGGCCCAAAAAACAATCGTGAGCGTTGTCAAGGCTGGGCAGCTGTGCCCTCTTCCCAAATATACCATCGCTAATCAGCTGTGATGCTGGACAGATGCCTTTGCATCCTTGACTTTCACGAGCGCAATCCTCGTGCTGTTCCTGTGGCCAGGAGCTTCTGTATCTTCATCCGCTGCTCTGATCGGTCTCTGACCTTTTATACACACAAGAGGCATGTGCACTCGCATGGAAGCCCCGCCCCAAATCCACAAATCCGTCAATCCGCAAATACGCAGATTTTGCGGATCCACGATCCGTGAATACGCAAATCCGTGAATCGTAGATCCGCAAAATCCGCCCATGCTTAGATCCAATCATTTATCGGAGTCAGGTGTTCCGCCCAGTAGTAGGCCTCTAGGTTGGGTAGCGAGATCCCCCCACTGTATTGGTGTCGTTGGAGCGTCTGCAGGGCTATCCGCGGTTGTTTTCCTAACCACAGAAAGGTACGAAGATCCACGTGGATCTTCGGTATCGTTGTGGTCGGGAGAGGGTAGTATTCATTTTGGAGCGCGTATTGGAACTTAGGGATGGGAATCATTTTGTACATTGCCGCCCGACCCAGGAGGGTGAGCGGCAATTGCTTCCACCTATTCATGTCCACTACCGCGTCCCCCATGATACGCTCTATGTTTTTACTGAATGAGAGTTTCCTGCCCAGGGTAATATAAATGCCCAGGTATTGAAATCCTACCGCGGTGGTGACCAGTCGCTCAGGCAGGTTCCCCCACGTCTCCATCCCCTGTGGATCATATATAACTGACTTATGCCAATTTATGGTGTGGCCCGCTCTCGCTCCAAAACTGCCCAATTCCCAAAACAACTCCGGAATCGTAGTGTCGGGTTTAGTGATGTACAGTAGTACGTCATCGGCATAGTGATATTTTTTCTTGCACGGCAACTGATGCCTCTCGCGAGAAGCCATGAATATCTGGGTTCTGTCTGATCTTCGCAGCCAGTATTTCGATGGTCAGCGTGAATAGAAGGGGGGATAGCGGGCACCCCTGGCGTGTACCCCTTTCAACTCGGAATTCACGGGATAGTCTCCCATTCACCCTCACTCTTGCTCTCGGTGTAGTGTATAGGAGCTGTATCCACCCCCGGAATTTTGGGCCAAGGCCAAACCATTGTAGCGCCGCCATGAGAAAGGGCCAATGCACCGCGTCGAACGCTTTTTCTGCGTCGAGGGAAAGAAACCAGTGGGGTTCACTCCTTCCCTTGACTTCTTGCAGCCAATTGTGCGTGCGCCTGAGGTTTAACTTGTTTGCTCTATCCGGTAGAAACCCCGACTGATCCATATGTACGAGGTCTGGGATGACCGATCTCAGGCGAGTAGCTAAGATAGTCGCTATAATCTTCACCTCCATGTTAAGAAGAGAGATGGGGCGGTAGGAAGCACATTCATCCTTTGGTTTGCCCTCCTTGTAAATCGGCACAATGGTGGCCAGTGTGAGGTCTGGTGGCAGGATCCCCTCCTGGTATGATTCGGTGAAGAGGGTTTTAAGGTGTCGCGTCACGAGATCAGTTGCTTGTTTAAAGAATTCCGCTGGGAAACCGTTTGGTCCCGGTGTCTTACCCGTTTTCAGTTTGGTTATAGCTTCTGATATCTCGTCTAACGTGATATCCGCTTCCAGAACCGTGCAGGATTCGGAGGACAGTGTGGGTACCTCCGTCATTTCCATATATTGCAACGCCGTGGCGGTATCCCCCAGGTCTTTGGCTGCATAGAAGAGTTCGTAGTGTGACGCAAATGCCTCCGCTATCTCTTCATCGTTGCACACCAGTCCCCCTTCCGCCGACTTGATCTGTCCCACCCACCTTGCCGCCCTATCCTTTCTACTTAGCCATGCCAGGAGCTTACCAGATTTATCCCCCACATCGTACAGACGATGGAGGGTTGCCAGGGACTGTGTCCGCGCCTCGTTTGATACTACCTCTCTATATTTCCTTTGAGTTTCAAGCAGTCGTCGCAGAGTCTCCGCGTCCTTGTGTGCTTGATATTCCTCTTCCAAGCTCAAGATTGTGGCTTCCAGGTCTGCTACCTCTGCTTGTTGTTTCCGTCGCTCCTCCCCTAATCTCCTCTGTATTCTATCACGTAGAACCGGCTTCATCGCCTCCCAGAAGGTTGTCCCTGAGGCGACTGACCCTTCATTCTCAGCCACATACACCTTAATGTCTGCCCTAATGCCACGTGAAATCTCCGGAATCTGGAGATCCCAAGCCGCCAAACGCCATTCAGCACCCCTCCTCCCCCTCACCCCTCCCACCTTTGCATATAGGGGCGAGTGGTCCGAAATTCCCCTCGCTTTGTATTCTACCACATCATCTGCTGTTAGGTATTGCCTCGCTACGAATATATAATCGAGTCTCGAAAAGACCTTATGTGCCCCGGAGTAGAATGAGTAAGCGGTCTGTGTAGGGTGTCGCCACCGCCATAAGTCAGTGAGTCCTATGTTTGTCATCTGCAGTGACAGTGCTGTCTGTGTTCCACCTCTACGTGCTTGCCCCGTACGATCTTGCTCTTCAGACATTACATCGTTGAAGTCGCCCCCCACTATTTGTATGGTGTCCGCTGTATCCAAGAGAATGGACGTGATTGCCTTGAGTGTACGGGCTTGTAGTTTCGGTGGTGCATAGACCGAGATTATAGTGTACCTATGTCTCCTCCACGTCCCTTGTACTCCCACATATGTTCCTTGGGGGTCACTCCATGCGCGTGTGGTACTGAACGGGGATGACTTTTTATTAGGATCGCTACCCTTCTGGAGTCCGATGTGTACCCTGCATGTGCCAAGACCTTATGTCGACCTCTCGCTATGAACACACATTTATCCCTTCTTAGGTGCGTTTCTTGTAATAGAATGATATCCGGAGCCGTTCTCTTAAGGTAAGCATTCACCAGTCCCCGTTTAATTTTTGATCCCAGGCCATTCACGTTCCACGTTAAGATAGTGACTTCCCTGTCCTCCTGTTGCGGTGCATCTAATGTACCTGCCATTGTGAAGAGTGATTCTCATCTACTGTTGGTACCGGTGGTGGATGCATGGAACGGCGTGTCGAAGTGTATGATAGTAGCTCTCCCCCCACTGTTCCCCTCCCCCAACTTAAAACTCCTCCCCCTAACTCCCCCCCTCCCCACCTCCCTCCCCATCCAGTCTCATCCTAACGTAGCACAGAACCATCTGGAGGAGCAGGTCTGTCGCCGACCCTCTCATCCCTCCCTTCAAATGTCTAACAACAACAATAAAGAACTTGGGGAATAAAGAAGTGCGTGTCAACTTGCGTGCTTCCCCTCAGCGAGCTGCCATCTCCAATGTCCCAGTGCATCATCTTTCATGAATGCATGTCTTGTGTGTCCATTGCCAGGGCACCCGTCTGCTCCGACGAATCCTGCTCCAGGTGTCGGATCGCCTCCGCCAAAGGGTGTACGCGGTCCTGTTCCCCTCCGTCCTCCTCCCCTCCAGAGGCCCGGCTCCCCAGGTCCTCTTCGTCGTCGCCTTCTGAACGGACGTCGCTCCGCAGGCAGCTGAACCTGGACCCAGCCACTGAGTTGCTGTTCCCCGGTGATGCCGATCTCCCTCTCCGCATGTCTCCCGTGCCTGGGCCCCTGTATGGTGTCGTCGGGGTTCGCTTCCTCACTCTACGTGACTTCCGCCACTGCGGTTTAGGCCGTTCCCATTGAGAGTTTTGTCGCATTAATCTGTCTGTCTCTTCTCGCCCCGTGGTCTCTCTGCTATTTAGGATGGGGCGTTCTTCCAGCCACTGCCATGCATCATCTGGATGAGTGAAGAAGAAAGATTTGTCCCTACATAATACCTTGAGCTTAGCGGGGAAAAGCAGCATGTATTTAATGTTCAGGGTCCTTAGTTTCGCCTTCACTGTGTCAAATGAGCGACGTTGCTTCTGGACTTCTTGGCTGTAATCCGGAAATATCATTATGATCGCATTCTCAAATCGGATCTCCCCCTGTTTCCTGGCCTCCCTCAGGATCAGGTCGCGGTCTGCGAAGTTCAGGAAGCGCGCAATGACCGGCCTTGGTCTCGCACCCTCAGGGGGTTTAGCCAAGAGGGCCCTGTGCGCCCGCTCGATAATGAAGCACGGGGAGAACTGGGCCGCTGGGAAAGTCTTCGTCAGCCAGGTGTGCAGGAATGAAGTCATGTTTGACCCCTCAATTCCTTCTCTAAGGCCCACGAAGCGGAGGTTGTTGCGTCTCGCTCTATTTTCCGCGTCATCCACCTTCCATAGCAGTTGCCGATGTGATGCTTGGAGTTCTGCCATGTCCTTTTTCAGGGTGGTGATTGCGTCTTCAGTGTCACCAATCCTAGCTTCAGTCGCCGTCACCTTATCGGACAGTTTTCGAAAATCTTACCGAAGCAGTGTTACCTCAGAGCCCACTTCCCCGATCTTAACTTCCAGGGCTGCTCGCGACTCCTGTATGTCCGTCCTTGAAGCCTGGATGGCCTCCATCAGCAAAGCCGTATTAGAGCGAGCCCCCGAGGCCGGTGGCAGTGGCTCCGGCGGGTGTCTGGGCGCCGTAAAGGGGTCCATTAGTCCTTGTTTTGTCACTTTAGGGATCGTGTCCCTTTGCCCCATGTTCCTGCACTTCTAGGGGGCTCCCTCCCGTAGCCGCTCGCGATTCGCCGCCTCCTAGCGCGCAGATCCGATGTGTTCTCCCCTCAACGCTGTGGCACCGTGAGCCCCACTATCCCCTGGATGTCTCACGTCGATCCGGTCTTCCCCCGCAGGCAATCGACGGTGTCCCCACGCTCTATGGTCTACCGGTTCTTGTTTTATGGCTCCCCTCCTCCACCCGGACTCCGGAGGAAGGGAGGGGGGGAGGGGAGGGGATGGGGGGGATTCCCCGCAAGAAGGAGGCTGTCCCCCACCTGCCCCAGGCCATACCCGACAATCCTCAAGACACTGGGCCGCTCCTCTCTCACCCCAGCGCCCTCGTCCCAGGCCCCAGATGCAAGATGAGTCAGGGGGGGGGGTCGGAGAGGGGCTCTCTCACTCACAAGCCTCCGCGGCTGTCACCGGGGCCGCCGGATCAACGGGTGCCTGTTGGGCTAAATCACGGCTCCGGCCGCTCTGATGGTGCAATGCCCCGGTGTCTCCTCGGCGTGTCCCCTCCACTCAGCCACGCCTCCTGGCCTCCGACCACTTGCCGAGCCCCCAGAGGGGTAGGGGGGGGTTTTCCCGTCGGAGGTCTCCCGCTAACCTCCTTCCAAGTTTCTGCGGGACCCAGGGGGCCCCCAGGCCAGTCACCAGCCTCGTGTCACCCCGGCCGCCCTGTTGGTACAGGCGGCTGATCTCCGCCTCGTCTCTGTGTCCTTCGCGGAGCCTCGGACCCGATCACCGGTCCCTCTGGTAGCAAGCCTCCACAATTGTTGTCCTCTGGATTGCACCCGGCGGGCTCCGGCGGGTTACCAGCCCCTCTGTGTATCTCCGGATCTCCACAAAGTCATTCTCGGCTCCGTCGCCTCTTGGCCACCATCTTGGTGTAGGCGTGCGGTCGCCCGTGTGTTTTGCTGGCCTCTTAGTGCTTTGTGCGCACTGGAATCCGTACTTTGCGCTCCGTCCCTCCTGGGAAGACGACTCCAGCATGCGGGGACCCTCGTTGGGCACCAGGTGGATGCAGGCAAGCCCCTAGGTCCTCCGCCGCCTCTCGGGCTCCACGTCCGCCATCTTGGCCAAGCCGGGATCTCCACTCGGGGGTCAGATCGGGGCAGAATTACCTCCTTTTCCGGCGATTTCTTCATCCAGGAGTCACCCCCTCCAGCTCTCGGGATATTGCCGTTCCCGGTGTCGGGTTCTATGCACTGGGGTACTGTGAATTACGGCGGATTGCGACTCAGCTCGGTAGGAGCTCCGCAAGGCACTTCCTACTCGGCCATGCTGCTAGCCACGCCCCCTTGATTGCGATTATTATTCTTGATGTGTGGAATTCAATTGATTCTATGTCAGTACATTTAATTTTCTTTAATGAGGGTACTGCATTACACAATTTTAATATGTTCCCACGAGTCATGATATCATTATTACCCCTAGATTTATATTCCGGCATAGAAATGACCTGTACCACTCCTTCTTTTTGATCTGGGTTATTTAATTTAATTTGTTGCAGGCTATTTTCACCTTGAGCATGCTAAATTAACCTTCCATTATGATTATTAACAGTTTGAGACCATGATTGTCGATGTTTATGTAACTGCTTCGTTTCGATTCCCAGATCTTGTGGTAATTTAATATCCTTCCAGGTTTTTAACAAATCTCTATTCGTTTCATCCCCTCTGATACTCTCACTCTTTGCTCTATTTGTTTCCAATTGTGATGGCTTATTCTCCGCCTGTTTATTACATTCATCCACTTGCAGCATTTCTAAGGACTGAATTTTCCCATACTCTATCATTTTTATACTATCAGATTGCTTGTTTAGGCATTTATTTTTCATAACTGCTTGTACCTCCGATAGGTCTTTATTAAATAGAGGGTAAAAGGGTTTTGTTGGAGACATTTGGTTACCCTCACCTTCACAATATGCTTTCCGTTGTTTTTTCCTCTGACTTTTTGATAGTTAAACTTCCGGAGCTGCATCTGTCATTGTTGATTGTGTCGAGCATAGGTTTATCACTTCTTGATTTTTTTTTATCATCTATTTTATCTTTAACAACAACAGTATTGTCTTTACATTTTATTGTATCTTTAGAGGGGCAGTCGGTCTTGATGGGTTGAATTCCCACATTCGGAAAATTCCCTTTTACATCGTCAATTGCTTTTAAAATATCCGGAATGGTAGCCAGTTTGTTAATTAGTGGGGCACAACTACACTCTGCATATGTAGCTATTGGCTGAGATTGTGCCCTTACTATTAGATTATATTGTGTTGTTATCTTCTGCTCAGTTCCGGCAACAGAGGATGCCGTAGCACTCAAGAATTCTATTTGGATCTCTTTTTTTGTTGGACTTATATGTTAAAGCTTCCAGAGTTAATTGCGAGGGTTTGAAGAATAAATCCCAAATTGCTCCCGTGTTCCCACTTCCTGGTACCTGAATACCTGGGTTATGGTGTTGCCCATTTATGAATGATAGGTCCTTATACTCCTCTTTTTGTGGTCCTTGAAAATCATGACCCTCGTCACAAGAATTAATGAATTGTGGACTACTATTCAAAATGTCTTTTTGATACGGAGTACTCAAACACTGCAGAGTTTCTGGGTTGCTGTTGTATTCGTCCTTATTAATTTGAGATCCGTTATTTTGATTACATTTCGGCTGGTCCTGTTTTTTAACTGAATTTATTTTAGACAGAGTAAGATCCGATTTCAGTGGGGTATTGGCTTCCCTTATGCTTTTCAGCCCACCATTTAGTTTATTTGGAGCTTCTTGCTCTGGTTGATTTATTTGGCCCAAATTAGATGGTTCCCCTATACCGTTAGCTTTTCTGATTTTTACTTGCACTTCTATTGGCATTGGCTGCCGAGTTGGTAGTAATTGCTGAGTATCTCCCATTGTTAGATTCATGCAATTTGGGTCCTCTTGTTGTGAACGACCAGTAAGTGGAATAGTTAACATCTCTAGGTCCGTTATTTGACCCCAATGGTTGATTTGGTCCTTAGTTGAATTCGACATTTGTTCGACTTCAGCTTCAGACTCAGGGTGGCCTGGTTCACTTACTCCTTGCTTAGGGGATATAATATTTGTTCTACTCAGTGCTTTAGTTGGAAATTGAAGATCACATGGATTAGTTAGCAATGTTAGCATAGCACCGGTTGGATCTTTCATAAAATCAAAGTTTGATGGCGACTTTCCCAATTTCCCAAAATGTATGGACCTTTGATGATTTAAAGCAGTGTATGTCACCTGCCTGTTTTATTTTAAACGTATCTAATATTAGTGTTTGTTGTATTTTTCTTTTCCTTTTGCTAGGAGGGAAAGGTGGCCGCTCCTTTCCTGACCTCATAATACACCCTCTAAGGTGAAGAAGTCTTGCTTCTTTCAGAGAATCAAACGGGCCAGTGACAAGACCAAAGCGTGCTTTGATAGGAGAAAAGCACCTCCAAACACCTCCAAGGAAAAATACCCCCAAAGCTCACATCAGCACAGAATCCGCCGGTACTGCTGGTAACTTATTAAATAAATTAATTAATTAATCGATTGATTAATATCCGGGTTCAGGGTAGGGCTTTCTGTAGTCTAGGCATGCAGAGTAATTCAGGGGTCGAGGGGTGCTTCAACAGGGTCACAGTCCATTGTCATTTTCCCCTTTGCATAATTTCTCAGATTTTGTAGTACAAACTTATTACAGACTCCAATGGCTCAGCGACTTACTGACCGATCAACCTTAACTACTCGCCACACGCCACACACCTCTCGCCACTTGTCACTCACCACTCACTGTTCATTGCTTGTTCTTTGCTATTCATCGCTGTCAAGAGTACAAGGGAGAATGCTGGCAATCCTTCGGGAGCAAGAGCGGGATCAAGAGCCAGCCACACTACAGACGGCAGATGTAGGCACTTCCCTTCATTCCTCAGCTCAGCTCTGCTCAATGCTTGGTATATACGTAAAACCAGGCGACAGGCAAAGGCTCTTCTGTACCCTCTGTGCTCCTCTGTGCCCGGCAGCAGCCGGCTCACCAGCAGCACCGCAGGCCAATGCTCCTTTGACCCCTGCAGCGGCCACTGCACCAGCAGCGCCTTAGCACCGCGGTGCCGGCAGTGGCCGTTTCTGCCCTCGCAGCAGATCCGTAGTACTTAAAGCGCCCGTATAACAGGACGCGGGTGAAGCGGGAGAAACCTGCCGGAGCGGGAACCGGTCACAAAACAAACCCGGCCAGTCATCCCAGGCTCCGCTCCGCTTGCTCGTCAACACCTCCTCGGCTCGGCCCCTCGGCTCTAATCGATACGCTCTGCACTCAATGCCGAATCACAGGCCGACGACTGTGAACACCAACAGAGGGAAGAATTGTGTGTTCCCCTAGTTAGTAAAAAAAACCAGCATAAGTCTTGGCTGCTTCTGCTGCACCCAGAGTCTTTTACGTCTTTTCAGTCTTTTCTGTCTGGAAAGAAATTGTGTCCTGATTTTCTGCACCCAGTAAGTCCGGTTGCAGAAAAACCTAACAACTGATAATCAGGTGGAATAAAATGAACACATGAAAGTACGGCTTAATTTCATCGCCCTTGATTCATACTCTGGACCATAGTTGAGGGATAGGTCTAGGCATAGTCCTCGCAGCACACAATAGATTTGCTTGAGGCGGAGGCCAAAACTCAAAAGTCAGGATACCAGATACAAGTAGGTGGTAAATCAGTGCAGGGGAAAATGCCTGTTGTCCGTGGAGGGGTCATTCCCGTCCCAGAAATCTACATTACAAATTAATTAATAGTATTTTTTTTTTTTAATATCTGTTTGGTGCCAGTCCATATGACTTTAATTTCTGCCTGTGAGATTCTGTGTTACAACTCCAAGGAGTACATGTATCCTTTGTGAGCTTAATAAAATGTTGAAAATTCTACAAATCCTCACTCCTACATCCAAGTACTTTCAACAGCTCAACGTTTTCAAAATTCTGCATTGATTTGGCTTGTAAAGTATATTTTTGGAAATTTACATGTATTAACTATTTCATTTTAATACTATAGATGATTGAAATTACGGACAAAGAAAGCAAGATTTAGCACCAGGCAACTGAAGTCAGTGCCATTAGAAGGATTACTTTGAAAATCTGAAGGACATCCAGCATTCTTCCAAAAATCTAGGTGTGGAAAGTACTATACCTGTAAGTGAAGTCTCTAATTTTGCATTTCATTAACCCAGAGCAAAGTCATATCTGTCCACACAGCATCAGAAATAATGTAGAAAGACCACTTCAGCATCCAGTAGACAAATTGCCTCAGCATCACAGAATAACGTTCATCTAAAGCATCATGTAATTCCAGAGAAGAAGCACACACTGCATAAAAGAAAGTTATAACAAAAGATTTCTTCTGCATACCATCAAAGAGAAGACGCTGAAAGAAGACTCCGAAGTTGACACGTTAACAACCAAAAGATTGGGAAATCACCGTTGTTCAACAACCGTTTTTAACCATTTATGCAAGTTTGAGACTATCTGCCTCTGGATAGGACACCACGACCCACACTGCTCACTCTTGTGAAAATCTTGAAAATTCACCACTTTATTGTGTTAATGACCATCTCAGATTGTTTCCTTTTTTTGTGTACTGTTCTGTAATTATATGTAAATCGCCTCAACATTATCTGTTCTGCAGGAATGAGATGTACAACTGTTAAGTATAAAATTGGATTAAAGGAGCACTGTTGCGCTATAGCTACTGTAAATTAACCCTCGTCTTCAGAACTATAAACCTTAACCTCACACCTAACATCGCATGGGTAAAAGGAACTGATGTTCTGCGACTAATGATCCACAATAGTACTGTGCACGTTCTAACGCCCAGTTACTGCCATTACATCAGTGCAAAAAGGTACTTATCAGTTTAATCATTAAATATCAGACTAACACCTTATTACTGCATTGCTAAAACCTATACAAATAGATTTGAGAAAAACTTCAGTCACAAAATAAGTTGCTGCTGGAGAGGCTATAACCTAAAGACTATTATCTGCTAGAAAAATTTCAACTGATGTTGCAGGGCTGCATCCAGACATATTTTGCTCAATTCAAGTGTTAAGAAGATTATACACAATTTCTTTTAGAGATAAATGCTGAACATTTTCTAAACAAGCCCGACTCTAAAATCAGGTTCACTCTTACCGTGGCATATAGGCAAGAGAAAACTAAACATAGAGATACTAACTCTAGGAATACACCTTATTAAAAACACGGACTGTGAGAACAAATTCAGTGTTCAAACCCGCCTCATTCGCGGCAAAATAACCAAAGTTGGGGAAAAAAGTTATCTGTGCCAAAAAAGATACAGCCATTAATCTTATCTCACATAATTTGACAGAATGCACACCGGGGAAAACCACTCTCAGTGCAAAGTATGCCAAAAAAGTTTCAGGCGTAAATATTATCTCACTGAGCATATGAGAATCCACACTGGAGAAAAACCTTATCAGTGCTCTGAATGCCAGAAATGTTTCAGTGACAAAAACAGTCTCACTCGGCATAGAAAAACCCACATTAGTGATAAACCTTATCAGTGCACTGATTGCCAAAAATGTTTCATTGACAAAAACAGTCTCACTCAACATAGAAAAACCCACATTAGGGATAAACCTTATCAGTGCTCTGAATGCCAGAAATGTTTCAGTTACAAAAGCAGACTCACTGAACATGCAAGAATCCACTCTGGGGAAAACCCTTATCAGTGCTCCGAATGCCCAAAACATTTCCACCGTAAATCACTTCTAACTGCACATTTGAGATTCCACACTGGGGAAAAACCTTATCAGTGCTCTGAATGCCAGGAAAGGTTTTGTAGCAAACAAAGTCTTTCTCGACATGCAATAACCCATTCTGTGGAACAACCTTATCAGTGCTCTGAATGCCAGAAATGTTTCAGTATAAAAAGTAGTCTCACACAGCATACAAAGATCCACGCTTGGGGAAAACGTTATCAGTGCTCTGTATGCCAGAAATGTTTCAGTCAAAAAGGCTGTCTCACTCGGCATACAAGAACCCACTCTGGGGAAAAAGCTTATCAGTGCTCTGAATGCCAGAAATGTTTCAGTCAAAAAGGGTGTCTCACTCGGCATACAAGAACCCACACTGGGGAAAAACCTTATCAGTGCTCTGAATGCCAGAAATGTTTCAGTGAAAAAGGCTGTCTCACGCTGCATATAAAAACCCACACTGGGGAAAAACCTTATCAGTGCTCTGAATGCCAGAAATATTTCCGAGACAAAAGAAGTCTTTCTCGACATACAATAACCCACACTGGGGATAAACCTTATCAGTGCTCTGAATGCCAGAAATGTTTCAGTTACAAAAGTAGACTCACTGAACATGCAAGAATACACTCTGGGGAAAACCCTTATCAGTGCTCTGAATGCCCAAAACATTTCCACCGTAAATCACTTCTAACTGCACATTTGAGATTCCACACTGGGGAAAAACCTTATCAGTGCTCAGAATGCCAGAAAACGTTGTGTAGCAAACAAAGTCTTTCTCGACATGCAATAACCCATTCTGTGGAACAACCTTATCAGTGCTCTGAATGCCAGAAATGTTTCAGTATAAAAAGTAGTCTCACACAGCATACAAAGATCCACGCTTGGGTAAAACGTTATCAGTGCTCTGAATGCCAGAAATGTTTCAGTCAAAAAGGCTGTCTCACTCGGCATACAAGAACCCACACTGGGGAAAAAGCTTATCAGTGCTCTGAATGCCAGAAATGTTTCAGTCAAAAAGGCTGTCTCACGCTGCATATAAAAACCCACACTGGGGAAAAATCTTATCAGTGCTCTGAATGCCAGAAATATTTCCGAGACAAAAGAAGTCTTTCTCGACATACAATAACCCACACTGGGGATAAACCTTATCAGTGCTCTGAATGCCAGAAATGTTTCAGTTACAAAAGCAGACTCACTGAACATTCAAGAATCCACTCTGGGGAAAATCCTTATCAGTGCTCTGAATGCCCGAAACATTTCCACCGTAAATCACTTCTAACTGCACATTTGAGATTCCACACTGGGGAAAAACCTTATCAATGCTCTGAACGCCAGAAAACATTGTGTAGCAAACAAAGTCTTTCTCGACATGCAAAAACCCATTCTGTGGAACAACCTTATCAGTGCTCTGAGTGCCAGAAATGTTTCAGTATAAAAAGTAGTCTCACACAGCATACAAAGATCCACGCTTGGGGAAAACGTTATCAGTGCTCTGAATGCCAGAAATGTTTCAGTCAAAAAGGCTGTCTCACTCGGCATACAAGAACCCACACTGGGGAAAAAGCTTATCAGTGCTCTGAATGCCAGAAATGTTTCAGTCAAAAAGGCTGTCTCACGCTGCATATAAAAACCCACACTGGGGAAAAACCTTATCAGTGCTCTGAATGCCAGAAATATTTCCGAGACAAAAGAAGTCTTTCTCAACATACAATAACCCACACTGGGGAAAAACCTTATCCATGCTCTGAATGTCAGAAATTTTTCAGAGACAAAATCAGTCTCACTCAGCATATAAGAACCCACACTGGGGAAAAACCTTATCAGTGCTCTGAATGCTCAAAAGATTTCAAACTTAAATCACTTCTAACTGCACATGTCAGATTCCACACTAGGGTAAAACCTTATTGGTGCTCTGAATGCCAGAAATGTTTCAGTGTAAAAAGCAGTTTCATTCATCATATAAGAACCCACACTGGGGAAAAACCTTATCAGTGCTCTGAATGCCACAAATGTTTCAGTACAAAAAACAGTCTCATTCATCATATAAGAACCCACACGGGGGAAAAACCTTATCAGTGCTCTGAATGCCAGAAATGTTTCATTGAAAAAAGCCGTCTCACTCATCATATAAGAACCCACACTGGGGAAAAACCTTATCAGTGCTCTGAATGTCACAAATGTTTCAGTGAAAGAAGGACTCTCGCTCAGCATGTAAGAATCCACACTGGGGAAAAACCTTATCAGTGCTCCGATTGTCAAAAATGTTTCTTCCGTAAATCTCATCTCACTGAACATGTGAGAATCCACACTGTATAAATAAATGATCAGTGCTCTAAAATTTCAGAAAAGATTCAGAGGTAGACATAGTTAGAAGCGCCATAAGAAAACACACCATCAAAATAATTCAGTGCTCCGAATGCCAGAAAAGCATCAATTTTAAACTCAATCTCACTCTACATGAGCAGACGCACACAGGGAAAAAACATCACCAATGCGATGAATGCCAGAAATTCCTATTTGATTGGCACAGCCTCACTAACCAAAAGCGACTCCATACTGATGAAATACCTTATGAGTGCTCTGAATGCCAGAAAAGCTGCAAAGAAAAACACTATCTCACCATGAGAAACTCCACAGTGGAGAAAATCCTTATGCCTTAAAAGCTTGAATCTGAAAGACAGTGTTATGCTTCATCAGAGATCCCACTCTGGGGAAAAACCTTATGAGTGCTAGAAATGCATGCAAAGTTTTGGTTACAAATTACTTCTCACTTGACATAAGCGAACTCACACAAGGGGAAAAAGCCTTATGTGTGTTCTGAATGTCAGATAAGTTTTAGTCTTGAATACAATGTCACTTCACATGAGAGAATTCACACCGGACTAAAGCCATATACAGGAGGGGAAAGCCAGAAATGTTTTACTCAGAAAAGAGATCTCACTAAAGGAGATCTCAGGATAGCCATGTAGTGTTTTGAGGGTAGGGGTCAGTTTGGGTGGGGGTGGCAGGATAGAGGGCAGTGTTATGGCAGAAGCAGACAGTGTAGCCATGTAGTGTTTTGAGGGTAGGTTGCAGTGTTGGGGGAGTAGTTTTAGGGCGAGCAGAAAGGGTCAGTCAGGTTTCAAATGACTAGTGTGCCAAGATGCCTTTTTGGTAATCGTGCGCGTGATTAAAAAAAAATAACATTTACATTATCAGACTCTGCTAGCTGCAGCCCGATGATAATAATATAAAAGAAACACAGCCTTCCCTTAACTTTAAAAGGAAAATATGACCTTGTTCTTATTTAAAAATGAACTCAAAGCTGTGAGATAATCCAGTGGTGTCTGGGAGCTACTGGTAGCTCGTGATCGACTGGTTGAATTCAGACAAAAGTTTTTGTTGTTTTGGGGGGGAGGGGTCTGTTGTGATTTCGAGTCCATACATTCCTATGTCATCCTTTTTACATCATAAGTTCTTTTGCGTCCACTGTAGTCCTGTTGACACTGTATTCCCTTTTTTGGTGTTTTTAAATACCTTTTCTAAGAATGTGAATTGACGAGGTTTCATTTTTTTTCTCTCAGTTGATATGTTTTCACCCTCCTTCGTGGATTTTTTGCAAACTGTTCAATTTTTTCCATTCTTTGGCACTACCAGTGTTGCATAGTGCATAGGTTTCAGTGTTTATTTCCCTTTTTTGCTCAAGGTGATTTTGGTATGAATTCGGACTTTCCTTACGCCCTTTTACTCTGACGTTTTCCTAATCACGTTGGGTTACCATAAGGCAGACTTTGTATTTGAAATTCATCCTCCCCTTGTCACCATTCTGTTTTTTTCCTAACTGCAATGAACCGATGCACCTATATTTATACTCGGTTTGTACAAATTTGCGCAGGTGGTTGATTTTGCCCTTTTTTAATTTCTCTGTGTTTATGCAACCTCATTTGAAAGAATGTAAATGTTTCCATTGCGATTTCATTTCTGTGTCTTTTTCTTAGGTGCACGTACTTTAGAGCAGACTTGGTTGCTTTTGAAATAAGTTTTACCAGCAAACACAAGATGATGGACGGAGCGCTCAAACTTTTCAGACACTCACCCCCAGTCACAGATCTGGGTTGAGTCCGTCATCGTTCTTTAGCTCACTTCTCCACCCCCGTTCAGACCAGGCCATATGCAAATCAGTCTGCCAAGCCAGGTCTTCCATTGACCGGAAACCAGCATCCTGGGACCGGTTTCGGATTAACATCCCTCCTCAGCCAGTCTAGGTTGAATCCCAGGATGCTTGTTTATGGTCCAGTTGAGACCTGACTTGGCAGTTCGGTCTGGACTGTTGCCATGAGACACAGGGTCAAGACTGATTTTTATATAGCTGGGCCTGAACTGGGCTGGAGAAGTGGGCTTAAGAACGATGATGGATTCAACCCAGATCTGTGACTTGGGGTGAGTATCTGAAAAGTTTAATCTGTTCGTCCATCATCTACTTGTGTTTGCTTTGTTTGCCATGAGTTGGCAGGGTATGCCCAGACATGGGTCCCTTGCTTACTTTGCTACTGGATTCAAGCTAGCCTGGCCGATGAGGGGCTTTACCCCGAAACCGGTCCCAGGATGCTTGTATCTGAAAGAGAATATTAGTTAGTCCGACTGGAGAAATTCAGAGACATTTTTTCTTAGCAGTACACCTGTGCTTCAGTAGGTGGGGTCGGTCGACTCCGTATCCAGCGTCGTAGTCGCCGGGATGACATTCCGGTGTCTACTTAGATGCCACACTTGCGCATTGACGTCCGTCATTTTCCGCGCCAGCCAACCCAGATCCGGAGAGGGCGTGCCTTTGAGTCAGTTTTGGGCGTGCCTTTGAGTCAGTTTTTTACTAAACCCTTTTTCGACTTTTGTCGACCTCTTTTTTTTTAGTCTTCGAGTTCTGGTAGCACGAGGGATGTCCCATCGCGTTGGACTGGCTTCAAGCCCTGTGACTCCTGTCACAAGTTGATGTCGGTCACCGCTCCGCATCTCGTGTGCCTTTGGTGCCTGGAGCGCGTTCACGATGCGAAGTCGTGCTCAAACTGCCCAGCGATGAACCTGAAGTTTTTGCTGAAACGGTCCCGAAAGCATTTAGAGGCCCGGCAGTCCGCTCCGCGTAGCACGAAGTCCCCATCGAGAAGGTCTCAGGACCAGTCACTGAGTCATCACCATTCCTCTTCGAAGTCTTCGCACTCCTCAAGTAAGTTGATGCACAAAAAGAAGGCAAAGATGCATTGTCGCTCTTTGCCTTCTCTCTGTCTGTCGGCCAACATGACGTGGGACCCGGAACGTCGTCGCTCTCCGGGGCGGCTCCATGCTTCCCTACCTTTCTCAGAGTGGCCTCATGCCCAGGTTTGTCAATTTAACGAAGCACTGCACAGCATCTTTGGGTAGCCCGACTCCGCAGGCGTGCCTTCGGCCCCACAGACTCGGCTGGGGGCTGTAGGCCTTTGATACCATCGGCTCTGGCCCTGGCGCTGCAGGGTCCCGAAGGATCGAGACCTGGATCCGGATTGGTGCTGTTTGCCTCACAGTACCTTCCCCGGCACCGATTCCAGTGGCGACGCCCCAGACGCCGGTTGTGCCCCCAACTGGCGTCAATCCCAACCCCATCCTCACCCCGACATGGACACGGTGCTTTACTTTTGTACCTCTGTTCATCCGTGGCGTTCCCTACCGCCCTGAGTGGCAGCCTGTGGAGGACTGGGAGGGGTCTATTGACTCTCTAGCAGACCAACTTGAGGAGCCAGACTGGCAAGAGGAGTTGGGTGATGCCAGTGGTCTGGATACCTCCCCAGACCTTGGTATGCTTTCTCCCTCTACCGTGGCTATGGGGAGGGAGCCTCCTACGCTGTGGTGTTGAGTAGGGCGGCTGAGGCCTTGGGCCTCGAGCTTCCTACGGTGGCTGTCAGGACTAGCCTTCTGATTGAGGTACTTCAGCCGGCATTAGTCTCTTCGGAGCCCCTGCTGCCTTTTAATGAGCCCCTCACTGACATGCTTCTGGGAACTTGCTCCAAGCCCAGCAGCTTCTGTGGACAGGATGATTACCTGACGCCACCACCCGGCCCTGGCAAACCCATTATTCCTCTCCTAACACCCTACCCCTGAGAGCTTGGTGGTCAAAGCCTCATCCTCAATGGGTGCATTCCCTACTGCTCTGCCAGGTAGGGAATTCAAGAAGCTGGACCATCTTGGGAAGAAGATGTTTTCTTCTGCCAGCTTGGGACTGCGGTCGGTGAACACTGCATGTCTCTTGGGCCGTTATACACACACACACACACACGCACACACACACACACACACACACACACACAGTGTGGGATACGGTTGCTCAGGTGCTGCCGCAGTGCATGGAGGAGGCCCGGGCTGTGCTCACCCGCGCTGTTGCTGAGGGTCAAGACGCAGCAAAGTTCACCTTCCGGTGTAGGCTGGATACCGCCAACTCGCTGGGTAGAACGGTTTCCACGTCGGTAGCCCTGGGGCGCTACTCCTGGCTAAGAACGTCTGGCTTCTCTGGTGATGTCCAATCTAACCTTTTGGACATGCCCTCTGATGGCCGTCACCTGTTTGGTGACAAGGCGCTCGGGTGTTTCAAGAACTCTAGGGCTACAGCCAGATCCTTGGGCCTCGCGACAACTTCAAACCCCATGCAGTCTGCCTTTCGTGGCTACAGAAGGGGTGCCCCACCACGTTCCACCCAGATCCACAGGGTAGTACAAGCTACCCAGCCTCTGCATGGTCGGGAATATGGGACCCTGCGTCATGGGTCTGGGGGCCAGCGGGCGGGCTAGTCCACCAAAGCCCCCCCATAGCAGCCTCCAAACCTTCCTAGTCCGACCTTCCAGGGCCACCAGTTGCCAGTGGGTGGCAGGATCCGCCATCACGTCCCCCACTGGCTCAACATCACGTCGGACAGGTGGGTTTTGAAATAAGCCGGAAGGGCTACTGCCTCCCCTTTGAGACTACCCCTCCCTCCATGTCACCAACACTCCATCCCATGTGGTATGATCATTTCGCCCTCTCTGCCAGGAAGTTACAAATCTCTTTGCCAAGGGAGCTATTGAACACGTCCCTGTGCCAGAATTGGTTGTGGTTGCTACTCCCACTACTTCTTGGTACACAAGAAGGACAAAGGCCTGCGTCCTATCTTAGTCCTCCGGGACATCAACTGCTTCCTCCGGAAGGAGAAGTTCAAGATGTTAACCTTGGCTCAGGTCTTGTCTGCCCTCGACCCTGGAGATTTTATGGTAGCGTTGGACTTGCAGGACACTTACTTTCACATCCCCGTCTTGCCTGCCCACTGGCATTACCTACGGTTCACAGTAGGCCACACACATTTTCAGTTTACCACGCTCCCCTTTAGCCTTACCAATCTCCCACCTCCATACTACGACAGACTTCCTGCATTCGCTGGGGTTCACAGTTAATGCGCTGAAGTCGCACCTGATTCCCTCCCATATGCTCCATTTCATCTGAGCGGTTCTGGACACAGCACAGTTTTGGTCTATCCTACCTAGCAGCAAGTCCAGGATATTTGGGCTATGATACCGATGTTTCAGCCTCCATCCCGGTTTTCGGTGAGAATGACCCTGAGGCTGCTGGGCCTCAGGGCCTCCTGCATCCTGCTGGTGGGTCATGCCAAATGGCATATACGTGCTCTGCAGCGGGACCTGAAGTTCCAGTGGGCGCAGCACCAGGGGAATCTTTCCGATGACGTTCAGATTTCGGAGGGGACTTGCAGTGGTGGTCCACGAACCAGGATTGGGTCAACGGCAGATCCCTCTCCCTTACCCAACCTGAGTTCACAGTTGTGACGAATGCGTCACTCCTGGGATAGGGCGGCCATATGGGAAAGGCGGAGATCAGAGGCCTCTGGTCTCCGGCGGAGTCCAGGCACCACATCAACCTTCTGGTGCTCCGGGCGATTTGTCTTGCACTGAAGCCATTCCTTCCTTCTGTCAAAGGAAGAGTGGTGCAGGTGTTCACGGACAACACCACCGCCATGTAGTACTGCAACAAACAGGGCAGGATGGGGTCGTGGACCCTATGTCAAGAGGCTCTTCGCCTTTGGACATGGCTGGAACATCAGGGCATATCTCTGGTGCTTCAACACCTAGAGGGTTCCCTGAACGCCAGGGCGGACTAACCCAGCCACCGGTGCATGATGGATAACGAATGGCGTCTTCACTCGAAGGTGATGCAAGGTCTCTTTCAGCAGTGGGGAGAGCCTTGGTTAGATCTATTCGCCACTAAAGAGAACACGCAATGTCAGCAGTTCTGCGTGTTGGAGTTTCCAAGGTGGCTCTCGCTCGGCAACGCTTTTCGTCACGAGAGGAGTTGCGGCCTCCCGTATGCCTTTCCGCCTGTACCACTTCTGTCAAAATTGCTGAACAAGATCAAACGCGACCGGTCCCAAGTCATTCTTGTCACTCCGGACTGGGCACGAAGAGTCTGGTACCCCAAGCTCTTGAGCATGGCCATCGATCCTATTGTTAACAGATTTCTGAAGTGCATTACTCATCACTTTCCACCTTGACTTGATTCTTGTCCTCACTTATCTTATGTGTGCTCCCTTTGAGCCCTTACATAATTGTCCTCTTCGCCTCCTTTGAAGACTGCTTTTTTGCTTGCCATTACCTCTGCTCGCACGGTGAGTGAGCTTCAGGCTTATCTTCAAGACCTCCCTTTCTTGCAGTCCATACGGACAAAGTTGTCCTTCGTACTAAGCCCTCTTTTCTGCCCAAAGTGATTACCTCTTTCCACATAGGTCAGACCATCACATTGCCCACCTTCTTCCCTCCTCTGCACCCTTCCAATGAGAAGGGTATATTCAACTGTCTGGACCCAAAACGTGTGCTGTCCTTCTACCTTGACCGCACTAAAGACTTCCGGGTGGATGATCAACTCTTTGTGGATTAAGTGGGCACCAAGAAAGGTCAGGCAGTGCACAAAGGTACCATCTCTCGATGGGTCGTCCTATGCATTGGGATCTGTTATTCTTTGGCTAAAAAGGAACCTCCAGTAGGACTGTGCACCCACTCTACCAGACCAACGGCAGCCACTACTGCTTTGGGATGTGGAGTTCCGCTGGTTGACATCTGTCACACAGCCACGTGGGCATCCCTGCACACATTAACTAAGCATTACTGCCTGGACAGCCAAGTCCAGAGAGATGGCTTTTTTGGCCGTTCGGTTCTCCAGGACTTCCTGGTGTGAACTTATTTTGCAGACCCTCCTCTGGGATTGGTATTACTGGGGTATCTATTCTAAGGTAAGGAATCTATAACTAATAGTCTCTTTCAGATGAACAAGTTACTTACCTTCAGCAACGATGTATCTGTAAGAGACATATATTAGTTACAGATTCCTTACCTCCCCACCCATCCTCCCCATTCTGCACACTGACTTAAAGGGATAGGGACTCCCTTACAGTGCTCTAGTTTTGTGCACCAGGGGTCAGTGTTTTGCATGGCTCTGCGCTTCTGGCATGGAACGTTGTATCAGAACTGACGTTAGCGCGCAGGAGCGGAGTCTATGTAGACACCGCTGCATCATCCCGGCGACCATGACGCAGATGACGGACGCGGAGTCGACTGATGCCACCTACCGACACGCAGGGGTACTGCTAAGTAAAAATTTATTCGGATCCAGTCTGACCCGGGTAATTCTAAGCTAAGTAATCTATAACTAAAATATGTCTTACAGATACATCGTTACCGAAGGTAACTTGTTTGTTTTGTGCCTACCAGGCATGGTGCATCAATTGAGAAAGAGGGCAGATAATGAACAACATTAACATAGAACAAAAATTGGGTGGGTGCCTGTGCCCAGCCCTTGTGAACACCTTAATTGATAGTTAATCGTTCAGTCACCTGGCCCTGGGTTCTCCAGCGAGCCAGGGCATAATTACCCTTGTGTAGACTGCTCAAGAGGCCCAAGAGCCTCCTGGGCTGGCCCATATCACCCAAAACCTTCCATAGCCTGCTTGGTGGAACCAGGTCAAAAGCAGAGTTAAGGTTGATGATGGCAACATACAAGTTTTCCTGCCGACCACAACGATCTTTCAATATAGTAAAAGGAAACGGAAACCTGATGACTCGTGGATATCTTCTTCGTAAAGCCTGTCTGAAAGGGGGATACAATGGCTTTAGCTGCAGTCCATTCCTCAATCTTGCTCAAGACCAATTGGGCAGAAATGCTCTTCGCACAGTTGATCAAGCTGATCAGCTCTAATTGGCTGGATGGAAGCTATCCCCCTTCTTATATATTGGGACGACATCCGCTCCCTTCCAAGAGTCAGGCAGTGGGGCACCACTGATAATGGCATTAGTTAAGAAAAGGTTATACCAAGACAATTTATCTCTTTCTAGCAGAAGGATATAAGCTGGAATGCTGTCTAATTCTGAAGCTCTACCTCTGGTTATTGCATCCAGAGCTGAGGATGTCAGCCAGGTCAAGGAAATGGCCAGGTACAGCTATAGAGTTGTCTGTTTACACAGTCCCCAGCACAGTGTCCGGCTCATTAAAATGAGTTACTGAATAAAGATTGGAGAAATGATCAACCTAGATCTGGGGAGAAATGTTATTTGGCAGAGGTGAAGCAGAGACCTCTCTCCCCTCCACTTTACAAGTGCCCACAACCTGGTGGAGTTCTTAAGAGAGCAAGCCAATTTGAGTTCCTGCCATCTTCCTCCCATTCTTTCTTAGCCCGAGCCTGGGCCCTTTTGTACCTCTCTCCACCCAGACTGATTTCTGAGATGTCCTTTGTGAAGGATATCTACGTGAAAGTCTGAATTTCTTAATAAACCAATTGTTTACTTTATGAAAATTCTGTTTATAGCCGTTAATAGGGACTATAAGGTAGTACAATATTTTCTTGAAGTTGTTGTGGAAGCAGTCATTGGCATGCCACACTCTTATAGGCACATGCATCAACCTATTTAGGAAGTGCAAACGGTGCGAATCGGTAAATTCGGCCGTTTGCGCATCCTAAATACGTTTTTGCGATGCATGAAACAATGTTTCAAAATTCGCTTTTTTTTGCATTTCTTAAAAATGCAATGCATCAATTTAAAAAAAATGCGAATTTTGAAATAGGAAGTGCAAATTAACACGAGGTTGACCCTCGTGTTAATTTGCGAAAATCTGTAAAAAAGCAAAAAATTGCATTTTTTAAACTGTCATGTTACAGACACACATGTCCTTAGGACATGTGTGTGTGTGAAACATGCACTTTCAAATACATTTCAGGGGTGCGGGGGGTCCTTTGGACCCCCTCTGCACCCTTGGAATGCATTAACAAATTGCGAATTGCATTTTCAAATTCGCAATTTGTAAATGCCTTCCCATTGACTCCTATGGGCCTTTTGGCCCATAGGAATCAATGGGATTTGCGAAAATGCACTTAGGAATTCGCATAATATTTGCGATTCGGTAAAAATTGCGATTTTTACCGAATCGCAAATAAATAGTGAAAAAAATGATGCATAGCATTTTGCGATTCTTTATTTGCGATTCGGTAATTTTCGCAAATTAAGAATCGCAAAATCTATGAATGATGCATGTGGGGGCTAGTTCTTGCAAATCGATTTCCCGAAGGTAGTGATAGGTTGATCTTCACCTCGCCAGATGACCAAAATATCGTTGATACACACATATAACTTAAATCCCAATTGGCGCAGACAAACCATGGGAACAAAAGCAGTGATTGGGATAGAACGGGCCTGAACACAATTTTCCCTTGTCTATGTCGAATAGTCCCAAATCTCCATTGGTTGCAGTAGGAACAGGGTAATTGTCCTTTCTCTGACGGAGGGGGCCCCATTAGACTTGACCTTTTCCACGTGCGCGATTTTTCAGGGTGTGTGGTGAAGTGCCATCGGTCACCTAATATACAAGAGAATACGTATGGCTAACCATACAGAACTATGGCTCCTGATAGCCAGGTGCCTTAGAATATGTGCGAGGGACACTGCCTGTTCTTTTCTATATTTTCATATATATCTCTTTTTTTTATTGTACTCTAATAAGCTCAGAAGATTACCTCTACCAGATACCTGTAAAAGACTGTCCGTTGGACATGGTCCAAACATCCTACACTTATCCATATAAGATTGGGCACTCTGATTCAGGTGCACTGACCTCTCTATACCCTTAGACATATGGGGCTGACACCTTGCAACAGGATACATGTGTAGTACAAGGGACATGGTTTAAACACCCATCACTCATTTCTACTACGGGCAATCTGTTTTTTGGGTGTGCTGATTTTCCTAATGGGTCTTCCGCCCTTGGGTATACGGCACTGACCCTCTAAAAACACATGCCAGTACATTGTGGTGTTTGCATTTAACTTCGATGGAGGCCAATCTTCTTGATTCTATTCCACGTGAAGAAGCGGCTGTGTGTGACTGAGGCACGAAAGCTGTCACCATTTAGTGCGCGTTCATTCAGATTCATGCTGCCCGCATGCGACTACTTTTCCCAAGTATTCATGGTCACGTGACTGCATCAGAGTGATGTGATTATACAACCTGAGTGAGTAGCCACACACCAAATTTGGCTTTAGCTAGCCCCGTATCCTCTATTCAAGCAACAGCAATTACTCTATACCACCGTCCTCCATCTGCTGTGGTATAACGAATTGCTGGCTCCCCGTATACAGGTATGGGTCTCTGACCTTATGTTTGTTATATCTGTAATTTTTTTCTGCACCGAGGCAGCGTGTTCTTTGTATACCGGAATGAGTCCCTGAACCTACGTTTTTGTTTAACTTGAATCATTTGTGCATTAAGGTCGTCTTTTCTTTTCTTTCTTGTTATGAAAACGTAAAGAATGCTACATTCATGTTAAAGATATGAAAGTGTCAAAGCACACTCTCATGTCGTAGGAAAGTTCTCAGTGCACATGTGGCAGGCGTTGTGTCTTGAAAACAAAGCACGCTGCCCCCATGCAGAGGTCAACTATTTTAAGCCCATTTCCTCCACTGCATTGCAGCCTTGTTATTACAGTGCACATCAAACACGTCCGCAGTTTTCAACTTGAAGAATGCTGCATCTTTGTTTAAACTAGGCAGTGTTATCATGTGCCTTACCGCTGCATATTTTAATGGGGCAGTTGCTTCTGGAATCTAAGCACGCTGTACTTGTGTGTTAGGCCAATTAGCTCTAAGAGTCTTTTTTTTCCCATAACACCACATGTTTCCTTTGGAAATTACTGCACTAGGTTCTGCCTTTGTTCACCCTGTGCTGCCGCAACACACGCCTGTTATGAGGCAAGAGCCATCAAAAGCATTGATACACAAACTTCAAGGCAGACACACGACTACCTCCACGTCTTGGCGTGTCTCCCCCCTAGTGTTAAACACCATTACGCTGCCCGCTTGTCTCGATAAACCTTAGTGACATCTGAATACATGCTCGGAGAACGTATTAGGGACTTCACAGCCATACAAAAATACCTCAGTCACTATTGCAGACACCGCCTATGAGCATATGGACAGTTTTTAATCTACATGGGCACACTTTTTCTTTACACTTGTTCTGAAATGCCAAGAACTGGTACAGCCTTCCAGAAGACTTATTTTCTTACCATGCTCACCTTCCTATAATTCTTTATTAGGGCAGAGAGTCACCCTGAGCCGCATGCCATGGTGAGTTGAGGCACATTTCCTGACGTCAGTGGATTAACCTTTCTACAGTATATTATTATTGTAGTGAATCTTGTTGTCTAAAAATTATTTTATTTTTCACCTATACTAAGAATAACAGACATTGACTATACAGTATATGGTTGTGTCCCGTTTGGACGGGTTTGTATGTCCTGGACTGAATAGCTTTGAAATGTAACGCTAGCACAGTTGTTCAAATGTCTGACATAGATTTTTTCAAACCATTCTTATATTTCCTATGTATGTATTCTTTTTGGTACCACCAGTGAATTAACCACTCTATGGAGATTAATATGATCACTGGATGGTTTTGTATATTAAAACCCTTCTTTATACTTATATTGGTTCATACACCATTTTTAAGTCTCGCCTGAGCCAGGCCGCATGCGTTGCTCTGCGAGGCTTTTAGTAAGGGCTTTAAACTCTGAACACACTCTTGCGCGTGTGCTTATTTATCCTTGCTGTCTCTCTTTATCACCTTCCCCTTTTCTGCCTTTCCCTCTCTTGCTTTGGGACCTTTTCAATGTTTAACAAAAAGCTGTAAAATCTGCTGACCGATCTTTGTTCTTTTAATAAAGCGTTTTTTTTATCACCCTGTGCCTGGAAGCTGTAGCAGATTGGGGTACGAAAACCCCCTGAAATATTGACCTGGTCTGCCAGTTTCTAAGCATTAACCAAGGAGAAATGTATTCTGTGATAGCTTGGAGAAATGAACAGACCAGTCAGAGATCCCATGGCAGCTCTGTGGAAACTCAAATTCACGAGCTCCTTCTTGCAAGGAGTTATGGGAACCCAATCATGCATGCCATGCCATCCGACCTTTTGCAGGCGACATAGTTAATTTTAAATCCCTCCTTGCACAAAAAATGTCAGAATGCCTAAGAATCCATTCTTTTGAGGTCCAGAGCGTGGGGTCTGTCTTCTATATCTCTGCGTTTTAATACCAAATAACGAAAGAGCCTAGATTTTCGCACCATATAGGTTAAGGTGGTTTACGAGAACGATGTGTGCCCCTTGCATCTGTTCCCTGCGGCGTGTGCATCATTTCAGGAATCCGACCCAGAGCTGGAGGCTCCCGCCACATTCCTGTGCCTTGGTAGCCTGGTTCATCAAATTGTTGCCTTCTGAAATATTTAACCCCGGTTTGTCCAAAATGCCTTCGGTATTGATAAAGTGCCGATTTATTCCTTTACATTTACTTTCCAGTTTGCCCAGTAACATTTTCATTTTTGGAAGGAGGTATGTTTGTGATAATTCAAATGTACCTCCTGTAAAGGCGCACATTTCCACAGAAGATATTGCATTCACAGTGTATCCTTCCTAGTATATGGGAGATGGATGTGGGCCGGAACGTTTTTCAAACACATCCAATTTTCTTTTGTATATTTAGAAAGCTTTTTTCCTATCCTTGTGCTTGCAAACATGAATTGTATTAAAAATAGAAGCCTTGACTGAGCCAATAGACTCTTCGATAAATATCACATAACAAATTGTGATTCTGTTTACAAATAAAAGTAGCATGCACTCCGGATCACCGACCGACCCCTGCCCTCACCACGTCTTCAACAAGGCCGACGCTGTCATCGCACCCCACCTGCGAGACATCATCAACACATCCTTCGACACCACCATCTTCCCTGAGAGCTGGAAACACGCCGAACTCAGCGCCCTACTCAAGAAACCAACAGCGGACCCCACCGACCTCAAGAACTACCGCCCCATCTCGCTTCTCCCGTTTCCAGCCAAAGTCATCGAGAAGACCGTCAACAAGCAGATGGCCGCCTTCCTCGAGACGAACGGATCCCTCGACCCCTCACAGTCCGGCTTCCGAGCCAATCACAGCACCGAGACCGCCCTCATCGCCGCCACCGATGACATCCGAGCCCTGATGGACAATGGAGAAACAGCGGCCCTCATCCTCCTAGACCTCTCCGCGGCATTCGACACTGTCTGCCACCGCACCCTAGTGCAGCGCCTCAGCGACGTCGGAATTCAGGAGAAGGCGCTGGAATGGATCATCTCCTTCCTCGACGGAAGAACACAGAGAGTCCGCCTGCCACCGTACAAGTCAGAGGCCTCCGAAGTCATCTGCGGCGTCCCCCAAGGATCATCTCTGAGCCCCACCCTCTTCAACGTCTACATGAGCCCCCTCGCGGCCATCGTACGCAAACACAACCTCAGCATAATCTCCTACGCCGACGACACCCAGCTGATCCTCTCCCTGACCAACGACCCCGCCGCCGCCAGAGCCAACCTGCACGAAGGGATGAAAGAGGTAGCCGAGTGGATGACGACCAGCCGCCTGAAACTGAACTCAGACAAGACGGAGGTCCTCATCCTGGGCTCTTCACCCTCCGCCTGGGACGACTCCTGGTGGCCACCCGCCCTGGGCACCGCACCCAAACCGACAGACCACGCACGCAACCTAGGCTTCATCCTGGACTCCTCCCTCTCCATGACCAGACAAGTCAACGCCGTCTCCTCGTCGTGCTTCAACATCCTGCGCATGCTACGAAAGATCTTCTGGTGGATCCCCACCGAGACCAGGAAGACCGTCACCCAGGCCCTCGTCACCAGCCGTCTGGACTACGGCAACGCCCTATACGCCGGTACCACCGCCAAGCTCCAGAAGAGACTCCAGCGGATCCAGAACGCCTCAGCCAGACTCATCCTCGACATCCCACGAACCAGCCACATCTCCGGACATCTGAGAGACCTTCACTGGCTCCCCGTCAACAAAAGAATCACCTTCCGCCTCCTCACCCACGCACACAAAGCCATACACGACCGAGGCCCGAGCTACCTCAACAGCCGAGTCAACTTCTACGCTCCCAAACGCCACCTCCGATCAGCCAACCACGCCCTCGCCGCCGTCCCCCGCATCCGAAGAGCGACTACAGGAGGAAGGTCCTTCTCCTACCTGGCCGCCAAGACCTGGAACTCCCTCCCGACCGACCTGCGCCTGACCCAAGACCACCTCCCCTTCAGGAAGAAGCTGAAGACCTGGCTGTTCGAGCAGTAGCGGCACCCCCCCCCCCCCAGCGCCTTGAGACCCTACGGGTATGTTGCGCGCTTTATAAGTGTCACTGATTGATGCATATAGAAAGGGGAGGCTTTGGCCAAAATAGCCATTTCCCTACCAATACTTTTAACACATCTTATACAAAAAATGCTAATTACATTGTCATCCGGAAATAGTCATTAGCGCCTACTCATAACCAAATGCCACTTCGAATTGTCTTTCACTTCAAGCTTTCAAAGGTATATTAATATAAAAGCAGTATTGAATTATTTGACGTTGTGTACTCTTACCAAAATTTAAAGCATCAACTTTATATGACACACCATAGAAAAAAGGAGTTGTTTATATACACTAAACCTCCAGAAACATTTGATTAACCAGTAATAAAGTCACGTCTAGCTTAGTTAGTTTATAGTCTTCTTTTTTAAGAGAAATTATTTCACATTGTTACTGGACCTGCATGGCTAAACACTTATAAGGTCCCAAAGGCGAGACCTATTGGCTATGACAATGCTTGTTATTGATGGAGTACATTGAGCTGCAGAACTTTTGTCACTTAAACAGGAAAGCAGCTAAAGCAGTCTCTGGACATAAAATAGGATGTTATCATAATCTTTAGATACATTTTCTGAGTTTCAGGAACAATGTGTGTCTTCTGGGTTTACTCTAAACCACTATAATAAACATATTCAATGCTTTTAGATTTGATCTGTTTGTACTGGTTTCCATTGCAGACTTTAATCTAGATTTAGACCAAGGATCAATTCCACCTATGGCTTTTAAAATCTATTTATCAATGATCTCTATCGCAACTAAAACTGTAATAGAACTGATCTGAGAGATGGACCTTCAAGTATTATGCTCAGTCAATTTATTGAGCAAACTATGGAGTTATAATCTGAATAGATTAGATCCACAAGCATTGCCTGACCACTGTATTTTACATCAATAGATTACTTATCAGCACATTTTCTCTACGTACAATTCAGTCATCTTCTATTTTTCTCGGAGCTCATGCTGGGTCTGTTAGAACTTTTTCAAAAATATGACATTTAAACGTCCCAAAAATCAGGAATTCTAGTTTCAACCCTGGTCAAACCTTAATGAATGCTACACCAAAAGATGCCCTTCTGTTCCTACATTTGATTGTGCACCATGATTCAGAAATGCCATGTTTTTGTTTTTGGAAGTAAAATTCTAAACATATTTATTGTTGTTGCCATCTGAAACATTATCACTAATTGGGAAGATAACAACAAGTGGTCTTGTGATGCTTGCTGGAATGGGAAGTGTTTATTCAAAAAGTGGATGGAATTCAAGTTTAGGAGACAATTTTACAAAAGTGTATGGATGTTGTATATATTTCAAATTGTTGATCTCCAAAATGGCCTACATAAATAAATTGAATGGAAATTCAAGTTTATCATTTGAATCCTATTGTTGGAAAAGATGTGATTTTGAACCCCATGAGGCGGTTACTTTCCAGAAAGCATTCAGGTTGTAATCATGAGTCAATTAATGCTGAGGAGGATACAATATTCAAATAGAATTCTAATTACATATGAAATGTTCAATGTTCAATATATTTCTCTTAGTATTTTAATGTTAGGACTTTATTGTTTAAGGAAAATAATTAGTATTTGTTTTTCTATATGTAGAAAGCATTACATTAATAAAATCACTGTATCCTCCCTTCTTTGTTTCCTTTCCTGTTCTTTATGAACGTTTCTATTGTTGAACTTTAAAGATTGCCCGAAATTAGGAATTGTGCTCTACATAACTTTGCTGTGTTACAGTATGTTGATTTTTATGTACTACTTTTGTCTCTTATGTGTATGGCAACTGATGTTTTGTTTTGCTTTAATAACCAGCTTATGTTTATTAGGTTTTATTATTCAATAAAATGTTTCAAACACAACAAATGGTAGTTGATATGTATTTACAACTGCAGCATTTTTATTGTATAGGCAGTTTTAAAGGGGCCAAAAATATGGTCTGTGGGTTGACGGAGGACCACATTGGCATCAGCAAGGAGAGGTTTGGGCAGGTGATTGGGGGTACATGTAAAGTTGGAAGTAGGGGGAACAACGCATGTACATTGTGTGGACTGTGACTCCTGGAGTTATTGTGAGGGATACCATGCTACCCTGTAAATGAATCCCCTAGAGAATATTATCAACAAACTTTATTCAGTTTTATAAAAGAAAACCATAAAAGTCATACATAAAATGATAAAACATCTTCCAAGTTACAGATTGACAAATATAATATGTCCAAGTTAATCAGAACACAAGATAAAAATTCATGAATTACAGCACAGAAGTTAATCGCAGCTTGACCTGAATCTAACAGCGAACCGTAAAAAGTAAAGCGTATGCAAAACAGTGTCATTAGAGAGCAGTTGTAAAAAGATAAAAGCTGGTCTCACCCGCCTAAAACGCGCTTTTTTGAGAATGGGAATAATAAATAACTTTCTAGGGACAGCATAAAAAATACAAAACATTAAAAAAGGGCATCATGTCCTGAGGAGACTCACCGTTGCAGCTGCAGGGCATGAGGCACTGGCCTCTGTGGGAACCGCAAGGGTGTGCTAAGAGGTAATGGAAGAAGTTGAGCCGAAACTGGGTGAATAGAAGAAGATCATGGATGCTTTTAAGCCCTAGAAGATAAGGTTCGATGGTTGGTACAGTTTTTAACACAATGTACTTACGCACACTAGGCTTACACAGCTCATTTCCCTTTCTATCACAGCAGCTCATTCTTTAAAAAACACTCTTTGACCAGAGAAAGGTCTCTCTTACAAATGCGCTCAGGGTTAGCAAATAGTTCCTACCTACCCTGGAGAGGCCAACTCTTATATACTGGAACCAACGGATGCGTGAGACATGGTCAAGTGAAAGGCATTCCCTTAGGGCGTCTTTGCTAAGTGTATTTTCTTAATTAGCCCAAATATTGAGCCACAAAGCTAGGGGATGGAAAACCAGTAAATCTGAGAAGAAAGGCATCCCCAACTCTACGTGCACAACATAAAACGGGGTGCTTTGTGGGACAGAAAGGGCCCATCGCAGGAAAGGGTTTTCAGCACTTTGCACTGCCCCTACCCCAATGTGGCCCCATATCTCACTCCCATTACTAACCTTTGAGATATATTTGTCTTCATATGTCTTCAAAAGAGCCCCTATTGGCTTCCCTCCCACTCTGCTGGCAAAGTTAAAAACAGCTGCAAAAGCTTTCACTATATCCCCTTTCTTCCAAGTAAACAAAGGGCACCAACTCAAGGAATCGTCAAACACAACTCCCAAATAAGAGAAAACATTGGTCTTCGGTATTGACGAAAGTCCAAATTTAAAAGTGAACTGCTTAGCTTTACGAGGTCCCACCTGCATAATGCACAACTTGGAATGATGAAACTAAAGGTCCAAGTCCTTCATAAAAAGGGCAAAAGAATTCAGAAGAAGTTGCAGGCGCCTAGCTGTCCTCGCCCAAGGACTACGTCGTCTGCGTATAGGAGGACTGGCAGGCTATGCTCGGCTACCTGGGGATAATCAGCATTTGTCGCCAAAAGGGTCTTCTTTAAGGAATTAATATATAGGTTAAAAAGAAAAGGTGCTAAAATGCACCCCTGACACACCCCTCTCTTGATGTCAAGCTGACTGGACACTCTCAGATCCTTTGAATAGCGGAAAAACGGTGAAGATCCCGCAGAAATAAAATGATGTTACTGTCAATGCCAATGGAGGACATCACCTGCCACAGCTTGGACCTATTGACCCAGTGGAATGCTGAGGACTGGTCCATGAAGGCTAGGTATATGGGGCTGGAACGAGCCACAGTGTATTTGTTCAGAGTCATGTACAGGTTTAAAACACTGTTTCACAGTGGAACGACCTGGGCGAAAGCCTTATTGGATAGTGGATAAAAAGTTGTTTTCATCAACCCAAGATACAAGTGTGTCAAGTATCATGCGGCCCACCACCTTCACCACAGAGTCCAGAAGAGAAAAAAACGGTCTTTGCAGCATTCATAGACGTTTCCACAGCGTTATTGCCTTACATTCCTCGACCTGGCAGCAAGAACTTTTAGGAGAGGACGGTGGCCTCTAAGCCGTAATTCATACTAATAATGGATTGAAACAGGGATGTCTGTAGGAGTCCACCATCTGTCATGTTTACTTTATGTAGATGATATTGTTATCTTGGATTTAACGCCTCAGGGTCCCAATACCCTCCTGTTTTCTGTCGGTCAGTTTGCTGTTTCCCACTTTTTGAAAGTTTATATTTCCAAGAGTAAAGGTTTGATTTTTAAGGGAAATAAGTTTCGTAAACATTGCAGCTGTGATTGGCACCCTGGTAAAGAGTAGCTGGAAGCCTTCACCCTTACTTGGACGAAATATCGTCTGATACCCAGAATGAAAGTGAGCACATATTAAACAACTCCTCGTTGCGTAGGTGGGTTAGAGGCTTATTACAATGTCCATAGGTACTTTCTACATTTATCACCTGTATATCAAGCAATAGTCTCTTAGACTCTGCTGGACGCTATAGAATGCATAGATATTTCAAAATGCTACTTTAACAATTTTAAGGAAAATATGTAATTTGAATACACTTCTGGCAGTACCAGCACTTAGACTAGAATTCAGGATAATGAATGGTTTTGTGTAAGGCCTGGCAGCGGTAGTACGGTGGAGGCACCGGCTGCAGATGAACAAAGAAAACACAATTAGATATCTTTCACTGTCACTTACAGAAAGTTTTGATATGAAATAAGAAAAGTGTGCATTCTATAGAAATTTTAAATATGCAATAAATATGTTTGAGGTAAATCAGGAAACTCTTATCTCATGTTCAGTTTATCAGCTAAAACGTTTTTTAAAGACATCCTGGGGTGCCCTTAGTTTAAATTTGGATTCTTAATTTTCTACAAATAAGGGAACATTTGATGTAATAATTTCATCCTTTTCTGTGACAAAGCCTCAAAAAGCTCTCTCTTGGAACCTTGATGACAGAATTCAACACTTTTTGATATTGTTCTGTATGAATCACTCCCTTTAAAATCTGTTACTATAAAATGGTCTCGGATGAAAGTTATGGATGGAATATGTGACTGCTGTAAGCTGGTATACAGGATAGCAACCATGTACTCTTTGTTACCACTGCCTCGCACTAACAGCGTCGTTTATTATTGAGACCTTTGTTTTTAAAATACAATATAAGCACAGTAGAAAAAGCTCAAAATCTGATATATATATATTTTTTTGTCCTCATACGCCGATAAAGATATTTTCAGAATTGATTATACCGAGAATCTTTATGGAAGCTCTTTCTGCGAACACCCAGTATAAATCTCACGGTACCACCATGTAGAGAGTCAGCTCAGTCTCGCACTTTACCAGACCCTTAGACTGATCTTAGGGTGGATCCTTCCGCAAAAAGGCATAATCATTGGACAAAGTTGTTATAATCCATCGAGCCAAATTATACAGGGGGTCCAAAAATGCTTCCTTCTCTTCCATGCTATGCTATCCAGACTAAGAGTATGCCTGATTGCCCTTATCCAATCTGCATATATCGGGACAGTGGTGCTCACCCAGAGTTTACATATTACCCTACGAGCCAAGACAATTAAATACAAAAATAACTTGTTACTGTCTCGAGGTACATTTTCATAATTGGAAGGAATTCCCCAAAAAACTTGTTGCGTACTAACCTGTATTTCATAGCCAAAGATGGCTTTCATACCTTCTTGTATTTCAAACCAAAATTCATTAAGTGCGGGACAAGTCAAGAACATGTGCAGGTCATCTGCTTTTTCCAGATTGCATTTTGGGCAACAGGGACTAGGCCCCTTCGAAAATTTAGCAAGCCTGGCTGGAGACCAATATACTCTATGGAGAGAAAACAAGTGATTCCGCTTTAAATTGGCAGGTGAGACCGTAAGATGTAGTAAATCAAAGGATACTTGCCATAAAATCTGCAGGTCGACGTCCGGTACTTGATCCCTCCATAGCTGTTCTGGAAGGGCGAAATCTCTATCTTCCTCCTCGAGTATTGTCCAATAGAGGACTGATCTTTTGAGTGATCTAGGTGTCTTTATTAAAAGCTCATCCAAACCAGTGTTAGCACCTTTATCCCCTGTAACAGCCTGGGTCCAGCTTTTGATTTGTAAGTACTTAAATTTGGATACGTTTTTATCCGTAAGAGCAGAAATGTCTTCCCAACTCAAAAGATTCCCTTCAGGCAATAACTGACCCCATGTTCTGATGTTTGCACTCTGCACAGCTATAGATAGTAAGTCTTTAGTCCATTCAGGAGAGACCGGTGAGTCCCAAATTTGGGCAATAGCAGAGTAATATGGGCTATTCAGCGCTCTCCTGACTCTAGCCCTCACATATCTCATGTCTCTAAGAATCTTTAAACGCACTTTTTTAAAGTAACGCATATCTCCAAACTTGAACAAAAATGCATTAGATCCTCCCTGGATCTCAGATAACATATTTTGGAACATAAAGTCTGTTTCTGTCTCCCCTAGGGTATCAAATAATCTTAGTCCTGCCTTCAATAATAAGGTCCAGGCATATACTCTCAGATCTGGTGCGCATAGACCACCCTTGGTTTTCTTTCTACGGAGCTTTTTCCAGGAAATCCTTATGCCTTTTGAAGCCCAAATAAAGGAATTCCATTTAGCTTGGATTTTAGTTAGTCTGGCTTCTTTGAAAGTCAGTTGAATATTCTGGAATATATATATTAGTTTGGGTAGCAGCATCATTTTTACTATATTGATTCTTCCGATTAAGGTCAGAGGAAGAAATGACCAGCTTTTTAGGGATTCCGTGATTTCTTTCTCTATTTTTTGGAGATTTTTTTCCGGAAGTTGATTTATGTCCTGCGTAATTTGAATTCCCAGATATCTGATTTGGTGTTTCAAAATTGGGATGGAGTTTGCGTGGGTTATATTCCAGCACATACATTCTGATTTAGATTGGTTAATCAGATATCCAGAAACTTGACCAAACATCTCTGCTGCTTTGTATATAAGAGGGATTGATTTGATAGGGTCAGTAGTGTACAGCATCAGATCGTCCGCATATAAAGCGTCTTTTTTAACCCAGTTGTTATGTTTAAGGGTAGGATGTCTTGGTCTTGTCTAATCTTCTCTGCAAATGATTCCATATATAAATCAAAAAGCAAGGGTGAAAGCGGACATCCTTGTCTTGTCCCTCTTTGAATTTTTATAGGATGGGATAAACTCCCGTTTATTAATACTCTGGCTGTCGGAGCTTGGTAAAATGCTGCTAGTGTCCTACAGAAATTTCTGCCTAAATTGACCTTTTCTAGTACTTTAACCAAAAATTCCCAGTTAACGCGATCAAACGCCTTTGCGGCATCTAATGTGATAACCGCTAGTGGAACTTTATATTGAGAAGTAACGTCTATTGCACCCACCAATGCTTGTGTAAGATCTTGTATAGAGCGACCTCTGACAAAACCCTTTTGATCTAAGTGTAATAATTGCCCTGCTGCCCCGTTTAACCTCTCCGCTAATATTTTTGCCATGGGCTTGTAATCAGTATTAAGGAGGGAGATAGGCCTATAAGAATCACATTGGGATGGTCTCTTCATTGGTTTTAAGATAAGGACCACTATGGCATCATTCCAAGAAAGAGGGATTTTGCCTCCTTCCTCATATATAGAGGTGAAAAGCATATTCAAAACTGGTATTAATACAGGTGCTAGCACTTTATAAATCTCAGAAGGTAGTCCAAATCTGATATTTTTACCTGATAATGAACTGTTGTGTCAAAAAGTTTTGATATTAAATGTTTTTTAATTAGTATTAAAATATATTTTAAAACTATCTTGTGGACCTCCTCATTGATCCAAATCTTCAACTAAGATTAAAAGTGATGCAAAAGTGAGAATTTCTGTCAGTTTATCATGGTTTTTCCGCTATGTTTTTGGATATCATCTATGTTGAAATGTTCCGATTACTTCAACAATTCAATTTCTTGCTCAAAGTTTTCTGCATGAGCCATGGTTCTCTTCATTTTCAGAGTTGAGAGTATGGGTGAATAACTATCCCATGGGTCAATTGACTATTAACGCAGCCTGTTGTTCCTATCAGTGCATGTTTAGTAAATAGCTCTGAGGCCACCTCTCAGCACGTTCAGTAGCTGCACTCACTCCTCAGGTCAGACACTCCTCCTGCAGGGACATGTCATCTCTAAGCAGGCAGACTGGCTACTATGAGCTCATGACAGCTGTGCAGCTCCTCACATCTGGGAGACTGGACACCGCAGTCAGGTGGACACCAACCCTCGTCAGGAGGCCCCCGATCCTGTGACACAGAAAAAAGTGTCTGTTCACAACTATTAATTCACAAAACATGGTACGCTGCTATCACCGCTCTACATGCTAAAGGCGTGACAGAGATTGTAGGCCACTGTCCAAGAACTGAGGACACGCGTGAGTTCTCACCTCAGATCCAGGACCTCACGTATGTCAAGGGACATGCACGGGCCCTCCCTCCCTACCACCTTTCTCCCCCCACCTCTCTCTCTCCTCTCTACTGTTCTCTCTCTCCTCTCTCTCTCTCTCCTCTCTCTCCCTCTCTCTCACCTCTCCCTCTCTCTCCTCTCTCTTTTCTTCTCTCTCTCACTCTTTCTCTCCTCTCTCGTTGTATCTCTCTCTGTATCTCCCTCTCTCTCTCTGAATATTTCTCTCTCTCTCCCCCTCGCTCATCCTCTCCTCTTTCTCTCTAACTCTCTCTCTCCTCTCTCCCCCTCTCTCTCTCTTCTCTCTCTCTCTCTCTCCTCTCTCTCTTCTTCTCTCTCTCACTCTTCCCCTCTCTCTATCTCTCTCTCTCTTCCTGTATCTCTCTGTATCTCTCTCTCTCCCTCTCTCTCCTCTCTCCCCCTCTCTCTCTCTTCACTCTCTCTCTCTCTCCTCTCTCTCTTCTTCTCTCTCTCACTCTTCCCCTCTCTCTACCTCTCTCTCTCCTCTCTCTTTCTCTCCTTCTCTTTCCCTTCTCTCTCTCCTCCCACTCTCTGTATCTCTCTCTCTCTCTCTCTGTATCTCTCTCTCTGTATCTCTCTGTATCTCTCTGTATCTCTCTCTCTCCCTCTCTCTCTCTCTCTCTCCCTCTCTCTCCTCCCTCTCTTTCTCCTCTCTCTCTGCTTCGCTCTCTCACTCTTCCCCTCTCTCTATTGCTCTCTCTCCTCTCTCTTTCTTTCTCTCTTTCTCTCTCCTCTCTCTCTCTCTCTCTCTCTCTCTCTCTCTCTCTCTCTCTCTCTCTCTCTCTATGTATCTCTCTCTCTGTATCTCTCTCTCCAATAAAAGAGAGAGGGACCCCACACCAAAGGGATGGAGTACCACAGTAGACTTTCATCAAGTAAAAATTTCCCTTTGGGACACCTTACTAGTAGGACAAACAATCTCAGACATACACAGATGAAAACACCCCAATTGTGATACTATACTACCGAGGCACAATGTAAACAAACAAATTATGAGAAAATACAGAACAGTTTATTCATATTACAGTACATCATAAAATAATTAAAACAGGGACAGACAATTTAAAAAAGGAAACAGATATTTTCCTATTGGTAAAAAGGAGGTCACAGCCAGAGATTGAACTCCGCAAAACGTCAGAATTATCTTCAATTGGTATAGAACATAATCCTCCTTTCTTTTGCATTGACGCGTTTCGGCGGACCTTCTAGTAAAGCCACCTTCATCAGGAATACATATAATGTCTTCCCATAAATTTCTACAGAACTTTTTCAAAGTCAACTGACAGCATGGGGAAGAAACCTCCGATGTCCTTGCGAGGGTTGACTGCTGTAACCAGTTAGTCCGTCTCATGCAGTACTGGATATTGCAATAAGGATAAAATCCAGGATCAATATCACTGGCTCGGTAGTAGCTGATTAGAATTCAATTATTCAATCTGTTTGACACGAAATCTCTCCTGGACACACGGTAGATTAAAAAAGGGAAACACCTAATGGGCTTCTAAATAATCAATTACATTAACGGGCTAAGTCACACGGCAGCGTAAAGGCAGTTTCCTCCTATATCGAATTCCGCCAAACCGGGGACCACAATAATTCGTAGCAATATCGCCGCGTGTCAAAAACGCCAACGTCAAATGCCTCGTCTCTTTTTAAAAAGTAAAGTGCAAACACCACCTTGGTGCATAAAATCACCGGCATCCCGCGTGTCGCGTGTCAGCACACTCCAGTCATTATATTATATATAATATTAACAAGAGACGTGGCATTTGACGTTTATCAGAGGTTTCTTCCCCATACTGTCAGTTGACTTTGAAAAAGTTCTGTAGAAATTTATAGGAAGACATTATATGTTTTCCTGATGAAGGTGGCTTTACTAGAAGGTCCACCGAAACGCGTCGATGCAAAAGAATGGAGGATTATGTTCTATACCAATTGAAGATAATTCTGACGTTTTGCGGAATTCAATCACTGTCTGTGACCTCCTTTTTACCAATAGGAAAATATCTGTTTCCTTTTTTAAATTATCTGTCCCTGTTTTAATTATCTTATGATGTACTGTAATATGAATAAACTGTTCTGTATTTTCTCATAATTTGTTTGTTTACATTGTGCCTCGGTAGTATAGTATTACAATTACGGTGTTTTCATCTGTGTATGTCTGAGATTGTTTGTCCTACTAGTAAGGTGTCCCAAAGGGAAAGTTTTACTTGACGAAAGTCTCTCTCTCTCTCTCTCTCTCTCTCTCTCTCTCTCTCTCTCTCTCTGTCTCTCTCTCTCTCGTATAACGTTGCACTGGGATAAAATCAAAAACAATGCTAGATACTCGACACTCGGGCAGGGGAACACGACTAGACACCATGAGGGGACATTCTCATCTCAACCCTGATGCTAACCCTATGAAGCACCCTAAAACTTTAGGACTACTCACACACCTGGGACCCGCAATTCACCCCACCATCTACAAAATGGTGGTGCTCAGGAACACTAACCAGCAGCCCTCACAGCAAAAAGACCTCATCGAATCACTAAAGGAAGCCCTGCCACCTCTGTCTCGATTTCAGTGTCCCTACACCATTAGGAATGTCAGCAGTACACTTCCACTGTCTATGTCTATGTGGTGTTATTTATAAAGCGCAGCTATTACTCCAAGGAGTGTCCTAGTGCTACTTTTTTGATCATGGCGAATTCTATCCCTTCCGTAACTCCATCGGAAAAAGTACGCAGCCCACCACCTAGCTGGTTTGGTTTTATGCGGGTTCCATAGAGTTTCCGGACCTATACAAAGAGCAGGAATACCGCCTTAAAGTTACATCTTTCAATACTAGGTAACTTTAACTTTATTTTCAGAACAGAGCCATGATTTCTGTGAAATTCTTTCCCATTTTAACCGTTTGTCGGTAATAGCAGCGCCGTATACGCGTTTGGTGTCGTTGGCACACCCGCAGTCTATCTATTGAAGCTCACTTACCACCACATATAGAAAGAGTTGTGGCCCTCCTGATGAAGGCACTCACAGTGCCGAAACGTGTGGTGAGAACATTCATCTCCTAGCCGCCTCACATTATATGTCCTATTGGTCCTGAGAATCCTATACTAATATAGTGAATTCATGAATCTTTGTTTAAAATCGGATAAATGTGTGTCTCCACCTCCTAAATTCATAATTCTCTGTATTTCTGACTTAGCACTCAGTCTGAGTTTCTATTTGATTAACTTCAATTTGTGCCTACGAACTTTGAATATTTTCAAAGTAAATCTTTAAAATGTAAAACTCTTGTGTCTGTCGTTCTTAAAGATTCCAATGTGATCAAGAGACAATGTTCTACTGTATTTTCATTAAAGGAGAGATGGGTGCATCAGGGAGCACCAAATTCCGTATAGGAACGTCACCGCACCTGGTCCGAGAAAATCAACATATGCAGGGGAGAAGAGAAATATGTGGGGTTGCGAGCTGTCTATTGGTGTCAGGAAGACACCATTGCTGGTTGCACAGCTATCCTTTAAGTACTCTGTGGATCCCTACCTTCCTTGGCAAAGAGAATTTTTGAACCTGGAACAGCAGGTATTTTCTTTTTAAACTTTCTTGGACATAGAGAATTTGAATATGGAGCAGCAAGTGCATCAGCAGCTCATACTTTTGTACAGTTAACGCTTGCAAGGGATATGGATTTTCTGTCTGCACTCTCAGAACTAATTTGGGTTAGTTCTTCAGTCATATGTCTTCTCCAGGACATCTTCCAGATGGATCCTTTAATCCACAAATAAATTAAAATAAAGAACATGATCCTTTTTAGGTCTCGCTGAACCAACGCGCATGCGTTTTTCTGCGAGAGTATAGCAAGGGGCTTTCAAAAATGCTCCCAAAATCTGCAGGCGGATCGGGCACAGTGCATGTGCGCCAGGCGCATGCACCATTTGTCCCCCTACAGCCTTTGGGAGCATTTTCGCAGCCGCTTTGATGTTCTCAGTTAGCCGCGTGGCCACTGAGAACATCAAAGCGGCCGCAAAATGCTCACCATTTGCCACTCCTTCCCTTACCCCACTTCCTGCTTGTCATTGTTTGTCGGACAGTGTTTGTAATTCTTTCATGCCGTTCTTTAAATTGCTTTCCTCACTCCAATTCACTTCTGTTCACTCTCCCTACTTTTGCAAATGGTTTCTTTATTCCGTTTTCTTAAACTAGTGCGATCGTTTTGGGCTAAGCATTTCTTGTGCTCAGAATTGACCTTGTGTTTCTGTCAATTTAAATTTGTACTTGCTTGAAACAGTTGAAATTCAATTTATTTCCAAAGCAGTGGACAACTTCCATTTGTTTACATTTCCTCCTCACACACTTGCGTTTTAAGCTGTGAGCCCTGAAATAGAATAGTTCACTTCCACAGCTCTGCGCCGCTGTTGTCTGTAAGTTGCTGTCAATTACTTTAATTACCCTTTGCTCTGACTTGCTGACGCCTAATCAAAGCGCGTTTTTGCCCAGATTCACGCTCCAAATCTTTCTAACATGTTCCTCTGATGTACAGGTATTCTTTGTATGTTAACTCCTTTTCCCATTGAATTTAGGGATCCATCGGACACTGTTTCTTCTCTTCACTGTTTTTTAAATAGTGTATATAGTGCTTACATGCCATTCTCAAATTATTTAATCACGTCTATTCACTTTTATTCACTTTCACCACTTATGCAAACAATTTGTTTTACTTTTTTTCAACCTAAATACGAACGTTTTGAGCTAAGCATTTATTATGCTCAGAGTTGATCATTTGTTCATGTTAATTTGTATCTATACTTGCGTGTAACAGGCGGAAATCGAACTATTCCCATGGCACAGGTTGAGTTTATTTATTTATATTTCCTCTTTAAGTACTGGCGGTTTAGACTATGAGCCCCAAAATAGAATAGTTCACTTTCAGAGCTACGCGCCGCTGATGTCAGTACGTAACTGTCAATTACTATAATTACCCTTTGCTCTGACTTGCCGATGTCTTTTCAAAGCGAGTTTTTTCCCATATTGGCTAATTTCAACGGTGTACTCAGACGCCGCTTCCTTGTTTTCTTCATCCGGTGACTGTAGGCTCATGCTGTCACATTCCTTTATTGTTGAGCAGTGTTTATCCTTTTGCGATCTCTTTCACAAGTCATTAGTCCTTGACTTGATTCTGTGATCATACATGCTTGGCATATAACTTCTGATTCAGTTTGTTTCTGAATGTGATTACTTGTGTTGTTGTGAGTGTGTGTCAGGTCAAGTTCAGTGCCAAGGTCATTGAATTCCTCACATTTAACCGGGCGCCGCTGTTTTTTTTCCTTGTAATTTTGTCAATCATTGTGATTCCTATTCCACAGTGCGCTAAGCCATCCGGTGCTTTCATCAACCATACACACACACTACCACACACACTACCACACCCACACACAACAACACACACAATCACACACACAACCACACACAACCACACACACAAACACAACACACACAACCACAACCACACACACAACCACAACCACACGCACAACCACCATCATACACACAACAACAAGCACACACACAACCACACACACACACAACCACACACACAACCACACACACAACCACACACACAACCATACACACACAACCACAAACACACAACCACAAGCACACACACAACCACACACAACCACACACATACACACACACAACTACACATACAACCACACACACACCCACACACACACAACCATAAACACACAACCACAAACACAACACACACAACCACACACAACCACACACACAACCACACACAACCACACACACACACACACTCACACACACAACCACAACCACACCCAACCACACATACAACCACACACACAACCACACACACACAACTACACACACACAACCACACACACAGCCACACAGTCAGTGCACACTTTCAACAGGTACAGACACCATCAGTCGTCAGTGCACGCTTTTACGGGGCACAAACACCACCAGCCGTCAGTGCACGCTTTCACTGGGCACAAACACCACCAGCCGTCAGTGCATGCTTCCACCTGACACACACCACCAGACGTCAGTGCACGCTTTCACCAGGCACACACATACCACCAGCCATCACTGCACGCTTTCACCAGGCACACACACACCACCAGCCGTCAGTGCATGCTTTCATCAGCCACACAGAAAGCTAAGGCCGATACTAACTCCCCTCAAGCTCTGGTTCTCCTCAATTTGTCCGCTGCGTTCGACACGGTTGAGCATACCATCTTACTTGACCGTGTCGGCGCAGCGGGCATTCGGGCTCTGCTCTCTCCTGGATCACGTCCTTTCTAACAGGACGCTCACAAGCCGTTCACCTCTCTGGGTTCTCCGCTTCTCCCCTTCCGGTGTCCTGTGGGGTTCCTCAAGGTTCTTCCCTCTCTCCTTTTCTTTTTAATCTCTATATTCGTCCCCTCATTGTTTCTCTTCTTGATCTGGGGGTCTCTGTGTATAATTACGCAGACGACCTCCAGCTCGTTTTCGACCTCTCCTCCTCTTCCCACTCCCTTTCATTTTTTCGTTCCACTCTGGTTTTTATTTCCGGTTGGATGAGCGCCAATCATCTCAAGCTCAATCCGGATAAGACTGAGCTTGTCTTGACTGGTGGCTCATCCAGTCCATGGTCTTCTGCTTTCTGGCCCCCCATCCTTGGTCCCCCTCCTACCCCGGTTTCCTCTGTTAAAACGCTGGTGAACATCAAGGTCAGCCAGGACCTGTCAATGCATGCACAGGTTAGCTCTGTAGTGTCCTCCTGCTTCCTCTCCCTCCGCTTGATCCGAAAAATCTCCCGTTTTTTTTCCCTGGATTCCCTTAAAATTATCATTTCGGCCCTCATCACCTCCCGCCTTGATTATGGAAATAGCTTGTTCGTGGGCATCCCCGCCTACGAAACTCGCCGTCTGCAAGCAATCCAGAATCAGGCTGCCCGTCTTATTTTTCATTTTCCCAAAACCCATCATATCACTCCTGTCCTTAAATCTCTTCATTGGTTACCTGTTTTGCAGAGATCCCTATTCAAACTAGGGTGCCTAGTTTTCCGGGCTGTTGATCGCTCTGCTCCGGCGTTCATCAATACCCTGATCTCCACTCATACCCCTGCCCGTACCCTCCGCTCATCTACCTCCGCCCTCCTCACTGTTCCTCGTTTTCGCAAATCCCGCACTGGTGGTACAAGATTTTCTGTGATGGCCCCCCGGTTCTGGAACTCCCTCCCTCTATCTATGCGCTCAATTCCCATCTTTTCACACTTCCGCAAAGCGCTTAAAACCTTCTTGTTTGCCCAGGCCTACACCTGTTAAACTCCCTCGGCCCTGTCTGTCTCTGTTGTTTAGAGCTCTCAGCGCCAGGAAGCCGCTTGGCCACAGTGCGCTCAATAAATATCTTATTCATTCATTATTCATTCATTCACACACCACCAGCCATCAGTGCACGCTTTCACCAGGCACAACCACCACCAGCTGTCAGTGCACACTTGTTATCTTATGTTATGTTATGTTAAAATGGTTTTTATAGAGCGCGCGGCTACTCAAAAAGAGTGTCCCGGCGCTTTTAATTAAAGAAGGCTGCAGTAAACTAACATAACACATTAAAAGAGAAAAAGACACAGAAAAGGAAGAAACAGAAAACAAAAAAAAGGCCTACTGGGTAAACAGCCAGGTTTTAAGGTCCTTTCTAAAAGCCAATAGGCCAGTGGCTCCCCGGAGGGAAAGGGGCAAAGAATTCCATAATTGGGGCGTCAGTAATCCAAAGGAGCGACCTCCCAAGCGCGCTCTCTTCACTCGTGGAACAGTAGCCAGAAATAAAGATTCTGACCTCAGAGAGCGAGCTGGTTGGTAAAAAGTAAGTCTCCTCTGGAGATACTTAGCTCCCGTCGCATGGAGGGCCTTGTATGTCAGAGTCAGAGCCTTAAAGGCGATCCGCTTACGGATTGGGAGCCAGTGCAAAGTCTGGAGCAAGCCCGCAGCACTGGTACGTCTGTTCACTCCGTAGATCGCTCTTGCCGCGGCATTCTGCACAACTTGAAGCCGCTGTAACAGGTACTCTGGCAGGCCCAGGTATAGAACGTTAGAATAATCCAACCTGGAGCCTATCAGGGCCTGTACAGTCAGCTTCCTGTGCTCCTCCGATAACAGGGGAAGAAACCTCCGTAGCATCCTGAGGAGGCCGAAACACATGCCCGACACCCCCAGAATCTGGGCCTTCATTGTCAGCCCCGTGTCCATCTTAACACCCAAGTTCTTAGCCATTTGGGATGAACACGTTGGGGGGAACATGTCGATAGGCCACCAAGCCTGCCAGTCTGGCTCCGTGTCGCACCCAAAGAAGAGTATCTCGGACTTGTCGGAATTGCACTTGAGGCTGTGCAGTTGGAACCATTGAAACACAGCCCCAAGGCAATACGGATACTCTCCCCCTCAAAATCTCCTCCTCTCTTACACGAGAAGAGGAGCTGGGTATCGTCGGCATAGGATACGATCCGGGCCCCAAACGACTCCGCCAACGCCGCCAAAGGGGTCATGAAGATATTAAAGAGGGTCGGGCTCAAAATAGAGCCCTGCGGGACCCCGACTCCCAGAGGAGGCATCACGGCGGAATCTGGTGAGGCCCAGACCGTTTGCCGGCGGCCAGCTAGAAAGGAGGAAAACCAGCTGAACACCGTTCCCCGAAGTCCTATCTCGTAGAGTCTTGTGAGAAGACCATCATGGGGAACGGTGTCGAAGGCCGCCGACAAATCCAACATCACCAGCATGGCTTTGCCCCCTGAATCCAGGATCTCCTTGATTGTTTCGGAGACCTCGAGGAACGCAGTCTCGGTGCTAAGATTAGGGCGAAAACCTGACTGGGTGGCATGCAGAATCTCGTTCGCCTCTAGAAAATTGGAGAGCACCGTCTGCACGTGCTTTTCAACAATTTTCGTAAGAGCCAGCAGCAGAGAGATAGGCCGATAGTTAGCAAGGGCCTTAGGGTCCAAACCAGGCTTCTTAAGCAGCGGGATGACCATTGCCTGCTTCCAAGCCTGCGGGACCACTCCCTGGATCAGTGAAAGATTCAGCAGCGGATTAACCAATGGATTAATCGACTCAGCCAGTTTCGCCAGGATTTTAGCAGGACAAGGGTCCAGGGGCGAGCCAGATTTCAGGTTACCCATGAGTGCTAAAGAGGCGGGCGCCGATATAGGTGGAAAAGCGCTCAGTGTCAGGCCTGGCGAAGCCGGGGGCGATCGGTTGACCTCAGTGGCAATCCGCTCCGCAGGTGTAGCCGACGGGAAGGAGGCCTGAATAAGTTGGATCTTGCTCGTGAAAAAAACGGCAAGATCCGCCGCCCAGGAATCAGAGGGCCTCTCCTCAGCGATGTTTATCCGTGGAGATGTAAATTCCCTGACTATAGAAAAAATCTCCTTACAGGAGTTGGAGGCAGCTTCTATCCTCCCTGCCAGGTAGGCTTTCTTACCTAGGCGGATGTCCCGGGATACTGCTTAACCATACTCTTAAAAGCCACCTTAGCCTCCGCATCATATTTAACCCGCCAAGCTCTTTCAGCTACCTTGCACTGCTGCCGCTTAGCCGACAGTGCTACGGTAAACCAGGGGGCGGAAACTCGTTTAGGAGTAAGACGGGGGGCTAGTTCCGGGGCAAGATCGTTAAGCCTGTCAGTCAGCCACACCTGCAGGGACTCCAAATCCTTCGACAGGTCTCCAGAGAGAGGGCAGGGATGATCCAGAGCAGCCTGAGCCAGCATCTCAGGGGTCACTCGATGGAACGCCCTATGGGTTTGACCATACTGCAATGGGGCGGCAGCAGCCAGTTTAACTGTGCCACAGATCGAAAATTTAGCCAGCAGATGGTCTGACCATAGAACCGGGATAATCTCTAACACCTCTAAAGGGGAGGTCGAGAAAACCTGGTCTGAGGTGTGCCCCTTGTCATGCGTCGGCCCATGTAAATAGGGACGCAGTCCCAATGGAGCCGTAGCCTCTAAGATTTTAATTGCGGCCGCATCCAAAGGATCATCCATCCGGAAGTTAAAATCCCCGGCCACAATGCAATGATCTGCTTTCAGAGCCAAACTCAGTAGGACGGAGTCGAGATCTTCAAAAAACATTCCGGGTGGGCCCGGTGGTCTGTAGACCAATAGCCCCTTGACTGATTGATGTGGGGCCAGCGAGATGGAAAAGGCAAGGGCCTCTGAGCCACGAATATCCTCCACTGGCAAGATAGTACAAGCCAGGTCTTTCCTCACCACCAGTGCCACTCCGCCACCCCTTCCCACAGCTCTGTCCTTCCTGAAGACATTGTAATCAGGCGGGATAGCCATGGCAACGTCCGGATTCGACGACTCTCCCCACCATGTCTCAGTAAGCATGAGGCACAGTGGCTTAGCCGTGTCCAGTAGCTCAAAGATATCTTGAGCATGTCTGCATGCTGATCTGGTGTTAAGTAGCATGCACAGATATCGCACATTGGCGCTGGAATTGCCAGGGGGCCATGGCAGAGCACGTGAGGGACGCCAACCGCAACCGGGGCAGATGGACTTACCGCGGTGACGCCCAGGGAAAACAGAACAGCAGCCACTAGAACCAGTGTGAAGAGCGCGGAGCTCCCCCGCAGTGTAGCGCAGCGCAAGGGGTCCTGATCGGCACATAATGAAAGACCGAGCCTGACCCGCTGCCCCGCGAGCCTCCGAGTCGCTGACGGGCGCAGACGGGCAGGACTCTGGCTTGACTCAGGCGCCGACCAGGCGCTACCGCTGCGCGTCACCGCTGCGCGGGTAGAGCGAGCGTTAAATAGGGCACACCTGTTGGTTGAAATAAGCGCTAGTGCGCTCAACAAATGGCACACTCGCCACAACCACCCCCAAGATGGCGGCCACGCGCCAAAACGCGAGCAGAAAGATGACAGATCCGCTCAAAACGCGGTGAGGGGCACAATTAACGTGCAAGTGTGTGGGCGCTGCAAACACAGATAAAAACAGGGCTAAATGTAAATTACAACAAAGAAAATGGAAAAAACTGTAATTTTAAAAATGACCAGCCTGCAGCCTACAATTACAGCAGCATATCGCGCGTGCGTGCTGTTACCTTGTCCGAGGTCGAGCTGAAGTAAAGCTCACCTTAAATAGGGCACACCTGTTGGTTGAAATAAGCGCTAGAGCGCTCAACAAATGGCACACTCGCCACAACCACCCCCAAGATGGCGGCCACGCGCCAAAACGCGAGCAGAAAGATGACAGATCCGCTCAAAACGCGGTGAGGGGCACAATTAACGTGCAAGTGTGTGGGCGCTGCAAACACAGATAAAAACAGGGCTAAATGTAAATTACAACAAAGAAAATGGAAAAAACGGTAATTTTAAAAATGACCAGCCTGCAGCCTACAATTACAGCAGCATATCGTGCGTGCGTGCTGTTACCTTGTCCACCAGGCACACACACCACCAGCCGGCAGGGCACACTTCCACCAGGCACACACACCACCAGCCATCAGTGCACAATTTCTACAGGCACACACACCACCAGAAAATCAGTGCACAATTTCTACAGGCACACACACCACCAGCCATCAGTGCACACATCAATTGTTAACGCATCCACAATTAACTATTGTAGCAATCGCAGTATAGCGCACTTTACTTTTAGATAAAAATGTTGTGCAGTGCCCACCTAATCTAAATCTCACCTAAAAACCTTTTTCATGAGTAATCCAGTGTAATTCTAGGCATGCCTGGCAGGATGGAGGATGCTACCCTCCAAGTTAAACTATGAACAAAAATGTTCAAGTGACAGCAGTCACTTGACTCTACCCGCACTGCAAGTAGCAAGCTTCCGTTTGCATTAATTAGTCAACAGTTTAATTTTTACTCTGTAATCATTCTTAAAGTATTAGAACATGAGGCATATGCAAAATGCATTCACAGTCCTCTTTTTATTAACCTTTTGAATTTGTCCACTACAAAAAAATTAACATTTAAATTAACATGAGAACACCTTTTCATGTACATAAACATATATCCATAATGAATTTTGAATTAATTATTAATTTTAAATCAATATTGCTGCTGTTGCAAATCCCACTGCATTTGGGGAATAACTCCCTTCTGCAGGGGAACAACAATATCGTAGTCAAGATCAATGCCTTCATGGGTTTAGCTAATAACCACCAATGTCTGATAGTGGCACGTAATCAAAGACGAATGAGCACTCTAACTACAGCCAGGCTGGTCAAATTCTAGTATAAGGGAGCTCAAATCCATATAAACCAACCTCGATGAACTATTCCTTCTTTAGTGCACTAATAATTGCCTTGAACAATCTTGAACTCTAATGGTACTCCACCATATACCCGCTCGTTGTGATCACCACCACTTCACTTCTCTCGGTTCTCAACCTCCTCGGATAGTCAGCTTCATTTCTCGTACGAACCTGGTAAGCCTAGTACATCAAACATGTATCATACAATAATGCCAAATGATTATAGAATCAAACCTGTGAGAGTATATTTTCATATTGATGGTGAACAGTGGCTGCTCATTAAATCTAAGACTCAGAGATAAATACTGTACTACGGTAGCTGTCAGCATCTGTTGTTAAATGCTCTTCTAGCGATCTCATCCTAAACCTTTCACTGAGACCACCTCAACCTGTGGATGAACACGTACTATAAACTTTCAAAGTTGATTTGAACGATGTTCTACTTTACTGCTATCAAAGAAAACAAATCATATCCAGTTTATCATTGAGGCCTTTCGGCACCATGGTCTCCAAGAATTTAATCCACTAGATCTCCCTTTTTGCTAGCCATTTAGCGTTATCGCGATCTTGCTCCAATTTGATTTGCTCTAAGACCTGAAACCCCAATTGTGGAATGGTAGGATTCATTTAATCCCAATGAGTAGCCAGACTCGACGTTGTGGTCTTGTTACGGATTCTACTTTTGTGTTTAGTTATGCGTACCTTTATTTTACGCTCTGTCTTGCCTACGTATAGTTTTCCGCAGGGACATTTTTAGTTTTTTTAAAACTTTTATTGACAAATAAAATACAACAACAACAATCAAGGCATTAGGTACAGTACAGGCGATCACGTGTCCACACAGTGTTACTCCAAATATTCAGGAAAAAATCATACACTTATAATCCGTCGAGAGGGGGGGGGACAGTGGGGAAACAGTGCAGCACTTATAATATTAAACAGTACATGGAACGTCATTTAGGGGGATAAGGGAACATCAGATAATAAGTCTTGCGGGGGAGTACAGATATTCCCACGATAGGCATTCCACTGGGACCAGACTCTGTTCCATTTCCTAGGCCTACCCCTATCCAGATACACCGTTTTCTCCCTAAACATGCACCAATCCATGCCATCCTTCCACGCCAAGACCGTGGGCGACCTCTGGGAACCCCACAACTGTGCGATGTCTCTCTCAGCGATCATATTTCCAAGGGTCGCCCAACGGATCTGAGCAACAGTGTAATCATTTGGCTCCCACACATTCAGCAGGCAGCGCCTAGCTTCGGGCAACAACGACACTCTGGTAACTCTTTCCATCACCGCATGCACTCGGGCCCAAAACCCCGCCACTGCCGAACACTCCCACAGAATGTGAAGGAAGGTTCCAGGCAAGCCGCAACCACGTTTACACAACTCATCCAGAGAATAGCCCATTCGCACCAGACTCGGACCAGTGACATATATACGGTGAAGGATCTTAAGTAGGACAAAGCGAAGACGAGCAGGAATGGCGACCTCCTTGGGCGAGGACAAAACAGATTGCCAGTCTTCGTCATCCGCAGGGACATTTAATACTGTAAATTACATGTGATTATTTACAATCTGTCTGACATTTCAATTTGACATTTCTGCCAGTTTGTGGATGTAAAATAAATGATCCTAGAAATGACGTTATTGCATGCGTGCAGTTTTGAAATTTTTTCATCCCTGGATTCAAGCTTTGTGTCATCTGTGATGTAGTGACATCAGTCACCAACTTTTAGATTCTTGCTCCTTGTATATGCAAACAAAGGTTTGCTCGCAAATACTCCTTGAAAATCTCCTTCTTGTTGTCGTAATTCCCAGCGGGAAATCAATTTTTTTTTAATTTGCTGTGATTGTGTAGAATATTTAGACAAAAACCAACCTTTCCTGTTTAGTCTTCGATTTAACTTGTATTAGTGTTTCTCTTGGTACTGTTTCCATTCTTTTTTCTGCTGACTGTACAAGGTCACACGGGTACCCATGAGCTAAGAATCTATGGGGCAGATGTATCAAACCATTGTTTTGTAGCAAACGCTGTGAATTGCGACAAAAAAATAGGAAAATGGAATGTATCAAGTAAAAAGCCTCGCAATATTAAGGAATCGCAAATTTTGTGATTCCTTAATATTGCGTAAGCATTTAAGGAATCGCAAATTGCGATTCCTTAAATGCTATGTATGAAGCATTTAAGATTTGCGAATTTAGGCTAAGAAATCGCAAATTACACCAACTTGTAGTTGGTGATAATTTGCTAATTCTTTTACAAATGCACTTTTTGCCATTTGTAAAGGTGCCATGTGATGCTCATACATGCCATTAGGGCATGCATGTGCGCCACATGCGCACACATGTCAATTTCAGGGGTGCAGCAGGGTGTCCTTAAGACACCCTTGCACCCTTGAAATTATTCTCAATTTGCGATTAGCAAATTGCGAATCGCAAATTGGGAATGAATAAATTCCCATTCATTCCTACGGGCTTCCTGGCCCATAGAAATGAATGGGAAATTATTCCTTAATTGCGATTAGCAATTTGCTAATTGCAATTAAGGAATTTTAAGAAATAGCGAATTTCTACATACATACCATTTTGCAATTCTCAAATAGCGATTCTCAAAAAATCGCTATTTGAGAATCGCAAAAGGGTATCTTGATACATCAGGCCCTATGTCTGTGTCACTTATCTGCAAAAAGTAATCTTCCTTCCATCTGAAGTATGAGTGGCGTAGACAAAATTGTAGCAACTCCAATATAAACACTAGCCAATACATTGATGAGTGTCTGCAAACGTTCGTGCAAGGTTGGATGACGTATGTGATAGATACTGCACACTTTCTTCAACTTTTACAGTCAGTAGATCGAGAACATCGGAATATAATTTTGATTAATTTGCTGCAATGATGGCAAGAATTAAGGGCAGACCTCCAAACACTGAATGCACAAAGTCTGGAATGATTCCGACGGCTGTCTGAAAGGTGTATAACAGTCCTGAACCAATGGTCTTAAATACATGTATAGTTCCACTCGTGTCAGACATGTTAAAGATACGACCCATAATTTCTAGGAAATGTATGGGGCAGTTTGTGTGTATCAGAGCTTGTATCTCAGCCTAGGTCCTTGCAACTTGAAGTTTATACATTTTTCGGGTGTAGGTTAAGGGTTGGCTCTGTTGTATATACATGGCTTTCATTTTGCTTAGAGTATCACAACGTATAAAAGAAACATTCAGTGAAGGCCAAATTGGTGACTCACTGACTGTATTTGCTGGGGGAAACAATACTTGCAATCAACAAATAACCCTGGAATTCACTGTCACCAGATATGGGATGCCTGATAGCATGCCACAACAGCCTTGATCATTCAACATGAGGTAACTCCCATTTGAGAGTAGGCCGAATGTCCTTGCAGGTTGCCGGACAAGTTTGCCACAGAACCATTACAAGCCCCATGTAAAGAAATGTCCTGACATACGAGCGAACCGCTCAGTCTATTTTCACAGTTGGTACCACTTAGAAACACGGGAGTAATCAAGTAGTAGGGAGGAGGAGTTGAGGTCCATTCAGTTCCCCATTCTAGAATCAATTAATCAAAAAAGGAGAATAGACACTTGTAACTATAGGACCATTGGCTATAATGGATCACCCTCATAAACACTGGTTGTTATATGCGGTGTATATTTGTTCTCCGCCCCACACTCAGCGTTATCGCATAGTCATCGGGTGTCCAGTTAACGTGCTATATGCCAGCCTTATCCAAGGCAACCTCTGGTCTGGATAGCAGTGTCTAGAGATTCGAAAGACACCTCCAGAGGGAAGGTGAAGTGCCAACAGGAAAAATTGTGCGAACAAAGAAAATTTTTAACTTAAAAAACAATATCTCTCCGTCATAAGGAACTTTAATATAAAAGGAAATGTATTGTCGTTAAAAATAAGTTGGATATGATGGTCAATCGAGTAACTAGATTGCCTTCTATCTATCAGTGAACGGTCGACATGTTTCAGCTCTTTATGGCCCAGCCGGGTCTATAGAGCATTCGTCAGGACAAATACAACAACAATAATGTACTCACGCAACTTGTGTAGGTTTCGATACGGTTTACGTATTTAGGCAACACTTGTTTGGAACGTTATTTAGGTTCCTGAAACAAAAAATATAAATCACAATGATACAGAGAGAATTTTTATCTCTAATGTTATGTGATCAGAGGTTTCTTTATATAGCAATTTCTAATCTGTGTTCAGATTTACAGGACAGCAATATCCACATAATTTTGGGCAATAACAACAGGAGAAGGAAAGACAAAAGTGACAAAGAGGACATATGTGGTCTATAATTGTGCAGACATGATGTTAGGAGTTAAACACTAATTTGTTTCAAATTAGTGAAATTCTGTACAGTGTTAAATACATGTGGCATAAAAAAGATACAGAGAGTGCAGTTGATGTAAAAAGCAATCCTTGTACTTTTTTTAGGAGAAGGAACGAAAGTGCTGATTTCACTGCTCAAGATAAAATGTAACAAAATAAGGTTGGGATCGAAATATATTCAGTAACTTACAGAAATATTCTCACAATGAATTGCGCAGTAAGTTTGGTAAACTGTTCGCAATTAAATATGGAGACAGTAAGGATTTAAAACGTATGTCTTATGTGTAAGGGGAGTCTAAAGATACCAAAATTCAGTTCTTTTGTATCGTTAGTAAATGTATTTTAAGATCAAGTATTATCAAACTCCTACAGGACTTTGCAATAGTTGGTCATTAGTAAAGTTCATTTCGTAATAGTCAGGCTTACGTGTATCGTGTCATTAAGATTGATCATATTGCCGTATTGGCGTTTTTCGAAAAAAGGCAATTACCTTAATGCAGCTACTCGCTAACTTCCTCAGGGTGCGGGGGGCGTGGCCGAGGAGGAGACCAAGATGGCCGCCTCTTGCTGAAGCTCCGCCAGTCCGGGGAATTTAACACCCGAATAATGCGATAACCCCCGATCCTGAAGCGCACCCACACCTACGATCCTGCACAACATCCTATACAGCTTGCCGGGTGCAAATTTGGTGAAGGTGGCGGCAGCGGATCCGACGATACGGCGACCCGACCAGCGGCCGGAGGAGACGATGGTGGAGGCGGGACGCGGAGCGAAGGTAGGGCGAGGTGCACGTGGGGCGCCCGGGCGGCTGACGGGGCCAGACCGCGGTAATATCCGCGTCCTGAGGGCTGGGGGCTCGTCTCCGCGGAGGGCCTGTTGAGCCTCGGCTCCCCCTGGGTGGTGCTGTGCGCCGGACTCACTTTCGGGCCTTTCGGCCTTGGAGGCGGGCTTATGCCCGGGAGCTCGGCTGGGACTGCGGCGGGGGCGTAAACCCGGCACTGGGGGCAGGTTGCTTAGCGGTCGGTCTACGGGGACCGCACTGGGTGCTACCACCGCTGTCGCTGCCCTGCCTCGTGTCGGCGGCGCTGCTGACCCCGGAGTGCTGGTGAGGAGATAACGGATGCGCCGCCTGGCCTGACAGACCGCGTGGGTGCCTGAGGATAAACTGCTCCTGGTTCAGCAGGCTCGCAACACACCCTCCGCCACTCATTGCTACCTGGAATTCGGCTCGAGCTGTACCATAGCCTGCCTCCATCGAGGGTATACGGTCCATCGCCCACCACGACAGCCCGGCCATTTTGGAACACACTGGTGCGAGCGACCGAGCCGACACACGAAGGCCCGGGTCGGGTGACCCTGCAACGCGCCCGCGATGGTGAAACGGGACCTCAATCAGCGCAAACTAAACTTTACGGGAGCCTCCCTTCCCATCGCTGACCCCCCTCCGGAGGCCCGACCGGAGGCACCGGGGGGTGAAGAACGAGAAGATGCCACCTCCCTCATGACGGCCATGATGACGGAGATGAGGGCTGGTTTCAAGGCACTGGATGGGCGCTTTGACAATCTGGAGCGCCACATGGCGGACATGGGCACCAAGATCCAGGCACATGACCGACGCCTAGACCTGGTAGAATCCAGAGTCTCGGATGTGGAAGACGGCGCAGCGAAATCCCTGAAACGACTGGAGAGGGTGGAGAGGATCCTCAAAGAAGTGGCCGTCAAGAACGAAGACCTAGAGGCCCGGGGACGGAGAAACAACGTTCGTATCACGGGCGTGCCGGAGACGACACAGACTGGCCAGATGGACACGTTTGTCGAAAAACTGCTCATTGAACTCTTTGGCCGCGACTCCTTCACTCAGGGATTTGTGGTGGAGCGCGCCCACAGATCACTGGGGCCTCGACCCAGAACTGGTCTCCCGCCACGCCCGATCATAGCCCGCCTCATGAACTTTAGAGATCGAGACACTGTCCTCCGGGCGGCCCGAGAGCGTGGGGAGGTGCAGTGGCAGGGAAACATGCTCTCCTTCTTTCCTTATTTCACCTTCACAGTACAGGAGGCACGTAAAAAGTTTAACGGAGTAAAAGCCACACTACGGAACCTTGGCCTGCGCTACGGAATGCTATACCCAGCTAGACTCAAAGTAGACATTGAAGGCAGGCCCCGCATTTTTGAAACACCAACGGAAGCTCAGGAATTTTGCCAACATTACAAGTGACGAGAGGAGGACATAGCCCGATCTGGGACACTGCCACAGTCCTCTCCGATCAGAAATGCTTCCCAAACCAGCAACGATTTATTTGCCGAGACGGGCAACGGCTGACCATTGCACCTAGACTTTCAAGGCTGAAAACGTAATGCTTCTCGGACACCCGACCTGGTTCGGTTACACACACTGAGATTCTCTACGATATAGATTAACCCCCTACCGGCGTGGCGTTGCCACACCCCATGGCGGATGCCACTGTTGTCTTATTACTCTGTTTCTTAATGCAACCGAGCTTGACTTCAGAAATGTACTTTGCAACCCTGTGCTATGTTTGGCTCGCTGCATGGTTTATGGGGACATGCCTCCATGGGTTGTTCAGAGGCTGGGTGGGGGGAGGGGGTGGGGAAAGTTTATTGGTTGGTTTGAATTCATTCTGCATTCAGATTGTGAACACACACCACAGTCCATCGCACGTTGCAGCAAACCCTGACACACCTTGGATCGGACATATAGACATTAACGCTCATGGTTAGACAGCCCAGGCAGGATGATTCGACTCTGATTACCCTGATGACATGGAACGTAAGGGGACTAAACGACACGAGGAAGTGTAGGCAGGTCCTCAATTATCTAGGCAGACACACAGTTGACATTGCGTTTCTTCAAGAAACTCATTTGAACCCAACAGGGTCCAGGCTCCTGGCTAGAAGTTGGGGTTCGCACCGCTTTTTCTCAGACTTTAGCAGATACTCCAGAGGGGTGGCCATCTTGGTACATAAAAGACTACCCTTCATACCGCACTCCACAGTAGTAGACCCGGAGGGCCGTTACTTGCTGGTGACGGGCTCCTTGTTTCATCAAATGATCACACTGGTGAATGTGTATGGCCCCAATACTGATTCCCCTGTCTTCTTTCAGGAGCTCCAGACGAAACTGACCACGACAGCCACGGGCCACATACTCGCCGGGGGGGATTTTAATCTGCTCCTTAACTCCGCACGTGACGGCACTTCGGCTGCTGCCGACACCAAGAAACACTCCAGATCAGTCCTGATGGACATATGTGATGATTACTCCCTCATAGATATAGAGGCCAGACTACATGGGTGTCCCCGGAATATACACACCATTCCCGCTTCCACAACACTTGGACGAGACTAGATTACTGGCTGCTCTCCCCCGGGGTGGCGACTTGGGTGACATCCCACACTACACTGCCGCGCACACTGTCGGACCACTCTCCGGTGGCGTTACAACTAGACATCCCACAACCTGGTGGCTCTGAACGACAATGGAGATTCCCTGGTAAGGCCCTTACAGACACGGTGTTCACTGAAACAATCCGCACTGCCATTGTTGATTATTTTGAACTAAACACGGGGTCGGTCGAAACACATGCGACCTTATGGGAAGGGTTTAAGGCCACTATCAGGGGAGTAAGCATCACCACTCATGTGGGAATCCTGCGCTCCATCAGATCCGCCCTTACACGCATAGAGAATGATATCCGAATTGCAGAAAGTGAACTGCTCCGAAACCCCTCCGAAACGCTTGAAGCGCAACGCCTTTCCCTGCTGCTGGAGTTTCGGGAAACGGCTGACAGGGAGCTACACTTCCTAGCCACACAATACTCAGCACGTCAGTATGGGGAGGGTGACAGACCCGGGAGACTGCTGGCACACCTACTCCGCCCACCGAGACAGGCGCACTACATAACGGGAATAACATCCCCTGAAGGAACGCTACTGCACACTACCCCCGAAATATCCCACACCTACTACACTTCCCTCTACTCCTCATCCATTGCCACTGACCTACGTGCCCAGGGCTCTTACCTTGACGAAATTGCATTGGTCTTTCTAGAGCGATATATGCAGGATTTCCTTGCACACCCGATCACAACTGACTCGGTAGTGGAAGCCATAGACGCCCTACGAGGCTCAGCTGCTCCAGGCCTCGACGGCTTCTCGGCCGATTTTTACAAGGCCTACAAGGAAGAACTGGTGCCGGAACTAATAGAGGTCTATGCTGAAGCTTTGGAGACGGGTATCTTGCCCCCCACATTCCGGGAGGCGGTGATCATATTGCTCCCGAAACCCGGCAAAGACCCGACCCTTTGTGGCTCCTATAGGCCCCTTTCGCTATTGAACACAGACTATAAAATCTTAGCGAAAATAGTGGCCACTCGGTTGGCTCTTTTAATGGAATGTATAATATCCCCCGCCCAGTCGGGGTTCGTCCCCCATCGATCCACCTCGCTGAATTTACGTACCTTATTCGCGATACTCCATCGCGTAGACCCCAACATACCGGCAGCCGCAGTGCTCTTAGACGCTGAAAAAGCGTTTGACTCCCTAGAATGGCCCTTTTTCCTATCGATTATGAGACGTATGGGCATGCCGGAGTGTTTTGTTTCTACCCTGGCGTTGCTGTACACCAAGCCCACGGCTCGAGTACGCCTGAATGGCACCATCACAAAGGCATTCTCCCTGTCCAGAGGCACAAGGCAAGGGTGTCCATTATCCCCCTTACTATTCATATTGGCGATGGACCCCTTAGTACGTCACTTCCAAGAAAAACATAGCTTCCGGGGCCTACAATTTCGCACCGGCCCTCTGCTGGCGTCCTTATATGCGGACGATCTAATATCCTCTATGTCCGCACGCCAGCCGACAACTTGACACCGCTTTTAGAAGAAATTACACGGTTTGGTACCTACTCCGGGTTGCGCATGAATTGGCGCAAATCCCTCATTTTTCCGCTGACCCCCGCCACTACCCCCTGGGACTGCGACTACCCATTGGAATGGTGTGACGATTCGGTGAAATATTTGGGTATACACGTCCACCTTAATACAGTGGACATTATTCACCTCAACTATGGCAGAGCACTAGACTTTTTAGAGGATAACATTGATAAATGGCTCCGGCTGCCGCTCTCTATGATGGGACGCATTGCTATAGTGAAAATGGTGGTATCGCCCCAGTTTCTGTATTTATTTAATAACATCCCGGTACCTCTAATTAAAAAAAAATGTATTTACGCAGCTGCGAACGCTCCTACTGCGGTTGATTTGGGGCAACAAATCCCCTCGAGCTGCATGGCACGTGCTGACCCTGTCCTACGAGAGAGGTGGCCTGGGAGTACCCGATTTTTACCTGTATTTTTTGGCAGCACAGTGTTCCTTCGCATACCCATGGTTTCACCCAGATGCGCGCATCCTCTTCCTAAAACCTGAGGCAGACCTGGTTTTGCCCCACCCATTGGCCACATTGCTCCCGAAAGGAATCCCGCGCGACCCCCAAGATATCCAAACGGTATCATCCACATGCTGGGCGTGGGAGAAACTCAGGAGATTACTGAAACTAGATATACTATACTCCCCACACCTCCCCCTCCCTAATGCACACTGGCTTCCGATCACTGGCGAAATGGTGGTACGCACTACCCTCTCCAAATTCGGCCTAAACATAGTAGGTGACCTGTTCCCAGACGGCCATGCCTTTAGCTTGACGGAAGACCCCCGCCTCCAAGACCGCACCTTTATGGACTCCTTTGTACTGTCTCGGGTGTGCTCCTTATTGCGAGCAACGTTTCCCACCTTCCCGCTAGCACCGGAGGAGGCCCCCCTCTAACTACGGTCATTCAACACCAATCGGGGGCGCACATGGTTACTAAAATTTACAGCCTCAGCATCGCAGCCACTCCCGCAGCAGATGCGAGGGTCCGCCTGGCATGGGAAACAGATCTGGAGAAACAGATTTCGGATGTAGAGTGGGCTCAGTGCTGCGCAGTAACCAAGAAAGTATCATTAAACACACAACACAAACTCATTCATTTTAAGTTTCTGAGGCGTTTGTACCACACCCCTGCTTTGGCCCACAGGATAGACCCCACGCGCTCCCCTAACTGCCCAAAATGTAAAACTGCAGGTGCTGATTTTGCAAATCTCTCATGGACCTGCCCCAGACTGAGAGACTACTGGCTACAGGTGCACACCACATTTGGTAAAATATTAGGTATCCCGTTGACCCCGACGTCCGAAATTGCTTTGTTAGGCTTCGTAACAAACTTCCCACTAGCAGTTCGGAGACTTGCAACATTAGGCTTCTTGTTAGCCAAACGAGAGGTAGCCTTGCTTTGGTGTTCCCCAAGAAGCCCGACGGTGAAGTCCTGGTTAAAGAGCTTGGCCTCCTGCAATGTTAACTGTGTCGAATACTCCTCCACGATCCCTACATCATCTAGACCCCTGGACATTTGGGAGCCGTACCGCACATACATTGCTAAGCTCACAGCAGAACGACAGGAGCAATTGGACAATCAACTGTACCCCGAGGGAGTGGGCTAGCATGTGTTACTGTTGTACATTCTGCGCGGTTACTGTATGATACCTGCATGTCTCGGGCGGGAATGTTTTCGAGTCTGGGGCTATCTGAGAGATATGATTACCAGCTGACGATGTCACCATTCTTTTTAGACTCTGCATTTGCTCTTGCGACGAGAACTGTAAGTCCAAATGACTTGTACTGCAACCTGGTGTGTTTTATTATCCATTGCTGATGGTTTATGTGTAATGATTCTGAAAATGACAAATAAAGTTTTAAAAAAAAAATAACTTCCTCAGGGTGCGTGGGAAGTCAATGTAACCCGAGCTGCAATAAGTAACACAATTATTACATTGCAGTTCACTTACTTAGTTAGGTTGTAGGAGAGGTTCTTGTTCGGCCGCCATTCTTACCCGCATATTGCCGGAATTCTAGCGTCTTGTGCTGGCTCTGCCCCTGGGTAGGCGAAGGCCAGTTCCTGTTCCTCTTTTAGGATGCATAGAAGTAGAGGTAGAGAGAGGACTGTAGTCATCTTTTCATACACGGACCACAGGTTATGTTATACAATAATTGACACATACCTCGTTTTTGCCTGTCAGTGTCAACATTTTTTTCTGATGATTCGAGGTAAATTTTCACATAATGGCTGTTTGTTAGACATATGGTCATAGCATAATCAAGAAAGAGAATTATTGGCATGGTCATACATTGTACACAATCTTGATTAGAAAGACGGTGTTACACGACTAGTATGTCTTGCTAATTTTATGAGCAATGGTGCCACGGTATATTATCGTTTAAACCAGTGACATGGGTTTGGAGGCGGTTCACCCACCTCTGTTCTTTTTCAAAGAGTATTTTCTCTGTGTTTAGGGTTTTGTTAGTCAACATCTCTAACACTGTCCATCTTAGTTCTTCACAAGTGTGACCTACTTCTACAAAATGATTACACAACTTGGTAGTATTTTTCTTCAGTCTGATATTACTCTTGTGTTCTCCTATTCTCACCTTGATTTTTCTACAGGTCATTCTCACGTACTTTTTTTGACAAGGACAGCTCACTAGGTATATCACATGGGTAGAATTACATTTTGTGTGCTGTCTTTGGGTCCACAGGAGGGTTTCAGTGAGTTGTAATGTCTTCGTTGTGTTAGTTAATTTGCAAACTACACAGGTCCCACAGGGATAGTGTCCAGTAACGGGCGTCATGTTCATGTCTCTTTCCGATGTTGTCACCATTCTCTTAATTGGACGTGTGTGCACTAGAGTGTCGAAAACATTCACGAAACCGACGGCTAAGAACAGTTTCCTGTCCTATAAGAGCTATCACCCAAAACCTTTGCGGGACAATCTCCCCTACAGTCAATTTTTAAGGCTCAAACGCAATTGTAGCAGAGAGAGTGACTATAAACAACAAGCGCAAGAATTAAGCCACAAACTAAAAGCAAGAGACTACACAGCCTCTACTGTTTCCAGATGCCGTAAACGGGCAAGACACCAACATAGAGAATGCCTTCTCCAGAGCCATGTCAAAGAACCTGTTAAAGATCTAGTTACATGCGTAACAACTTTCTGCCCAGCAATCTATGAGGTTCAAAAACTAATCGAGAAAAACTGGGGAATGATTACATCTGGTCAACATAACTGGCCAAAACCAAGGTTCGCTAATAAACGCACAAAAAACCTTAAAGACACTCTAGTGCACACACGTCCAATTAAGAGAATGGTGACAACATCGGAAAGAGACATGAACATGACGCCCGTTACTGGACACTATCCCTGTGGGACCCGTGTTGGTTGAAAATTAACTAACACAACGAAGACATTACAACTCACTGAAACCCTCCTGTGGACCCAAAGACAGCACACAAATTGTAATTCTACCCATGTGATATACCTAGTGAGCTGTCCTTGTCAAAAAAAGTACGTGGGAATGACCTGTAGAAAAATCAAGGTGAGAATAGGAGAACACAAGAGTAATATCAGACTGAAGAAAAATACTACCAAGTTGTGTAATCATTTTGTAGACGTAGGTCACACTTGTGAAGAACTAAGATGGACAGTGTTAGAGATGTTGACTAACAAAACCCTAAACGCAGAGAAAATACTCTTTGAAAAAGAACAGAGGTGGGGGAACCGCCTCCAAACCCATGTCACTGGTTTAAACGATAATATACCGTGGCACCATTTCTCATAAAATTAGCAAGACATACTAGTCGTGTAACACCGTCTTTCTAATTAAGATTGTGTACAATGTATGACCATGCCAATAATTCTCTTTCTTGATTATGCTATGACCATATGTCTAACAAACAGCCATTATGTGAAAATTTACCTCGAATCATCAGAAAAAAACGTTGACACTGACAGGCAAAAACGAGGTATGTGTCAATTATTGTATAACATAACCTGTGGTCCGTGTATGAAAAGATGACTACAGTCCTCTCTCTACCTCTACTTCTATGTGTCCTAAAAGAGGATCAGGAACTGGCCTCCGCCTACCCAGGGGCAGAGCCAGCACAAGACTCTAGAATTCCGGCAATATGCGGGTAAGAATGGCGGCCGAACAAGAACCTCTCCTACAACCTAACTAAGTAAGTGAACCACAATGTAATAATTGTGTTACTTATTGCAGCTCGGGTTACATTGACTTCACACGCACCCTGAGGAAGTTAGCGAGTAGCTGTATTAAGGTAATTGCCTTTTTTCGAAAAACGCCAATACGGCAATATGATCAATCTTAATGAATCGATACACGTAAGCCTGACTATTACGAAATGAACTTTACTAATGACCAACTATTGCAAAGTCCTGTAGGAGTTCGATAATACTTGATCTTAAAATACATTTACTAACGATACAAAAGAACTGAATTTTGGTATCTTTAGACTCCCCTTACACATAAGACATACGTTTTAAATCATTCCTGTCTCCATATTTAATTGCGAACAGTTTACCAAACTTACTGCGTAATTCATTGTGAGAATATTTCTGTAAGTTACTGAATATATTTCGATCCCAACCTTATTTTGTTACATTTTACCTTGAGCAGTATAATCAGCACTTTCATTCCTTCTCCTAAAAAAAGTACAAGGATTGATTTTTACCTCAACTGCACTCTCTGTATCTTTTGTATGTCACATGTATTTAACACTGTACAGAATTTCACTAATTTGAAACAAATTAGTGTTTAACTCCTAACATCATGTCTGCACAATTATAGACCACATATGTCCTCTTTGTCACTTTTGTCTTTCCTTCTCTTGTTGTTATTGCCCAAAATTATGTGGATATTGCTGTAATGTAAATCTGAACACAGATTAGAAATTGCTATATAAAGAAACCTCTGGTCACATAACATTAGAGATAAAAATTCTCTCTGTATCATTGTGATTTATATTTTTTGTTTCAGGAACCTAAATAACGTTCCAAACAAGTGTTGCCTAAATACGTACACCGTATCGAAACCTACAGAAGTTGTGTGAGTACATTATTGTTGTTGTATTTGTCCTGACGAATGCTCTATAGACACTGCTGGGCCATAAAGAGCTGAAACATGTCGACCGTTCACTGATAGATAGAAGGCAATCTAGTTACTCGATTGACCATCATATCCAACCTATTTTTAACGACAATACATCTCCTTTTATATTAAAGTTCCTTATGACAGAGAGATATTGTTTTTTAAGTTAAAAATTTTCTTTGTTGGCACTTCAGCTTCCCTCTGGAGGTGTCTTTCGAATCTCTAGACACTGCTATCCACACCAGAGGTTGCCTTGGATAAGGCTGGCATATAGCAGGTTAACTGGACACCCGATGACTATGCCATAACGCTGAGTGTGGGGCGGAGAACAAATATACACCGCATATAACAACCAGTGTTTATGAGGGTGATCCACTATAGCCAATGGTCCTATAGTTACAAGTGTCCATTCTCCTTTTTTGATTAATTGAAACCACTTAGCAACCCTTCACGTCCCTCCACTCCTACATCTATAGTCGTAAGGTAGTTCCCAGGATTGCTGAAAGTATTAGCTACCCAACCTTTCATATTTGCCTGCCTGCTTTTGTTTAACCCCTTCCCTGGGGGGTGTTTCCCCCCCGCTGTGCGGGGGGGGAGAGGGGGCGTCTGGCGCAGCTGTGCTGGTGACGAGCTCGACTCTTCATGAGGCACAGCGAAGCTGCACTCGTGACGCGCGGAGTCACAGCCACACCCGTTTTTGGAACGTTCAGCACAGGGGGATAATTACACCCGCGTGTGAATTTTCCAACGGCTGTGACGAGCTCAGCTCGTCATGATTGCAGCTCAACTGTGCCTCACAACGACCTGAGCTCGTCAGCAGCATGGAACGGGTTAAGGCAATATTGAAATTGGAAAGTTGTGACCGGCAGGTTGATATGGCCATGTATAAGCAGCCCTGTAGCAGTTTTTTCTGCTACTGTGAATGGTAATCTTTCCAGTTTTTCAATGCGCAGCGTTGTACACTTCGCTTCCCTTTGTGACATTTCGATCTGTTTATCTGTGAGATTGTATTCAGAGAACAGAGATGACTGCGGGCACATAGCGTGCACGCAATGATTGCAGCGTCCAGCCTAATAGTAATAACATTACTGAACGTAACTGGGACTGGATGTGCTGTAACATGGCTAAATCCTGTTCGAGTATGTCAATAGAAGAGGATAAAATACTACCCAGTGAATAGATCCTGGATGATAAAGTCATTCAATCATTGTCGACCACAGTAAGATATTTCTCTATATTAATACGGTCTAATTCTCGTATTCTCTCTGCGGCCTCTGCCTGTGAAACTTTCCATACTTCATTATAGGCAGCCTAAATGCCGGCATATATGAAAGGTTTTTGACACAGTTTTCTTGGTCCTAGCAAGAAATCCTTAAGGTCTGCATCTTCTTTGAGTAAAGATAACTGTTCTTTCCCTTTGTCTAGTGAGGATGTCTGTAGCCAATCATGGCAAAATTTCCCTATACTATATGTAGTCACTACCCCGGATGTTGTCTTTGTACATAACGTGGGTCTGGCCTATGGATGGTAATACCCTGTGTTTTGTTCAGGAATCTTTCTTGACAAATGTTTGTGTCTGTGGGCCAGATAAACCATTTTTCCCAATTGGGATCTGATCTGTTGCATTGTAGTATGTTATCCATGGTAACTGCCTCTTGTGATGCACTATTACCCTCTATATTTGCAGGTATTGGTACACAAGGTGTGTTCATGTGTTTGATCTTGGCTAGTCCAAGGCAAGACGTTTGTTGCACAGTGCCATTCAAAAATATTATTTGCTGCGGGATAAGGCATGCTCTAAACAAGGTTTCAGTCCCCTGCACTTGCCAGTCTCTAGAACCCCAGACTGATTTTTTGTCTATAGTGTCTTTCCAAAAGTCAAACCCTTGTCTAGACAGCTGGGCAATAAAGTCTGCAGAGTAGATCTGTTTGGTGCTAGTTAACATATATTTCTGTGCTTTTTGGTTTGCAGTCCTATAAAAATAGGAAGCTTGGTCTGTGGTATTGAACCCTGAAAAATATGGAAACAACTGTGAAAATGTTTGTAAACTGCCCTTCAGTGGTATAGGACAATGTTCACATTGATCGTACATAAACACATTTCTATGCATTGCAGATCTATGCAAAACATTATTACCAAAATGCTGAAAACAGTACATTTGTTCATAATCTGATGAACCTTCCATGTTTTCATTATTAGAAAATGCAGCAGATTTCTCTAGATCAGACATCATATTATTGACAGTCTCAAAGTCCCAATCATCTGAATAGGTACTGGAGGTAATGAACTCACTTAATGAAATCTTTAACAAACGTGGAATTTTTAACATTTCTGTCGGGCCACAAATGTCAAAATCACCTTTGTCCCAACCTACACCATCAGGTACTGGTACAGCTAGAATGTTCACTGCAGACAAGTCTCTTCATGGTGGGATACTTTGTGAGGTTTTAAAATTAGGTTCACATTTTTACTTGTAGAGTCTATATGATCATATCTGCCATTTACAAGCAGGATAATAGTTATAACTAAACCTAGCCAGAAAAAAAGAACAACATTCCTGATATTAGTCACAGTTCAGTCCATGGTGAAGCCAGATACGTCTCTTTAAGAAAATGAAGAATATATTTGGCTTGCTGTTTGTAGGATTTTTTGACTAGCGTTGTTGCAGGTTCTCTTGGATCCTCAGAGAAAGTATCAACATTAATGAAATAGCCAGATGTAGTTCAATCAATTGTTTGGATTGCATCAGGATTTGTAGAAATCGCTGTGTTTGCTTGCTCTCGTCGAACTAATTGATCACTTGTTACATTGGTGTAGACAGGTGTATCTGGTCGAACTGTTATTTGGGTTTCAAGAGGGATGAGTTCCATAGCATTGTTGCATAGTCCTTCATTTTGCACTGGTGACTCCTCGATGTTTATGAGTCTTTCAGTTTGAACCTCTTGGATAGTAGCGAGAGGAGGGCGTCTGCTACTAGGGCGGAGACCACAAGGCCTACTGTTGAGTATTGGCCAAATATTGTGATTTGAAGAGGTTGATTAACAGACATCTTTTCTCCTTTTTTCCAGCAAGGGGTGGCAGAAGTACTGTTCTTGTTCCGTGGACAGCTAGGATGGGTACAGGCTTTCTGTAGGAAGGTCCATATTCCTTCTTATCCGCACTTTTCTCTGACTAGATCCCTAACTTTTGGGACCCAGACCAGCCTTGCCTTGACTGCTGATTCTTCCCCAGTGGCGTTTGGCTTTAGGTTAACGTTGCTTTGTTTCGTTCTTAATTGAAGTAAAACAAATGATCCCTTGTATTATGCCACAATGAAGTGGCATAACCCTTTGCTCACTTTAGAGTTCACCCTTAGATGAGTAAGATCCTCCAGCCTGTGAAATAGACCCCCACCACTGTGATAATCATATAAATTCCAACACTCAAAATGTATCATTAAAACCTTTTTTAATTAAAAAAGTTATCAGCAGTTTACACTAATCATCACACACTATGTGTCACATTTCATCTGAAGCAATACAAGTTTAAAAACCACACATTACATGTGATACAATCAAAAGCCAATTGTAAGAGTAGCACCCTGCATCACTTCAGGCAACCCTTATGGCGATGTTAGTGGTTTATCCAACCTTAGAAAGGCTCTCAAAGTGGTAGCTATGAAGAGCAGCCTTTAGGCTTAGTCTAGGAGGAGTGCAAAGCAGCGCGGTTTACCAGTATCTAATCATTTAGTGTAGGCTAAGAGAAAAAGAACCACACGCTATGTATAAAAATAGATATTTATTACAATAACCAACTAACACTAAACAATGCACACAATATTGCAACAATAGATCAGTAAAGCAGCACCAATACACTATAGTTCCCCGAGGGAGACCAAACCATCTATAATATCGAGAGAAAAGGACCCTTCTCAGTGGACCCGCGGAATACAGAAGGTTAAGGAGCCACCCCACCAGTGGATGCCACCGGTAGCAGGATACCTACAACCACTGTCGGAAACAAAAGAGGACTTCCGTCCGATGCTGCTGCTGGAAGTGTGAAAGAGTCTGTTGCAAGGCCGACAGAGTCCATTGGACGAAGTCAGTCTGTTGGAACAAAGACAGAGTCTGTTGGAACCCTAATGCGGGTTGTGTAGGGAAGTACCTGTAAGCAGATGAGACAGAGTCTATGCAGGAGGCATGCAAAACGCAGGTCTCTCGAAGTCAAGAAGAACAGGATGCTTGTTGCAGAGCCCAGGCTCTGTTGCGCCAAACCAGTAGCTACGCCTGAACTACTATGTCTTTGGAGATGGCTGAGTTGGTCCGTTCACACAACTGCATCGGTACCGGTCAGTTATAAAGGGGACAGACTCAATGACAGAACCTTCCGTAGTGTTCGACTCCGTTACCGCGAGTGGGTGGAGGTAACCAATGCAGTCACCGGGAAATCAAGTGATCCAGCGACGCAGTGCACAGGGGTTCGGTTCCACGTGGGATAGTGACCTCAACTGGACAAGAGGACAGCTCAGAGATCGAAGGGATGCAGGACCACCATCTGTGTTGCTGAACCTTTGGGGAGTCCGCAGGAGCTCAGGCTCGGCAGACCGATCGGTTGCCTTACAGTGCCTATGACTGCAGGGGAGTGACTCCTTCACTCCAAGGGAAATTCCTTCAGTTATCTTGAAGTTCCACAGGCCTTGGTTGGACCTGTATGGAGCACAGGCACAGACGTTGCAGAGGTCTTGCAGGAAGAGGCAGTCAAGAGCAGCAAGAATCTACCCCGGTGCGATTTCGAGGTCCAAAGCGAAGTCCAGAGTACCCAGGCGGTCGAAGTAGAAGTGATGTTGATCTGAATCGAATCCCACAATGACTCTAGGGATGCATCCACAGGTTAATCCTTAAGTACCCTAAGGTGAGGATTGGGATGATTCAGGGGTCACTCTCAGATACTCCCATGTCCTTTGTCCAGTTTTACACCTGAGCAGGGAGCCAATGGCTTCCTGATCTGGTTTAAACTGGAGTATGCAAGAAGGCCACCAAATGTGCCCTTCGAGCAGACTATGTGGCACTGGTCAGCGCTCCCACCCCGGCCTAATACACTAAATCCTGTCTGGGAGGTGGTCACACCTCCCTGTGACAGGAAACCTATTGTCCTACCTTCCCCTGCTCGGGCTTGGCACAGCAACAGGAGGACAGAATTGTGTCTGGGGTTGGCAGCAGACCTAGGTTGCTGTTAGGCTCTGTAACCTGGTTCCCGGAGCAGCTACTGTGATTGGAATCATACCTCCAACACCGGATACAGTGTTGAGGTATGATTCCAACATGTTTGATACCAAACATGCCCAGGTTTGTTCTAGTCAGTTTCGAGACGGTCATCGCGTGATGACTCTTGGCCTCTCTATTTCAGGATGGCTGTTCCACTTACAAGGCCTGGAGAATGGACTCCTGGGTTTGTAGGGGTGTCCTGCTCATGCAGGGGCACCCTCACACTTAAAACCAAGAACCCTCCCTTTGGGACTGAAAAGGTCTGCCAGAGTGGTGACCTATAGGGTCTAAGTGCACATGGGGAGAGATATAAGGAAACGTATATCTCTCGTGAGAGGTGCAAGCATCAACTCACACAGGCTGCAATAGCAGACCTGTGGTCAGGATTTGGAGGGACCCTCATGGGTGGCATAATACATGCTTCAGCCCAGGGGGGACCCCTAGTTCACCTATGCCCTAGGTTCTTCCGTACCATATACTAGGGACTTACAAGGGTGCACCAGTAGCCAAACAGGAATGTACCAAGGTACTTGCTATAGCCAATTTAGGGGAGAAAGAACAGAGGCTAGGGTCCTGGTTAGCAGGATCCCAGCCAGACTAGTCAGAAACAGTATAACACCAGGCACAATGTGGGGCTAACCATAGAAGCATATCCTACTTTCCTACACCGCTGCAGACAGCCTTTTTTCGAGCATCACCACCCGCAATTTATGCTGTTTGTTGGAGCAGAGGCTCGGCCTCTCACTCTCTGAGGAGGACTCCCATGACCCTTGGAAAGACCATGGCAGTTTCCTCCAGGAGGTTGAAATTCAGTTATTTCAAGTTCCTACACCACTGGCACTGGACGCCGGAGTGGATCTCTAAAGCACATTTGGAAGAGTATTCCAAGTCCTGGAGGTGCTGAAGGTGTGGTGCACCGGCCTGTGACATTTTCCATTTCCTGTGGGTCTGTATAGTACTTTTGTACTACTGAGGCTCCGTTTAGGATACCTTGATGACCAACCTAGGGCTTAATTAATGACCCGTCTAACATTGCTTCACAAAATGTCAATATTCCCGGATTTAATGCACCATGGTAATAGTTGGCTGACTACAGCCTTCGTAGAGGCAAAGGGGGAATTTTACACCATTGGTCATCCACCACGCTACCGTCTCATAGTACATGGCTCTTTGACATGCACAACATGGCGACTTACAAAATACCTATTTGTAAGCTGAAAGACCAACTGCAGAAGTTGGGGTTCCCTTCCTACATGGGTAGTGGTATACGCTGACCCCAATCGACCTGGTTCCGTCCTCTGTACCTGCCCCTTGACTACTTTGGGGGTGGGAGTTGGCTTCTTGAGGGGCTGCCAGGTGGCCTGGCACCCTGACTTTTCTCTCCTGTCCCCATGTTCCTTCCCCTCGCGTTCCCCCACATCCTTCTTCCTTGATCATCTGTCCGATCTTCTGGTCCGTATCACCTTTATCTGAAGGGGTTATTCTATTTATTGTTTTTCATGTTATCAATGTATTCTCACAAGTTCTAGTTTACACAGAATCTTGGACTCTGCTTAATCGATAATCATTCATACCTGTTAAATGCTGATTGTATAAGGAATTTAGATATTATAAAAAGGCTATTTGAGACATTACTTAATTTATAGACATGATGAGAACACATGTAAAGTGATACAATTAACAACCAAGTCTCACTAAAATAGACATTCACATTAGCATTCTTCTGAACTGTAACATGTACAGTGTTCAAGGTGAAATATGAGAAAAGTTTTGCCACCAAAATGTGGACAGAGAGTTTGTTCGGTGTAGAAAAAGTTTGGAGATGCTACTCAGCACACAGCAGAAGTCATGTGTGATGTTCTAGTTAATCCCCATAGTTGTGAAGAATGAGCCAGGTTTGAGTGAGACTTCAGCACGACCTCTAAATGTGTGAGTGTCACTCGTGATGAGTGAGGATTGAGGGCTCTGATGTATACACGTCCAAACTAATGTCGCTGTCGAGGCACTCAAGGCTGCTTGAATGACAATGCTACAAAGAGTTGACGCACTCGCTAATCAATGGTGTACTGATGACGAGCGTACTATGATATAGGGGCTTATATGAAGGAGTACAATATTTCCGAGTCATGAAATGCCCCTCCGCTGTGCTTCAAACCAGTGACACCCACTCATTTTTTTTATGATACATTGCAAACTGTGTGAGAAAATTCTGGTTCATACTTGATATCTGTATCTTAGGAATTAATTGCTTCAAAGATAAATTGCTTTTTTTGTCAGTGAATCTTTGTTGAGAAAGGGAGGTGGTTACTGTAAACAAAACAACAAAGCCTGGAAGAGGCCGGTGTCTTCATAATTTAGAAAACAGTTGTGCTCTTAAATCAGAAACTCAATACCTAATTAGGGCCTAAAACTGTATCAAATATAAGGAATAAGCCGTAGACACAGGAAAATTGCAAATAAACTGTTCCTTTAATTGTCTCTTTGACACATGACCTATGCCACATTCTATTTGATCTGGTGTTCAAAACTCCCTGGTATTTTCCTCGGTTTACTTTCCTATGTACCACGCTCTGGATTTGAAAAACCTGCAAATAAGTTATTTTAAAAAAAAAATAAGCTGTCCAGTTTAATTGCAAAACCGACCAAAATATTCATATATTCTTTAAAATACGGATATATTCATTGACATACAGATATATTAATTGAAATACAGATATATTCATTGAAATACAGACTGTCGCTTCCAGTTGTCACCTTTCTGTAAATACTCTTTAATACTTTACAGTCAGTGTTTGGAAGATGCTCATCTGAAGTGAAGCTATAAATGCTTTTTTACAGCAACAACCAAGTGTGAGGCCCTGTACTTGAACTGTCTGACCCTTAAAAACATTCACGTCTGTGACATCTGAAATCCCAGGTTTTTACAGGTATAAATGCTTGTTTGTGTGAAATGTAGTCACTTCTGGAGCCTGGAGGCGGCGGTTCCGTCAGCGGCCACCAGAGGGCGATCCTCACCTGCTGATGAAAACCATTGAGCTGCACGATGGATGAAAGGGAGAAGGGTTTCCTCTTCCGGGTCAGCAGTGGCAGAGACAGCACCAGCAGCGGTGGTGACATCGCTTCCGGCCTCTCCTGGTGTGTCCAGCCTGCTGCAGAGGAGGAAGGAGCCTTGTCTGTCTGTGCAGTTACCTCCATCTGCAGACCCTCACAGACCCCCCCCCCCTCCTATCCCCCCTCAGACCCCAGATCAGCCCCCAGGAGGAGGAGAGAGCCCGGACAGGTTTCTGCTCAGGTAGGAGAGCTGCCACTTGGCTGCAATTTATGAATCCTTGGATCAAATTCGCCCCCCCCCACCCCCATTCACTGTGACGTCAGGAGAGCTCAGCTCTTCCTCCTGCTGAACCTGAGTGGGGAGCGGAGGAGGTGAGGCCTGTCCAAGGGGGGGCAGAGGAGGAGAGGCCTGTCCAGAGGAGTGCAGAGGAGTCGAGGCCAGTCCAGGGGTACAGAGGAGGTGAGGCCTGTCCAGGAGTGTAGAGGAGGTGAGGCCTGTCCAAGGGGGGGCAGAGGAGGAGGGGCCTGTCCAGGGGTGCAGAGGAGGAGAGGCCTGTCCAGGGGTGCAGAGGAGGTGAGGCCTGTCCAGGAGTGTAGAGGAGGTGAGGCCTGTCCAAGGGGGGGCAGAGGAGGAGGGGCCTGTCCAGGGGTGCAGAGGAGGAGAGGCCTGTCCAGGGGTGCAGAGGAGGTGAGGCCTGTCCAGAGGAGGGGCAGAGGAGGAGAGGCCGGTCCAGGAGTGTAGAGGAGGAGGGGCCTGTCCAGGGGGGCAGAGGAGGAGAGGCCTGTCCAGGAGTGTAGAGGAGGAGGGGCCTGTCCAGGGGTGCAGAGGAGGAGAGGCCTGCCCAGGGGTGCAGAGGAGGAGAGGCCTGTCCAGGGGTGCAGAGGAGGTGAGGCCTGTCCAGAGGAGGGGCAGAGGAGGAGAGGCCGGTCCAGGAGTGTAGAGGAGGAGGGGCCTGTCCAGGGGTGCAGAGGAGGAGAGGCCTGTCCAGGGGTGCAGAGGAGGAGAGGCCTGTCCAGGGGTGCAGAGGAGGTGAGGCCTGTCCAGAGGAGGGGCAGAGGAGGAGAGGCCGGTCCAGGAGTGCAGATGAGGCAAGACCTGTCCAGGGGTGCAGAGGAGGAGAGGCCGGTCCAGGGGTGCAGAGGAGGAGAGGCCGGTCCAGGGGTGCAGAGGAGGAGAGGCCTGTCCAGGGGTGCAGAGGAGGAGAGGCCTGTCCAGGGGTGCAGAGGAGGTGAGGCCTGTCCAGAGGAGGGGCAGAGGAGGAGAGGCCTGTCCAGGGGAGGGGCAGAGGAGGAGAGGCCTGTCCAGGGGTGCAGAGGAGGTGAGGCCGGTCCAGGGGTGCAGAGGAGGCGAGGCCTGTCCAAGGGGGGGCAGAGGAGGAGAGGCCTGTCCAGAGGAGTGCAGAGGAGTCGAGGCCAGTCCATGGGTGCAGAGGAGGTGAGGCCTGTCCAGGAGTGTAGAGGAGGAGGGGCCTGTCCAGGGGTGCAGAGGAGGAGAGGCCTGTCCAGAGGAGGGGCAGAGGAGGAGAGGCCGGTCCAGGAGTGTAGAGGAGGAGGGGCCTGTCCAGGGGTGCAGATGAGGCAAGACCTGTCCAGGGGTGCAGAGGAGGAGAGGCCGGTCCAGGGGTGCAGAGGAGGAGAGGCCGGTCCAGGGGTGCAGAGGAGGAGAGGCCTGTCCAGGGGTGCAGAGGAGGAGAGGCCTGTCCAGGGGTGCAGAGGAGGTGAGGCCTGTCCAGAGGAGGGGCAGAGGAGGAGAGGCCTGTCCAGGGGTGCAGAGGAGGAGAGGCCTGTCCAGAGGAGGGGCAGAGGAGGAGAGGCCTGTCCAGGGGTGCAGAGGAGGTGAGGCCGGTCCAGGGGTGCAGAGGAGGCGAGGCATGTCCAGGAGAGCAGAGGAGGAGAGGCCTGTCCAGGGGTGCAGAGGAGGAGAGGCCGGTCCAGGGGTGCAGAGGAGGAGAGGCCTGTCCAGGGGTGCAGAGGAGGAGAGGCCTGTCCAGGGGTGCAGAGGAGGTGAGGCCTGTCCAGAGGAGGGGCAGAGGAGGAGAGGCCTGTCCAGGGGTGCAAAGGAGGAGAGGCCTGTCCAGAGGAGGGGCAGAGGAGGAGAGGCCTGTCCAGGGGTGCAGAGGAGGTGAGGCCGGTCCAGGGGTGCAGTGGAGGTGAGCCCTGTCCAGGGGTGCAGAGGAGGTGAGGCCGGTCCAGGGGTGCAGTGGAGGTGAGCCCTGTCCAGGGGTGCAGAGGAGGTGAGGCCGGTCCAGGGGTGCAGAGGAGGTGAGCCCTGTCCAGGGGTGCAGAGGAGGTGAGGCCGGTCCAGGGGTGCAGTGGAGGTGAGCCCTGTCCAGGGGTGCAGAGGAGGTGAGGCCGGTCCAGGGGTGCAGAGGAGGTGAGCCCTGTCCAGGGGTGCAGAGGAGGTGAGGCCGATCCAGGGGTGCAGTGGAGGTGAGGCCTGTCCAGGGATGCATAGGACGCGAGACCTGTCCAGGGGTGCAGAGGAGGCGAGGCATGTCCAGGAGAGCAGAGGAGGAGAGGCCTGTCCAGGGGTGCAGAGGAGGAGAGGCCGGTCCAGGGGTGCAGAGGAGGAGAGGCCTGTCCAGGGGTGCAGAGGAGGAGAGGCCTGTCCAGGGGTGCAGAGGAGGTGAGGCCTGTCCAGAGGAGGGGCAGAGGAGGAGAGGCCTGTCCAGGGGTGCAGAGGAGGAGAGGCCTGTCCAGAGGAGGGGCAGAGGAGGAGAGGCCTGTCCAGGGGTGCAGAGGAGGTGAGGCCGGTCCAGGGGTGCAGTGGAGGTGAGCCCTGTCCAGGGGTGCAGAGGAGGTGAGGCCGGTCCAGGGGTGCAGTGGAGGTGAGCCCTGTCCAGGGGTGCAGAGGAGGTGAGGCCGGTCCAGGGGTGCAGAGGAGGTGAGCCCTGTCCAGGGGTGCAGAGGAGGTGAGGCCGGTCCAGGGGTGCAGTGGAGGTGAGGCCTGTCCAGGGATGCATAGGACGCGAGACCTGTCCAGGGGTGCAGAGGAGGCGAGGCATGTCCAGGGGTGCAAAGGAGTTGAGGCCTGTCCAGGGGTACAGAGGAGGAGAGGTCTGTCCAGGGCTGTAGAGAAGGTAAGGCCTCTCCAGGGGTGCAGAGGAGGTGAGGCCTGTTCAGGGGGTGCAGGGGAGGTGATGTCTGTCCAGGGGGCAGAGGAAGAGAGGATTGTCCAGAGGAGTGCAGAGGAGGCGAGGCCAGTCCAGGGGTGCAGAGGAGGTGATGCCTGTCCAGGGGTGCAGAGGACGTGAGGCCTGTCCAGGGGTGCAGAGGAGGCGAGGCCTGTCTAGGGGTGCAGAGGAGGAGAGGCCTGTCCAGGGGAGCAGAGGAGGAGAGGCCTGTCCTGGGGTGCAGAGGAGGAGAGGCCTGTCCAGTGGTGCAGAGGAGGTGAGGCCTGTCCAGGAGTGTAGAGGAGGAGGGGCCTGTCCAGGGGGTGCAGATGAGGCAAGACCTGTCCAGGGGTGCAGAGGAGGAGAGGCCGGTCCAGGGGTGCAGAGGAGGAGAGGCCGGTCCAGGGGTGCAGAGGAGGAGAGGCCTGTCCAGGGGTGCAGAGGAGGAGAGGCCTGTCCAGGGGTGCAGAGGAGGTGAGGCCTGTCCAGGGGTGCAGAGGAGGAGAGGCCTGTCCAGAGGAGGGGCAGAGGAGGAGAGGCCTGTCCTGAGGGGGGGCAGAGGAGGAGAGGCCTGTCCAGGGGTGCAGAGGAGGAGAGGCCTGTCCAGAGGAGGGGCAGAGGAGGAGAGGCCTGTCCAGGGGTGCAGAGGAGGTGAGGCCGGTCCAGGGGTGCAGTGGAGGTGAGGCCTGTCCAGGGATGCATAGGACGCGAGACCTGTCCAGGGGTGCAGAGGAGGCGAGGCATGTCCAGGGGTGCAAAGGAGTTGAGGCCTGTCCAGTGGTACAGAGGAGGAGAGGTCTGTCCAGGGCTGTAGAGAAGGTAAGGCCTCTCCAGGGGTGCAGAGGAGGTGAGGCCTGTTCAGGGGGTGCAGGGGAGGTGATGTCTGTCCAGGGGGCAGAGGAAGAGAGGATTGTCCAGAGGAGTGCAGAGGAGGCGAGGCCAGTCCAGGGGTGCAGAGGAGGTGATGCCTGTCCAGGGGTGCAGAGGACGTGAGGCCTGTCCCGGGGTGCAGAGGAGGCGAGGCCTGTCCAGGGGTGCAGAGGAGGAGAGGCCTGTCCAGGGGAGCAGAGGAGGAGAGGCCTGTCCTGGGGTGCAGAGGAGGAGAGGCCTGTCCAGTGGTGCAGAGGGGGTGAGGCCTATCCAGGGGAGCAGTGTCTCTCTTCGGGGGACTGGGCATAGCGCCTCGAGGATCAGGGCGGAGTGAGAGGCACTGTATGGGGTGGAATGAAGCCTGGGCTCCTCTGTCCTTAATGAGAATCCTTCACCGAGAGCTCCTGAGAGAAGCACTGAGAGGCCTGTCCATGGGTGCAGAGGAGGTGAGGCCTGTCCAGGGGCAGAGGAGGAAAGGCCTGTCCAGGGGTACAGAGGAGGAGAGGCCTGTCCAGGGGTGCAGAGGAGGTAAGGCCTGTCCAGGGGTACAGAGGAGGAGAGGCCTGTCCAGGGGTGCAGAGGAGGTGAGGCCAGTCCAGGGTTGCAGAGGAGGTGAGGCCTGTCCAGGGGTGGAGAGGAGGCGAGGCCTGTCCAGGGGTGCAGAGGAGTTGAGGCCTGTCCAGGGGTACAGAGGAGGAGAGGCCTTTCCAGGGGTGCAGAGGAGGTGAGGCCTGTCCAGGGGTGCTTTGGAGGTGAGGCCTGTCCTCGGGGTACAGAGGAGGTGAGGCCTGTCCAGGGGTGCAGAGGAGGAAAGGCCTGTCCAGGGGTACAGAGGAGGAGAGGCCTGTCCAGGGGTGTAGAGAGGTAAGGCCTGTCCAGGGGGTGCAGAGGAGGTGAGGCCTGTCCAGGGGGTGCAGAGGAGGTGAGGCCTGTCCAGAGGAGTGCAGAGGAGGCGAGGCCAGTCCAGGGGTGCAGAGGAGGTGAGGCCTGTCCAGGGGTGCAGAGGAGGCGAGGCCTGTCTAGGGGTGCAGAGGAGGTGAGGCCAGTCCAGGGGTGCAGAGGAGGTGAGGCCTGTCCGGGGTGCAGAGGAGGTAAGGCCTGTCCAGGGGGGTACAGCGGAGGTGAGGCTTGTCCAAAGGGTGCAGAGGAGGAGAGGCCTGTCCAGGGGTGCAGAGGAGGTGAGGCATATCCAGAGGGGTGCAGAGGAGGTGAGGCCTGTCCAGGAGAGCAGAGGAGGAGAGGCCTGTCCAGGGGTGCAGAGGAGGAGAGGCCTGTCCAGGGGGTGCAGATGAGGCAATACCTGTCCAGGGTTGCAGAGGAGGTGAGGCCTGTCCAGGGGGTGCAGAGGAGGAGAGGCCTGTCCAGGGGGTGCAGAGGAGGAGAGGCATGTCCAGGGGTGCAGAGGAGGAGAGGCCTGTCCAGGGGTGCAGAGGAGGTGAGGCATATCCAGAGGGGTGCAGAGGAGGTGAGGCCTGTCCCGGGGAGCAGAGAAGTAGAGGCCTGTCCAGGGGTGCAGAGGAGTAGAGGCCTGTCCAGGGGGTGCAGAGGAGGCACGACCTGTCCAGGGGTGCAGAGGAGGTGAGGCCTGTCCAGGGGTGCAGAGGAGGTGAGGCCTGTCCGGGGTGCAGAGGAGGTGAGACCTGTCATGGAGTGCAGAGGAGGTAAGGCCTGTCCAGGGATGCAGAGGAGGTGAGGCCTGTCCAGGGGGTGCAGAGGAGGAGAGGCCTGCCCAGAGGAGTGCAGAGGAGGCAAGGCCAGTCCAGGGGTGCAGTGGAGGTGAGGCCTGTCCAGGGGCAGAGGAGGAAAGGCCTATCCAGGGGTGCAGAGGAGGTGAGGCCTGTCCAGGGGTGAAGCAGAGGGGAGGCCTGTCCAGGGGTAAAGAATAGGAGAGGCCTGTCCAGGGGAGCAGAGGAGGAGAGGCCTGTCCAGTGGTACAGAGGAGGAGAGGCCTGTCCAGGGGTGCAGAGGAGGAGAGGCCTGTCCAGGGGTGCAGAGGAGGAGAGGCCTGTCCAGGGGTGCAGAGGAGGTGAGGCCTGTCCAGGGGTGCAGAGGAGGTGAGGCCTGTCCAGGGGTGCAGAGGAGGTGAGGCCTGTCCAGGGGAGCAGAGGAGGAGAGGCCTGTCCTTGGGTGCAGAGGAGGAGAGGCCTGTCCAGTGGGTGCAGAGGAGGTAAGGCCTGCCTGCCCAGGGGTGCAGAGGAGGTGAGGCCTGTCCGGGCTGCAGAGGAGATGAGCCCTGTCCAGTGGTGCAGAAGAGGTGAGGCCTGTCCAGGGGAGCAGAGGAGGAGAGGCCTGTCCAGGGGTACAGAGGAGGAGAGGCCTGTCTAGGGATGCAGAGGAGGTGAGACCTGTCCAGGGGTGCAGAGGAGGTGAGGCCTGTCCAGGGGGTGCAGAGGAGGAGAGGCCTGTCCAGAGGAGTGCAGAGGAGGCGAGGCCAGTCTAGGGGTGCAGAGGAGGTGAGGCCTGTCCAGGGGTGCAGAGGAGGCGAGGCCTGTCCAGGGGTGCAGAGGAGGCGAGGCCTGTCCAGGGGTGCAGAGGAGGTGAGGCCTGTCCAGGGGTGCAGAGGACGTGAGGCCTGTCCAGGGGGCAGAGGAGGAAAGGCCTGTTCAGGGGTGCAGAGGAGTTGAGGTCTGTCCAGGGGTGCAGAGGAGGTAAGGCCTGTCCAGGGGTACAGAGGAGGAGAGGCCTGTCCAGGGGTGCAGAGGAGGTAAGGCCTGTCCAGGGGTACAGAGGAGGAGAGGCCTGTCCAGGGGTGCAGAGGAGGTGAGGACAGTCCAGGGTTGCAAAGGAGATGAGGCATGTCCACGGGTGCAGAGGATGTGAGGCCTGTCCAGGGGTGCAGAGGAGTTGAGGCCTGTCCAGGGGTACAGAGGAGGAGAGGCCTTTCCAGGGGTGCAGAGGAGGTGAGGCCTGTCCAGGGGTGCTTTGGAGGTGAGGCCTGTCCTCGGGGTACAGAGGAGGTGAGGCCTGTCCAGGGGTGCAGAGGAAGAAAGGCCTGTCCAGGGGTACAGAGGAGGAGAGGCCTGTCCAGGGGTGTAGAGAGGTAAGGCCTGTCCATGGGGTGCAGAGGAGGTGAGGCCTGTCCAGGGGGTGCAGAGGAGGAGAGGCCTGTCCAGAGGAGTGTAGAAGAGGCGAGGCCAGTCCACGGGTGCAGAGGAGGTGAGGCCTGTCCAGGGGTGCAGAGGAGGCGAGGCCTGTCTAGGGGTGCAGAGGAGGTGAGGCCAGTCCAGGGGTGCAGAGGAGGTGAGGCCTGTCCGGGGTGCAGAGGAGGTGAGGCCTGTCCAGGGGGGTACAGCGGAGGTGAGGCTTGTCCAAAGGGTGCAAAGGAGGTGAGGCCTGTCCAATGGTGCAGAGGAGGTGAGGCCTCTCCAGGGGAGCAGTGTCTCTCTTCGGGGGACTGGGCATAGCGCCTCGAGGATCAGGGCGGAGTGAGAGGCACTGTATGGGGTGGAATGAAGTCTGGGCTCCTCTGTCCTTAATGAGAATTCTTCACCGAGAGCTCCTGAGAGAAGCACCGAGAGGCCTGTCCAGGGGTGCAGAGGAGGTGAGGCCTGTCCAGGGGTGCAGAGGAGGAGAGGCCTGTCCAGGGGTACAGAGGAGGAGAGGCCTGTCCAGGGGTGCAGAGGAGGTAAGGTCTGTCCAGGGGTACAGAGGCCTGTCCAGGGGTGCAGAGGAGGTGAGGCCAGTCCAGGGTTGCAGAGGAGGTGAGGCCTGTCCAGGGGTGCAGAGGATGTGAGGCCTGTCCAGGGGTGCTGAGGAGTTGAGGCCTGTCCAGGGGTACAGAGGAGGAGAGGCCTGTCCAGGGGTGCAGAGGAGGTGAGGCCTGTCCAGGGGTGCATTGGAGGTGAGGCCTGTCCTCGGGTACAGAGGAGGTGAGGCCTGTCCAGGGGTGCGGAGGAGGAAAGGCCTGTCCAGGGGTACAGAGGAGGAGAGGCCTGTCCAGGGGTGTAGAGAGGTAAGGCCTGTCCAGGGGGTGCAGAGGAGGTGAGGCCTGTCCAGGGGGTGCAGAGGAGGAGAGGCCTGTCCAGACGAGTGCAGAGGAGGCGAGGCCAGTCCAGGGGTGCAGGGGAGGTGAGGCCTGTATAGGGGTGCAGAGGAGGCGAGGCCTGTCTAGGGGTGCAGAGGAGGTGAGGCCAGTCCAGGGGTGCAGAGGAGGTGAGGCCTGTCCGGGGTGCAGAGGAGGTGAGGCCTGTCCAGGGGGGTACAGCGGCGGTGAGGCTTGTCCAGTCCTGCTCATACCGCGACGGCCCACCAAATTATCGCACTCTAAATCCATAGTCATAGGGAATCGGAATACCAAAGCAAACCCAAAAAGTAGCAAGTCTGCAGTGCGTCGATGTGACCGGACCTCAGCCAAGCCCGTTCCCTGCCAGTACGATGGTCCCAACCTGGCACAAAAACATGACTGCCACACTTCGATCGGCAAAACAGAGCAGGGAGAGAATGTCTCAATGTCCAAGCACGGCTGGAGCAGAACCAGAGATACTAACAGCATGACATGGAGAGAAGTTCCATCGCTCGGTTCCAGGCTAAGGCCCACAGATATTCCCAGGTCTCCGACATCACTAACTGGAAATGGCTCGAGAGTATGTGTCTCGGACTCATCGGTATCAGTGTCCGACGCCATATTGTTGCATCTGGGTACTAAATAAGGCAGCTCGATTTGCGTCCACGAACCATCCGGTCTCATTCGCTCCGCCGCAGAAAGCACATCATCCATTTTACTCCCCAGTGATCGGGCATCCTGCTCCAGAGAGTCGCGAAGGTCAGCTAAGGCCGCCAGAAGATCGCCAAGGTGTAGCTCTGCTCCGTGCCCCCCTTTTGTCATGCTCTCTGTCTCCGTATGGTGCGCATTAGGTCGGGTCTCGGTCTTCCAGAACCTGCACTCTGCTCCCCTCGCTATGCTCCGGGGCAGCACCATCCTGGATCGGGGCCGAGACACACGCAGTGGGGCACCGGGCGTCATGGAACCAACATCAGGGCCACCGAAACCGTTAAAGTGCAACCAGATCGCAGCCACCGGTGGAATCAGCACTGTTTGGTCGCGGCTCGGCAAAAATTCGGGATTCTCCCGCCGTTAGCGGGACATGGTCTCCTAACACTCCCCGGCGGCAAGCGAGCAAAGTTCCAGCAAATATACAGTCCACTCAGGGGCACAAAGACAGGCTTATCCCCGATTCCTGCCCCCAATCGATCCGAGTGAGTGTGCCAAGAATCGGCCGTTCCTTTTCGCGCCGGAGCCGACCGGCCCTTCCCTGCCACAAGTGGCCGCTGTTGTTCGCTCGGTGACCGGCCCTTCAATCTAGTCGAGTCCCCAGTCTTTGGGCTGCCGTGGGACGCAAACGCCGTTGGCTGTTTCTCCCCGTAGGAAGCAGGCACGAACCTCGGGATTGCGCCATAAGTAGCCGGAACTGTTCATGTACCCGTGTGTACCATTGTGGATCAGGATATCAAGCAGAATGTACACCCGGGAGGAGATGGTACTCGGAGCCGAGGGACTGGGCGGCCATCTTAGACGCCGGCTTGGCTCCTCCTCAACTGCCCAAATTATTATGCTCAGCTAAATCAACACCCGCCCCTCGTGAACCATCCTCTGATGTTAAGCTAACTGAGAATACTGGGTGATTATGAACATGTGTGTTAGCTTGAATATTAGTATCTAAAGGTATGGGCTCGCCTTCATTCCTCCCCTTCTTATTATCAGTAGGATTATGATGTTTAGGGACCTTCGTCTTTTTACCCCCCGATGTATGCGGCCCACGCTTTCTTTTAGGGATTGCTCCTTCCCTATGCCCTTGGTGGGATTGATTATGTGACCCAACATTCTCATTTGCAGACGGTATGACTACAGTGCTTAGTGAGGGGACTAGCTCCGAAGTAACAGAAATGTTCATAGGAGAATCCCTCAGTTGAACCGCAGTGCTTTCTTGATTCAATGGCGTAATAATTAATACATTAGCCTCCACTGGAAGTTCCTGCCTAACGGGGGTTAGGGCTTTGGCTATATGACCTAGGGAGGACCGCTTAGCATTCTCAATTCCCTGGGAAAGTCTGCGCTCCAGGTTGGCAATTTCGTGTGTCAGGGAGAGAATTAGCTCTAATGATGAAGTTGTCCATAGCGCCAACTGTGTGTGCAGTAGAATTTGCAGCTTTGCTCCTGGTTTCTCGTCCCGCCATCTTATACCCGAGTGGTCACAATCCTTGTTCAGAATCAAAGTCAAATCTTACCCCTGTGAAGTGGCGGATCAATGTCCTGATGTGACTGCCAAGAGGGGGGGCCCGGTCCGGTCTCAATCGGTCACTAACGGGCTAGAACGGGCCCTCCCTTGCCCGGGCTTCTCCCGGCGCCCGTCCGCGCGCATTCCGCGTACACGGATATGGCCAGAGCTATGTAGAAGGAGGCGGGGGCGGGAAGAGGTTCCAGCTGCGGCGGGTGACAAGCCGCCTGGAATGCTGGGCCTCGCAGTCCCACGCCCATATGCTTACACCTGCAGCCTGCTCCCCAAGGTGTGCTATCCGATCCGTGCGGGCAAATCCAGAGTCAGTTCCCAGCAGTTGCGATCAGCCCCACGCAGCAAAATGCAGGAAGGTCACGACTGGCGAACGGCACCCGCGGAGCGGGGGCCGTTAGCCGTGATAAGCTGCAGGGAGGCGGGGCGGGAAGAGGCTCCAGCTGCGGCGGGTGACAAGCCGCTTGGAATGCTGGGCCTCGCAGTCCCACGCCTGTATGCTTACACCTGCAGCCTGCTCCCCAAGGTGTGCTCTCCAATCCGTGCGGGCAAATCCAGAGTCAGTTCCCAGCAGTTGCAATCAGCCCCACGCAGCAAAATGCAGGAAGGTCACGAGTGGCGAACGGCACCCGTATCAAGAAAGCAGTTGGCTCCAGACTGCTGGCTCACGTGCTCCCTGCTATAACACAAGTAGACAGTACAGCATAGCCAGAAGATGGTCTTTGTCTGTATCACTGCATACCCCATGCTGGAGCCCCACAGCACGTAGGAATCCCCCAATAATGCAGGAGCCCCACGGCATTCCAAATCCCCAGTTCGCAGAGCCTAGCTATTCATTCCGTTCAGTGTCCGTGTTCTAAATGAGGAGGGATTCATTCTTTACTTGCACTTCATTTTAAAAGAGAGTACCTGCACTTCTTATCATGGTCGAATACTTTTAACAGGAGAGTACCTGCACTTCTTATCATGGTCGAATACTTTTAACAGGAGAGTACCTGCACTTCTTATCATGGTCGAATACTTTTAACAGGAGAGTACCTGCACTTCTTATCATGGTCGAATACTTTTAACAGAAGAGTACCTGCACTTCTTATCATGGTCGAATACTTTTAACAGGAGAGTACCTGCACTTCTTATCATGGTCGAATACTTTTAACAGGAGAGTACCTGCACTTCTTATCATGGTCGAATACTTTTAACAGGAGAGTACCTGCACTTTTTTATCATGGTCGAATACGTTTAAAAGGAGAGTACCAGCACTTCTTAGTAACAAACAGGTACGCTGGAATAGGGAGCACCAACATTTTTATATTTGCATTGCAAAATCCTGCCAAATCGGAACTCTTAGTGTGATGCCAGAGATGTATGCAGCTACGCTGCTTCAAGGGTCAGTGTTACAGGTCATGGACACCCAACGAAAGTGACATCAAAGCGGTAATACCATTTGACACTCTAAATGGTAAATAAACTGTAAGCCCCGTCAGTATACAAAAGACAGGGTTAAATGGAGCACGACTGAATTATATCGTAATACTGAAAGGGACCACAAAGTCCATGTTGAGGCTCTGCTTCTACTTGCTGGAATAAGACCGGGGCAATGTATTATATGGTAAGCTGTTATTGTTTTGAAAATAAATGCTAAGCACCAATGGTGAGACGGCGAGTTGCAGCCACTTCTAGTCTATAGGAGCACTACCAGTAAGCTCTCTTGCTCTCCTGTCCAAAAACACAGGCCAAAGAACCTCTCTGCCTCAGCCTGGTACTGCAGGTAGGACTTACTTCTGGAAGCAAAGGGGATTCCAGCAAGAGAACAGTTTCTGATCTGTGCAATGGGGGGCATTTTCTTTGAGACTGTGGAAGATTGGCTAAGATACTTTTGAATTTCTAATTTCTTAAATGGCTCTAATTTTTTATATTTTATGTCATTTGGCAGTTGGATGTCACTCATAAAACTGTGACCTTGTAGCACTAAATCTACACAAGTCACTATTCTCCACTGCACCGACCAGTATTCAATTATGTGGCTCTCTGGTTCAGCGCATTAATTATTAGTAGTCCAAAGTGGAGAGCCCCGACAGACTCCCATTAGTGCTTTTCCATTTCTGGTGCTCTACAGCAGTTTAATGATCTTCTTAGAGTTTCTCATTGTTCCAATGGTTGTAATTTCAGATATGTATATGTTTTCCCCGTCTTCATTGCTTGTTTTTTGCTTGTGACAAAGTGTCACTCATAGTCAGTGAATGTCATTCATGAATGCACTGAATTTATGAAAATGTCACACATAAGCAATCTAAAACCTTGGCAGCTATGCTAAAGCGCCCTGATCCCTCTGGAGTGAAGTAGAACTCACTCCTTTGACCCATGGTGTAGATTGTGTTTTTGATGCATCTGATGTCATTACCTGCAGCTGTGCTGATCATATCATGCACCTTCCACCTAACAACACGTGTCAATGTTAAAGCGCTGCAGCCCCTCCGGGCGCTGTAAAGATAAAAGAAAGAAATAGAAATAGAACAATCTCTGAGGCAAGCACACACCGTGGCTGGTTAGTGTACCTTCTGCGCACATGCGCAGTACAGCCGTGGAGAGAAAACACATCTACGCATGCGCAGCACTACCGTAGACCGAAGAGCTCTGGGCACATGCAGTGCGACCGTGAGTGAGTAGTACACTTACAGTGGGCATGCGCAGAAGAGCCATCACTTTGTAAGGTACCGTATTGAGCACATGCGCAGTACAATCGTGAGCGCAAACCTGCTATGGGCATGCGTAGTAGAGGTGTAGGGATTAGTATGCTGTATTGTAGACATGCGCAGTAGAGCCGTCGCGGATTTCCATTCCTGCTGTAGACTGGCACCATGAGTGACTAGTGTACCGCGCTGTGCGCGTGCGCTGTGCACGAGTACCTGACCCCGCGGATGTCCTTTGAAAGGTTATCGTCGCCCAGAGCTCCCTCTGTGCTCAGGATCTGTTCAGACTCGGAGCTTTCCCCGCCGGAGACCCCCGAGAGGAGGGACGAGGAGGGACCGAGGAGGTGAGTCTGAGGGAGACCAGGGCCCATCACTGACGTCACCACTGACCCCCCAGCCCTGCTGACGTCACTACTGACCCCCAGCCCTGCTGACGTCACTACTGACCCCCACCAGCCCTGCTGACCTCACTACTGACCCCCACCACCCCTGCTGACGTCACTACTGACCCCCACCAGCCCTGCTGATGTCACTACTGACCCCTGACCAGCCCTGCGGACCCCACTACTGACCCCCCACCAGCCCCGCTGCCCCCAATACTGACCCCCACAAGCCCTGCTGACGTCACTACTGACCCCCCACCAGCCCTGCTGCCCCATTACTGACCCCGACCAGCCCTGCTGCACCCATTACTGACCCCCCACCAGCCATGCTGACATCACTACCGACCCCACCAGCACTGCTGACGTCACTGCTGACCCCCACCAGCCCTGCTGACGTCACTACTGACCCCCCACCAGCCCTGCTGACCCCATTACTGACCCCCCACCAGCCCTGCTGTCCCCATTACTGACCCCCCACCAGCCCTGCTGCCCCATTACTGACCCATTACTGACCCCCACCAGCCCTGCTGCCCCCATTACTGGCCCCTACCAGCCCTGCTGCCCCATTACTGACCCCCCACTAGCCCTGCTGCCCCCATTACTGACCCCTGACCAGCCCTGCTGGCGTCACTACTTACCTCCACTCCAGCCCTGCTGACATCACTACTGACCCCCGGCCCTGCTGACGTCACTACTGACCCCCGCTGATGTCACTACTGACCCCCACCAGCCCTGCTGACGTCACTACTGACCCCACCCCGCTGACGTCACTACTGACCCCTACCAGCCCTGCTGACGTCACTACTGACCCCACCAGCACTGCTGACGTCACTTCTGACCCCCACCAGCCCTGCTGACGTCACTACTGACCCCCCACCAGCCCTGCTGACCCCATTACTGACCCCCCACCAGCCCTGCTGTCCCCATTACTGACCCCCCACCAGCCCTGCTGCCCCATTACTGCCCCATTACTGACCCCCACCAGCCCTGCTGCCCCCATTACTGGCCCCTACCAGCCCTGCTGCCCCATTACTGACCCCCCACTAGCCCTGCTGCCCCCATTACTGACCCCTGACCAGCCCTGCTGGCGTCACTACTTACCTCCACTCCAGCCCTGCTGACATCACTACTGACCCCCGGCCCTGCTGACGTCACTACTGACCCCCGCTGATGTCACTACTGACCCCCACCAGCCCTGCTGACGTCACTACTGACCCCACCCCGCTGACGTCACTACTGACCCCTACCAGCCCTGCTGACGTCACTACTGACCCCCACTCCAGCCCTGCTGACGTCACTACTGACCTCCCCAGCCCTGCTGACGTCACTACTGACCCCCACCAGCCCTGCTGACGTCACTACTGACCCCCACCAGCCCTGCGCCCCCATTACTGACCCCACCAGCCCTGCTTCCCCCATTACTGACCCCCACCAGCCCCGCTGACGTCACTACTGACCCCCACCCTGCTGACGTCACCACTGACCCCCACCCCGCTGACGTCACTACTGACCCCCACCAGCCCTGCTGACGTCACTACTGACCCCCACCAGCCCTGCTAACGTCACTACTGACCCCCACCAGCCCTGCTGCCCCCATTACTGACCCCCCACCAGCCCTGCTGACCCCACTACTGACCCCCACCAGCCCTGGTGACGTCACTACTGACACCCCACCAGCCCTGCTGGCGTCACTACTTACCCCCACTCCAGCCCTGCTGACGTCACTACTGACCCCCGACCAGCCCTGCTGCCCCCATCATTGACCCCCACTCCAGCCGCTCTGACGTCACTACTGACCCCCCAGCCCTGCCGACGTCACTGCTGACCCCCACCCTGCTGACGTCACTACTGACCCCCACCAGCCCTGCTGACGTCACCACTAACCCCTACCAGCCCTGCTGATGTCACTGCTGACCCCCACCAGCCCTGCTGACGTCACTACTGACCCTCGACCAGCCCTACTGACGTCACTACTGACCCCCACCATCCCTGCTGACGTCACTACTGACCCCCGACCATCCCTGCTGACGTCACCACTGACCCCAACCAGCCCTGCTGACGTCACTGCTGACCCCCACCAGCCATGCTGGCGTCACTACTGACCCGACGTCACTACTGACCACCACCAGACCTGCTGACATCACTACTGACCTGCACCAGCCCTGCTGACTTCACTACTGACCCGCACCAGCCCTGGTGACCCCATTACTGACCCCCAGCCCTGCTGACCGCACTACTGACCCCCACCATCCCTGCTGACATCACTACTGACCCCCACCAGCCCTGCTAACGCCACTACTGACCCCCACCAGCCCTCCTGACGTCCCTACTGACCCGCACCAGCCCTGCTCAACCCATTACTGACCCCCCAGCCGACCCCACTACTGAGCCCCACCAGCCCTGCTGACCCCAGCCCTGCTGACGTCACTACTGACCCCTACCAGCCCTGTTAACGTCACTACTGATCCCCACCAGCACTGCTAACGTCACTACTGACCCCCACCAGCCCTCCTGACGTCACTACTGACCGCACCAGCCCTGCTGCCCCCATTACTGACCCCCACCAGACCTGCTGACCCCACTACTGACCCCCACCATCCCTGCTGACCCCACTACTGACCCCCACCAGCCCTGCTGACGTCACTACTGACCCCCACCAGCCCTGCTAACGTCACTACTAACCCCCACCAGCCCTCCTGACGTCACTACTGACCCCCAGCAGCCATGCTGCCCCCATTACTGACCCCCCAGCCCTGCTGACCCCACTACTGACCCTCACCAGCCCTGCTGACGTCACTACTGACCCCGACCAGCCCTGTTGACCCCACTACTGACCCCACCAGCCATGCTGACCCCATTACTGACCCCGACCAGCCCTGCTGACCCCACTACTGACCCCCCACCAGCCCTGCTGACCCCATTATTGACCCCCCAGCCCTGCTGCCCCATTACTGACCCCCCAGCCCTGCTGCCCCATTACTGACCCCCCCGGCCCTGCTGACGTCACTACTGACCCCCGACCAGCCCTGCTGACCCCATTACTGACCCTGCTGACCCCACTACTGACCCCCACCAGCACTGCTGACATCACTACTGACCCCCACCAGCCCTGATGACCCCATTACTGACACCAACAAGCCCTGCTGATCCCACTACTCACCCCGACCAGCCCGGCTGACCCCATTACTGACCCTGCTGACCCCACTACTGACCCCCCACCAGCCCCGCTGCCCCCATTACTGACCCCCACAAGCCCTGCTGACGTCACTACTGACCCCCCACCAGCCCTGCTGACCCCATTACTGACCCCCCCAGCCCTGCTGCCCCATTACTGCCCCCCAGTCCTGCTGACGTCACTACTGACCCCCACCAGCCCTGCTGACGTCACTACTGACCCCCGACCAGCCCTGCTGACCCCATTACTGACCCTGCTGACCCCACTACTGACCCCCACCAGCACTGCTGACATCACTACTGACCCCCACCAGCCCTGATGACCCCATTACTGACACCAACAAGCCCTGCTGATCCCACTACTCACCCCGACCAGCCCGGCTGACCCCATTACTGACCCTGCTGACCCCACTACTGACCCCCCACCAGCCCTGGTGACGTCACTACTGACCCCCACCAGCCCTGCTGACGTCATTACTGACCCCCACCAGCCCTGCTGATCCCACTACTCACCCCGACCAGCCCTGCTGCCCCATTATTGACCCCCACCAGCCCTGCTGACCCCATTACAGACCCCCTCCAGCCCTGATGACGTCACTACTGACCCCCACCAGCCCTGATGACCCATTACTGACCCCCACCAACCCTGCTGACCCCACTACTGACCCCCACCAGCGCTGCTGACCCCACTACTGACCCCTACCAGCCCTGCTGACCCCACAACTGACCCCCACCAGCCCTGCTGACCCCATTACTGACCCCGACCAGCCCTGCTGACCCACTACTGACCCCCACCAGCCCTGCTGACCCCACAACTGACCCCCACCAGCCCTGATGACGTCACTACTGACCCCCACCAGCCCTGATGACGTCACTACTGACCCCCACCAGCCCTGATGACCCATTACTGACCCCCACCAACCCTGCTGACCCCACTACTGACCCCCACCAGCGCTGCTGACCCCACTACTGACCCCCACCAGCCCTGCTGACCCCACAACTGACCCCCACCAGCCCTGCTGCCCCCATTACTGACCCCCCACCAGCCCTGCTGACCCCACTACTGACCCCCACCAGCCCTGGTGACGTCACTACTGACACCCCACCAGCCCTGCTGTCGTCACTACTTACCCCCACTCCCAGCCCTGCTGACGTCACTACTGACCCCCGACCAGCCCTGCTGCCCCCATCATTGACCCCCACTCCAGCCGCTCTGACGTCACTACTGACCCCCCAGCCCTGCCGACGTCACTGCTGACCCCCACCCTGCTGACGTCACTACTGACCCCCACCAGCCCTGCTGACGTCACCACTAACCCCTACCAGCCCTGCTGATGTCACTGCTGACCCCCACCAGCCCTGCTGACGTCACTACTGACCCCCGACCAGCCCTACTGACGTCACTACTGACCCCCACCATCCCTGCTGACGTCACTACTGACCCCCGACCAGCCCTGCTGACGTCACCACTGACCCCAACCAGCCCTGCTGACGTCACTGCTGACCCCCACCAGCCATGCTGGCGTCACTACTGACCCGACGTCACTACTGACCACCACCAGACCTGCTGACATCACTACTGACACGCACCAGCCCTGCTGACTTCACTACTGACCCGCACCAGCCCTGGTGACCCCATTACTGACCCCCAGCCCTGCTGACCGCACTACTGACCCCCACCATCCCTGCTGACATCACTACTGACCCCCACCAGCCCTGCTAACGCCACTACTGACCCCCACCAGCCCTCCTGACGTCCCTACTGACCCGCACCAGCCCTGCTCAACCCATTACTGACCCTTCAGCCGACCCCACTACTGAGCCCCACCAGCCCTGCTGACCCCAGCCCTGCTGACGTCACTACTGACCCCTACCAGCCCTGTTAACGTCACTACTGATCCCCACCAGCACTGCTAACGTCACTACTGACCCCCACCAGCCCTCCTGACGTCACTACTGACCGCACCAGCCCTGCTGCCCCCATTACTGACCCCCACCAGACCTGCTGACGTCACTACTGACCCCCACCAGCCCTGCTAACGTCACTACTAACCCCCCACCAGCCCTCCTAACGTCACTACTGACCCCCAGCAGCCATGCTGCCCCCATTACTGACCCCCCCAGCCCTGCTGACCCCACTACTGACCCCCACCAGCCCTGCTGACATCACTACTGACCCCCGACCAGCCCTGTTGACCCCACTACTGACCCCACCAGCCCTGCTGACCCCATTACTGACCCCGACCAGCCCTGCTGACCCCACTACTGACCCCCCACCAGCCCTGCTGACCCCATTATTGACCCCCCAGCCCTGCTGCCCCATTACTGACCCCCCAGCCCTGCTGCCCCATTACTGACCCCCCCGGCCCTGCTGACGTCACTACTGACCACCACCAGCCCTGCTGACGTCACAACTGACCCCTGACCAGCCCTGCGGACCCCACTACTGACCCCCCACCAGCCCCGCTGCCCCCATTACTGACCCCCACAAGCCCTGCTGACGTCACTACTGACCCCCCACCAGCCCTGCTGACCCCATTACTGACCCCCCCAGCCCTGCTGCCCCATTACTGGCCCCCAGCCCTGCTGACGTCACTACTGACCCCCACCAGCCCTGCTGATGTCACTACTGACCCCCGACCAGCCCTGCTGACCCCATTACTGACCCTGCTGACCCCACTACTGACCCCCACCAGCACTGCTGACATCACTACTGACCCCCACCAGCCCTGATGACCCCATTACTGACACCAACAAGCCCTGCTGATCCCACTACTCACCCGACCAGCCCGGCTGACCCCATTACTGACCCTGCTGACCCCACTACTGACCCCCCACCAGCCCTGGTGACGTCACTACTGACCCCCACCAGCCCTGCTGACGTCATTACTGACCCCCACCAGCCCTGCTGATCCCACTACTCACCCCGACCAGCCCTGCTGCCCCATTATTGACCCCCACCAGCCCTGCTGACCCCATTACAGACCCCCTCCAGCCCTGATGACGTCACTACTGACCCCCACCAGCCCTGATGACCCATTACTGACCCCCACCAACCCTGCTGACCCCACTACTGACCCCCACCAGCGCTGCTGACCCCACTACTGACCCCCACCAGCCCTGCTGACCCCACAACTGACCCCCACCAGCCCTGCTGACCCCATTACTGACCCCAACCAGCCCTGCTGACCCACTACTGACCCCCACCAGCCCTGCTGACCCCACAACTGACCCCCACCAGCCCTGATGACGTCACTACTGACCCCCACCAGCCCTGATGACGTCACTACTGACCCCCACCAGCCCTGATGACCCATTACTGACCCCCACCAACCCTGCTGACCCCACTACTGACCCCCACCAGCGCTGCTGACCCCACTACTGACCCCCACCAGCCCTGCTGACCCCACATCTGACCCCCACCAGCCCTGCTGACCCCATTACTGACCCCGACCAGCCCTGCTGACCCCACTACTGACCCCCCACCAGCCCTGCTGACGTCACTACTGACCCCCACCAGCCCTGCTGACCCATTACTGACCCCCACCAGCCCTGCTGACCCCACTACTGACCCCCACCAGCCCTGCTGACCCCACTACTGACCCCCACCAGCCCTGGTGATCTCACTACTGACACCCCACCACCCCTGCTAACGTCACTACTGACACCCCACCAGCCCTGCTGACGTCACTACTGACCCCTGACCAGCCCTGCTGATGTCACTACTGACCCCCGACCAGCCCTGCTGATGTACATGTATTTATATAGCGCAAATCACCGACCCGGTATCTAAGCGCTTGCTTAGGGAACCCGTCCTGGTATTCCCCTGTGAGATACCCCGGCAGGGTATCCACAAGGTGAAAGCCAGGCATCCCGCCGCGAGGGGCCGTAGTGGAGATTAAGCAAGCTATTGGCCAGAGTCGCAGAGTGTGACACCGTGAGTCGAGTAGGCACCGGAGCGAGAATTATCGAGTCCGTGGAATTTTTGAGCCCGAGACCTGCCGAGGCGGGGAAACGAACCCTGGTCCACGGCCGATCTCAGCTTCTGGGTCTGCCGCCTCTAAACACTGAGCCTCTAAACACTGAGCCACGCTTCTCCACTGATGACACTACTGACCCCCACCAGCCCTGGTGACGTCACTACTGACCCTCACCAGCCCTGGTGACCCCATTACTGACCACCCACCAGCCTTGCTGCTGTCACTACTGACCCCCACCATCCCTGCTGACCCCACTACTGACCCCCACCAGCCCTGCTGACTCCACTACTGACCCCCACCAGCCCTGGTGACCCCATTACTGACCACCCACCAGCCTTGCTGCTGTCACTACTGACCCCCACCATCCCTGCTGACCCCACTACTGACCCCCGACCAGCCCTGTTGACCCCACTACTTAACCCCACCAGCCCTGCTAAAGTCACTACTGACACCCCACCAGCCCTGCTAACGTCACTACTGACCCCCGACCAGCCCTGCTGCCCCCATTACTGTCCCCCCCAGCCCTGCTGACGACACTACTGACCCCCACCAGCCCTGGTGATGTCACTATTGACCCCCACCAGCCCCACTGCCCCCATTACTGACCCCCACCAGCCCTGCTGACGTCACTACTGACCCCAACCAGCCCTGCCTCCCCCATTACTGACCCCCAGCCCTGCGGACCCCACTACTGACCCTCGACTAGCCCTGGTGACCCCACTACTGACCCCCACCAGCCCTGCTGACGTCACCACTGACCCCAACCAGCCCTGCTGACGTCACTGCTGACCCCCACCAGCCATGCTGGCGTCACTACTGACCCGACGTCACTACTGACCACCACCAGACCTGCTGACATCACTACTGACCCGCACCAGCCCTGCTGACTTCACTACTGACCCGCACCAGCCCTGGTGACCCCATTACTGACCCCCAGCCCTGCTGACCGCACTACTGACCCCCACCATCCCTGCTGACATCACTACTGACCCCCACCAGCCCTGCTAACGCCACTACTGACCCCCACCAGCCCTCCTGACGTCCCTACTGACCCGCACCAGCCCTGCTCAACCCATTACTGACCCCCCAGCCGACCCCACTACTGAGCCCCACCAGCCCTGCTGACCCCAGCCCTGCTGACGTCACTACTGACCCCTACCAGCCCTGTTAACGTCACTACTGATCCCCACCAGCACTGCTAACGTCACTACTGACCCCCACCAGCCCTCCTGACGTCACTACTGACCGCACCAGCCCTGCTGCCCCCATTACTGACCCCCACCAGACCTGCTGACCCCACTACTGACCCCCACCATCCCTGCTGACCCCACTACTGACCCCCACCAGCCCTGCTGACGTCACTACTGACCCCCACCAGCCCTGCTAACGTCACTACTAACCCCCACCAGCCCTCCTGACGTCACTACTGACCCCCAGCAGCCATGCTGCCCCCATTACTGACCCCCCCAGCCCTGCTGACCCCACTACTGACCCTCACCAGCCCTGCTGACGTCACTACTGACCCCCGACCAGCCCTGTTGACCCCACTACTGACCCCACCAGCCCTGCTGACCCCATTACTGACCCCGACCAGCCCTGCTGACCCCACTACTGACCCCCCACCAGCCCTGCTGACCCCATTATTGACCCCCCAGCCCTGCTGCCCCATTACTGACCCCCCAGCCCTGCTGCCCCATTACTGACCCCCCCGGCCCTGCTGACGTCACTACTGACCCCCACCAGCCCTGATGACCCCATTACTGACACCAACAAGCCCTGCTGATCCCACTACTCACCCCGACCAGCCCGGCTGACCCCATTACTGACCCTGCTGACCCCACTACTGACCCCCCACCAGCCCTGGTGACGTCACTACTGACCCCCACCAGCCTTGCTGACGTCATTACTGACCCCCACCAGCCCTGCTGATCCCACTACTCACCCCGACCAGCCCTGCTGCCCCATTATTGACCCCCACCAGCCCTGCTGACCCCATTACAGACCCCCTCCAGCCCTGATGACGTCACTACTGACCCCCACCAGCCCTGATGACCCATTACTGACCCCCACCAACCCTGCTGACCCCACTACTGACCCCCACCAGCGCTGCTGACCCCACTACTGACCCCCACCAGCCCTGCTGACCCCATTACTGACCCCGACCAGCCCTGCTGACCCACTACTGACCCCCACCAGCCCTGCTGACCCCACAACTGACCCCCACCAGCCCTGATGACGTCACTACTGACCCCCACCAGCCCTGATGACGTCACTACTGACCCCCACCAGCCCTGATGACCCATTACTGACCCCCACCAACCCTGCTGACCCCACTACTGACCCCCACCAGCGCTGCTGACCCCACTACTGACCCCCACCAGCCCTGCTGACCCCACAACTGACCCCCACCAGCCCTGCTGCCCCATTACTGACCCCCCACCAGCCCTGCTGACCCCACTACTGACCCCCACCAGCCCTGGTGACGTCACTACTGACACCCCACCAGCCCTGCTGTCGTCACTACTTACCCCCACTCCAGCCCTGCTGACGTCACTACTGACCCCCGACCAGCCCTGCTGCCCCCATCATTGACCCCCACTCCAGCCGCTCTGACGTCACTACTGACCCCCCAGCCCTGCCGACGTCACTGCTGACCCCCACCCTGCTGACGTCACTACTGACCCCCACCAGCCCTGCTGACGTCACCACTAACCCCTACCAGCCCTGCTGATGTCACTGCTGACCCCCACCAGCCCTGCTGACGTCACTACTGACCCCCGACCAGCCCTACTGACGTCACTACTGACCCCCACCATCCCTGCTGACGTCACTACTGACCCCCGACCAGCCCTGCTGACGTCACCACTGACCCCAACCAGCCCTGCTGACGTCACTGCTGACCCCCACCAGCCATGCTGGCGTCACTACTGACCCGACGTCACTACTGACCACCACCAGACCTGCTGACATCACTACTGACACTCACCAGCCCTGCTGACTTCACTACTGACCCGCACCAGCCCTGGTGACCCCATTACTGACCCCCAGCCCTGCTGACCGCACTACTGACCCCCACCATCCCTGCTGACATCACTACTGACCCCCACCAGCACTGCTAACGCCACTACTGACCCCCACCAGCCCTCCTGACGTCCCTACTGACCCGCACCAGCCCTGCTCAACCCATTACTGACCCCCCAGCCGACCCCACTACTGAGCCCCACCAGCCCTGCTGACCCCAGCCCTGCTGACGTCACTACTGACCCCCGACCAGCCCTGCTGACCCCATTACTGACCCTGCTGACCCCACTACTGACCCCCACCAGCACTGCTGACATCACTACTGACCCCCACCAGCCCTGATGACCCCATTACTGACACCAACAAGCCCTGCTGATCCCACTACTCACCCCGACCAGCCCGGCTGACCCCATTACTGACCCTGCTGACCCCACTACTGACCCCCCACCAGCCCCGCTGCCCCCATTACTGACCCCCACAAGCCCTGCTGACGTCACTACTGACCCCCCACCAGCCCTGCTGACCCCATTACTGACCCCCCCAGCCCTGCTGCCCCATTACTGCCCCCAGCCCTGCTGACGTCACTACTGACCCCCACCAGCCCTGCTGACGTCACTACTGACCCCCGACCAGCCCTGCTGACCCCATTACTGACCCTGCTGACCCCACTACTGACCCCCACCAGCACTGCTGACATCACTACTGACCCCCACCAGCCCTGATGACCCCATTACTGACACCAACAAGCCCTGCTGATCCCACTACTCACCCCGACCAGCCCGGCTGACCCCATTACTGACCCTGCTGACCCCACTACTGACCCCCCACCAGCCCTGGTGACGTCACTACTGACCCCCACCAGCCCTGCTGACGTCATTACTGACCCCCACCAGCCCTGCTGATCCCACTACTCACCCCGACCAGCCCTGCTGCCCCATTATTGACCCCCACCAGCCCTGCTGACCCCATTACAGACCCCCTCCAGCCCTGATGACGTCACTACTGACCCCCACCAGCCCTGATGACCCATTACTGACCCCCACCAACCCTGCTGACCCCACTACTGACCCCCACCAGCGCTGCTGACCCCACTACTGACCCCCACCAGCCCTGCTGACCCCACAACTGACCCCCACCAGCCCTGCTGACCCCATTACTGACCCCGACCAGCCCTGCTGACCCACTACTGACCCCCACCAGCCCTGCTGACCCCACAACTGACCCCCACCAGCCCTGATGACGTCACTACTGACCCCCACCAGCCCTGATGACGTCACTACTGACCCCCACCAGCCCTGATGACCCATTACTGACCCCCACCAACCCTGCTGACCCCACTACTGACCCCCACCAGCGCTGCTGACCCCACTACTGACCCCCACCAGCCCTGCTGACCCCACAACTGACCCCCACCAGCCCTGCTGCCCCCATTACTGACCCCCCACCAGCCCTGCTGACCCCACTACTGACCCCCACCAGCCCTGGTGACGTCACTACTGACACCCCACCAGCCCTGCTGTCGTCACTACTTACCCCCACTCCAGCCCTGCTGACGTCACTACTGACCCCCGACCAGCCCTGCTGCCCCCATCATTGACCCCCACTCCAGCCGCTCTGACGTCACTACTGACACCCCAGCCCTGCCGACGTCACTGCTGACCCCCACCCTGCTGACGTCACTACTGACCCCCACCAGCCCTGCTGACGTCACCACTAACCCCTACCAGCCCTGCTGATGTCACTGCTGACCCCCACCAGCCCTGCTGACGTCACTACTGACCCCCGACCAGCCCTACTGACGTCACTACTGACCCCCACCATCCCTGCTGACGTCACTACTGACCCCCGACCAGCCCTGCTGACGTCACCACTGACCCCAACCAGCCCTGCTGACGTCACTGCTGACCCCCACCAGCCATGCTGGCGTCACTACTGACCCGACGTCACTACTGACCACCACCAGACCTGCTGACATCACTACTGACACGCACCAGCCCTGCTGACTTCACTACTGACCCGCACCAGCCCTGGTGACCCCATTACTGACCCCCAGCCCTGCTGACCGCACTACTGACCCCCACCATCCCTGCTGACATCACTACTGACCCCCACCAGCCCTGCTAACGCCACTACTGACCCCCACCAGCCCTCCTGACGTCCCTACTGACCCGCACCAGCCCTGCTCAACCCATTACTGACCCCCCAGCCGACCCCACTACTGAGCCCCACCAGCCCTGCTGACCCCAGCCCTGCTGACGTCACTACTGACCCCTACCAGCCCTGTTAACGTCACTACTGATCCCCACCAGCACTGCTAACGTCACTACTGACCCCCACCAGCCCTCCTGACGTCACTACTGACCGCACCAGCCCTGCTGCCCCCATTACTGACCCCCACCAGACCTGCTGACGTCACTACTGACCCCCACCAGCCCTGCTAACGTCACTACTAACCCCCACCAGCCCTCCTGACGTCACTACTGACCCCCAGCAGCCATGCTGCCCCCATTACTGACCCCCCCAGCCCTGCTGACCCCACTACTGACCCCCACCAGCCCTGCTGACGTCACTACTGACCCCCGACCAGCCCTGTTGACCCCACTACTGACCCCACCAGCCCTGCTGACCCCATTACTGACCCCGACCAGCCCTGCTGACCCCACTACTGACCCCCCACCAGCCCTACTGACCCCCCAGCCCTGCTGCCCCATTACTGACCCCCCCGGCCCTGCTGACGTCACTACTTACCACCACCAGCCCTGCTGACGTCACTACTGACCCCTGACCAGCCCTGCGGACCCCACTACTGACCCCCCACCAGCCCCGCTGCCCCCATTACTGACCCCCACAAGCCCTGCTGACGTCACTACTGACCCCCCACCAGCCCTGCTGACCCCATTACTGACCCCCCCAGCCCTGCTGCCCCATTACTGCCCCCCAGCCCTGCTGACGTCACTACTGACCCCCACCAGCCCTGCTGATGTCACTACTGACCCCCGACCAGCCCTGCTGACCCCATTACTGACCCTGCTGACCCCACTACTGACCCCCACCAGCACTGCTGACATCACTACTGACCCCCACCAGCCCTGATGACCCCATTACTGACACCAACAAGCCCTGCTGATCCCACTACTCACCCCGACCAGCCCGGCTGACCCCATTACTGACCCTGCTGACCCCACTACTGACCCCCCACCAGCCCTGGTGACGTCACTACTGACCCCCACCAGCCCTGCTGACGTCATTACTGACCCCCACCAGCCCTGCTGATCCCACTACTCACCCCGACCAGCCCTGCTGCCCCATTATTGACCCCCACCAGCCCTGCTGACCCCATTACAGACCCCCTCCAGCCCTGATGACGTCACTACTGACCCCCACCAGCCCTGATGACCCATTACTGACCCCCACCAACCCTGCTGACCCCACTACTGACCCCCACCAGCGCTGCTGACCCCACTACTGACCCCCACCAGCCCTGCTGACCCCACAACTGACCCCCACCAGCCCTGCTGACCCCATTACTGACCCCAACCAGCCCTGCTGACCCACTACTGACCCCCACCAGCCCTGCTGACCCCACAACTGACCCCCACCAGCCCTGATGACGTCACTACTGACCCCCACCAGCCCTGATGACGTCACTACTGACCCCCACCAGCCCTGATGACCCATTACTGACCCCCACCAACCCTGCTGACCCCACTACTGACCCCCACCAGCGCTGCTGACCCCACTACTGACCCCCACCAGCCCTGCTGACCCCACAACTGACCCCCACCAGCCCTGCTGACCCCATTACTGACCCCGACCAGCCCTGCTGACCCCACTACTGACCCCCCACCAGTCCTGCTGACGTCACTACTGACCCCCACCAGCCCTGCTGACCCATTACTGACCCCCACCAGCCCTGCTGACCCCACTACTGACCCCCACCAGCCCTGCTGACCCCACTACTGACCCCCACCAGCCCTGGTGATCTCACTACTGACACCCCACCACCCCTGCTAACATCACTACTGACACCCCACCAGCCCTGCTGACGTCACTACTGACCCCTGACCAGCCCTGCTGATGTCACTACTGACCCCCGACCAGCCCTGCTGATGTACATGTATTTATATAGCGCAAATCACCGACCCGGTATCTAAGCGCTTGCTTAGGGAACCCGTCCTGGTATTCCCCTGTGAGATACCCCGGCAGGGTATCCACAAGGTGAAAGCCAGGCATCCCGCCGCGAGGGGCCGTAGTGGAGATTAAGCAAGCTATTGCCCAGAGTCGCAGAGTGTGACCCCGTGAGTCGAGTAGGCACCGGAGCGAGAATTATCGAGTCCGTGGAATTTTTGAGCCCGAGACCTGCCGAGGCGGGGAAACGAACCCTGGTCCACGGCCGATCTCAGCTTCTGGGTCTGCCGCCTCTAAACACTGAGCCTCTAAACACTGAGCCACGCTTCTCCACTGATGACACTACTGACCCCCACCAGCCCTGGTGACGTCACTACTGACCCTCACCAGCCCTGGTGACCCCATTACTGACCACCCACCAGCCTTGCTGCTGTCACTACTGACCCCCACCATCCCTGCTGACCCCACTACTGACCCCCACCAGCCCTGCTGACTCCACTACTGACCCCCACCAGCCCTGGTGACCCCATTACTGACCACCCACCAGCCTTGCTGCTGTCACTACTGACCCCCACCATCCCTGCTGACCCCACTACTGACCCCCGACCAGCCCTGTTGACCCCACTACTGCACCCCACCAGCCCTGCTAAAGTCACTACTGACACCCCACCAGCCCTGCTAACGTCACTACTGACCCCCGACCAGCCCTGCTGCCCCCATTACTGTCCCCCCCAGCCCTGCTGACGACACTACTGACCCCCACCAGCCCTGGTGATGTCACTATTGACCCCCACCAGCCCCACTGCCCCCATTACTGACCCCCACCAGCCCTGCTGACGTCACTACTGACCCCAACCAGCCCTGCCTCCCCCATTACTGACCCCCAGCCCTGCGGACCCCACTACTGACCCTCGACTAGCCCTGGTGACCCCACTACTGACCCCCACCAGCCCTGCTGACGTCACCACTGACCCCAACCAGCCCTGCTGACGTCACTGCTGACCCCCACCAGCCATGCTGGCGTCACTACTGACCCGACGTCACTACTGACCACCACCAGACCTGCTGACATCACTACTGACCCGCACCAGCCCTGCTGACTTCACTACTGACCCGCACCAGCCCTGGTGACCCCATTACTGACCCCCAGCCCTGCTGACCGCACTACTGACCCCCACCATCCCTGCTGACATCACTACTGACCCCCACCAGAAAAAAGAGTAGAGAGGCGCACTCGATAAGATTAGTAGCTCGAAAAGTATTGATCCGTAATGCCCAAGAAAAAGGCGAAAAATTATTGGCCGAAATTGATGCAGTGATACTGGAAATTAATGGGTTGGAACAAAAAGATCTGATAGAAAAGAACTTTGTTATTCTAAAAAAAGTAATGGAGGAACACCAAATTTACCTAAAAGAAAAGAAATTGAAAAAAATAAGGCGAGATGATAGGGACTATAAAGATGGCCGAATATATACGTTCGCCAAAAAATTTGATCAAGTTCAAGGGGCGGAGGAAAGAAAGAGGGTGCGTGAGGAAAGGGAAGTAAGTGAGGAGACACGATCTGAGAGCGGTGCCTCTAATGCATCCATAAATAGTGTCAGGTCTAACCCAGTAATCGAGCTCCCTTTAGAAGAGGGGGCCTCTTCTTTCCAAAAAGAACTAGCAAAAATACGCACAAGCAATCGCCTGCAGCAAAAAAAGGATCAACTCAAACTCTCAAGACCCCCACCAAGACAAGGAGGGGCGGAAGGCGGGCAAAGGCCAGGTACAGAAACCGGAGCAATACCCAAAACAGGGATGGGAGCGAAACAGAAATGATATCTCTTTCCATTCCTATCCAAGAGTTTTGTGCCTCAGATTGTAATACTGATCTAAAGATTGTTAACCTGTCAAATAAAGTGCTTGATGAAAATGAACTATCTGTCCTGAGTAAAGGTCTTAGTTTTTGTCCATCCCAACATGGTGACTTGACTCATGTACATATCGACCTTTTTAAATTCATCAGACTTTTGAAATTAAAGGATTTCTTTTCGCATCAGACACCCAGGGTTTCAGCACAGAGAGAGGCCCCTGCACAAATGCCACACACAGTGGGCGATATCCGTACTGCTCTATTACTTTACAATTTGGATGAGGAATGTGAACAGGACATGACTACTATGCTAAGGGTTTTGGATATAGAACAGGACTATAGCATGGACAGCCAGTTGAAATGCAGGTCCACATTTACTCCCACTTTTAACTACCATCCGAGTATCGATACCTTTTATGAAAGGGTGTCTGCAGACCTATACAAACTGGAGGACACTGGAGCATTTTCTACTATTCCTAACCACAACATTACCGCCAAACAGCGACATGCCCTCGAAAAACTGAAGGCTGATAAAACAATCGTCATCAAAGAGGCGGACAAGGGCGGTAATGTTGTGGTAATGAATCATGGCGACTACATGACTGAAATCAATCGTCAACTTAGCGATAAAACCTGCTATAAACGTATTCCCCACAACCCAATTATTGGAGTAACTGGCATGGTAACAGCAAAATTACTGGAATGGAAGGAGACTGGCCTCCTATCGGAGGACGAAGTAAAATATCTCCGGGTAACTAAACCAAGATTCCCCTGTATATATATCCTGCCCAAGGTCCATAAGGGGGGGGCTTTCCCACCAGGACGTCCCATCATTTCTGGGATCGGGTCTCCTACGGAGAAAATCTCAGAGTTTGTGGATCTCCATCTGCAGAAATATGTGGTGGATCTTCCTTCCTACATAAAGGACAGCAAAGACATTCTTGCTAAGCTAAACAACTTTCAATGGTCAGATGAACTCTCATTCGTCACATTTGACGTTGAGAGTTTGTATACTTGTATTCATGGAGACATGGGCATGAAGGCACTACAATCCTTTTTGGACCGGGAACCGGCTGATAAGCATGATTTTAACAACATGATACTAGAGATGACAGGCATAATCTTAAACAACAATTATTTCCTACACGACTCTATCTGGTACCATCAGACCCGTGGTACGGCCATGGGTTCTAAGGCTGCTCCAGCGTACGCCTGTATGTTTATGGGCCATTTTGAGAAGACGCATGCTTGGAACAAATGTGCCTCCCCCTGGACTGAATATATTGTATTCTGGGGGAGGTACATAGATGACATCATCGTCCTCTGGTCGGGTTCGGTGGAATCCCTACAACAATTCCACGCTTACCTAAATAACAACAACCATAATGTAAAATTGACCATGACACACAGCAAAGAAACCATCAATTTTTTGGACATTTGCTTTTATGTCAAGGATGATATGGTACAAAGCAGGCTATACAGGAAGGAAACCTCATGTAATGCGGTATTACATGCGGATAGCGCCCACCCTCGCTCTGTAATCAACAATATACCGTACGGCGAGATGGTGAGACTGCGCAGAAACTGTAGCGAGGAACATATCTATGCCCAAAATCTGTCTAATACAAGAAATAGGTTCCTCAAGAGGGGCTATGATCAAAAAGTGGTGGATATAGCAATACAGAAAGCAAAGACCTTACACAGGGAAGACACTCTGTTGACGACAACCCATGCCAACTCCACTCAGTCCAAGAGGAAGGACCGCAGCATAACTTTTACAACTCAATATAATGCTAACAGCAATAAAATCCACAATGTACTTAGGAAACATTGGGGAATTTTGCAAAATGCTCCAGGACTGCGGGACTTGATACCTAACAAGCCAGTTATCTCATACAGAAAGGGTAAATCCCTTAGGGATGACTTGTGTCAAAGTTACATAACCACCCCACGTGAATCTTGGTTTCCTTCCCAACCTCTGGGTTTTTATACATGTGGATCTTGTATAGTTTGCACTTCGGGCCTGAACAAAACCACTAATTTCAGCTACAACACATCGAAAAATTACAAAATTAACAGTTTCATCAACTGTAATACCACACACGTAATTTATGTTTTGGGATGCGGTTGTAATATCATTTATGTGGGAAGTACCATTCGCCAACTAAAAATTAGAATCCAAGAGCATCGAAGGGCAATTATCGGCAAAGACAAACGCTACCCGGTAAGCTCACATTACGATGAGAAACACCCACATGATACCTCTTTTTGGTTCCACGGCATTGATCATATACCGCAGGATAAAAGGGGGGGCGATCGAGAACTAGCTGTAAGGCAGAGAGAAGCAAAGTGGATTTGTCGCTTACGGGCGACACAAATGGGGCATAACACGGACAACGAGCTTCATCATTTTTTGATTTGAGATGTAGAGTCATGCCAATACCATTTGAACCATTGCCTCTGTTTAACCGATGCTATGGATCCTGAGATTTGATTGTGTAAACCAGCTTGTAGGCCTGTGTCAGGTGCAAGGGATGAATAGAGGATGTAGTAACTGTATAGATTGGAACATACTGCATTATGATGTAAGAAACAAACTGTCATAATGGATTTCCCTTGTTCTGACCTTGCACAATATGTATGTTTGTATAATGTATATATAATATTGTTCTTTCTAATATTGTGCTCTTTCTGCCCCACACATTGTAAGTATCCTTTGACATATTGGATGGTTGCTATACGTTCTCCCTTGGGTTGGGAACACATCAGCTACATGGTAGATTTGTTAATGGGGGCTGTTGCTCTTTTTAGGGCATGACCGTTTCTCTTGGTCTTGGACATACCGAAATTATCATTTCACTGTCACTTTTTATTCGCACTTTGTTTGGGCTATAACACCTTGGGGGAGCACGAACACGTCTGTAGCACTCAATTTGGTGTATTGAATGAGTATTTCGCATATGTGATATGCACAGTTTAAACCACTCTAAGATGGCCGCTAGGGCCGACGGGGATGGCGCTGCGTCTGCTTGCTCCCTATGGAATTATAGTACACCCTGTTGATAGGTTGGGGCCAGATCGTGCCCCCCTTCCCCTTCAATAATCGTAACTGATTTAACTGAACGTTACTACATGGCTACGCTATTCCAAAAAGATAATACTGTTATTGAGATAACATTTTGCACGATATACACAATTATTCAGATCTTAAATTGACTTCGCGTAATATCAGTTCAGGCAATAAACATTTTTTAATTCGCTACTAAAACATGACGGTTTTAATAAACTAACTCCAGAAAAACGCCGTTATGTGCCCCACTTAACAATGGCCACCTCGATGGTCACGGCACTCAATGCAATCAAATGGGATGGTCTAACCACCACGTGACCAATTGATGGGAATGGCTTACTTTTCCTCAAATATGGCGCATACTGGCTTTACCCTGCTGCCATTATTCCATGAGGAGGAGCAGTGGAGTACGAGTACCATATCAGAGGTACGTGAAACGATCTGTGGTGTTCGTCTGCCACGGGGGGCTGTTTATGTGCTGGTTGCAAATGGTGGCAACTTGTGTGTTTCTGGCTCTCTATAGGTACTGCCCGCAACAACGCGAAGAGTAGGCATCACTTGAGCCTGTCACCCCCTGGAGGACGCCCCCTGCGAAGTTCCATTAAGGCATCACATGTAAGCGGGTGTATGTCTTAATTTGATTATATACGAGCGTAGGTCTTTTATACAGGCACGTGATCTATGACGGGGGAGGGGGGTAATGCAGAATTCACTATATTAATGTCACCAGTAAGTAGAGGCATTATCACGTTTCCCTCTACTACCGGCGGTTGAATGGTTGCATATTGGATGACATGTTTATCTTAAAATCGAAGCCTATATTTGATGACTCTCCATGTTCCAACTTATGCTCTTGATGAATGAGTCGATTCTTTGGCCATTATGTGCGGTATTTTACCGTAAACACACTTCTCTCGTTTTATATTCTTAGGTGTCAAGGAACTACAGACACCCTGTTCGTTATAACCTGCAACTCGGGGGACATGCATTTTTTAATTGGACCTGAGTGACAGATCTCCCCCAGGTACCATTTGGTCTCCCCTTTGGTCGCAATTTAGACTGTTATGGACCATGTATTATGGGTTGGGGAATGCCTGTACTTATTTTTTGGTTAAAATATAGGTGTCCATTTTAAACAGAACGTTATGAATAGTATGCATATTGGGATAACATTTTACCCTAACATAGAAATTACGATCTCGATTTTGTCTGGCATTTAAATTTGACTACTTGCCCCAATATGGAGAATCATGGGACTCAATAATTATATTTCACTACTATATCTTTAAAATTTAGGAAAATACTGGGATCTACTGCGATCGAGCTCAGATAATCGCGTGGATAGAGCTATCTTCTTTGATATTATTTCATTATCCTGACTGTTCAGTTTATGGTGAGTCATGAAATAATTCATGCAGTTACTTTCACGTGATACCCTAAGACTCTCTGGGCAACTAAGGTTGTGGATATTTTCTCACCTTAAAATGGTTTTTTATTGGGATTATTTTCACGTGTGGTTTATACTGGTGAAATCTTGGACTATGGTCCTCTTGACCACACACTATCTCCTCGAACACGCTAAACCTTATGCATGTTAAACTTACACAACCTTTGCCAGGCATCTATCTCTCCAATAGCCTGGCGTCCCCTTGTTCACCAATTTCGGCGGGTGTATGGTTGCAAATGCACTGGTGAGGGAGCATTTGCATCCACAAAGGGGAAAACTGACCCTGTCATATGGCAGATATCTATTCTGTCCAATATGTTTGGATCTATGGTTGGCTTGTTTCTTTTAAATCTTGCGATTCTCTTTGTAAAGATTATATTTTTCTATTTACTAGCTTGGATATGTCTCTTTTTGCAAGCTATTTTAGATTTAAGATAATTTAAATACTTATATATGTAAATGTCTCTTTTCAGCCCTGACGAAATCCCCTAGGCACATTGTGGGGATGAAACGCGTTGGCTGTGCCGTTTTATGCAAATGAAAATAAAGAATACATTTAAGAAAAACGACAGAGGATCTACGTATTTTATGGACTTTTCGAGCTACTAATCTTATCGAGTGCGCCTCTCTACTCTTTTTTCTATTTGCTTTGATATACATCCCTGGCAGCGGATGGTGAGAGTAGCAGCACCACCAAATATTTCTTTGAAACAGGAAAAGTTGATGTGCGAAACCTTGGTCAGCTGCTGTGTGCTTTGGTTTACTGACCCCCACCAGCCCTGCCAACGCCACTACTGACCCCCACCAGCCCTCCTGACGTCCCTACTGACCCGCACCAGCCCTGCTCAACCCATTACTGACCCCCCAGCCGACCCCACTACTGAGCCCCACCAGCCCTGCTGACCCCAGCCCTGCTGACGTCACTACTGACCCCTACCAGCCCTGTTAACGTCACTACTGATCCCCACCAGCACTGCTAACGTCACTACTGACCCCCACCAGCCCTCCTGACGTCACTACTGACCGCACCAGCCCTGCTGCCCCATTACTGACCCCCACCAGACCTGCTGACCCCACTACTGACCCCCACCATCCCTGCTGACCCCACTACTGACCCCCACCAGCGCTGCTGACGTCACTACTGACCCCCACCAGCCCTGCTAACGTCACTACTAACCCCCACCAGCCCTCCTGACGTCACTACTGACCCCCAGCAGCCATGCTGCCCCCATTACTGACCCCCCCAGCCCTGCTGACCCCACTACTGACCCTCACCAGCCCTGCTGACGTCACTACTGACCCCCGACCAGCCCTGTTGACCCCACTACTGACCCCACCAGCCCTGCTGACCCCATTACTGACCCCGACCAGCCCTGCTGACCCCACTACTGACCCCCCACCAGCCCTGCTGACCCCATTATTGACCCCCCAGCCCTGCTGCCCCATTACTGACCCCCCAGCCCTGCTGCCCCATTACTGACCCCCCCGGCCCTGCTGACGTCACTACTGACCCCCACCAGCCCTGATGACCCCATTACTGACACCAACAAGCCCTGCTGATCCCACTACTCACCCCGACCAGCCCGGCTGACCCCATTACTGACCCTGCTGACCCCACTACTGACCCCCCACCAGCCCTGGTGACGTCACTACTGACCCCCACCAGCCCTGCTGACGTCATTACTGACCCCCACCAGCCCTGCTGATCCCACTACTCACCCCGACCAGCCCTGCTGCCCCATTATTGACCCCCACCAGCCCTGCTGACCCCATTACAGACCCCCTCCAGCCCTGATGACGTCACTACTGACCCCCACCAGCCCTGATGACCCATTACTGACCCCCACCAACCCTGCTGACCCCACTACTGACCCCCACCAGCGCTGCTGACCCCACTACTGACCCCCACCAGCCCTGCTGACCCCACAACTGACCCCCACCAGCCCTGCTGACCCCATTACTGACCCCGACCAGCCCTGCTGACCCACTACTGACCCCCACCAGCCCTGCTGACCCCACAACTGACCCCCACCAGCCCTGATGACGTCACTACTGACCCCCACCAGCCCTGATGACGTCACTACTGACCCCCACCAGCCCTGATGACCCATTACTGACCCCCACCAACCCTGCTGACCCCACTACTGACCCCCACCAGCGCTGCTGACCCCACTACTGACCCCCACCAGCCCTGCTGACCCCACAACTGACCCCCACCAGCCCTGCTGCCCCCATTACTGACCCCCCACCAGCCCTGCTGACCCCACTACTGACCCCCACCAGCCCTGGTGATGTCACTACTGACACCCCACCAGCCCTGCTATCGTCACTACTTACCCCCACTCCAGCCCTGCTGACGTCACTACTGACCCCCGACCAGCCCTGCTGCCCCCATCATTGACCCCCACTCCAGCCGCTCTGACGTCACTACTGACCCCCCAGCCCTGCCGACGTCACTGCTGACCCCCACCCTGCTGACGTCACTACTGACCCCCACCAGCCCTGCTGACGTCACCACTAACCCCTACCAGCCCTGCTGATGTCACTGCTGACCCCCACCAGCCCTGCTGACGTCACTACTGACCCCCGACCAGCCCTACTGACGTCACTACTGACCCCCACCATCCCTGCTGACGTCACTACTGACCCCCGACCAGCCCTGCTGACGTCACCACTGACCCCAACCAGCCCTGCTGACGTCACTGCTGACCCCCACCAGCCATGCTGGCGTCACTACTGACCCGACGTCACTACTGACCACCACCAGACCTGCTGACATCACTACTGACACTCACCAGCCCTGCTGACTTCACTACTGACCCGCACCAGCCCTGGTGACCCCATTACTGACCCCCAGCCCTGCTGACCGCACTACTGACCCCCACCATCCCTGCTGACATCACTACTGACCCCCACCAGCACTGCTAACGCCACTACTGACCCCCACCAGCCCTCCTGACGTCCCTACTGACCCGCACCAGCCCTGCTCAACCCATTACTGACCCCCCAGCCGACCCCACTACTGAGCCCCACCAGCCCTGCTGACCCCAGCCCTGCTGACGTCACTACTGACCCCCGACCAGCCCTGCTGACCCCATTACTGACCCTGCTGACCCCACTACTGACCCCCACCAGCACTGCTGACATCACTACTGACCCCCACCAGCCCTGATGACCCCATTACTGACACCAACAAGCCCTGCTGATCCCACTACTCACCCCGACCAGCCCGGCTGACCCCATTACTGACCCTGCTGACCCCACTACTGACCCCCCACCAGCCCCGCTGCCCCCATTACTGACCCCCACAAGCCCTGCTGACGTCACTACTGACCCCCCACCAGCCCTGCTGACCCCATTACTGACCCCCCCAGCCCTGCTGCCCCATTACTGCCCCCCAGCCCTGCTGACGTCACTACTGACCCCCACCAGCCCTGCTGACGTCACTACTGACCCCCGACCAGCCCTGCTGACCCCATTACTGACCCTGCTGACCCCACTACTGACCCCCACCAGCACTGCTGACATCACTACTGACCCCCACCAGCCCTGATGACCCCATTACTGACACCAACAAGCCCTGCTGATCCCACTACTCACCCCGACCAGCCCGGCTGACCCCATTACTGACCCTGCTGACCCCACTACTGACCCCCCACCAGCCCTGGTGACGTCACTACTGACCCCCACCAGCCCTGCTGACGTCATTACTGACCCCCACCAGCCCTGCTGATCCCACTACTCACCCCGACCAGCCCTGCTGCCCCATTATTGACCCCCACCAGCCCTGCTGACCCCATTACAGACCCCCTCCAGCCCTGATGACGTCACTACTGACCCCCACCAGCCCTGATGACCCATTACTGACCCCCACCAACCCTGCTGACCCCACTACTGACCCCCACCAGCGCTGCTGACCCCACTACTGACCCCCACCAGCCCTGCTGACCCCACAACTGACCCCCACCAGCCCTGCTGACCCCATTACTGACCCCGACCAGCCCTGCTGACCCACTACTGACCCCCACCAGCCCTGCTGACCCCACAACTGACCCCCACCAGCCCTGATGACGTCACTACTGACCCCCACCAGCCCTGATGACGTCACTACTGACCCCCACCAGCCCTGATGACCCATTACTGACCCCCACCAACCCTGCTGACCCCACTACTGACCCCCACCAGCGCTGCTGACCCCACTACTGACCCCCACCAGCCCTGCTGACCCCACAACTGACCCCCACCAGCCCTGCTGCCCCCATTACTGACCCCCCACCAGCCCTGCTGACCCCACTACTGACCCCCACCAGCCCTGGTGACGTCACTACTGACACCCCACCAGCCCTGCTGTCGTCACTACTTACCCCCACTCCAGCCCTGCTGACGTCACTACTGACCCCCGACCAGCCCTGCTGCCCCCATCATTGACCCCCACTCCAGCCGCTCTGACGTCACTACTGACCCCCCAGCCCTGCCGACGTCACTGCTGACCCCCACCCTGCTGACGTCACTACTGACCCCCACCAGCCCTGCTGACGTCACCACTAACCCCTACCAGCCCTGCTGATGTCACTGCTGACCCCCACCAGCCCTGCTGACGTCACTACTGACCCCCGACCAGCCCTACTGACGTCACTACTGACCCCCACCATCCCTGCTGACGTCACTACTGACCCCCGACCAGCCCTGCTGACGTCACCACTGACCCCAACCAGCCCTGCTGACGTCACTGCTGACCCCCACCAGCCATGCTGGCGTCACTACTGACCCGACGTCACTACTGACCACCACCAGACCTGCTGACATCACTACTGACACGCACCAGCCCTGCTGACTTCACTACTGACCCGCACCAGCCCTGGTGACCCCATTACTGACCCCCAGCCCTGCTGACCGCACTACTGACCCCCACCATCCCTGCTGACATCACTACTGACCCCCACCAGCCCTGCTAACGCCACTACTGACCCCCACCAGCCCTCCTGACGTCCCTACTGACCCGCACCAGCCCTGCTCAACCCATTACTGACCCCCCAGCCGACCCCACTACTGAGCCCCACCAGCCCTGCTGACCCCAGCCCTGCTGACGTCACTACTGACCCCTACCAGCCCTGTTAACGTCACTACTGATCCCCACCAGCACTGCTAACGTCACTACTGACCCCCACCAGCCCTCCTGACGTCACTACTGACCGCACCAGCCCTGCTGCCCCCATTACTGACCCCCACCAGACCTGCTGACGTCACTACTGACCCCCACCAGCCCTGCTAACGTCACTACTAACCCCAACCAGCCCTCCTGACGTCACTACTGACCCCCAGCAGCCATGCTGCCCCCATTACTGACCCCCCCAGCCCTGCTGACCCCACTACTGACCCCCACCAGCCCTGCTGACGTCACTACTGACCCCCGACCAGCCCTGTTGACCCCACTACTGACCCCACCAGCCCTGCTGACCCCATTACTGACCCCGACCAGCCCTGCTGACCCCACTACTGACCCCCCACCAGCCCTACTGACCCCCCAGGCCTGCTGCCCCATTACTGACCCCCCCGGCCCTGCTGACGTCACTACTGACCACCACCAGCCCTGCTGACGTCACTACTGACCCCTGACCAGCCCTGCGGACCCCACTACTGACCCCCCACCAGCCCCGCTGCCCCCATTACTGACCCCCACAAGCCCTGCTGACGTCACTACTGACCCCCCACCAGCCCTGCTGACCCCATTACTGACCCCCCCAGCCCTGCTGCCCCATTACTGCCCCCCAGCCCTGCTGATGTCACTACTGACCCCCACCAGCCCTGCTGATGTCACTACTGACCCCCGACCAGCCCTGCTGACCCCACAACTGACCCTGCTGACCCCACTACTGACCCCCACCAGCACTGCTGACATCACTACTGACCCCCACCAGCCCTGATGACCCCATTACTGACACCAACAAGCCCTGCTGATCCCACTACTCACCCCGACCAGCCCGGCTGACCCCATTACTGACCCTGCTGACCCCACTACTGACCCCCCACCAGCCCTGGTGACGTCACTACTGACCCCCACCAGCCCTGCTGACGTCATTACTGACCCCCACCAGCCCTGCTGATCCCACTACTCACCCCGACCAGCCCTGCTGCCCCATTATTGACCCCCACCAGCCCTGCTGACCCCATTACAGACCCCCTCCAGCCCTGATGACGTCACTACTGACCCCCACCAGCCCTGATGACCCATTACTGACCCCCACCAACCCTGCTGACCCCACTACTGACCCCCACCAGCGCTGCTGACCCCACTACTGACCCCCACCAGCCCTGCTGACCCCACAACTGACCCCCACCAGCCCTGCTGACCCCATTACTGACCCCAACCAGCCCTGCTGACCCACTACTGACCCCCACCAGCCCTGCTGACCCCACAACTGACCCCCACCAGCCCTGATGACGTCACTACTGACCCCCACCAGCCCTGATGACGTCACTACTGACCCCCACCAGCCCTGCTGACCCCACTACTGACCCCCACCAGCCCTGCTGACCCCACTACTGACCCCCACCAGCCCTGGTGATCTCACTACTGACACCCCACCACCCCTGCTAACGTCACTACTGACACCCCACCATCCCTGCTGACGTCACTACTGACCCCTGACCAGCCCTGCTGATGTCACTACTGACCCCCGACCAGCCCTGCTGATGTACATGTATTTATATAGCGCAAATCACCGACCCGGTATCTAAGCGCTTGCTTAGGGAACCCGTCCTGGTATTCCCCTGTGAGATACCCCGGCAGGGTATCCACAAGGTGAAAGCCAGGCATCCCGCCGCGAGGGGCCGTAGTGGAGATTAAGCAAGCTATTGCCCAGAGTCGCAGAGTGTGACCCCGTGAGTTGAGTAGGCACCGGAGCGAGAATTATCGAGTCCGTGGAATTTTTGAGCCCGAGACCTGCCGAGGCGGGGAAACGAACCCTGGTCCACGGCCGATCTCAGCTTCTGGGTCTGCCGCCTCTAAACACTGAGCCTCTAAACACTGAGCCACGCTTCTCCACTGATGACACTACTGACCCCCACCAGCCCTGGTGACGTCACTACTGACCCTCACCAGCCCTGGTGACCCCATTACTGACCACCCACCAGCCTTGCTGCTGTCACTACTGACCCCCACCATCCCTGCTGACCCCACTACTGACCCCCACCAGCCCTGCTGACTCCACTACTGACCCCCACCAGCCCTGGTGACCCCATTACTGACCACCCACCAGCCTTGCTGCTGTCACTACTGACCCCCACCATCCCTGCTGACCCCACTACTGACCCCCGACCAGCCCTGTTGACCCCACTACTGCACCCCACCAGCCCTGCTAAAGTCACTACTGACACCCCACCAGCCCTGCTAACGTCACTACTGACCCCCGACCAGCCCTGCTGCCCCCATTACTGTCCCCCCCAGCCCTGCTGACGACACTACTGACCCCCACCAGCCCTGGTGATGTCACTATTGACCCCCACCAGCCCCACTGCCCCCATTACTGACCCCCACCAGCCCTGCTGACGTCACTACTGACCCCAACCAGCCCTGCCTCCCCCATTACTGACCCCCAGCCCTGCGGACCCCACTACTGACCCTCGACTAGCCCTGGTGACCCCACTACTGACCCCCACCAGCCCTGCTGACGTCACCACTGACCCCAACCAGCCCTGCTGACGTCACTGCTGACCCCCACCAGCCATGCTGGCGTCACTACTGACCCGACGTCACTACTGACCACCACCAGACCTGCTGACATCACTACTGACCCGCACCAGCCCTGCTGACTTCACTACTGACCCGCACCAGCCCTGGTGACCCCATTACTGACCCCCAGCCCTGCTGACCGCACTACTGACCCCCACCATCCCTGCTGACATCACTACTGACCCCCACCAGCCCTGCCAACGCCACTACTGACCCCCACCAGCCCTCCTGACGTCCCTACTGACCCGCACCAGCCCTGCTCAACCCATTACTGACCCCCCAGCCGACCCCACTACTGAGCCCCACCAGCCCTGCTGACCCCAGCCCTGCTGACGTCACTACTGACCCCTACCAGCCCTGTTAACGTCACTACTGATCCCCACCAGCACTGCTAACGTCACTACTGACCCCCACCAGCCCTCCTGACGTCACTACTGACCGCACCAGCCCTGCTGCCCCATTACTGACCCCCACCAGACCTGCTGACCCCACTACTGACCCCCACCATCCCTGCTGACCCCACTACTGACCCCCACCAGCGCTGCTGACGTCACTACTGACCCCCACCAGCCCTGCTAACGTCACTACTAACCCCCACCAGCCCTCCTGACGTCACTACTGACCCCCAGCAGCCATGCTGCCCCCATTACTGACCCCCCCAGCCCTGCTGACCCCACTACTGACCCTCACCAGCCCTGCTGACGTCACTACTGACCCCCGACCAGCCCTGTTGACCCCACTACTGACCCCACCAGCCCTGCTGACCCCATTACTGACCCCGACCAGCCCTGCTGACCCCACTACTGACCCCCCACCAGCCCTGCTGACCCCATTATTGACCCCCCAGCCCTGCTGCCCCATTACTGACCCCCCAGCCCTGCTGCCCCATTACTGACCCCCCCGGCCCTGCTGACGTCACTACTGACCCCCACCAGCCCTGATGACCCCATTACTGACACCAACAAGCCCTGCTGATCCCACTACTCACCCCGACCAGCCCGGCTGACCCCATTACTGACCCTGCTGACCCCACTACTGACCCCCCACCAGCCCTGGTGACGTCACTACTGACCCCCACCAGCCCTGCTGACGTCATTACTGACCCCCACCAGCCCTGCTGATCCCACTACTCACCCCGACCAGCCCTGCTGCCCCATTATTGACCCCCACCAGCCCTGCTGACCCCATTACAGACCCCCTCCAGCCCTGATGACGTCACTACTGACCCCCACCAGCCCTGATGACCCATTACTGACCCCCACCAACCCTGCTGACCCCACTACTGACCCCCACCAGCGCTGCTGACCCCACTACTGACCCCCACCAGCCCTGCTGACCCCACAACTGACCCCCACCAGCCCTGCTGACCCCATTACTGACCCCGACCAGCCCTGCTGACCCACTACTGACCCCCACCAGCCCTGCTGACCCCACAACTGACCCCCACCAGCCCTGATGACGTCACTACTGACCCCCACCAGCCCTGATGACGTCACTACTGACCCCCACCAGCCCTGATGACCCATTACTGACCCCCACCAACCCTGCTGACCCCACTACTGACCCCCACCAGCGCTGCTGACCCCACTACTGACCCCCACCAGCCCTGCTGACCCCACAACTGACCCCCACCAGCCCTGCTGCCCCCATTACTGACCCCCCACCAGCCCTGCTGACCCCACTACTGACCCCCACCAGCCCTGGTGATGTCACTACTGACACCCCACCAGCCCTGCTATCGTCACTACTTACCCCCACTCCAGCCCTGCTGACGTCACTACTGACCCCCGACCAGCCCTGCTGCCCCCATCATTGACCCCCACTCCAGCCGCTCTGACGTCACTACTGACCCCCCAGCCCTGCCGACGTCACTGCTGACCCCCACCCTGCTGACGTCACTACTGACCCCCACCAGCCCTGCTGACGTCACCACTAACCCCTACCAGCCCTGCTGATGTCACTGCTGACCCCCACCAGCCCTGCTGACGTCACTACTGACCCCCGACCAGCCCTACTGACGTCACTACTGACCCCCACCATCCCTGCTGACGTCACTACTGACCCCCGACCAGCCCTGCTGACGTCACCACTGACCCCAACCAGCCCTGCTGACGTCACTGCTGACCCCCACCAGCCATGCTGGCGTCACTACTGACCCGACGTCACTACTGACCACCACCAGACCTGCTGACATCACTACTGACACTCACCAGCCCTGCTGACTTCACTACTGACCCGCACCAGCCCTGGTGACCCCATTACTGACCCCCAGCCCTGCTGACCGCACTACTGACCCCCACCATCCCTGCTGACATCACTACTGACCCCCACCAGCACTGCTAACGCCACTACTGACCCCCACCAGCCCTCCTGACGTCCCTACTGACCCGCACCAGCCCTGCTCAACCCATTACTGACCCCCCAGCCGACCCCACTACTGAGCCCCACCAGCCCTGCTGACCCCAGCCCTGCTGACGTCACTACTGACCCCCGACCAGCCCTGCTGACCCCATTACTGACCCTGCTGACCCCACTACTGACCCCCACCAGCACTGCTGACATCACTACTGACCCCCACCAGCCCTGATGACCCCATTACTGACACCAACAAGCCCTGCTGATCCCACTACTCACCCCGACCAGCCCGGCTGACCCCATTACTGACCCTGCTGACCCCACTACTGACCCCCCACCAGCCCCGCTGCCCCCATTACTGACCCCCACAAGCCCTGCTGACGTCACTACTGACCCCCCACCAGCCCTGCTGACCCCATTACTGACCCCCCCAGCCCTGCTGCCCCATTACTGCCCCCCAGCCCTGCTGACGTCACTACTGACCCCCACCAGCCCTGCTCACGTCACTACTGACCCCCGACCAGCCCTGCTGACCCCATTACTGACCCTGCTGACCCCACTACTGACCCCCACCAGCACTGCTGACATCACTACTGACCCCCACCAGCCCTGATGACCCCATTACTGACACCAACAAGCCCTGCTGATCCCACTACTCACCCCGACCAGCCCGGCTGACCCCATTACTGACCCTGCTGACCCCACTACTGACCCCCCACCAGCCCTGGTGACGTCACTACTGACCCCCACCAGCCCTGCTGACGTCATTACTGACCCCCACCAGCCCTGCTGATCCCACTACTCACCCCGACCAGCCCTGCTGCCCCATTATTGACCCCCACCAGCCCTGCTGACCCCATTACAGACCCCCTCCAGCCCTGATGACGTCACTACTGACCCCCACCAGCCCTGATGACCCATTACTGACCCCCACCAACCCTGCTGACCCCACTACTGACCCCCACCAGCGCTGCTGACCCCACTACTGACCCCCACCAGCCCTGCTGACCCCACAACTGACCCCCACCAGCCCTGCTGACCCCATTACTGACCCCGACCAGCCCTGCTGACCCACTACTGACCCCCACCAGCCCTGCTGACCCCACAACTGACCCCCACCAGCCCTGATGACGTCACTACTGACCCCCACCAGCCCTGATGACGTCACTACTGACCCCCACCAGCCCTGATGACCCATTACTGACCCCCACCAACCCTGCTGACCCCACTACTGACCCCCACCAGCGCTGCTGACCCCACTACTGACCCCCACCAGCCCTGCTGACCCCACAACTGACCCCCACCAGCCCTGCTGCCCCCATTACTGACCCCCCACCAGCCCTGCTGACCCCACTACTGACCCCCACCAGCCCTGGTGACGTCACTACTGACACCCCACCAGCCCTGCTGTCGTCACTACTTACCCCCACTCCAGCCCTGCTGACGTCACTACTGACCCCCGACCAGCCCTGCTGCCCCCATCATTGACCCCCACTCCAGCCGCTCTGACGTCACTACTGACCCCCCAGCCCTGCCGACGTCACTGCTGACCCCCACCCTGCTGACGTCACTACTGACCCCCACCAGCCCTGCTGACGTCACCACTAACCCCTACCAGCCCTGCTGATGTCACTGCTGACCCCCACCAGCCCTGCTGACGTCACTACTGACCCCCGACCAGCCCTACTGACGTCACTACTGACCCCCACCATCCCTGCTGACGTCACTACTGACCCCCGACCAGCCCTGCTGACGTCACCACTGACCCCAACCATCCATGCTGGCGTCACTACTGACCCGACGTCACTACTGACCACCACCAGACCTGCTGACATCACTACTGACACGCACCAGCCCTGCTGACTTCACTACTGACCCGCACCAGCCCTGGTGACCCCATTACTGACCCCCAGCCCTGCTGACCGCACTACTGACCCCCACCATCCCTGCTGACATCACTACTGACCCCCACCAGCCCTGCTAACGCCACTACTGACCCCCACCAGCCCTCCTGACGTCCCTACTGACCCGCACCAGCCCTGCTCAACCCATTACTGACCCCCCAGCCGACCCCACTACTGAGCCCCACCAGCCCTGCTGACCCCAGCCCTGCTGACGTCACTACTGACCCCTACCAGCCCTGTTAACGTCACTACTGATCCCCACCAGCACTGCTAACGTCACTACTGACCCCCACCAGCCCTCCTGACGTCACTACTGACCGCACCAGCCCTGCTGCCCCCATTACTGACCCCCACCAGACCTGCTGACGTCACTACTGACCCCCACCAGCCCTGCTAACGTCACTACTAACCCCAACCAGCCCTCCTGACGTCACTACTGACCCCCAGCAGCCATGCTGCCCCCATTACTGACCCCCCCAGCCCTGCTGACCCCACTACTGACCCCCACCAGCCCTGCTGACGTCACTACTGACCCCCGACCAGCCCTGTTGACCCCACTACTGACCCCACCAGCCCTGCTGACCCCATTACTGACCCCGACCAGCCCTGCTGACCCCACTACTGACCCCCCACCAGCCCTACTGACCCCCCAGCCCTGCTGCCCCATTACTGACCCCCCCGGCCCTGCTGACGTCACTACTGACCACCACCAGCCCTGCTGACGTCACTACTGACCCCTGACCAGCCCTGCGGACCCCACTACTGACCCCCCACCAGCCCCGCTGCCCCCATTACTGACCCCCACAAGCCCTGCTGACGTCACTACTGACCCCCCACCAGCCCTGCTGTCCCCATTACTGACCCCCCCAGCCCTGCTGCCCCATTACTGCCCCCCAGCCCTGCTGACGTCACTACTGACCCCCACCAGCCCTGCTGATGTCACTACTGACCCCCGACCAGCCCTGCTGACCCCACAACTGACCCTGCTGACCCCACTACTGACCCCCACCAGCACTGCTGACATCACTACTGACCCCCACCAGCCCTGATGACCCCATTACTGACACCAACAAGCCCTGCTGATCCCACTACTCACCCCGACCAGCCCGGCTGACCCCATTACTGACCCTGCTGACCCCACTACTGACCCCCCACCAGCCCTGGTGACGTCACTACTGACCCCCACCAGCCCTGCTGACGTCATTACTGACCCCCACCAGCCCTGCTGATCCCACTACTCACCCCGACCAGCCCTGCTGCCCCATTATTGACCCCCACCAGCCCTGCTGACCCCATTACAGACCCCCTCCAGCCCTGATGACGTCACTACTGACCCCCACCAGCCCTGATGACCCATTACTGACCCCCACCAACCCTGCTGACCCCACTACTGACCCCCACCAGCGCTGCTGACCCCACTACTGACCCCCACCAGCCCTGCTGACCCCACAACTGACCCCCACCAGCCCTGCTGACCCCATTACTGACCCCAACCAGCCCTGCTGACCCACTACTGACCCCCACCAGCCCTGCTGACCCCACAACTGACCCCCACCAGCCCTGATGACGTCACTACTGACCCCCACCAGCCCTGATGACGTCACTACTGACCCCCACCAGCCCTGATGACCCATTACTGACCCCCACCAACCCTGCTGACCCCACTACTGACCCCCACCAGCGCTGCTGACCCCACTACTGACCCCCACCAGCCCTGCTGACCCCACAACTGACCCCCACCAGCCCTGCTGACCCCATTACTGACCCCGACCAGCCCTGCTGACCCCACTACTGACCCCCCACCAGTCCTGCTGACGTCACTACTGACCCCCACCAGCCCTGCTGACCCATTACTGACCCCCACCAGCCCTGCTGACCCCACTACTGACCCCCACCAGCCCTGCTGACCCCACTACTGACCCCCACCAGCCCTGGTGATCTCACTACTGACACCCCACCACCCCTGCTAACGTCACTACTGACACCCCACCAGCCCTGCTGACGTCACTACTGACCCCTTGAGGTTCCGTGACGATTTTACTCGTGTTTGTAACATTGTCGTAAATACATAATTTTGGTATCAGTGGACCGCAAATGATCCATTTAGTATATCCTGGTGTTTTCGCTATGCTACGAGCAAGAGCACTCCTGTTACCAACACAATTGTGATTTACCCATGGCATCCATCTTAGAACACGGAAGCCATTTTGTATTCCTTGCCCTCACATAGTCAATGGACACGCAATGACCTCTTTTCATTTAAGGACACGTAGGCTTTAACCGGCGATTCACCTTGCTAGTGACACGTGCACCTTAGGCCAGCAACGCTGTGGCAGCATGACTCGGCAAGAGCGGCCTCCCCAGCCTGAGGCCAGTCCTGCTATACTGGTTCTTGTGTTCGTTGGCCTGATCATGATTAGGCGGCTGAAGCTGGTAACCGTGCCCATTTACGACCCACAAACATTTCTTATCCTGTCTTTCTATCTTCTACACCTGGCTCTGCTCCTTTCCTTCTGGGCCTTTATTAGGGGGAGGTAACGAAATTTACGATGAGGCGGTCCGGGTCTTGAATGAAGAATTGACATGGGATTATGATGGACTAGTGGGAACCCTTCATTCGTAATGTTTTGACATCAGATACTGTTGACGATTCCTGTGCAACGCCAAATTTTTATTGTTTAAGACACGAATGTTTAGAACTGTGGTAACATGTAAAGAATTTGCCCCGAGCAGAATATTTAGTATATAAGGAACAACCCTCTTTGTACAAATCGAACAGGCTCCTAGACACTGCCCGTGTGCAGTTTCTGTGACTTCTGTGTCCCTGCAGTAATAAACCTTTGGTCTTTGACGCCACCATCGAGAAGCCCGTGTTTCTGTTTGTTTGTGCACCAAGACAGGTTGAACTCCGGGGTCTTCGGGTGTTGTCCCTGACACCTCTGGACGGAACCAAAAAGTCCAGAACTCCAATTGGCGCCCAACGTGGGGCGACGTCATTCGGTACCGGTCCAAAAGCCTGAAGAATTCGAGGAGCTTCGTGTGAAGATTTCAGAGGGAGGCGCCCCACTTCATCGATCCCGGCATATCGCAAAAGTGGCCCCGACGTCCTCTTCCACGAGGGTTCCCGTTCAGACGGCTGCAGTGCTCCGTTGCCTTGACCGTCGCCCTGTCTTGGACCCGAGGTGCAGTCCTCAGTACGGCGAAACGTGACGGGTTTCTCCTTGGTGACGTCTTCAGTGCCTCAGTTAAGTATTTAGTGGTTGCTAGTTGGTTATTTTGTGAGGGTTGCTCCTGTTTGGATAATCCTTTTAGTTCTCAGTTCAGTTCAGTTCTGTAAGATTATCACTGGTTATTCTGGTTACGATAATCATTCTGTTCAGTTCAGGTATCGATACATTTGTCAGTTCTGGTAGGCCTAAGTTCGTGGTTCGAGTGCGCATCTTTTCTGTTTGTGTCTTGTTTGTCTTGTGTTCCGGATTATAAAATGGTAAGTCGGAAAAATTGTATGTTGTCTTGTTTTAGTTGCAACAGTGATTCCCGGTTGGAGGACTCGTGTTTGGTTCCTCCGATTGGAACTCCCCTTTATGATCTATATTGCAAATTTGGTGTGGGCCCTATCTCTTATAACGAGGTATGGATCCGCTTCACAGAGAAAGATGGTGTCCTTAGTTGGCCACTACATGGTAGTTTTGAACCTGAAGTTCTCGATAATCTAGAAAAAAGGTTATTTAAGAAGAAAGCCCGGCCGGCAATGTTTGATTCTTTCCGTTATTGGCGAAAAGAATCTAAACAGAGAGAAATTAAAAAGTTGAAGAAAGAACAGAAAGAGCAAGAGTTGACTTTAGAACAGTCTGCTAGGCAGCTGCAACTCAACGAGTCTGAAAAAGCGATGGAGATGGCCAATAGAGAGCGTAATTTAGCGATAGACAAGTGCTATCCTGCTTTGCCAACGAGTACGACTAAGATAGTAGAGGACCCTGAAAAGGATCCCCTGTTGTCTTACTTGTTACGATCACCCCCACCGTATGCACAGGGTGCTACGGCTCCGCCTATACCGAATGTTCAATTACCGGTTGCTGGACAACCTGGTGTCCCTGTTCTCGCTCCCCTGAATCAAGTTCCTGTACCTCCTGTGGTCAATATTAATGTTCCTTCGACAACCCCTCTTCTAGGGTTGCCGACTTCTTTACCTATGCCTGTGTCGCTCACACCTGCTAGTTCACAAGCTATCTTGCCTGCTACTCCTACTGTTCCTAATCTATCTGTTCCAACTGCTACTCTATTCACTGCCTCTGCTAATATTATGACTCCGCTTTCTGTTCGTCGAAGAATCACTGATTCTGTCTCTAATATTCTATCTCCCTTCTATAAAACTCTGATTAAGACTCCTACCCCTGACTCTGTGCAGAGGCGTAGTCAGCTTCCCAGTACTGAAGAAAGAGGAATACTAGATTCCACTGCTCTTAGATGGGTTTCGAAAGTTGGAAGATATAATGTACAAAATGTATTAGATACATTTATGCAATGGAACGAACCGACACAACGATATGTGTTCGATGAAATGTGTTTCCTTCTACGTGAGGAATTGGAAGAGGATGACCCTGAATCAAATCTAGGAGAATTAATTAATGTTCAGAAAGAGTTTGCTACAGGTATGATAGTTGGACAGAATATAAAAGAAGCGATGGAACTGGTTTTAAGTTATAGATCCGACTCATCCCTTCTTTCACCGAGAGAGTTAGAGAAACGTAGTACGAAACGAAATCGTCAATATCCAATGAGAGAGGTTCCACCAATTTGGCGTGAAGCTGTGCAAGCTAATGTAAACCTTGGTATTGCAGCCGCTCCGGCACAATTCCAGAGAGTATGGATACATATTCCATGGAAGCGAGCTGAAGTGTTAGCAGTGAAACAGGCCTTGCCAGATCCGCGTAAAAATCCTGCAGGGTACTACAAAGAGTTGGCTCAAACAGTTGACGCTTGTGTATTGAATCTTGCTGACATAGATCTGCTATTTGGTAATGTAGTACCGCAACCAATTTGGGCTAAAATTCGTAAAGAGAATCATCCAGTTGCCCTAGGTGGTGACTGGGCAGCTATAATTGCAGCGGATGGTCAACAAATAGGTGGTTCCAAACCAGAACCCCTAATTGCTAATTTGCCTGGTAGAATAATCGATTTAATGAAAACCTTAATGCCTGCATTACGCGTTAACTGGGATAAATTGTCCGCATGCAAACAAAAGAAAGACGAAAGCGTCTCCGACTTTTTCACAAGATTCGAAGAGACTTTCGTAGATCATAGTGGTCAGGATATGAGCACAGAAGGGGGCCAGAGATTATTTGTCGATAAATTTGTGCACAATCTGTTGCCAGAACTTAGTAGTAAATTGAAGAATTCTGAAAGTGCGTGGGCTGTCTCTACGACTGCGCAAATACTTGCGACTGCTCAATACTACGAAAATAGGGATAAAGAAGAGAAGGAGAAATCAGATAAAAAGACGAAAGATTTAAAAACTAAAGTACTTTTACAGCAAGCTTATCCGCCTCGCACGAATCAAACTAATATGCAGCAAGGGTCATATCAAAGAACGGATTATAATTTTCAAAGGCCACAATATCAATGGAATCAATGTGCTTATTGCAAAAAGGAAGGTCATTACAAAAGTGAGTGTCCAGTTCGGGCGCAAAATAATGATGCGGCAGCTCAGAGAGGTCGTGGTAGTTCTATGCAAAACTCTAGAGGTCGAGGACGAGGTGCTATGCCTCCGCAGACGAGTGATCGCCCCTCTAATTATTTCGATCAGCGAAATGGACAATCTGCCCAACAGAATAGGTCTCCACAGTATCATGTCGAAGACTATTATGAAACTAGTGAGGAAATTCAGCAAAGTGAATACTAGGACAGCCATGGACAAAGAGAGGGAGTAGTATCAGTACCAGTAGATCAGAGTGGACCTTATGTCGCAGTAGCAACATCAGGTATAGTCGAACCGTTTCTGTTGGATACTGGTGCAGCAAAAAGTTCTATCATACATGCGAAACTCCCTGGCGCACCTTTGTCTGGCTCAACAAACGTTTCAGTAGGTTTTTCGGGCGCCCCTGTTCACAACCCTGTTTCTGGTCCTTTGTCTATTTCTGTTGGACCCCGTCATTTGAAAGCACCCCTGATTTTGACGACAGGTTGTAACGAAAATCTGCTTGGTTTAGACTTGTTAAAACGCCTGTACGCGACACTGTACTGTTCTCCAGCAGGAGTACAGCTTACGTTGGGTAAAAGAATCATCTCCCCGATGTACTTGTCGATGGATGCGCTCCCACCAGAGCTGCGTTCACTCCCTGATACTCTTTGGGCGACTGGTCCTAATGATGTAGGTCTCTTGGAAATTCCACCCTATGTAGTAACTTTGAAAGCAAATGTCAAACTTCCACGAATTCCACAATACAGAATCTCTAGTGAAGGTGAGCGTGCGCTCCTACTGATAGTACAAGACCTGATCAAGAAAGATGTTGTAGAAGAGACTAGAGGTAATGTCTGTAATAGTCCTGTACTGCCTATTTTGAAACGAACTGACCCTACAAAGCCTCCAGTATATAGGTTCGTAATTGATCTTAGAGAGGTTAATAAAATTGTGATCCCACAGTTTCCTGTGGTACCAGACATTACTGCATTGTTAACGTTGATTCCCGCTACAGCAGCATGGTTTTCAGTTGTCGACTTGAAAAATGCCTTTTTCAGCATTCCGATAGCCGAGGAAAGCAGAGATATTTTCGGTTTTTCTCTAGGAGGACGAAGTTTTAGATTTAAACGCGCTCCACAAGGTTATTGTGAAAGCCCATCCATTTACAGTCAAGCATTAAAAAGTCAGTTAGATTCCTTCGTACTTCCTCGTGGTTCTGCTTTAGTACAGTATGTTGATGATCTTCTAGTGGCTGCCGATGACAAGGAAACTTGCAAAACAGCTACGATTTCTTTATTGCATCACTTATCAGATTTGAATCACAAGGTGTCACCTTCAAAAATGCAATACTGCTGCCAAGAAGTGACCTACCTAGGTCATCTCTTGTCAAAGGAGGGAAGGAAGTTGACCCCAGAGAGAATAAAAGCAATTACACAGATGAATGTTCCTAGCACGCAGAGAGAAGTACGTGCCTTTTTAGGTATTACCTCATATTGTAGGCAATGGATCCCAAATTTTTCTCTTTTAGCAAAACCATTGGTAGCTTTGACTGGGAAAAATGTTCCGAGTCCGGTACCATGGTCTGCAGAATGTCAGCAGAGTTTTTCTGAGTTACGAAATGCACTGTGTTCAGCACCTGTATTGGGTACACCCGACTACAGTAAGCCATTCACGCTCTATGTCCACGAGAGAGAAGGTTGTGCATTGAGTGTTTTAACGCAGAAATTTGGTGATAAACAACGCCCTTGTGCGTATTTTTCATCAACATTAGATCCAGTAGCTAGAGCATTGCCTAGTTGCTTGAGAGCTACAGCCGCAGCTGCAGCTTCCATTCGACAATCTGCTGGTTTAGTAATGAACAACATGCTAGTAGTTATGGTTCCTCATGCTGTGGATACACTCATGAACCGAACCAAGACGCAACACCTTACCAGTGCTAGATTATCAGGCTATGAACTGACACTATTAGCTAGTCATATTCAGATCAAAAGATGCAATGTATTGAATCCAGCAACATTGTTGCCGACTAGCCAAGAGTCGAGTGATTCCGAACCACACGACTGTTGTTTCAGAACTGAGGAAGAAACAAAAGGACGAATCGACCTAAAAGACACTCCGTTGTCAGAACCAGATGGCACGCTGTATGTTGATGGGTCTTGCTTCAAATTGGAGAATGGTGATGTGACTGCTGCTTATGCAGTAACGACCTTGAGTACGATTGTGGAGACTGCAAGAGTGAGTCAGAATTCTGCCCAGGCTGCAGAATTGATCGCGCTAACAAGAGCGTGCGTTTTAGCTAAGGGAAAGAGAGTGAACGTGTTCACAGATAGTCAGTACGCGTTCGGCGTGGCCCATAGTTTTGGCCGTTTGTGGAAAGAGAGAGGTTTCATTACGTCCCATGGGACTAAGATTCAACATGGCCAGCTAGTTAATGACTTGTTGGAATCTCTAACCTTGCCGACTGAAGTTGCGATTGTGAAATGCAGTGCTCATAAAACAATCACAGATGATGTTGGTCGTGGGAATGCTTTTGCTGATGAGACTGCAAAACAGACAGCTAGAAATATGATGAGTAGAATGTATGTTGCAACGTCTACAAGATGGATTTCTGAGTCTGGAATGTGTGAAGACACAGTGGAAAGCGTGAAAGAAATTCAGAAAGAGGCGACTGAGGAGGAAAAACGTGCATGGAGAGAGAGCACGGGTAAATTGGACTCGAGTGGGTGTTGGATTGACTTGTCGGAACAACAGCGTTGGATGTTGCCTGATGCGTATGTGCTTGCAGTAGTGACGATGGCGCATGGATCAGCGCACATCAGTTCAAAAGGGATTTGTAAGATGTTGGCTCCGGTCTGGAAGAATGACGGAATTAGTAAGTGTGCAGAGAGAGTGGTGAGAAATTGTATGGTATGCTTGATGCATAATCCTGGCAAGGGGATCCCCACACCTGCGGGTCACTTCGCTCCTCCTTCCTGCCCCTTTGAAGTGATCCAACTAGACTTCATTCACATGGACCGTTGTAATAACCTGAAATACGTCCTAGTGGTAGTTTGTGCTTTTTCCAGATGGATCGAAGCATACCCACTAAAGGACAATACTGCCTTATCCACTGCCAAAATTCTTCTTAAAGAATACTTCCCCCGATACGGAATGCCACGGATTGTATGGTCAGATAACGGAAGTGAGTTCGTAGGGAAAGTTATGCAGAGTGTGTGTGCCGGCCTAGGGATTAGGCAAAAATTTCATAGTGCGAATCATCCCCAGTCCGCGGGTTTAGTCGAGGGTTACAATGGCACCCTTAAACTGAAACTCGCTAAGATACAAGCATCCACGGGTTTGTCCTGGCCAGACGCATTGCCTTTGGCTTTGCTATCAACAAGAGCAACTGTACATTCTAGAGTAGGGCTTAGTCCCTACGAAATAGTTTTCGGTCGTCCTGCAAATGTTTGGGGGGTACCTAGACCGAAAGAATTTAAGCAGCTGGAATACCCAATGTTAATTGATTACCTTTTCGACTTGACTGCTAAATTGAGTCTTATTCACCAACAGGTTTTCGACGCATTGCCAAAGCCATCGGAGAGTCCAGGCCATCAGCTGAAACCGGGTGATCAGGTGGTCATCCGAAATTTTGCAAGAACGAAAAATCTTCAGCCCAGATTTATTGGCCCGTTCCAAGTCCTGCTAGCAACGAGAACTGCTATTCGTGTGGCCGGAAGAAGGAATTGGATCCATACGACTCATGCTAAACGTGTGCCTCTGCCACTTCCTTACGACAACTGGGTAAAGAAAGGAATCGGTGCCTCTGAAACGGAACAAGTCCCCAGGTTCATACCTTTCAGCGATGCAGAACTAATCACGGATTCACCGAATTCTGACTCTCCTCCTGAAACGGCTCTTTTGAACCCTGAACATTTGCCATCTGCACCAAAAGGACATTTGCCATCTGCGAACGTGAACATTGCAACGTCAGCTGAAAATATATTGTTTCCAGATCAGACAGCTCCTGCAAAACTGAGATACAACTTACGTTCTCGCAATATGGACAAATAAAGCAGGAAACTGCCTATTTTCAGATTTGAATTTGCTATACATTGCCTCCAGCCAGGAAGTTTGCTAAATACTCTGTATTGTTTCTTTTTGTTTTAAAATTGCCTTGCCGTCTGGGTAGCCGTAGGGTCGTGGCTGTGTGCCTAGTTGAATCTGCGGGGGTCAGACACAAGGTCGATCTTTCTGTTAGTTCTGGGAACTCCCAGGGCTGATAGAGGCATTTTCATCTACGTACACATCATCAGTGGTCGCGAACGGTCGTAGAAGATGGAGCTTCCTGAGCTGCAACGAGAAAATGTAATTTATGTTCGCAGAAATAGACTGTACAGAATACTTCACAGCAAATGCTTTCTAATGCAATGTGCAGTTACATTTTTAATTGTTTTGATAACGTTGGTGGGTGGAATCATCTTTGGTGTACATTTGATTTTTATGCCAGTAACTACAGTACCTCCCCTTGATCCTACTACTTCTACGGTTTCTTCTATGCATTCTTTTCACTCATTTCCTGAACACGAACAAGCTCGACGCTCAGAATTTATTAACAATACATTTGTACAGCTCTTGCATCAACACCAACTGGTAGTTAATACTACAGACTGCTGGGTGTGTGGCTTGATACCTCACACTATGGATAAAGGCATTCCCTATTTAGTCTTGCCTTTTAGCTACAATGGATCATTTCAGGCCTTTCAGACCATTTTTTCATATGCTCTTGAGACCTATCCTGCGCGTCCACCACGGTCCACTAAATACAACTCAGCCAACAAAGCTTTAGTCCAGGGAATTATTGACATGATTAAAGACGTCAATAATACTCCATCTTACCCCAGAGATGAATTACGGGTGTATTTGAGTTGGAACTCTACAGAGTATCGCCTTAGTTTGGGAGAAAGCAAGCGTAAAAGCTCCACTTCAGTTTGGGTCGTGCCTCACCGAGGTCAAGTCTGTTTGCAAGGAAATGGGAGAAATCCGAGAGCTCAGCTAGGGAGGAGTGAGTGCGTTGAGACTTACGTATTTCCGTCTAACTCCTCCCCTGCCTTTCTGACTGCTAGGGGTACCTACTTCATCTGTCAGGACAGAGCTTATACATGGCTGCCTGCTGACTTCTCAGGTTCATGTTATATTGCTCGATTGTTACCTCCGACATACACTGCTTCTTCAGATTATCACAAGACCAGAGTAGCACGAGGTGTCTTCAGCAAGGAAGATACCGCTGGTCAAGAAGCTGGAGACTTTTTCAAAGGTTTCCTTCCGTTTTGGGGGCCTATGGCCAATAGTAGAAATCTACGTCAACTAACACGGGTAGTTGAATCTACTATTACAGAAACTGCTGGTGCCCTTAGTAACTTAACAGCTGAGCTTCAGGCGGACCGTCTCATGACGTTGCAGAACCGTATGGTTCTAGACGTAATACTTGCAGATCGAGGTGGGGTATGCAGAATGATCCAATCGAGCTGCTGTGTCTTTATTCCAAATAATGCTCCAACAGTCTATGAAGCAATCTCTAAGCTACACAAGATTTCCGACTCTATACACGTAGATAAGGGAAACTGGTCCTTCATGGAGTGGTTTTGGACTCTGGTATCAGCGTGGGGATGGAAGGTTCTGATGGTCATTGGTGTCATCCTAGTATTTCTGTTCTCGTGCTGTCTTATTATCCAATGTGGTCCCGCTCTGTGTAGTCTCTGTGCTGCAACCTGTTTCAGAAAATCACCTGCATTAGGAGAAAAGGCACGAGACAGGATGATGATACAACAACATGTCACTGACCTAATGAGCATAGAATTAGACTCTGACTCTGATATAGACTGAGTAATTGCCTATGTAAGGGCAAAAGGAGGGTCTGAGGTTCCGTGACGATTTTACTCGTGTTTGTAACATTGTCGTAAATACATAATTTTGGTATCAGTGGACCGCAAATGATCCATTTAGTATATCCTGGTGTTTTCGCTATGCTACGAGCAAGAGCACTCCTGTTACCAACACAATTGTGATTTACCCATGGCATCCATCTTAGAACACGGAAGCCATTTTGTATTCCTTGCCCTCACATAGTCAATGGACACGCAATGACCTCTTTTCATTTAAGGACACGTAGGCTTTAACCGGCGATTCACCTTGCTAGTGACACGTGCACCTTAGGCCAGCAACGCTGTGGCAGCATGACTCGGCAAGAGCGGCCTCCCCAGCCTGAGGCCAGTCCTGCTATACTGGTTCTTGTGTTCGTTGGCCTGATCATGATTAGGCGGCTGAAGCTGGTAACCGTGCCCATTTACGACCCACAAACATTTCTTATCCTGTCTTTCTATCTTCTACACCTGGCTCTGCTCCTTTCCTTCTGGGCCTTTATTAGGGGGAGGTAACGAAATTTACGATGAGGCGGTCCGGGTCTTGAATGAAGAATTGACATGGGATTATGATGGACTAGTGGGAACCCTTCATTCGTAATGTTTTGACATCAGATACTGTTGACGATTCCTGTGCAACGCCAAATTTTTATTGTTTAAGACACGAATGTTTAGAACTGTGGTAACATGTAAAGAATTTGCCCCGAGCAGAATATTTAGTATATAAGGAACAACCCTCTTTGTACAAATCGAACAGGCTCCTAGACACTGCCCGTGTGCAGTTTCTGTGACTTCTGTGTCCCTGCAGTAATAAACCTTTGGTCTTTGACGCCACCATCGAGAAGCCCGTGTTTCTGTTTGTTTGTGCACCAAGACAGGTTGAACTCCGGGGTCTTCGGGTGTTGTCCCTGACACCTCTGGACGGAACCAAAAAGTCCAGAACTCCACCCTGACCAGCCCTGCTGATGTCACTACTGACCCCCGACCAGCCCTGCTGATGTACATGTATTTATATAGCGCAAATTACCGACCCGGTATCTAAGCGCTTGCTTAGGGAACCCGTCCTGGTATTCCCCTGTGAGATACCCCGGCAGGGTATCCACAAGGTGAAAGCCAGGCATCCCGCCGCGAGGGGCCGTAGTGGAGATTAAGCAAGCTATTGCCCAGAGTCGCAGAGTGTGACCCCGTGAGTCGAGTAGGCACCGGAGCGAGAATTATCGAGTCCGTGGAATTTTTGAGCCCGAGACCTGCCGAGGCGGGGAAACGAACCCTGGTCCACGGCCGATCTCAGCTTCTGGGTCTGCCGCCTCTAAACACTGAGCCTCTAAACACTGAGCCACGCTTCTCCACTGATGACACTACTGACCCCCACCAGCCCTGGTGACGTCACTACTGACCCTCACCAGCCCTGGTGACCCCATTACTGACCACCCACCAGCCTTGCTGCTGTCACTACTGACCCCCACCATCCCTGCTGACCCCACTACTGACCCCCACCAGCCCTGCTGACTCCACTACTGACCCCCACCAGCCCTGGTGACCCCATTACTGACCACCCACCAGCCTTGCTGCTGTCACTACTGACCCCCACCATCCCTGCTGACCCCACTACTGACCCCCGACCAGCCCTGTTGACCCCACTACTGCACCCCACCAGCCCTGCTAAAGTCACTACTGACACCCCACCAGCCCTGCTAACGTCACTACTGACCCCCGACCAGCCCTGCTGCCCCCATTACTGTCCCCCCCAGCCCTGCTGACGACACTACTGACCCCCACCAGCCCTGGTGATGTCACTATTGACCCCCACCAGCCCCACTGCCCCCATTACTGACCCCCACCAGCCCTGCTGACGTCACTACTGACCCCAACCAGCCCTGCCTCCCCCATTACTGACCCCCAGCCCTGCGGACCCCACTACTGACCCTCGAATAGCCCTGGTGACCCCACTACTGACCCCCACCAGCCCTGCTGACGTCACCACTGACCCCAACCAGCCCTGCTGACGTCACTGCTGACCCCCACCAGCCATGCTGGCGTCACTACTGACCCGACGTCACTACTGACCACCACCAGACCTGCTGACATCACTACTGACCCGCACCAGCCCTGCTGACTTCACTACTGACCCGCACCAGCCCTGGTGACCCCATTACTGACCCCCAGCCCTGCTGACCGCACTACTGACCCCCACCATCCCTGCTGACATCACTACTGACCCCCACCAGCCCTGCTAACGCCACTACTGACCCCCACCAGCCCTCCTGACGTCCCTACTGACCCGCACCAGCCCTGCTCAACCCATTACTGACCCCCCAGCCGACCCCACTACTGAGCCCCACCAGCCCTGCTGACCCCAGCCCTGCTGACGTCACTACTGACCCCTACCAGCCCTGTTAACGTCACTACTGATCCCCACCAGCACTGCTAACGTCACTACTGACCCCCACCAGCCCTCCTGACGTCACTACTGACCGCACCAGCCCTGCTGCCCCATTACTGACCCCCACCAGACCTGCTGACCCCACTACTGACCCCCACCATCCCTGCTGACCCCACTACTGACCCCCACCAGCGCTGCTGACGTCACTACTGACCCCCACCAGCCCTGCTAACGTCACTACTAACCCCCACCAGCCCTCCTGACGTCACTACTGACCCCCAGCAGCCATGCTGCCCCCATTACTGACCCTCCCAGCCCTGCTGACCCCACTACTGACCCTCACCAGCCCTGCTGACGTCACTACTGACCCCCGACCAGCCCTGTTGACCCCACTACTGACCCCACCAGCCCTGCTGACCCCATTACTGACCCCGACCAGCCCTGCTGACCCCACTACTGACCCCCCACCAGCCCTGCTGACCCCATTATTGACCCCCCAGCCCTGCTGCCCCATTACTGACCCCCCAGCCCTGCTGCCCCATTACTGACCCCCCCGGCCCTGCTGACGTCACTACTGACCCCCACCAGCCCTGATGACCCCATTACTGACACCAACAAGCCCTGCTGATCCCACTACTCACCCCGACCAGCCCGGCTGACCCCATTACTGACCCTGCTGACCCCACTACTGACCCCCCACCAACCCTGGTGACGTCACTACTGACCCCCACCAGCCCTGCTGACGTCATTACTGACCCCCACCAGCCCTGCTGATCCCACTACTCACCCCGACCAGCCCTGCTGCCCCATTATTGACCCCCACCAGCCCTGCTGACCCCATTACAGACCCCCTCCAGCCCTGATGACGTCACTACTGACCCCCACCAGCCCTGATGACCCATTACTGACCCCCACCAACCCTGCTGACCCCACTACTGACCCCCACCAGCGCTGCTGACCCCACTACTGACCCCCACCAGCCCTGCTGACCCCACAACTGACCCCCACCAGCCCTGCTGACCCCATTACTGACCCCGACCAGCCCTGCTGACCCACTACTGACCCCCACCAGCCCTGCTGACCCCACAACTGACCCCCACCAGCCCTGATGACGTCACTACTGACCCCCACCAGCCCTGATGACGTCACTACTGACCCCCACCAGCCCTGATGACCCATTACTGACCCCCACCAACCCTGCTGACCCCACTACTGACCCCCACCAGCGCTGCTGACCCCACTACTGACCCCCACCAGCCCTGCTGACCCCACAACTGACCCCCACCAGCCCTGGTGATGTCACTACTGACACCCCACTGGAGTTCTGGACTTTTTGGTTCCGTCCAGAGGTGTCAGGGACAACACCCGAAGACCCCGGAGTTCAACCTGTCTTGGTGCACAAACAAACAGAAACACGGGCTTCTCGATGGTGGCGTCAAAGACCAAAGGTTTATTACTGCAGGGACACAGAAGTCACAGAAACTGCACACGGGCAGTGTCTAGGAGCCTGTTCGATTTGTACAAAGAGGGTTGTTCCTTATATACTAAATATTCTGCTCGGGGCAAATTCTTTACATGTTACCACAGTTCTAAACATTCGTGTCTTAAACAATAAATATTTGGCGTTGCACAGGAATCGTCAACAGTATCTGATGTCGAAACATTACGAATGAAGGGTTCCCACTAGTCCATCATAATCCCATGTCAATTCTTCATTCAAGACCCGGACCGCCTCATCGTAAATTTCGTTACCTCCCCCTAATAAAGGCCCAGAAGGAAAGGAGCAGAGCCAGGTGTAGAAGATAGAAAGACAGGATAAGAAATGTTTGTGGGTCGTAAATGGGCACGGTTACCAGCTTCAGCCGCCTAATCATGATCAGGCCAACGAACACAAGAACCAGTATAGCAGGACTGGCCTCAGGCTGGGGAGGCCGCTCTTGCCGAGTCATGCTGCCACAGCGTTGCTGGCCTAAGGTGCACGTGTCACTAGCAAGGTGAATCGCCGGTTAAAGCCTACGTGTCCTTAAATGAAAAGAGGTCATTGCGTGTCCATTGACTATGTGAGGGCAAGGAATACAAAATGGCTTCCGTGCTCTAAGATGGATGCCATGGGTAAATCATAATTGTGTTGGTAACAGGAGTGCTCTTGCTCGTAGCATAGCGAAAACACCAGGATATACTAAATGGATCATTTGCGGTCCACTGATACCAAAATTATGTATTTACGACAATGTTACAAACACGAGTAAAATGGTCACGGAACCTCAGACCCTCCTTTTGCCCTTACATAGGCAATTACTCAGTCTATATCAGAGTCAGAGTCTAATTCTATGCTCATTAGGTCAGTGACATGTTGTTGTATCATCATCCTGTCTCGTGCCTTTTCTCCTAATGCAGGTGATTTTCTGAAACAGGTTGCAGCACAGAGACTACACAGAGCGGGACCACATTGGATAATAAGACAGCACGAGAACAGAAATACTAGGATGACACCAATGACCATCAGAACCTTCCATCCCCACGCTGATACCAGAGTCCAAAACCACTCCATGAAGGACCAGTTTCCCTTATCTACGTGTATAGAGTCGGAAATCTTGTGTAGCTTAGAGATTGCTTCATAGACTGTTGGAGCATTATTTGGAATAAAGACACAGCAGCTCGATTGGATCATTCTGCATACCCCACCTCGATCTGCAAGTATTACGTCTAGAACCATACGGTTCTGCAACGTCATGAGACGGTCCGCCTGAAGCTCAGCTGTTAAGTTACTAAGGGCACCAGCAGTTTCTGTAATAGTAGATTCAACTACCCGTGTTAGTTGACGTAGATTTCTACTATTGGCCATAGGCCCCCAAAACGGAAGGAAACCTTTGAAAAAGTCTCCAGCTTCTTGACCAGCGGTATCTTCCTTGCTGAAGACACCTCGTGCTACTCTGGTCTTGTGATAATCTGAAGAAGCAGTGTATGTCGGAGGTAACAATCGAGCAATATAACATGAACCTGAGAAGTCAGCAGGTAGCCATGTATAAGCTCTGTCCTGACAGATGAAGTAGGTACCCCTAGCAGTCAGAAAGGCAGGGGAGGAGTTAGACGGAAATACGTAAGTCTCAACGCACTCACTCCTCCCTAGCTGAGCTCTCGGATTTCTCCCATTTCCTTGCAAACAGACCTGACCTCGGTGAGGCACGACCCAAACTGAAGTAGAGCTTTTACGCTTGCTTTCTCCCAAACTAAGGCGATACTCTGTAGAGTTCCAACTCAAATACACCCGTAATTCATCTCTGGGGTAAGATGGAGTATTATTGACGTCTTTAATCATGTCAATAATTCCCTGGACTAAAGCTTTGTTGGCTGAGTTGTATTTAGTGGACCGTGGTGGACGCGCAGGATAGGTCTCAAGAGCATATGAAAAAATGGTCTGAAAGGCTTGAAATGATCCATTGTAGCTAAAAGGCAAGACTAAATAGGGAATGCCTTTATCCATAGTGTGAGGTATCAAGCCACACACCCAGCAGTCTGTAGTATTAACTACCAGTTGGTGTTGATGCAAGAGCTGTACAAATGTATTGTTAATAAATTCTGAGCGTCGAGCTTGTTCGTGTTCAGGAAATGGGTGAAAAGAATGCATAGAAGAAACCGTAGAAGTAGTAGGATCAAGGGGAGGTACTGTAGTTACTGGCATAAAAATCAAATGTACACCAAAGATGATTCCACCCACCAACGTTATAAAAACAATTAAAAATGTAACTGCACATTGCATTAGAAAGCATTTGCTGTGAAGTATTCTGTACAGTCTATTTCTGCGAACATAAATTACATTTTCTCGTTGCAGCTCAGGAAGCTCCATCTTCTACGACCGTTCGCGACCACTGATGATGTGTACGTAGATGAAAATGCCTCTATCAGCCCTGGGAGTTCCCAGAACTAACAGAAAGATCGACCTTGTGTCTGACCCCCGCAGATTCAACTAGGCACACAGCCACGACCCTACGGCTACCCAGACGGCAAGGCAATTTTAAAACAAAAAGAAACAATACAGAGTATTTAGCAAACTTCCTGGCTGGAGGCAATGTATAGCAAATTCAAATCTGAAAATAGGCAGTTTCCTGCTTTATTTGTCCATATTGCGAGAACGTAAGTTGTATCTCAGTTTTGCAGGAGCTGTCTGATCTGGAAACAATATATTTTCAGCTGACGTTGCAATGTTCACGTTCGCAGATGGCAAATGTCCTTTTGGTGCAGATGGCAAGTGTTCAGGGTTCAAAAGAGCCGTTTCAGGAGGAGAGTCAGAATTCGGTGAATCCGTGATTAGTTCTGCATCGCTGAAAGGTATGAACCTGGGGACTTGTTCCGTTTCAGAGGCACCGATTCCTTTCTTTACCCAGTTGTCGTAAGGAAGTGGCAGAGGCACACGTTTAGCGTGTGTTGTATGGATCCAATTTCTTCTTCCGGCCACACGAATAGCAGTTCTCGTTGCTAGCAGGACTTGGAACGGGCCAATAAATCTGGGCTGAAGATTTTTCGTTCTTGCAAAATTTCGGATGACCACCTGATCACCCGGTTTCAGCTGATGGCCTGGACTCTCTGATGGTTTTGGCAACGCATCGAAAACCTGTTGGTGAATAAGACTTAATTTAGCAGTCAAGTCGAAAAGGTAATCAATTAACATTGGGTATTCCAGCTGCTTAAATTCTTTCGGTCTAGGTACCCCCCAAACATTTGCAGGACGACCGAAAACTATTTCGTAGGGACTAAGCCCTACTCTAGAATGTACAGTTGCTCTTGTTGATAGCAAAGCCAAAGGCAATGCGTCTGGCCAGGACAAACCCGTGGATGCTTGTATCTTAGCGAGTTTCAGTTTAAGGGTGCCATTGTAACCCTCGACTAAACCCGCGGACTGAGGATGATTCGCACTATGAAATTTTTGCCTAATCCCTAGGCCGGCACACACACTCTGCATAACTTTCCCTACGAACTCACTTCCGTTATCTGACCATACAATCCGTGGCATTCCGTATCGGGGGAAGTATTCTTTAAGAAGAATTTTGGCAGTGGATAAGGCAGTATTGTCCTTTAGTGGGTATGCTTCGATCCATCTGGAAAAAGCACAAACTACCACTAGGACGTATTTCAGGTTATTACAACGGTCCATGTGAATGAAGTCTAGTTGGATCACTTCAAAAGGGCAGGAAGGAGGAGCGAAGTGACCTGCAGGTGTGGGGATTCCCTTGCCAGGATTATGCATCAAGCATACCATACAATTTCTCACCACTCTCTCTGCACACTTACTAATCCCGTCATTCTTCCAGACCGGAGCCAACATCTTACAAATCCCTTTTGAACTGATGTGCGCTGATCCATGCGCCATCGTTACTACTGCAAGCACATACGCATCAGGCAACATCCAACGCTGTTGTTCCGACAAGTCAATCCAACACCCACTCGAGTCCAATTTACCCGTGCTCTCTCTCCATGCACGTTTTTCCTCCTCAGTCGCCTCTTTCTGAATTTCTTTCACGCTTTCCACTGTGTCTTCACACATTCCAGACTCAGAAATCCATCTTGTAGACGTTGCAACATACATTCTACTCATCATATTTCTAGCTGTCTGTTTTGCAGTCTCATCAGCAAAAGCATTCCCACGACCAACATCATCTGTGATTGTTTTATGAGCACTGCATTTCACAATCGCAACTTTAGTCGGCAAGGTTAGAGATTCCAACAAGTCATTAACTAGCTGGCCATGTTGAATCTTAGTCCCATGGGACGTAATGAAACCTCTCTCTTTCCACAAACGGCCAAAACTATGGGCCACGCCGAACGCGTACTGACTATCTGTGAACACGTTCACTCTCTTTCCCTTAGCTAAAACGCACGCTCTTGTTAGCGCGATCAATTCTGCAGCCTGGGCAGAATTCTGACTCACTCTTGCAGTCTCCACAATCGTACTCAAGGTCGTTACTGCATAAGCAGCAGTCACATCACCATTCTCCAATTTGAAGCAAGACCCATCAACATACAGCGTGCCATCTGGTTCTGACAACGGAGTGTCTTTTAGGTCGATTCGTCCTTTTGTTTCTTCCTCAGTTCTGAAACAACAGTCGTGTGGTTCGGAATCACTCGACTCTTGGCTAGTCGGCAACAATGTTGCTGGATTCAATACATTGCATCTTTTGATCTGAATATGACTAGCTAATAGTGTCAGTTCATAGCCTGATAATCTAGCACTGGTAAGGTGTTGCGTCTTGGTTCGGTTCATGAGTGTATCCACAGCATGAGGAACCATAACTACTAGCATGTTGTTCATTACTAAACCAGCAGATTGTCGAATGGAAGCTGCAGCTGCGGCTGTAGCTCTCAAGCAACTAGGCAATGCTCTAGCTACTGGATCTAATGTTGATGAAAAATACGCACAAGGGCGTTGTTTATCACCAAATTTCTGCGTTAAAACACTCAATGCACAACCTTCTCTCTCGTGGACATAGAGCGTGAATGGCTTACTGTAGTCGGGTGTACCCAATACAGGTGCTGAACACAGTGCATTTCGTAACTCAGAAAAACTCTGCTGACATTCTGCAGACCATGGTACCGGACTCGGAACATTTTTCCCAGTCAAAGCTACCAATGGTTTTGCTAAAAGAGAAAAATTTGGGATCCATTGCCTACAATATGAGGTAATACCTAAAAAGGCACGTACTTCTCTCTGCGTGCTAGGAACATTCATCTGTGTAATTGCTTTTATTCTCTCTGGGGTCAACTTCCTTCCCTCCTTTGACAAGAGATGACCTAGGTAGGTCACTTCTTGGCAGCAGTATTGCATTTTTGAAGGTGACACCTTGTGATTCAAATCTGATAAGTGATGCAATAAAGAAATCGTAGCTGTTTTGCAAGTTTCCTTGTCATCGGCAGCCACTAGAAGATCATCAACATACTGTACTAAAGCAGAACCACGAGGAAGTACGACGGAATCTAACTGACTTTTTAATGCTTGACTGTAAATGGATGGGCTTTCACAATAACCTTGTGGAGCGCGTTTAAATCTAAAACTTCGTCCTCCTAGAGAAAAACCGAAAATATCTCTGCTTTCCTCGGCTATCGGAATGCTGAAAAAGGCATTTTTCAAGTCGACAACTGAAAACCATGCTGCTGTAGCGGGAATCAACGTTAACAATGCAGTAATGTCTGGTACTACAGGAAACTGTGGGATCACAATTTTATTAACCTCTCTAAGATCAATTACGAACCTATATACTGGAGGCTTTGTAGGGTCAGTTCGTTTCAAAATAGGCAGTACAGGACTATTACAGACATTACCTCTAGTCTCTTCTACAACATCTTTCTTGATCAGGTCTTGTACTATTAGTAGGAGCGCACGCTCACCTTCACTAGAGATTCTGTATTGTGGAATTCGTGGAAGTTTGACATTTGCTTTCAAAGTTACTACATAGGGTGGAATTTCCAAGAGACCTACATCATTAGGACCAGTCGCCCAAAGAGTATCAGGGAGTGAACGCAGCTCTGGTGGGAGCGCATCCATCGACAAGTACATCGGGGAGATGATTCTTTTACCCAACGTAAGCTGTACTCCTGCTGGAGAACAGTACAGTGTCGCGTACAGGCGTTTTAACAAGTCTAAACCAAGCAGATTTTCGTTACAACCTGTCGTCAAAATCAGGGGTGCTTTCAAATGACGGGGTCCAACAGAAATAGACAAAGGACCAGAAACAGGGTTGTGAACAGGGGCGCCCGAAAAACCTACTGAAACGTTTGTTGAGCCAGACAAAGGTGCGCCAGGGAGTTTCGCATGTATGATAGAACTTTTTGCTGCACCAGTATCCAACAGAAACGGTTCGACTATACCTGATGTTGCTACTGCGACATAAGGTCCACTCTGATCTACTGGTACTGATACTACTCCCTCTCTTTGTCCATGGCTGTCCTAGTATTCACTTTGCTGAATTTCCTCACTAGTTTCATAATAGTCTTCGACATGATACTGTGGAGACCTATTCTGTTGGGCAGATTGTCCATTTCGCTGATCGAAATAATTAGAGGGGCGATCACTCGTCTGCGGAGGCATAGCACCTCGTCCTCGACCTCTAGAGTTTTGCATAGAACTACCACGACCTCTCTGAGCTGCCGCATCATTATTTTGCGCCCGAACTGGACACTCACTTTTGTAATGACCTTCCTTTTTGCAATAAGCACATTGATTCCATTGATATTGTGGCCTTTGAAAATTATAATCCGTTCTTTGATATGACCCTTGCTGCATATTAGTTTGATTCATGCGAGGCGGATAAGCTTGCTGTAAAAGTACTTTAGTTTTTAAATCTTTCGTCTTTTTATCTGATTTCTCCTTCTCTTCTTTATCCCTATTTTCGTAGTATTGAGCAGTCGCAAGTATTTGCGCAGTCGTAGAGACAGCCCACGCACTTTCAGAATTCTTCAATTTACTACTAAGTTCTGGCAACAGATTGTGCACAAATTTATCGACAAATAATCTCTGGCCCCCTTCTGTGCTCATATCCTGACCACTATGATCTACGAAAGTCTCTTCGAATCTTGTGAAAAAGTCGGAGACGCTTTCGTCTTTCTTTTGTTTGCATGCGGACAATTTATCCCAGTTAACGCGTAATGCAGGCATTAAGGTTTTCATTAAATCGATTATTCTACCAGGCAAATTAGCAATTAGGGGTTCTGGTTTGGAACCACCTATTTGTTGACCATCCGCTGCAATTATAGCTGCCCAGTCACCACCTAGGGCAACTGGATGATTCTCTTTACGAATTTTAGCCCAAATTGGTTGCGGTACTACATTACCAAATAGCAGATCTATGTCAGCAAGATTCAATACACAAGCGTCAACTGTTTGAGCCAACTCTTTGTAGTACCCTGCAGGATTTTTACGCGGATCTGGCAAGGCCTGTTTCACTGCTAACACTTCAGCTCGCTTCCATGGAATATGTATCCATACTCTCTGGAATTGTGCCGGAGCGGCTGCAATACCAAGGTTTACATTAGCTTGCACAGCTTCACGCCAAATTGGTGGAACCTCTCTCATTGGATATTGACGATTTCGTTTCGTACTACGTTTCTCTAACTCTCTCGGTGAAAGAAGGGATGAGTCGGATCTATAACTTAAAACCAGTTCCATCGCTTCTTTTATATTCTGTCCAACTATCATACCTGTAGCGAACTCTTTCTGAACATTAATTAATTCTCCTAGATTTGATTCAGGGTCATCCTCTTCCAATTCCTCACGTAGAAGGAAACACATTTCATCGAACACATATCGTTGTGTCGGTTCGTTCCATTGCATAAATGTATCTAATACATTTTGTACATTATATCTTCCAACTTTCGAAACCCATCTAAGAGCAGTGGAATCTAGTATTCCTCTTTCTTCAGTACTGGGAAGCTGACTACGCCTCTGCACAGAGTCAGGGGCAGGAGTCTTAATCAGAGTTTTATAGAAGGGAGATAGAATATTAGAGACAGAATCAGTGATTCTTCGTCGAACAGAAAGCGGAGTCATAATATTAGCAGAGGCAGTGAATAGAGTAGCAGTTGGAACAGATAGATTAGGAACAGTAGGAGTAGCAGGCAAGATAGCTTGTGAACTAGCAGGTGTGAGCGACACAGGCATAGGTAAAGAAGTCGGCAACCCTAGAAGAGGGGTTGTCGAAGGAACATTAATATTGACCACAGGAGGTACAGGAACTTGATTCAGGGGAGCGAGAACAGGGACACCAGGTTGTCCAGCAACCGGTAATTGAACATTCGGTATAGGCGGAGCCGTAGCACCCTGTGCATACGGTGGGGGTGATCGTAACAAGTAAGACAACAGGGGATCCTTTTCAGGGTCCTCTACTATCTTAGTCGTACTCGTTGGCAAAGCAGGATAGCACTTGTCTATCGCTAAATTACGCTCTCTATTGGCCACCTCCATTGCTTTTTCAGACTCGTTGAGTTGCAGCTGCCTAGCAGACTGTTCTAAAGTCAACTCTTGCTCTTTCTGTTCTTTCTTCAACTTTTTAATTTCTCTCTGTTTAGATTCTTTTCGCCAATAACGGAAAGAATCAAACATTGCCGGCCGGGCTTTCTTCTTAAATAACCTTCTTTCTAGATTATCGAGAACTTCAGGTTCAAAACTACCATGTAGTGGCCAACTAAGGACACCATCTTTCTCTGTGAAGCGGATCCATACCTCGTTATAAGAGATAGGGCCCACACCAAATTTGCAATATAGATCATAAAGGGGAGTTCCAATCGGAGGAACCAAACACGAGTCCTCCAACCGGGAATCATTGTTGCAACTAAAACAAGACAACATACAATTTTTCCGACTTACCATTTTATAATCCGGAACACAAGACAAACAAGACACAAACAGAAAAGATGCGCACTCGAACCGCGAACTTAGGCCTACCAGAACTGACAAATGTATCGATACCTGAACTGAACAGAATGATTATCGTAACCAGAATAACCAGTGATAATCTTACAGAACTGAACTGAACTGAGAACTAAAAGGATTATCCAAACAGGAGCAACCCTCACAAAATAACCAACTAGCAACCACTAAATACTTAACTGAGGCACTGAAGACGTCACCAAGGAGAAACCCGTCACGTTTCGCCGTACTGAGGACTGCACCTCGGGTCCAAGACAGGGCGACGGTCAAGGCAACGGAGCACTGCAGCCGTCTGAACGGGAACCCTCGTGGAAGAGGACGTCGGGGCCACTTTTGCGATATGCCGGGATCGATGAAGTGGGGCGCCTCCCTCTGAAATCTTCACACGAAGCTCCTCGAATTCTTCAGGCTTTTGGACCGGTACCGAATGACGTCGCCCCACGTTGGGCGCCAATTGGAGTTCTGGACTTTTTGGTTCCGTCCAGAGGTGTCAGGGACAACACCCGAAGACCCCGGAGTTCAACCTGTCTTGGTGCACAAACAAACAGAAACACGGGCTTCTCGATGGTGGCGTCAAAGACCAAAGGTTTATTACTGCAGGGACACAGAAGTCACAGAAACTGCACACGGGCAGTGTCTAGGAGCCTGTTCGATTTGTACAAAGAGGGTTGTTCCTTATATACTAAATATTCTGCTCGGGGCAAATTCTTTACATGTTACCACAGTTCTAAACATTCGTGTCTTAAACAATAAATATTTGGCGTTGCACAGGAATCGTCAACAGTATCTGATGTCGAAACATTACGAATGAAGGGTTCCCACTAGTCCATCATAATCCCATGTCAATTCTTCATTCAAGACCCGGACCGCCTCATCGTAAATTTCGTTACCTCCCCCTAATAAAGGCCCAGAAGGAAAGGAGCAGAGCCAGGTGTAGAAGATAGAAAGACAGGATAAGAAATGTTTGTGGGTCGTAAATGGGCACGGTTACCAGCTTCAGCCGCCTAATCATGATCAGGCCAACGAACACAAGAACCAGTATAGCAGGACTGGCCTCAGGCTGGGGAGGCCGCTCTTGCCGAGTCATGCTGCCACAGCGTTGCTGGCCTAAGGTGCACGTGTCACTAGCAAGGTGAATCGCCGGTTAAAGCCTACGTGTCCTTAAATGAAAAGAGGTCATTGCGTGTCCATTGACTATGTGAGGGCAAGGAATACAAAATGGCTTCCGTGCTCTAAGATGGATGCCATGGGTAAATCATAATTGTGTTGGTAACAGGAGTGCTCTTGCTCGTAGCATAGCGAAAACACCAGGATATACTAAATGGATCATTTGCGGTCCACTGATACCAAAATTATGTATTTACGACAATGTTACAAACACGAGTAAAATGGTCACGGAACCTCACCACCAGCCCTGCTATCGTCACTACTTACCCCCACTCCAGCCCTGCTGACGTCACTACTGACCCCCGACCAGCCCTGCTGCCCCCATCATTGACCCCCACTCCAGCCGCTCTGACGTCACTACTGACCCCCCAGCCCTGCCGACGTCACTGCTGACCCCCACCCTGCTGACGTCACTACTGACCCCCACCAGCCCTGCTGACGTCACCACTAACCCCTACCAGCCCTGCTGATGTCACTGCTGACCCCCACCAGCCCTGCTGACGTCACTACTGACCCCCGACCAGCCCTACTGACGTCACTACTGACCCCCACCATCCCTGCTGACGTCACTACTGACCCCCGACCAGCCCTGCTGACGTCACCACTGACCCCAACCAGCCCTGCTGACGTCACTGCTGACCCCCACCAGCCATGCTGGCGTCACTACTGACCCGACGTCACTACTGACCACCACCAGACCTGCTGACATCACTACTGACACTCACCAGCCCTGCTGACTTCACTACTGACCCGCACCAGCCCTGGTGACCCCATTACTGACCCCCAGCCCTGCTGACCGCACTACTGACCCCCACCATCCCTGCTGACATCACTACTGACCCCCACCAGCCCTGCTAACGCCACTACTGACCCCCACCAGCCCTCCTGACGTCCCTACTGACCCGCACCAGCCCTGCTCAACCCATTACTGACCCCCCAGCCGACCCCACTACTGAGCCCCACCAGCCCTGCTGACCCCAGCCCTGCTGACGTCACTACTGACCCCTACCAGCCCTGTTAACGTCACTACTGATCCCCACCAGCACTGCTAACGTCACTACTGACCCCCACCAGCCCTCCTGACGTCACTACTGACCGCACCAGCCCTGCTGCCCCCATTACTGACCCCTACCAGACCTGCTGACCCCACTACTGACCCCCACCATCCCTGCTGACCCCACTACTGACCCCCACCAGCCCTGCTGACGTCACTACTGACCCCCACCAGCCCTGCTAACGTCACTACTAACCCCCACCAGCCCTCCTGACATCACTACTGACCCCCAGCAGCCATGCTGCCCCCATTACTGACCCCCCCAGCCCTGCTGACCCCACTACTGACCCTCACCAGCCCTGCTGACGTCACTACTGACCCCCGACCAGCCCTGTTGACCCCACTACTGACCCCACCAGCCCTGCTGACCCCATTACTGACCCCGACCAGCCCTGCTGACCCCACTACTGACCCCCCACCAGCCCTGCTGACCCCATTATTGACCCCCCAGCCCTGCTGCCCCATTACTGACCCCCCAGCCCTGCTGCCCCATTACTGACCCCCCCGGCCCTGCTGACGTCACTACTGACCCCCACCAGCCCTGCTGACGTCACTACTGACCCCTGACCAGCCCTGCGGACCCCACTACTGACCCCCCACCAGCCCCGCTGCCCCCATTACTGACCCCCACAAGCCCTGCTGACGTCACTACTGACCCCCCACCAGCCCTGCTGACCCCATTACTGACCCCCCAGCCCTGCTGCCCCATTACTGCCCCCCAGCCCTGCTGACATCACTACTGACCCCCACCAGCCCTGCTGATGTCACTACTGACCCCCGACCAGCCCTGCTGACCCCATTACTGACCCTGCTGACCCCACTACTGACCCCCACCAGCACTGCTGACATCACTACTGACCCCCACCAGCCCTGATGACCCCATTACTGACACCAACAAGCCCTGCTGATCCCACTACTCACCCCGACCAGCCCGGCTGACCCCATTACTGACCCTGCTGACCCCACTACTGACCCCCCACCAGCCCTGGTGACGTCACTACTGACCCCCACCAGCCCTGCTGACGTCATTACTGACCCCCACCAGCCCTGCTGATCCCACTACTCACCCCGACCAGCCCTGCTGCCCCATTATTGACCCCCACCAGCCCTGCTGACCCCATTACAGACCCCCTCCAGCCCTGATGACATCACTACTGACCCCCACCAGCCCTGATGACCCATTACTGACCCCCACCAACCCTGCTGACCCCACTACTGACCCCCACCAGCGCTGCTGACCCCACTACTGACCCCCACCAGCCCTGCTGACCCCACAACTGACCCCCACCAGCCCTGCTGACCCCATTACTGACCCCAACCAGCCCTGCTGACCCACTACTGACCCCCACCAGCCCTGCTGACCCCACAACTGACCCCCACCAGCCCTGATGACATCACTACTGACCCCCACCAGCCCTGATGACGTCACTACTGACCCCCACCAGCCCTGATGACCCATTACTGACCCCCACCAACCCTGCTGACCCCACTACTGACCCCCACCAGCGCTGCTGACCCCACTACTGACCCCCACCAGCCCTGCTGACCCCACAACTGACCCCCACCAGCCCTGCTGACCCCATTACTGACCCCGACCAGCCCTGCTGACCCCACTACTGACCCCCCCACCAGCCCTGCTGACGTCACTACTGACCCCCACCAGCCCTGCTGACCCATTACTGACCCCCACCAGCCCTGCTGACCCCACTACTGACCCCCACCAGCCCTGCTGACCCCACTACTGACCCCCACCAGCCCTGGTGATGTCACTACTGACACCCCACCACCCCTGCTAACGTCACTACTGACACCCCACCAGCCCTGCTGACGTCACTACTGACCCCTGACCAGCCCTGCTGATGTCACTACTGACCCCCGACCAGCCCTGCTGATGTACATGTATTTATATAGCGCAAATCACCGACCCGGTATCTAAGCGCTTGCTTAGGGAACCCGTCCTGGTATTCCCCTGTGAGATACCCCGGCAGGGTATCCACAAGGTGAAAGCCAGGCATCCCCCCTGCGAGGGGCCGTAGTGGAGATTAAGCAAGCTATTGCCCAGAGTCGCAGAGTGTGACCCCGTGAGTCGAGTAGGCACCGGAGCGAGAATTATCGAGTCTGTGGAATTTTTGAGCCCGAGACCTGCCGAGGCGGGGAAACGAACCCTGGTCCACGGCCGATCTCAGCTTCTGGGTCTGCCGCCTCTAAACACTGAGCCTCTAAACACTGAGCCACGCTTCTCCACTGATGACACTACTGACCCCCACCAGCCCTGGTGACGTCACTACTGACCCTCACCAGCCCTGGTGACCCCATTACTGACCACCCACCAGCCTTGCTGCTGTCACTACTGACCCCCACCATCCCTGCTGACCCCACTACTGACCCCCACCAGCCCTGGTGACCCCATTACTGACCACCCACCAGCCTTGCTGCTGTCACTACTGACCCCCACCATCCCTGCTGACCCCACTACTGACCCCCAACCAGCCCTTTTGACCCCACTACTGCACCCCACCAGCCCTGCTAAAGTCACTACTGACACCCCACCAGCCCTGCTAACGTCACTACTGACCCCTGACCAGCCCTGCTGCCCACATTACTGTCCCCCCCAGCCCTGCTGATGACACTACTGACCCCCACCAGCCCTGGTGATGTCACTATTGACCCCCACCAGCCCCACTGCCCCCATTACTGACCCCCACCAGCCCTGCTGACGTCACTACTGACCCCAACCAGCCCTGCCTCCTCCATTACTGAGCCCCAGCCCTGCGGACCCCACTACTGACCCTCGACTAGCCCTGGTGACCCCACTACTGACCCCCACCAGCCCTGCTGACGTCACCACTGACCCCAACCAGCCCTGCTGACGTCACTGCTGACCCCCACCAGCCATGCTGGCGTCACTACTGACCCGACGTCACTACTGACCACCACCAGACCTGCTGACATCACTACTGACCCGCACCAGCCCTGCTGACTTCACTACTGACCCGCACCAGCCCTGGTGACCCCATTACTGACCCCCAGCCCTGCTGACCGCACTACTGACCCCCACCATCCCTGCTGACATCACTACTGACCCCCACCAGCCCTGCTAACGCCACTACTGACCCCCACCAGCCCTCCTGACGTCCCTACTGACCCGCACCAGCCCTGCTCAACCCATTACTGACCCCCCAGCCGACCCCACTACTGAGCCCCACCAGCCCTGCTGACCCCAGCCCTGCTGACGTCACTACTGACCCCTACCAGCCCTGTTAACGTCACTACTGATCCCCACCAGCACTGCTAACGTCACTACTGACCCCCACCAGCCCTCCTGACGTCACTACTGACCGCACCAGCCCTGCTGCCCCCATTACTGACCCCCACCAGACCTGCTGACCCCACTACTGACCCCCACCATCCCTGCTGACCCCACTACTGACCCCCACCGGCCCTGCTGACGTCACTACTGACCCCCACCAGCCCTGCTAACGTCACTACTAACCCCCACCAGCCCTCCTGACATCACTACTGACCCCCAGCAGCCATGCTGCCCCCATTACTGACCCCCCCAGCCCTGCTGACCCCACTACTGACCCTCACCAGCCCTGCTGACGTCACTACTGACCCCCGACCAGCCCTGTTGACCCCACTACTGACCCCACCAGCCCTGCTGACGTCACTACTGACCCCCACCAGCCCTGCTGACCCCACAACTGACCCCCACCAGCCCTGCTGCCCCCATTACTGACCCCCCACCAGCCCTGCTGACCCCACTACTGACCCCCACCAGCCCTGGTGATGTCACTACTGACACCCCACCAGCCCTGCTATCGTCACTACTTACCCCCACTCCAGCCCTGCTGACGTCACTACTGACCCCCGACCAGCCCTGCTGCCCCCATCATTGACCCCCACTCCAGCCGCTCTGACGTCACTACTGACCCCCCAGCCCTGCCGACGTCACTGCTGACCCCCACCCTGCTGACGTCACTACTGACCCCCACCAGCCCTGCTGACGTCACCACTAACCCCTACCAGCCCTGCTGATGTCACTGCTGACCCCCACCAGCCCTGCTGACGTCACTACTGACCCCCGACCAGCCCTACTGACGTCACTACTGACCCCCACCATCCCTGCTGACGTCACTACTGACCCCCGACCAGCCCTGCTGACGTCACCACTGACCCCAACCAGCCCTGCTGACGTCACTGCTGACCCCCACCAGCCATGCTGGCGTCACTACTGACCCGACGTCACTACTGACCACCACCAGACCTGCTGACATCACTACTGACACTCACCAGCCCTGCTGACTTCACTACTGACCCGCACCAGCCCTGGTGACCCCATTACTGACCCCCAGCCCTGCTGACCGCACTACTGACCCCCACCATCCCTGCTGACATCACTACTGACCCCCACCAGCCCTGCTAACGCCACTACTGACCCCCACCAGCCCTCCTGACGTCCCTACTGACCCGCACCAGCCCTGCTCAACCCATTACTGACCCCCCAGCCGACCCCACTACTGAGCCCCACCAGCCCTGCTGACCCCAGCCCTGCTGAAGTCACTACTGACCCCTACCAGCCCTGTTAACGTCACTACTGATCCCCACCAGCACTGCTAACGTCACTACTGACCCCCACCAGCCCTCCTGACGTCACTACTGACCGCACCAGCCCTGCTGCCCCCATTACTGACCCCTACCAGACCTGCTGACCCCACTACTGACCCCCACCATCCCTGCTGACCCCACTACTGACCCCCACCAGCCCTGCTGACGTCACTACTGACCCCCACCAGCCCTGCTAACGTCACTACTAACCCCCACCAGCCCTCCTGACATCACTACTGACCCCCAGCAGCCATGCTGCCCCCATTACTGACCCCCCCAGCCCTGCTGACCCCATTATTGACCCCCCAGCCCTGCTGCCCCATTACTGACCCCCCAGCCCTGCTGCCCCATTACTGACCCCCCCGGCCCTGCTGACGTCACTACTGACCCCCACCAGCCCTGCTGACGTCACTACTGACCCCTGACCAGCCCTGCGGACCCCACTACTGACCCCCCACCAGCCCCGCTGCCCCCATTACTGACCCCCACAAGCCCTGCTGACGTCACTACTGACCCCCCACCAGCCCTGCTGACCCCATTACTGACCCCCCAGCCCTGCTGCCCCATTACTGCCCCCCCAGCCCTGCTGACATCACTACTGACCCCCACCAGCCCTGCTGATGTCACTACTGACCCCCGACCAGCCCTGCTGACCCCATTACTGACCCTGCTGACCCCACTACTGACCCCCACCAGCACTGCTGACATCACTACTGACCCCCACCAGCCCTGATGACCCCATTACTGACACCAACAAGCCCTGCTGATCCCACTACTCACCCCGACCAGCCCGGCTGACCCCATTACTGACCCTGCTGACCCCACTACTGACCCCCCACCAGCCCTGGTGACGTCACTACTGACCCCCACCAGCCCTGCTGACGTCATTACTGACCCCCACCAGCCCTGCTGATCCCACTACTCACCCCGACCAGCCCTGCTGCCCCATTATTGACCCCCACCAGCCCTGCTGACCCCATTACAGACCCCCTCCAGCCCTGATGACATCACTACTGACCCCCACCAGCCCTGATGACCCATTACTGACCCCCACCAACCCTGCTGACCCCACTACTGACCCCCACCAGCGCTGCTGACCCCACTACTGACCCCCACCAGCCCTGCTGACCCCACAACTGACCCCCACCAGCCCTGCTGACCCCATTACTGACCCCAACCAGCCCTGCTGACCCACTACTGACCCCCACCAGCCCTGCTGACCCCACAACTGACCCCCACCAGCCCTGATGACATCACTACTGACCCCCACCAGCCCTGATGACGTCACTACTGACCCCCACCAGCCCTGATGACCCATTACTGACCCCCCACCAACCCTGCTGACCCCACTACTGACCCCCACCAGCGCTGCTGACCCCACTACTGACCCCCACCAGCCCTGCTGACCCCACAACTGACCCCCACCAGCCCTGCTGACCCCATTACTGACCCCGACCAGCCCTGCTGACCCCACTACTGACCCCCCACCAGCCCTGCTGACGTCACTACTGACCCCCAACAGCCCTGCTGACCCATTACTGACCCCCACCAGCCCTGCTGACCCCACTACTGACCCCCACCAGCCCTGCTGACCCCACTACTGACCCCCACCAGCCCTGGTGATGTCACTACTGACACCCCACCACCCCTGCTAACGTCACTACTGACACCCCACCAGCCCTGCTGACGTCACTACTGACCCCTGACCAGCCCTGCTGATGTCACTACTGACCCCCGACCAGCCCTGCTGATGTACATGTATTTATATAGCGCAAATCACCGACCCGGTATCTAAGCGCTTGCTTAGGGAACCCGTCCTGGTATTCCCCTGTGAGATACCCCGGCAGGGTATCCACAAGGTGAAAGCCAGGCATCCCCCCTGCGAGGGGCCGTAGTGGAGATTAAGCAAGCTATTGCCCAGAGTCGCAGAGTGTGACCCCGTGAGTCGAGTAGGCACCGGAGCGAGAATTATCGAGTCTGTGGAATTTTTGAGCCCGAGACCTGCCGAGGCGGGGAAACGAACCCTGGTCCACGGCCGATCTCAGCTTCTGGGTCTGCCGCCTCTAAACACTGAGCCTCTAAACACTGAGCCACGCTTCTCCACTGATGACACTACTGACCCCCACCAGCCCTGGTGACGTCACTACTGACCCTCACCAGCCCTGGTGACCCCATTACTGACCACCCACCAGCCTTGCTGCTGTCACTACTGACCCCCACCATCCCTGCTGACCCCACTACTGACCGCCACCAGCCCTGCTGACTCCACTACTGACCCCCACCAGCCCTGGTGACCCCATTACTGACCACCCACCAGCCTTGCTGCTGTCACTACTGACCCCCACCATCCCTGCTGACCCCACTACTGACCCCCAACCAGCCCTTTTGACCCCACTACTGCACCCCACCAGCCCTGCTAAAGTCACTACTGACACCCCACCAGCCCTGCTAACGTCACTACTGACCCCCGACCAGCCCTGCTGCCCACATTACTGTCCCCCCCAGCCCTGCTGACGACACTACTGACCCCCACCAGCCCTGGTGATGTCACTATTGACCCCCACCAGCCCCACTGCCCCCATTACTGACCCCCACCAGCCCTGCTGACGTCACTACTGACCCCAACCAGCCCTGCCTCCTCCATTACTGAGCCCCAGCCCTGCGGACCCCACTACTGACCCTCGACTAGCCCTGGTGACCCCACTACTGACCCCCACCAGCCCTGCTGACGTCACCACTGACCCCAACCAGCCCTGCTGACGTCACTGCTGACCCCCACCAGCCATGCTGGCGTCACTACTGACCCGACGTCACTACTGACCACCACCAGACCTGCTGACATCACTACTGACCCTCGACCAGCCCTACTGACGTCACTACTGACCCCCACCATCCCTGCTGACGTCACTACTGACCCCCGACCAGCCCTGCTGACGTCACCACTGACCCCAACCAGCCCTGCTGACGTCACTGCTGACCCCCACCAGCCATGCTGGCGTCACTACTGACCCGACGTCACTACTGACCACCACCAGACCTGCTGACATCACTACTGACCTGCACCAGCCCTGCTGACTTCACTACTGACCCGCACCAGCCCTGGTGACCCCATTACTGACCCCCAGCCCTGCTGACCGCACTACTGACCCCCACCATCCCTGCTGACATCACTACTGACCCCCACCAGCCCTGCTAACGCCACTACTGACCCCCACCAGCCCTCCTGACGTCCCTACTGACCCGCACCAGCCCTGCTCAACCCATTACTGACCCCCCAGCCGACCCCACTACTGAGCCCCACCAGCCCTGCTGACCCCAGCCCTGCTGACGTCACTACTGACCCCTACCAGCCCTGTTAACGTCACTACTGATCCCCACCAGCACTGCTAACGTCACTACTGACCCCCACCAGCCCTCCTGACGTCACTACTGACCGCACCAGCCCTGCTGCCCCCATTACTGACCCCCACCAGACCTGCTGACCCCACTACTGACCCCCACCATCCCTGCTGACCCCACTACTGACCCCCACCAGCCCTGCTGACGTCACTACTGACCCCCACCAGCCCTGCTAACGTCACTACTAACCCCCACCAGCCCTCCTGACGTCACTACTGACCCCCAGCAGCCATGCTGCCCCCATTACTGACCCCCCCAGCCCTGCTGACCCCACTACTGACCCTCACCAGCCCTGCTGACGTCACTACTGACCCCCGACCAGCCCTGTTGACCCCACTACTGACCCCACCAGCCCTGCTGACCCCATTACTGACCCCGACCAGCCCTGCTGACCCCACTACTGACCCCCCACCAGCCCTGCTGACCCCATTATTGACCCCCCAGCCCTGCTGCCCCATTACTGACCCCCCAGCCCTGCTGCCCCATTACTGACCCCCCCGGCCCTGCTGACGTCACTACTGACCCCCACCAGCCCTGCTGACGTCACTACTGACCCCTGACCAGCCCTGCGGACCCCACTACTGACCCCCCACCAGCCCCGCTGCCCCCATTACTGACCCCCACAAGCCCTGCTGACGTCACTACTGACCCCCCACCAGCCCTGCTGACCCCATTACTGACCCCCCAGCCCTGCTGCCCCATTACTGCCCCCCAGCCCTGCTGACGTCACTACTGACCCCCACCAGCCCTGCTGACGTCACTACTGACCCCCGACCAGCCCTGCTGACCCCATTACTGACCCTGCTGACCCCACTACTGACCCCCACCAGCACTGCTGACATCACTACTGACCCCCACCAGCCCTGATGACCCCATTACTGACACCAACAAGCCCTGCTGATCCCACTACTCACCCCGACCAGCCCGGCTGCCCCATTATTGACCCCCACCAGCCCTGCTGACCCCATTACAGACCCCCTCCAGCCCTGATGACGTCCCTACTGACCCGCACCAGCCCTGCTCAACCCATTACTGACCCCCCAGCCGACCCCACTACTGAGCCCCACCAGCCCTGCTGACCCCAGCCCTGCTGACGTCACTACTGACCCCTACCAGCCCTGTTAACGTCACTACTGATCCCCACCAGCACTGCTAACGTCACTACTGACCCCCACCAGCCCTCCTGACGTCACTACTGACCGCACCAGCCCTGCTGCCCCCATTACTGACCCCCACCAGACCTGCTGACCCCACTACTGACCCCCACCATCCCTGCTGACCCCACTACTGACCCCCACCAGCCCTGCTGACGTCACTACTGACCCCCACCAGCCCTGCTAACGTCACTACTACCCCCACCAGCCCTCCTGACGTCACTACTGACCCCCAGCAGCCATGCTGCCCCCATTACTGACCCCCCCAGCCCTGCTGACCCCACTACTGACCCTCACCAGCCCTGCTGACGTCACTACTGACCCCCGACCAGCCCTGTTGACCCCACTACTGAGCCCACCAGCCCTGCTGACCCCATTACTGACCCCGACCAGCCCTGCTGACCCCACTACTGACCCCCCACCAGCCCTGCTGACCCCATTATTGACCCCCCAGCCCTGCTGCCCCATTACTGACCCCCCAGCCCTGCTGCCCCATTACTGACCCCCCCGGCCCTGCTGACGTCACTACTGACCCCCACCAGCCCTGCTGACGTCACTACTGACCCCTGACCAGCCCTGCGGACCCCACTACTGACCCACCACCAGCCCCGCTGCCCCCATTACTGACCCCCACAAGCCCTGCTGACGTCACTACTGACCCCCCACCAGCCCTGCTGACCCCATTACGGACCCCCCCAGCCCTGCTGCCCCATTACTGCCCCCCAGCCCTGCTGACGTCACTACTGACCCCCACCAGCCCTGCTGACGTCACTACTGACCCCCGACCAGCCCTGCTGACCCCATTACTAACCCTGCTGACCCCACTACTGACCCCCACCAGCACTGCTGACATCACTACTGACCCCCACCAGCCCTGATGACCCCATTACTGACACCAACAAGCCCTGCTGATCCCACTACTCACCCCGACCAGCCCGGCTGACCCCATTACTGACCCTGCTGACCCCACTACTGACCCCCACCAGCCCTGGTGACGTCACTACTGACCCCCACCAGCCCTGCTGACGTCATTACTGACCCCCACCAGCCCTGCTGACCCCACTACTGACCCCCCACCAGCCCTGGTGACGTCACTACTGACCCCCACCAGCCCTGCTGACGTCATTACTGACCCCCACCAGCCCTGATGACCCATTACTGACCCCCACCAACCCTGCTGACCCCACTACTGACCCCCACCAGCGCTGCTGACCCCACTACTGACCCCCACCAGCCCTGCTGACCCCACAACTGACCCCCACCAGCCCTGCTGACCCCATTACTGACCCCGACCAGCCCTGCTGACCCACTACTGACCCCCACCAGCCCTGCTGACCCCACAACTGACCCCCACCAGCCCTGATGACGTCACTACTGACCCCCACCAGCCCTGATGACGTCACTACTGACCCCCACCAGCCCTGATGACCCATTACTGACCCCCACCAACCCTGCTGACCCCACTACTGACCCCCACCAGCGCTGCTGACCCCACTACTGACCCCCACCAGCCCTGCTGACCCCACAACTGACCCCCACCAGCCCTGCTGCCCCCATTACTGACCCCCCACCAGCCCTGCTGACCCCACTACTGACCCCCACCAGCCCTGGTGATGTCACTACTGACACCCCACCAGCCCTGCTGTCGTCACTACTTACCCCCACTCCAGCCCTGCTGACGTCACTACTGACCCCCACCAGCGCTGCTGACCCCACTACTGACCCCCACCAGCCCTGCTGACCCCACAACTGACCCCCACCAGCCCTGCTGCCCCCATTACTGACCCCCCACCAGCCCTGCTGACCCCACTACTGACCCCCACCAGCCCTGGTGATGTCACTACTGACACCCCACCAGCCCTGCTGTCGTCACTACTTACCCCCACTCCAGCCCTGCTGACATCACTACTGACCCCCACCAGCCCTGATGACCCCATTACTGACACCAACAAGCCCTGCTGATCCCACTACTCACCCCGACCAGCCCGGCTGACCCCATTACTGACCCTGCTGACCCCACTACTGACCCCCACCAGCCCTGGTGACGTCACTACTGACCCCCACCAGCCCTGCTGACGTCATTACTGACCCCCACCAGCCCTGCTGACCCCACTACTGACCCCCCACCAGCCCTGGTGACGTCACTACTGACCCCCACCAGCCCTGCTGACGTCATTACTGACCCCCACCAGCCCTGATGACCCATTACTGACCCCCACCAACCCTGCTGACCCCACTACTGACCCCCACCAGCGCTGCTGACCCCACTACTGACCCCCACCAGCCCTGCTGACCCCACAACTGACCCCCACCAGCCCTGCTGACCCCATTACTGACCCCGACCAGCCCTGCTGACCCACTACTGACCCCCACCAGCCCTGCTGACCCCACAACTGACCCCCACCAGCCCTGATGACGTCACTACTGACCCCCACCAGCCCTGATGACGTCACTACTGACCCCCACCAGCCCTGATGACCCATTACTGACCCCCACCAACCCTGCTGACCCCACTACTGACCCCCACCAGCGCTGCTGACCCCACTACTGACCCCCACCAGCCCTGCTGACCCCACAACTGACCCCCACCAGCCCTGCTGCCCCCATTACTGACCCCCCACCAGCCCTGCTGACCCCACTACTGACCCCCACCAGCCCTGGTGATGTCACTACTGACACCCCACCAGCCCTGCTGTCGTCACTACTTACCCCCACTCCAGCCCTGCTGACGTCACTACTGACCCCCGACCAGCCCTGCTGCCCCCATCATTGACCCCCACTCCAGCCGCTCTGACGTCACTACTGACCCCCCAGGCCTGCCGACGTCACTGCTGACCCCCACCCTGCTGACGTCACTACTGACCCCCACCAGCCCTGCTGACGTCACCACTAACCCCTACCAGCCCTGCTGATGTCACTGCAGACCCCCACCAGCCCTGCTGACGTCACTACTGACCCCCGACCAGCCCTACTGACGTCACTACTGACCCCCACCATCCCTGCTGACGTAACTACTGATCCCCGACCAGCCCTGCTGACGTCACCACTGACCCCAACCAGCCCTGCTGACGTCACTGCTGACCCCCACCAGCCATGCTGGCGTCACTACTGACCCGACGTCACTACTGACCACCACCAGACCTGCTGACATCACTACTGACACGCACCAGCCCTGCTGACTTCACTACTGACCCGCACCAGCCCTGGTGACCCCATTACTGACCCCCAGCCCTGCTGACCGCACTACTGACCCCCACCATCCCTGCTGACATCACTACTGACCCCCACCAGCCCTGCTAACGCCACTACTGACCCCCACCAGCCCTCCTGACGTCCCTACTGACCCGCACCAGCCCTGCTCAACCCATTACTGACCCCCCAGCCGACCCCACTACTGAGCCCCACCAGCCCTGCTGACCCCAGCCCTGCTGACGTCACTACTGACCCCTACCAGCCCTGTTAACGTCACTACTGATCCCCACCAGCACTGCTAACGTCACTACTGACCCCCACCAGCCCTCCTGACGTCACTACTGACCGCACCAGCCCTGCTGCCCCCATTACTGACCCCCACCAGACCTGCTGACCCCACTACTGACCCCCACCATCCCTGCTGACCCCACTACTGACCCCCACCAGCCCTGCTGACGTCACTACTGACCCCCACCAGCCCTGCTAACGTCACTACTAACCCCCACCAGCCCTCCTGACGTCACTACTGACCCCCAGCAGCCATGCTGCCCCCATTACTGACCCCCCCAGCCCTGCTGACCCCACTACTGACCCTCACCAGCCCTGCTGATGTCACTACTGACCCCCGACCAGCCCTGTTGACCCCACTACTGACCCCACCAGCCCTGCTGACCCCATTACTGACCCCGACCAGCCCTGCTGACCCCACTACTGACCCCCCACCAGCCCTGCTGACCCCATTATGGACCCCCCAGCCCTGCTGCCCCATTACTGACCCCCCAGCCCTGCTGCCCCATTACTGACCCCCCCGGCCCTGCTGACGTCACTACTGACCCCCACCAGCCCTGCTGACGTCACTACTGACCCCTGACCAGCCCTGCGGACCCCACTACTGACCCCCCACCAGCCCCGCTGCCCCCATTACTGACCCCCACAAGCCCTGCTGACGTCACTACTGACCCCCCACCAGCCCTGCTGACCCCATTACTGACCCCCCCAGCCCTGCTGCCCCATTACTGCCCCCCAGCCCTGCTGACGTCACTACTGACCCCCACCAGCCCTGCTGATGTCACTACTGACCCCCGACCAGCCCTGCTGACCCCATTACTGACCCTGCTGACCCCACTACTGACCCCCACCAGCACTGCTGACATCACTACTGACCCCCACCAGCCCTGATGACCCCATTACTGACCCCAACAAGCCCTGCTGATCCCACTACTCACCCCGACCAGCCCAGCTGACCCCATTACTGACCCTGCTGACCCCACTACTGACCCCCCACCAGCCCTGGTGACGTCACTACTGACCCCCACCAGCCCTGCTGACGTCATTACTGACCCCCACCAGCCCTGCTGATCCCACTACTCACCCCGACCAGCCCTGCTGCCCCATTATTGACCCCCACCAGCCCTGCTGACCCCATTACAGACCCCCTCCAGCCCTGATGACGTCACTACTGACCCCCACCAGCCCTGATGACCCATTACTGACCCCCACCAACCCTGCTGACCCCACTACTGACCCCCACCAGCACTGCTGACATCACTACTGACCCCCACAAGCCCTGATGACCCCATTACTGACCCCACAAGCCCTGCTGATCCCACTACTCACCCCGACCAGCCCGGCTGACCCCATTACTGACCCTGCTGACCCCACTACTGACCCCCCACCAGCCCTGGTGACGTCACTACTGACCCCCACCAGCCCTGCTGACGTCATTACTGACCCCCACCAGCCCTGCTGATCCCACTACTCACCCCGACCAGCCCTGCTGCCCCATTATTGACCCCCACCAGCCCTGCTGACCCCATTACAGACCCCCTCCAGCCCTGATGACGTCACTACTGACCCCCACCAGCCCTGATGACCCATTACTGACCCCCACCAACCCTGCTGACCCCACTACTGACCCCCACCAGCGCTGCTGACCCCACTACTGACCCCCACCAGCCCTGCTGACCCCACAACTGACCCCCACCAGCCCTGCTGACCCCATTACTGACCCCAACCAGCCCTGCTGACCCATTACTGACCCCCACCAGCCCTGCTGACCCCACAACTGACCCCCACCAGCCCTGATGACGTCACTACTGACCCCCACCAGCCCTGATGACGTCACTACTGACCCCCACCAGCCCTGATGACCCATTACTGACCCCCACCAACCCTGCTGACCCCACTACTGACCCCCACCAGCGCTGCTGACCCCACTACTGACCCCCACCAGCCCTGCTGACCCCATTACTGACCCCGACCAGCCCTGCTGACCCCACTACTGACCCCGACCAGCCCTGCTGACCCCACTACTGACCCCCCACCAGCCCTGCTGACGTCACTACTGACCCCCACCAGCCCTGCTGACCCATTACTGACCCCCACCAGCTCTGCTGACCCCACTACTGACCCCCACCAGCCCTGCTGACCCCACTACTGACCCCCACCAGCCCTGGTGATGTCACTACTGACACCCTACCACCCCTGCTAACGTCACTACTGACACCCCACCAGCCCTGCTGACGTCACTACTGACCCCCGACCAGCCCTGCTGATGTACATGTATTTATATAGCGCAAATCACCGACCCGGTATCTAAGCGCTTGCTTAGGGAACCCGTCCTGGTATTCCCCTGTGAGATACCCCGGCAGGGTATCCACAAGGTGAAAGCCAGGCATCCCGCCGTGAGGGGCCGTAGTGGAGATTAAGCAAGCTATTGCCCAGAGTCGCAGAGTGTGACCCCGTGAGTCGAGTAGGCACCGGAGCGAGAATTATCGAGTCCGTGGAATTTTTGAGCCCGAGACCTGCCGAGGCGGGGAAACGAACCCTGGTCCACGGCCGATCTCAGCTTCTGGGTCTGCCGCCTCTAAACACTGAGCCTCTAAACACTGAGCCACGCTTCTCCACTGATGACACTACTGACCCCCACCAGCCCTGGTGACGTCACTACTGACCCTCACCAGCCCTGGTGACCCCATTACTGACCACCCACCAGCCTTGCTGCTGTCACTACTGACCCCCACCATCCCTGCTGACCCCACTACTGACCCCCACCAGCCCTGCTGACTCCACTACTGACCCCCACCAGCCCTGGTGACCCCATTACTGACCACCCACCAGCCTTGCTGCTGTCACTACTGACCCCCACCATCCCTGCTGACCCCACTACTGACCCCCGACCAGCCCTGTTGACCCCACTACTGCACCCCACCAGCCCTGCTAAAGTCACTACTGACACCCCACCAGCCCTGCTAACGTCACTACTGACCCCCGACCAGCCCTGCTGCCCCCATTACTGCCCCCCCCAGCCCTGCTGACGACACTACTGACCCCCACCAGCCCTGGTGATGTCACTATTGACCCCCACCAGCCCCACTGCCCCCATTACTGACCCCCACCAGCCCTGCTGACGTCACTACTGACCCCAACCAGCCCTGCCTCCCCCATTACTGACCCCACAAGCCCTGCTGATCCCACTACTCACCCCGACCAGCCCGGCTGACCCCATTACTGACCCTGCTGACCCCACTACTGACCCCCCACCAGCCCTGGTGACGTCACTACTGACCCCCACCAGCCCTGCTGACGTCATTACTGACCCCCACCAGCCCTGCTGATCCCACTACTCACCCCGACCAGCCCTGCTGCCCCATTATTGACCCCCACCAGCCCTGCTGACCCCATTACAGACCCCCTCCAGCCCTGATGACGTCACTACTGACCCCCACCAGCCCTGATGACCCATTACTGACCCCCACCAACCCTGCTGACCCCACTACTGACCCCCACCAGCGCTGCTGACCCCACTACTGACCCCCACCAGCCCTGCTGACCCCACAACTGACCCCCACCAGCCCTGCTGACCCCATTACTGACCCCAACCAGCCCTGCTGACCCATTACTGACCCCCACCAGCCCTGCTGACCCCACAACTGACCCCCACCAGCCCTGATGACGTCACTACTGACCCCCACCAGCCCTGATGACGTCACTACTGACCCCCACCAGCCCTGATGACCCATTACTGACCCCCACCAACCCTGCTGACCCCACTACTGACCCCCACCAGCGCTGCTGACCCCACTACTGACCCCCACCAGCCCTGCTGACCCCATTACTGACCCCGACCAGCCCTGCTGACCCCACTACTGACCCCGACCAGCCCTGCTGACCCCACTACTGACCCCCCACCAGCCCTGCTGACGTCACTACTGACCCCCACCAGCCCTGCTGACCCATTACTGACCCCCACCAGCTCTGCTGACCCCACTACTGACCCCCACCAGCCCTGCTGACCCCACTACTGACCCCCACCAGCCCTGGTGATGTCACTACTGACACCCTACCACCCCTGCTAACGTCACTACTGACACCCCACCAGCCCTGCTGACGTCACTACTGACCCCCGACCAGCCCTGCTGATGTACATGTATTTATATAGCGCAAATCACCGACCCGGTATCTAAGCGCTTGCTTAGGGAACCCGTCCTGGTATTCCCCTGTGAGATACCCCGGCAGGGTATCCACAAGGTGAAAGCCAGGCATCCCGCCGTGAGGGGCCGTAGTGGAGATTAAGCAAGCTATTGCCCAGAGTCGCAGAGTGTGACCCCGTGAGTCGAGTAGGCACCGGAGCGAGAATTATCGAGTCCGTGGAATTTTTGAGCCCGAGACCTGCCGAGGCGGGGAAACGAACCCTGGTCCACGGCCGATCTCAGCTTCTGGGTCTGCCGCCTCTAAACACTGAGCCTCTAAACACTGAGCCACGCTTCTCCACTGATGACACTACTGACCCCCACCAGCCCTGGTGACGTCACTACTGACCCTCACCAGCCCTGGTGACCCCATTACTGACCACCCACCAGCCTTGCTGCTGTCACTACTGACCCCCACCATCCCTGCTGACCCCACTACTGACCCCCACCAGCCCTGCTGACTCCACTACTGACCCCCACCAGCCCTGGTGACCCCATTACTGACCACCCACCAGCCTTGCTGCTGTCACTACTGACCCCCACCATCCCTGCTGACCCCACTACTGACCCCCGACCAGCCCTGTTGACCCCACTACTGCACCCCACCAGCCCTGCTAAAGTCACTACTGACACCCCACCAGCCCTGCTAACGTCACTACTGACCCCCGACCAGCCCTGCTGCCCCCATTACTGCCCCCCCCAGCCCTGCTGACGACACTACTGACCCCCACCAGCCCTGGTGATGTCACTATTGACCCCCACCAGCCCCACTGCCCCCATTACTGACCCCCACCAGCCCTGCTGACGTCACTACTGACCCCAACCAGCCCTGCCTCCCCCATTACTGACCCCCAGCCCTGCGGACCCCACTACTGACCCTCGACTAGCCCTGGTGACCCCACTACTGACCCCCACCAGCCCTGGTGACGTCACTACTGACCCCCCACCAGCCCTGCTGACCCCATTACTGACCCCCCCAGCCCTGCTGCCCCATTACTGCCCCCCAGCCCTGCTGACGTCACTACTGACCCCCACCAGCCCTGCTGATGTCATTACTGACCCCCACCAGCCCTGCTGATCCCACTACTCACCCCGACCAGCCCTGCTGCCCCATTATTGACCCCCACCAGCCCTGCTGACCCCATTACAGACCCCCTCCAGCCCTGATGACGTCACTACTGACCCCCACCAGCCCTGATGACCCATTACTGACCCCCACCAACCCTGCTGACCCCACTACTGACCCCCACCAGCACTGCTGACATCACTACTGACCCCCACCAGCCCTGATGACCCCATTACTGACCCCAACAAGCCCTGCGGATCCCACTACTCACCCCGACCAGCCCGGCTGACCCCATTACTGACCCTGCTGACCCCACTACTGACCCCCCACCAGCCCTGGTGACGTCACTACTGACCCCCACCAGCCCTGCTGACGTCATTACTGACCCCCACCAGCCCTGCTGATCCCACTACTCACCCCGACCAGCCCTGCTGACCCCACAACTGACCCCCACCAGCCCTGATGACGTCACTACTGACCCCCACCAGCCCTGATGACATCACTACTGACCCCCACCAGCCCTGATGACCCATTACTGACCCCCACCAACCCTGCTGACCCCACTACTGACCCCCACCAGTGCTGCTGACCCCACTACTGACCCCCACCAGCCCTGCTGACCCCACAACTGACCCCCACCAGCCCTGCTGCCCCCATTACTGACCCCCCACCAGCCCTGCTGACCCCACTACTGACCCCCACCAGCCCTGGTGACGTCACTACTGACACCCCACCAGCCCTGCTGTCGTCACTACTTACCCCCACTCCAGCCCTGCTGACGTCACTACTGACCCCCGACCAGCCCTGCTGCCCCCATCATTGACCCCCACTCCAGCCGCTCTGACGTCACTACTGACCCCCCAGCCCTGCCGACGTCACTGCTGACCCCCACCCTGCTGACGTCACTACTGACCCCCACCAGCCCTGCTGACGTCACCACTAACCCTTACCAGCCCTGCTGATGTCACTGCTGACCCCCACCAGCCCTGCTGACGTCACTACTGACCCCCGACCAGCCCTACTGACGTCACTACTGACCCCCACCATCCCTGCTGACGTCACTACTGACCCCCGACCAGCCCTGCTGACGTCACCACTGACCCCAACCAGCCCTGCTGACGTCACTGCTGACCCCCACCAGCCATGCTGGCGTCACTACTGACCCGACGTCACTACTGACCACCACCAGACCTGCTGACATCACTACTGACACGCACCAGCCCTGCTGACTTCACTACTGACCCGCACCAGCCCTGGTGACCCCATTACTGACCCCCAGCCCTGCTGACCGCACTACTGACCCCCACCATCCCTGCTGACATCACTACTGACCCCCACCAGCCCTGCTAACGCCACTACTGACCCCCACCAGCCCTCCTGACGTCCCTACTGACCCGCACCAGCCCTGCTCAACCCATTACTGACCCCCCAGCCGACCCCACTACTGAGCCCCACCAGCCCTGCTGACCCCAGCCCTGCTGACGTCACTACTGACCCCTACCAGCCCTGTTAACGTCACTACTGATCCCCACCAGCACTGCTAACGTCACTACTGACCCCCACCAGCCCTCCTGACGTCACTACTGACCGCACCAGCCCTGCTGCCCCCATTACTGACCCCCACCAGACCTGCTGACCCCACTACTGACCCCCACCATCCCTGCTGACCCCACTACTGACCCCCACAAGCCCTGCTGACGTCACTACTGACCCCCACCAGCCCTGCTAACATCACTACTAACCCCCACCAGCCCTCCTGACGTCACTACTGACCCCCAGCAGCCATGCTGCCCCCATTACTGACCCCCCAGCCCTGCTGACCCCACTACTGACCCTCACCAGCCCTGCTGACGTCACTACTGACCCCTGACCAGCCCTGTTGACCCCACTACTGACCCCCACCAGCCCTGGTGACGTCACTACTGACCCTCACCAGCCCTGGTGACCCCATTACTGACCACCCACCAGCCTTGCTGCTGTCACTACTGACCCCCACCATCCCTGCTGACCCCACTACTGACCCCCACCAGCCCTGCTGACTCCACTACTGACCCCCACCAGCCCTGGTGACCCCATTACTGACCACCCACCAGCCTTGCTGCTGTCACTACTGACCCCCACCATCCCTGCTGACCCCACTACTGACCCCCAACCAGCCCTGTTGACCCCACTACTGCACCCCACCAGCCCTGCTAAAGTCACTACTGACACCCCACCAGCCCTGCTAACGTCACTACTGACCCCCGACCAGCCCTGCTGCCCACATTACTGTCCCCCCCAGCCCTGCTGACGACACTACTGACCCCCACCAGCCCTGGTGATGTCACTATTGACCCCCACCAGCCCCACTGCCCCCATTACTGACCCCCACCAGCCCTGCTGACGTCACTACTGACCCCAACCAGCCCTGCCTCCTCCATTACTGAGCCCCAGCCCTGCGGACCCCACTACTGACCCTCGACTAGCCCTGGTGACCCCACTACTGACCCCCACCAGCCCTGCTGACGTCACCACTGACCCCAACCAGCCCTGCTGACGTCACTGCTGACCCCCACCAGCCATGCTGGCGTCACTACTGACCCGACGTCACTACTGACCACCACCAGACCTGCTGACATCACTACTGACCCGCACCAGCCCTGCTGACTTCACTACTGACCCGCACCAGCCCTGGTGACCCCATTACTGACCCCCAGCCCTGCTGACCGCACTACTGACCCCCACCATCCCTGCTGACATCACTACTGACCCCCACCAGCCCTGCTAACGCCACTACTGACCCCCACCAGCCCTCCTGACGTCCCTACTGACCCGCACCAGCCCTGCTCAACCCATTACTGACCCCCCAGCCGACCCCACTACTGAGCCCCACCAGCCCTGCTGACCCCAGCCCTGCTGACGTCACTACTGACCCCTACCAGCCCTGTTAACGTCACTACTGATCCCCACCAGCACTGCTAACGTCACTACTGACCCCCACCAGCCCTCCTGACGTCACTACTGACCGCACCAGCCCTGCTGCCCCCATTACTGACCCCCACCAGACCTGCTGACCCCACTACTGACCCCCACCATCCCTGCTGACCCCACTACTGACCCCCACCAGCCCTGCTGACGTCACTACTGACCCCCACCAGCCCTGCTAACGTCACTACTAACCCCCACCAGCCCTCCTGACGTCACTACTGACCCCCAGCAGCCATGCTGCCCCCATTACTGACCCCCCCAGCCCTGCTGACCCCACTACTGACCCTCACCAGCCCTGCTGACGTCACTACTGACCCCCGACCAGCCCTGTTGACCCCACTACTGACCCCACCAGCCCTGCTGACCCCATTACTGACCCCGACCAGCCCTGCTGACCCCACTACTGACCCCCCACCAGCCCTGCTGACCCCATTATTGACCCCCCAGCCCTGCTGCCCCATTACTGACCCCCCAGCCCTGCTGCCCCATTACTGACCCCCCCGGCCCTGCTGACGTCACTACTGACCCCCACCAGCCCTGCTGACGTCACTACTGACCCCTGACCAGCCCTGCGGACCCCACTACTGACCCCCCACCAGCCCCGCTGCCCCCATTACTGACCCCCACAAGCCCTGCTGACGTCACTACTGACCCCCCACCAGCCCTGCTGACCCCATTACTGACCCCCCAGCCCTGCTGCCCCATTACTGCCCCCCAGCCCTGCTGACGTCACTACTGACCCCCACCAGCCCTGCTGACGTCACTACTGACCCCCGACCAGCCCTGCTGACCCCATTACTGACCCTGCTGACCCCACTACTGACCCCCACCAGCACTGCTGACATCACTACTGACCCCCACCAGCCCTGATGACCCCATTACTGACACCAACAAGCCCTGCTGATCCCACTACTCACCCCGACCAGCCCGGCTGACCCCATTACTGACCCTGCTGACCCCACTACTGACCCCCCCACCAGCCCTGGTGACGTCACTACTGACCCCCACCAGCCCTGCTGACGTCATTACTGACCCCCACCAGCCCTGCTGATCCCACTACTCACCCCGACCAGCCCTGCTGCCCCATTATTGACCCCCACCAGCCCTGCTGACCCCATTACAGACCCCCTCCAGCCCTGATGACGTCCCTACTGACCCGCACCAGCCCTGCTCAACCCATTACTGACCCCCCAGCCGACCCCACTACTGAGCCCCACCAGCCCTGCTGACCCCAGCCCTGCTGACGTCACTACTGACCCCTACCAGCCCTGTTAACGTCACTACTGATCCCCACCAGCACTGCTAACGTCACTACTGACCCCCACCAGCCCTCCTGACGTCACTACTGACCGCACCAGCCCTGCTGCCCCCATTACTGACCCCCACCAGACCTGCTGACCCCACTACTGACCCCCACCATCCCTGCTGACCCCACTACTGACCCCCACCAGCCCTGCTGACGTCACTACTGACCCCCACCAGCCCTGCTAACGTCACTACTACCCCCACCAGCCCTCCTGACGTCACTACTGACCCCCAGCAGCCATGCTGCCCCCATTACTGACCCCCCCAGCCCTGCTGACCCCACTACTGACCCTCACCAGCCCTGCTGACGTCACTACTGACCCCCGACCAGCCCTGTTGACCCCACTACTGACCCCACCAGCCCTGCTGACCCCATTACTGACCCCGACCAGCCCTGCTGACCCCACTACTGACCCCCCACCAGCCCTGCTGACCCCATTATTGACCCCCCAGCCCTGCTGCCCCATTACTGACCCCCCAGCCCTGCTGCCCCATTACTGACCCCCCCGGCCCTGCTGACGTCACTACTGACCCCCACCAGCCCTGCTGACGTCACTACTGACCCCTGACCAGCCCTGCGGACCCCACTACTGACCCCCCACCAGCCCCGCTGCCCCCATTACTGACCCCCACAAGCCCTGCTGACGTCACTACTGACCCCCCACCAGCCCTGCTGACCCCATTACGGACCCCCCCAGCCCTGCTGCCCCATTACTGCCCCCCAGCCCTGCTGACGTCACTACTGACCCCCACCAGCCCTGCTGACGTCACTACTGACCCCCGACCAGCCCTGCTGACCCCATTACTGACCCTGCTGACCCCACTACTGACCCCCACCAGCACTGCTGACATCACTACTGACCCCCACCAGCCCTGATGACCCCATTACTGACACCAACAAGCCCTGCTGATCCCACTACTCACCCCGACCAGCCCGGCTGACCCCATTACTGACCCTGCTGACCCCACTACTGACCCCCCACCAGCCCTGGTGACGTCACTACTGACCCCCACCAGCCCTGCTGACGTCATTACTGACCCCCACCAGCCCTGCTGACCCCACTACTGACCCCCCACCAGCCCTGGTGACGTCACTACTGACCCCCACCAGCCCTGCTGACTTCATTACTGACCCCCACCAGCCCTGATGACCCATTACTGACCCCCACCAACCCTGCTGACCCCACTACTGACCCCCACCAGCGCTGCTGACCCCACTACTGACCCCCACCAGCCCTGCTGACCCCACAACTGACCCCCACCAGCCCTGCTGACCCCATTACTGACCCGACCAGCCCTGCTGACCCACTACTGACCCCCACCAGCCCTGATGACGTCACTACTGACCCCCACCAGCCCTGATGACGTCACTACTGACCCCCACCAGCCCTGATGACCCATTACTGACCCCCACCAAACCTGCTGACCCCACTACTGACCCCCACCAGCGCTGCTGACCCCACTACTGACCCCCACCAGCCCTGCTGACCCCACAACTGACCCCCACCAGCCCTGCTGCCCCCATTACTGACCCCCCACCAGCCCTGCTGACCCCACTACTGACCCCCACCAGCCCTGGTGATGTCACTACTGACACCCCACCAGCCCTGCTGTCGTCACTACTTACCCCCACTCCAGCCCTGCTGACGTCACTACTGACCCCCGACCAGCCCTGCTGCCCCCATCATTGACCCCCACTCCAGCCGCTCTGACGTCACTACTGACCCCCCAGCCCTGCCGACGTCACTGCTGACCCCCACCCTGCTGACGTCACTACTGACCCCCACCAGCCCTGCTGACGTCACCACTAACCCCTACCAGCCCTGCTGATGTCACTGCTGACCCCCACCAGCCCTGCTGACGTCACTACTGACCCCCGACCAGCCCTACTGACGTCACTACTGACCCCCACCATCCCTGCTGACGTCACTACTGACCCCCGACCAGCCCTGCTGACGTCACCACTGACCCCAACCAGCCCTGCTGACGTCACTGCTGACCCCCACCAGCCATGCTGGCGTCACTACTGACCCGACGTCACTACTGACCACCACCAGACCTGCTGACATCACTACTGACACGCACCAGCCCTGCTGACTTCACTACTGACCCGCACCAGCCCTGGTGACCCCATTACTGACCCCCAGCCCTGCTGACCGCACTACTGACCCCCACCATCCCTGCTGACATCACTACTGACCCCCACCAGCCCTGCTAACGCCACTACTGACCCCCACCAGCCCTCCTGACGTCCCTACTGACCCGCACCAGCCCTGCTCAACCCATTACTGACCCCCCAGCCGACCCCACTACTGAGCCCCACCAGCCCTGCTGACCCCAGCCCTGCTGACGTCACTACTGACCCCTACCAGCCCTGTTAACGTCACTACTGATCCCCACCAGCACTGCTAACGTCACTACTGACCCCCACCAGCCCTCCTGACGTCACTACTGACCGCACCAGCCCTGCTGCCCCCATTACTGACCCCCACCAGACCTGCTGACCCCACTACTGACCCCCACCATCCCTGCTGACCCCACTACTGACCCCCACCAGCCCTGCTGACGTCACTACTGACCCCCACCAGCCCTGCTAACGTCACTACTAACCCCCACCAGCCCTCCTGACGTCACTACTGACCCCCAGCAGCCATGCTGCCCCCATTACTGACCCCCCCAGCCCTGCTGACCCCACTACTGACCCTCACCAGCCCTGCTGACGTCACTACTGACCCCCGACCAGCCCTGTTGACCCCACTACTGACCCCACCAGCCCTGCTGACCCCATTACTGACCCCGACCAGCCCTGCTGACCCCACTACTGACCCCCCACCAGCCCTGCTGACCCCATTATTGACCCCCCAGCCCTGCTGCCCCATTACTGACCCCCCAGCCCTGCTGCCCCATTACTGACCCCCCCGGCCCTGCTGACGTCACTACTGACCCCCACCAGCCCTGCTGACGTCACTACTGACCCCTGACCAGCCCTGCGGACCCCACTACTGACCCCCCACCAGCCCCGCTGCCCCCATTACTGACCCCCACAAGCCCTGCTGACGTCACTACTGACCCCCCACCAGCCCTGCTGACCCCATTACTGACCCCCCCAGCCCTGCTGCCCCATTACTGCCCCCCAGCCCTGCTGACGTCACTACTGACCCCCACCAGCCCTGCTGATGTCACTACTGACCCCCGACCAGCCCTGATGACCCCATTACTGACCCTGCTGACCCCACTACTGACCCCCACCAGCACTGCTGACATCACTACTGACCCCCACCAGCCCTGATGACCCCATTACTGACCCCAACAAGCCCTGCTGATCCCACTACTCACCCCGACCAGCCCAGCTGACCCCATTACTGACCCTGCTGACCCCACTACTGACCCCCCACCAGCCCTGGTGACGTCACTACTGACCCCCACCAGCCCTGCTGACGTCATTACTGACCCCCACCAGCCCTGCTGATCCCACTACTCACCCCGACCAGCCCTGCTGCCCCATTATTGACCCCCACCAGCCCTGCTGACCCCATTACAGACCCCCTCCAGCCCTGATGACGTCACTACTGACCCCCACCAGCCCTGATGACCCATTACTGACCCCCACCAACCCTGCTGACCCCACTACTGACCCCCACCAGCACTGCTGACATCACTACTGACCCCCACAAGCCCTGATGACCCCATTACTGACCCCACAAGCCCTGCTGATCCCACTACTCACCCCGACCAGCCCGGCTGACCCCATTACTGACCCTGCTGACCCCACTACTGACCCCCCACCAGCCCTGGTGACGTCACTACTGACCCCCACCAGCCCTGCTGACGTCATTACTGACCCCCACCAGCCCTGCTGATCCCACTACTCACCCCGACCAGCCCTGCTGCCCCATTATTGACCCCCACCAGCCCTGCTGACCCCATTACAGACCCCCTCCAGCCCTGATGACGTCACTACTGACCCCCACCAGCCCTGATGACCCATTACTGACCCCCACCAACCCTGCTGACCCCACTACTGACCCCCACCAGCGCTGCTGACCCCACTACTGACCCCCACCAGCCCTGCTGACCCCACAACTGACCCCCACCAGCCCTGCTGACCCCATTACTGACCCCAACCAGCCCTGCTGACCCATTACTGACCCCCACCAGCCCTGCTGACCCCACAACTGACCCCCACCAGCCCTGATGACGTCACTACTGACCCCCACCAGCCCTGATGACGTCACTACTGACCCCCACCAGCCCTGATGACCCATTACTGACCCCCACCAACCCTGCTGACCCCACTACTGACCCCCACCAGCGCTGCTGACCCCACTACTGACCCCCACCAGCCCTGCTGACCCCACAACTGACCCCCACCAGCCCTGCTGACCCCATTACTGACCCCGACCAGCCCTGCTGACCCCACTACTGACCCCCCACCAGCCCTGCTGACGTCACTACTGACCCCCACCAGCCCTGCTGACCCATTACTGACCCCCACCAGCTCTGCTGACCCCACTACTGACCCCCACCAGCCCTGCTGACCCCACTACTGACCCCCACCAGCCCTGGTGATGTCACTACTGACACCCTACCACCCCTGCTAACGTCACTACTGACACCCCACCAGCCCTGCTGACGTCACTACTGACCCCTGACCAGCCCTGCTGATGTCACTACTGACCCCCGACCAGCCCTGCTGATGTACATGTATTTATATAGCGCAAATCACCGACCCGGTATCTAAGCGCTTGCTTAGGGAACCCGTCCTGGTATTCCCCTGTGAGATACCCCGGCAGGGTATCCACAAGGTGAAAGCCAGGCATCCCGCCGTGAGGGGGCGTAGTGGAGATTAAGCAAGCTATTGCCCAGAGTCGCAGAGTGTGACCCCGTGAGTCGAGTAGGCACCGGAGCGAGAATTATCGAGTCCGTGGAATTTTTGAGCCCGAGACCTGCCGAGGCGGGGAAACGAACCCTGGTCCACGGCCGATCTCAGCTTCTGGGTCTGCCGCCTCTAAACACTGAGCCTCTAAACACTGAGCCACGCTTCTCCACTGATGACACTACTGACCCCCACCAGCCCTGGTGACGTCACTACTGACCCTCACCAGCCCTGGTGACCCCATTACTGACCACCCACCAGCCTTGCTGCTGTCACTACTGACCCCCACCATCCCTGCTGACCCCACTACTGACCCCCACCAGCCCTGCTGACTCCACTACTGACCCCCACCAGCCCTGGTGACCCCATTACTGACCACCCACCAGCCTTGCTGCTGTCACTACTGACCCCCACCATCCCTGCTGACCCCACTACTGACCCCCGACCAGCCCTGTTGACCCCACTACTGCACCCCACCAGCCCTGCTAAAGTCACAACTGACACCCCACCAGCCCTGCTAACGTCACTACTGACCCCCGACCAGCCCTGCTGCCCCCATTACTGCCCCCCCCAGCCCTGCTGACGACACTACTGACCCCCACCAGCCCTGGTGATGTCACTATTGACCCCCACCAGCCCCACTGCCCCCATTACTGACCCCCACCAGCCCTGCTGACGTCACTACTGACCCCAACCAGCCCTGCCTCCCCCATTACTGACCCCCAGCCCTGCGGACCCCACTACTGACCCTCGACTAGCCCTGGTGACCCCACTACTGACCCACACCAGCCCTGGTGACGTCACTACTGACCCCCCACCAGCCCTGCTGACCCCATTACTGACCCCCCCAGCCCTTCTGCCCCATTACTGCCCCCCAGCCCTGCTGACGTCACTACTGACCCCCACCAGCCCTGCTGATGTCATTACTGACCCCCACCAGCCCTGCTGATCCCACTACTCACCCCGACCAGCCCTGCTGCCCCATTATTGACCCCCACCAGCCCTGCTGACCCCATTACAGACCCCCTCCAGCCCTGATGACGTCACTACTGACCCCCACCAGCCCTGATGACCCATTACTGACCCCCACCAACCCTGCTGACCCCACTACTGACCCCCACCAGCACTGCTGACATCACTACTGACCCCCACCAGCCCTGATGACCCCATTACTGACCCCAACAAGCCCTGCGGATCCCACTACTCACCCCGACCAGCCCGGCTGACCCCATTACTGACCCTGCTGACCCCACTACTGACCCCCCACCAGCCCTGGTGACGTCACTACTGACCCCCACCAGCCCTGCTGACGTCATTACTGACCCCCACCAGCCCTGCTGATCCCACTACTCACCCCGACCAGCCCTGCTGACCCCACAACTGACCCCCACCAGCCCTGATGACGTCACTACTGACCCCCACCAGCCCTGATGACGTCACTACTGACCCCCACCAGCCCTGATGACCCATTACTGACCCCCACCAACCCTGCTGACCCCACTACTGACACCCACCAGTGCTGCTGACCCCACTACTGACCCCCACCAGCCCTGCTGACCCCACAACTGACCCCCACCAGCCCTGCTGCCCCCATTACTGACCCCCCACCAGCCCTGCTGACCCCACTACTGACCCCCACCAGCCCTGGTGACGTCACTACTGACACCCCACCAGCCCTGCTGTCGTCACTACTTACCCCCACTCCAGCCCTGCTGACGTCACTACTGACCCCCGACCAGCCCTGCTGCCCCCATCATTGACCCCCACTCCAGCCGCTCTGACGTCACTACTGACCCCCCAGCCCTGCCGACGTCACTGCTGACCCCCACCCTGCTGACGTCACTACTGACCCCCACCAGCCCTGCTGACGTCACCACTAACCCCTACCAGCCCTGCTGATGTCACTGCTGACCCCCACCAGCCCTGCTGACGTCACTACTGACCCCCGACCAGCCCTACTGATGTCACTACTGACCCCCACCATCCCTGCTGACGTCACTACTGACCCCCGACCAGCCCTGCTGACGTCACCACTGACCCCAACCAGCCCTGCTGACGTCACTGCTGACCCCTACCAGCCATGCTGGCGTCACTACTGACCCGACGTCACTACTGACCACCACCAGACCTGCTGACATCACTACTGACATGCACCAGCCCTGCTGACTTCACTACTGACCCGCACCAGCCCTGGTGACCCCATTACTGACCCCCAGCCCTGCTGACCGCACTACTGACCCCCACCATCCCTGCTGACATCACTACTGACCCCCACCAGCCCTGCTAACGCCACTACTGACCCCCACCAGCCCTCCTGACGTCCCTACTGACCCGCACCAGCCCTGCTCAACCCATTACTGACCCCCCAGCCGACCCCACTACTGAGCCCCACCAGCCCTGCTGACCCCAGCCCTGCTGACGTCACTACTGACCCCTACCAGCCCTGTTAACGTCACTACTGATCCCCACCAGCACTGCTAACGTCACTACTGACCCCCACCAGCCCTCCTGACGTCACTACTGACCGCACCAGCCCTGCTGCCCCCATTACTGACCCCCACCAGACCTGCTGACCCCACTACTGACCCCCACCAGCCCTGCTGACGTCACTACTGACCCCCACCAGCCCTGCTAACGTCACTACTAACCCCCACCAGCCCTCCTGACGTCACTACTGACCCCCAGCAGCCATGCTGCCCCCATTACTGACCCCCCCAGCCCTGCTGACCCCACTACTGACCCTCACCAGCCCTGCTGACGTCACTACTGACCCCTGACCAGCCCTGTTGACCCCACTACTGACCCCCACCAGCCCTGGTGACGTCACTACTGACCCTCACCAGCCCTGGTGACCCCATTACTGACCACCCACCAGCCTTGCTGCTGTCACTACTGACCCCCACCATCCCTGCTGACCCCACTACTGACCCCCACCAGCCCTGCTGACTCCACTACTGACCCCCACCAGCCCTGGTGACCCCATTACTGACCACCCACCAGCCTTGCTGCTGTCACTACTGACCCCCACCATCCCTGCTGACCCCACTACTGACCCCCGACCAGCCCTGTTGACCCTATTACTGCACCCCACCAGCCCTGCTAAAGTCACTACTGACACCCCACCAGCCCTGCTAACGTCACTACTGACCCCCGACCAGCCCTGCTGCCCCCATTACTGCCCCCCCCCAGCCCTGCTGACGACACTACTGACCCCCACCAGCCCTGGTGATGTCACTATTGACCCCCACCAGCCCCACTGCCCCCATTACTGACCCCCACCAGCCCTGCTGACGTCACTACTGACCCCAACCAGCCCTGCCTCCCCCATTACTGACCCCCAGCCCTGCGGACCCCACTACTGACCCTCGACTAGCCCTGGTGACCCCACTACTGACCCCCACCAGCCCTGGTGACGTCACTACTGACACCCCACCAGCCCTGCTGCCCCCATTACTGACCCCCAGCCCTGCTGACACCACTACTGACCCCCGACTAGCGCTGGTGACCCCATTACTGACCCCCACCAGCCCTGCTGACATCACTACTGACCCCCACCAGCCCTGCTAACGTCACTACTAACCCCCACCAGCCCTCCTGACGTCACTACTGACCCCCAGCAGCCATGCTGCCCCCATTACTGACCCCCCCAGCCCTGCTGACCCCACTACTGACCCTCACCAGCCCTTCTGACGTCACTACTGACCCCCGACCAGCCCTGTTGACCCCACTACTGACCCCACCAGCCCTGCTTACCCCATTACTGACCCCGACCAGCCCTGCTGACCCCACTACTGACCCCCCACCAGCCCTGCTGACCCCATTACTGACCCCCCAGCCCTGCGGACCCCACTACTGACCCCCCACCAGCCCCGCTGCCCCCATTACTGACCCCCACAAGCCCTGCTGACGTCACTACTGACCCCCCACCAGCCCTGCTGACCCCATTACTGACCCCCCCAGCCCTGGTGCCCCATTACTGCCCCCCAGCCCTGCTGACGTCACTACTGACCCCCACCAGCCCTGCTGACGTCACTACTGACCCCCGACCAGCCCTGCTGACCCCATTACTGACCCTGCTGACCCCACTACTGACCCCCACCAGCACTGCTGACATCACTACTGACCCCCACCAGCCCTGATGACCCCATTACTGACACCAACAAGCCCTGCTGATCCCACTACTCACCCCGACCAGCCCGGCTGACCCCATTACTGACCCTGCTGACCCCACTACTGACCCCCCACCAGCCCTGGTGATGTCACTACTGACCCCCACCAGCCCTGCTGACGTCATTACTGACCCCCACCAGCCCTGCTGATGCCCTGCTGCCCCATTATTGACCCCCACCAGCCCTGCTGACCCCATTACAGACCCCCTCCAGCCCTGATGACGTCACTACTGACCCCCACCAGCCCTGATGACCCATTACTGACCCCCACCAACCCTGCTGACCCCACTACTGACCCCCACCAGCGCTGCTGACCCCACTACTGACCCCCACCAGCCCTGCTGACCCCACAACTGACCCCCACCAGCCCTGCTGACCCCATTACTGACCCCGACCAGCCCTGCTGACCCCACTACTGACCCCCCACCAGCCCTGCTGACGTCACTACTGACCCCCACCAGCCCTGCTGACCCATTACTGACCCCCACCAGCCCTGCTGACCCCACTACTGACCCCCACCAGCCCTGCTGACTCCACTACTGACCCCCACCAGCCCTGGTGATGTCACTACTGACACCCCACCACCCCTGCTAACGTCACTACTGACACCCCACCAGCCCTGCTGACGTCACTACTGACCCCTGACCAGCCCTGCTGATGTCACTACTGACCCCCGACCAGCCCTGCTGATGTACATGTATTTATATAGCGCAAATCACCGACCCGGTATCTAAGCGCTTGCTTAGGGAACCCGTCCTGGTATTCCCCTGTGAGATACCCCGGCAGGGTATCCACAAGGTGAAAGCCAGGCATCCCGCCGCGAGGGGCCGTAGTGGAGATTAAGCAAGCTATTGCCCAGAGTCGCAGAGTGTGACCCCGTGAGTCGAGTAGGCACCGGAGCGAGAATTATCGAGTCCGTGGAATTTTTGAGCCCGAGACCTGCCGAGGCGGGGAAACGAACCCTGGTCCACGGCCGATCTCAGCTTCCGGGTCTGCCGCCTCTAAACACTGAGCCTCTAAACACTGAGCCACGCTTCTCCACTGATGACACTACTGACCCCCACCAGCCCTGGTGACGTCACTACTGACCCTCACCAGCCCTGGTGACCCCATTACTGACCACCCACCAGCCTTGCTGCTGTCACTACTGACCCCCACCATCCCTGCTGACCCCACTACTGACCCCCACCAGCCCTGCTGACTCCACTACTGACCCCCACCAGCCCTGGTGACCCCATTACTGACCACCCACCAGCCTTGCTGCTGTCACTACTGACCCCCACCATCCCTGCTGACCCCACTACTGACCCCCGACCAGCCCTGTTGACCCCACTACTGCACCCCACCAGCCCTGCTAAAGTCACTACTGACACCCCACCAGCCCTGCTAACGTCACTACTGACCCCCGACCAGCCCTGCTGCCCCCATTACTGCCCCCCCCAGCCCTGCTGACGACACTACTGACCCCCACCAGCCCTGGTGATGTCACTATTGACCCCCACCAGCCCCACTGCCCCCATTACTGACCCCCACCAGCCCTGCTGACGTCACTACTGACCCCAACCAGCCCTGCCTCCCCCATTACTGACCCCCAGCCCTGCGGACCCCACTACTGACCCTCGACTAGCCCTGGTGATCCCACTACTGACCCCCACCAGCCCTGGTGACGTCACTACTGACACCCCACCAGCCCTGCTGCCCCCATTACTGACCCCCAGCCCTGCTGACACCACTTCTGACCCCCGACTAGCGCTGGTGACCCCATTACTGACCCCCACCAGCCCTGCTGACATCACTACTGACCCCCACCAGCCCCACTGCCCCCATTACTGCCCCCCACCAGCCCTGCTGACGTCACTACTGACCCCAACCAGCCCTGCTGACGTCACTGCTGACTCCCACCAGCCCTGCTGACACCACTACTGACCCCTGACTAGCGCTGGTGACCCCATTACTGACCCCCACCAGCCCTGCTGACATCACTACTGACCCCCACCAGCCCCACTGCCCCCATTACTGCCCCCCACCAGCCCTGCTGACGTCACTACTGACCCCCCAGCCCTGCTGACGTCACTACTGACCCCCACCATCCGTGCTGACGTCACTACTGACCCCCACCAGCCCTGCTGACATCACTACTGACCCCCGACCAGCCCTGCTGACGTCACTACTGACCCCCACCGGCCCTGCTGACGTCACCACTGACCCCCACCAGCCCCACTGCCCCCATTACTGACCCCCACCAGCCCTGCTGACGTCACTACTGACCCCAACCAGCCCTGCTGACGTCACTGCTGACTCCCACCAGCCATGCTGACGTCACTACTGACCCCCACCATCCGTGCTGACGTCACTACTGACCCCCACCAGCCCTGCTGACGTCACTACTGACCCCCGACCAGCCCTGCTGACGTCACTACTGACCCCCACCAGCCCTGCTGACGTCACCACTGACCCCCGACCAGCCCTGCTGATGTCACCACTGACCCCAACCAGCCCTGCTGACGTCACTGCTGACCCCCACCAGCCCTGCTGACGTCACTGCTGACCCCCATCATCCGTGCTGACGTCACTACTGACCCCCACCAGCCCTGCTGACGTCACTACTGACCCCCGACCAGCCCTGCTGACGTCACTACTGACCCCCGACCAGCCCTGCTGACGTCACTACTGACCCCCGACCAGCCCTGCTGACGTCACTACCGACCCCCACCAGCCCTTCTGACATCACTACTGACCCCTCCTAGCCCTGTTGACCTCACTACTGACCCCCCACCAGCCCTGCTGACCCCATTACTGACCCCCACCAGCCCTGCTGACCCCATTACTGACCCCCTCCAGCCCTGCTGACGTCACTACTGACCTGCACCAGCCCTGCTGACCCATTACTGACCCCCACCAGCCCTTCTGACGTCACTACTGACCCACACCAGCCCTGGTGACCCCATTACTGACCCCCCAGCCCTGCTGACCCCACTACTGACCCCCACCAGTCCTGCTGACGCCACTACTGACCCCCACCAGCCCTGCTAACATCACTACTGACCCCCACCAGCCCTCCTGACATCACTACTGACCCGCACCCGCACCAGCCCTGCTGACGTCACTACTGACCCCGACCAGCCCTGCTGACGTCACTACTGACCCCCACCAGCCCTGCTGACGTCAACACTGACCCCCAACCAGCCCTGCTGACGTCACCACTGACCCCAACCAGCCCTGCTGACGTCACTGCTGACCCCCACCAGCCATGCTGACGTCACTACTGACCCCGACCATCCGTGCTGACGTCACTACTGACCCCCACCAGCCCTGCTGACGTCACTACTGACCCCCGACCAGCCCTGCTGACGTCACTACTGACCCCCACCAGTGACCCCCACCAGTCCTTCTGACGTCACTACTGACCCCCCTAGCCCTGTTGACCTCACTACTGACCCCCCACCAGCCCTGCTGACCCCATTACTGACCCCCACCAGCCCTGCTGACCCCATTACTGACCCCCACCAGCCCTGCTGACCCCATTACTGACCCCCACCAGCCCTGCTGACGTCACTACTGACCCCAACCAGCCCTGCTGACGTCACTGCTGACTCCCACCACCCCTGCTGACACCACTACTGACCCCCGACTAGCGCTGGTGACCCCATTACTGACCCCCACCAGTCCTTCTGACGTCACTACTGACCCCCTAGCCCTGTTGACCTCACTACTGACCCTGCTGACCCCATTACTGACCCCCACCAGCCCTGCTGACCCCATTACTGACCCCCACCAGCCCTGCTGACGTCACTATTGACCCCCACCAGCCCTGCTGACGTCACCACTGACCCCCACCAGCCCTGCTGACGTCACTACTGACCTCCACCAGCCCTGCTGACGTCACTACTGACCCCCCACCAGCCCTGCTGCCCCCATTACTGACCCCCACCAGCCCTGCTGACCCCATTACTGACCCCCACCAGCCCTGCTGACGTCACTATTGACCCCCACCAGCCCTGCTGACGTCACCACTGACCCCCACCAGCCCTGCTGACGTCACTACTGACCTCCACCAGCCCTGCTGACGTCACTACTGACCCCCCACCAGCCCTGCTGCCCCCATTACTGACCCCCACCAGCCCTGCTGCCCCATTACTGACCCCTGACCAGCCCTGCTGACCCCACTACTGCCCCCACCGGCTCTGCTGCCCCCTCTACTGCCCCCCCAGCCCTGCTGCCCCATTACTGACCCCACCAGCCCTGCTGGCATCACTACTTACCTCCACTCCAGCCCTGCTGACGTCACTACTGACCCCCGGCCCTGCTGACGTCACTACTGACCCCCGCTGATGTCACTACTGACCCCCACCAGCCCTGCTGACGTCACTACTGACCCCACCCCGCTGACGTCACTACTGACCCCTACCAGCCCTGCTGACGTCACTACTGACCCCCACTCCAGCCCTGCTGGCGTCACTACTGACCTCCCCAGCCCTGCTGACGTCACTACTGACCCCCACCAGCCCTGCTGACGTCACTACTGACCCCCACCAGCCCTGCGCCCCCATTACTGACCCCACCAGCCCTGCTTCCCCCATTACTGACCTCCACTCCAGCCCTGCTGACGTCACTACTGACCCCCGGCCCTGCTGATGTCACTACTGACCCACACCAGCCCTGGTGACCCCATTACTGACCCCCCAGCCCTGCTGACCCCACTACTGACCCCCACCAGTCCTGCTGACGCCACTACTGACCCCCACCAGCCCTGCTAACATCACTACTAACCCCCACCAGCCCTCCTGACATCACTACTGACCCGCACCAGCCCTGCTGACGTCACTACTGACCCCGACCAGCCCTGCTGACGTCACTACTGACCCCCACCAGCCCTGCTGACGTCACCACTGACCCCCAACCAGCCCTGCTGACGTCACCACTGACCCCAACCAGCCCTGCTGACGTCACTGCTGACCCCCACCAGCCATGCTGACGTCACTACTGACCCCCACCATCCGTGCTGACGTCACTACTGACCCCCACCAGTCCTTCTGACGTCACTACTGACCCCCCTAGCCCTGTTGACCTCACTACTGACCCCCCACCAGCCCTGCTGACCCCATTACTGACCCCCACCAGCCCTGCTGACCCCATTACTGACCCCCACCAGCCCTGCTGACCCCATTACTGACCCCCACCAGCCCTGCTGACGTCACTACTGACTCCCACCAGCCCTGCTGACACCACTACTGACCCCCGACAAGCGCTGGTTACCCCATTACTGACCCCCACCAGTCCTTCTGACGTCACTACTGACCCCCCTAGCCCTGTTGACCTCACTACTGACCCCCACCAGCCCTGCTGACCCCATTACTGACCCCCACCAGCCCTGCTGACCCCATTACTGACCCCCACCAGCCCTGCTGACGTCACTATTGACCCCCACCAGCCCTGCTGACGTCACCACACGTTATAGTTAGGAATTAGCATTTAAAAAACCTTGCAAATTCAATGAAAAAACCATAGGTTTTACACACGTTATAGTTAGGAATTAGCATTTAAAAAACGTAGCAAATTAATTGAAAAAAACATAGGTTTTATATCAGTTATAGTTAGCTGGACAATTTACTCATACAAAACCATCGAAAAACCCACGTTATAGTTAGTTGTACTCACTATAACTGGTGCGCCCGCAAAGCACTGCTAATGACGTCACATATTACATCACTCATGACATAGTCAGTGACATCACTCATGACATCACTGATGACATCTCAAATGACATCACTGATGACATCACTGATGACATCATCCTTGTGAAAGAATGGCAGACCCTCTCTCAGTGTAATATAAGGTTTGATACACACATTGAAAAAATAATCAAAACATTTCAAAACAATGGAGAAACTAATTCCACTTACAACAAGCTATTCGGAAGTTGTAAAATATACATACACATTAACTCATTCACCAACATTTCTATATAGTTACTCATACACATACTCAATCATCATAAATACTCCTTCATCTATACATTTTATTACACAACGAAACTCATCCTTAGAGTTACTCACACACATACTCACACAAGCAAATAAATTATAAAACAACCGTACACTTGCTTACACAGCTATACATACACCACTACTCTTACTTCTACAGAAACGTACACATACTTTTTCACTAAAACAATCACTTATAGGAACAAAAACGTATTTATACAGAAACTCTTACAATCTCTCACTCTCACACATACTTACCTATATGCATCAATTTTTACTTATACAAATTTAAAACATATGTAGTTACTCATAAAGAAATGATTCAGACAGTCATTCACTTACTAACACACCCATACACACACTCATCCACCCATACAGTCCTGCACACATGCTGTCTTCAAAACATATACAAACAGTAAGCCACTCCTTCATTCATATATGCACAAAGTAATACCCCCCACCAAACTTAACAGACACTCTTACTAATACTCAAAAAACGAACTAATAACCCATATAGACAATCATGTAGCTACTCACCAACCCAAGCATTCGTCTATAGATAAAGGGAGACAGTGATACAGATATTTACAACTTTAAACAATAATTGCTAATACATGTATTTAGTAACATACACTTAATAAGTCAGTTATACAATCAATAGAAAAAACCCCATCCATTTAAACACTTATTTAACCGTTTGTTCTTCCATCGATGTTTAGGTATATATATATATATAAAAAAAACAGAAAGACACACATTCACTGGATGATGTCATCAGTGATGTCATCAGTGATGTCATTTGAGATGTCATCAGTGATGTCATGAGTGATGTCACTGACTATGTCATGAGTGATGTAATATGTGACGTCATTAGCAGTGCATGGGAATTTCAATGGTTTTGTATGAGTAAATTGTCCAGCTAACTATAACTGATATAAAACCTATGGTTTTTTCAATGAATTTGCTAGGTTTTTTTAATTGCTAATTCCTAACTATAACGTGTGTAAAACCTATTGTTTTTTCAGTGAATTATATATATATATATATTACCTACTGGCGGTCGCCAGTAGGTAGTTATAGTTAGGATTGATTTCCATAGGGAAATCGCAACATTCTATTTGGAATAACTTTGGCGCCGGTCGAGCAATCGGCCTGAATTTTTCAGCAACTTTGCCTCGCGGTGCTCCGCTCCTTCCCTGAAAGGGGCGATTCGTCAAGCGGGGGCCGAGATAAAGGGGGGGTCCCAAAACGTGTTTTCCCCATGTTAATTTCCATAGGGCGGTCTGTCGCACTTTTAGCTCGAACGGCTGAATGGATTTTCACCAAACTTGGCAAAATTGTAGGGACTGGTAGCCCGATGTGCCTTTGCTATGTCTCAAGATATGTGCTCCAGAGGATTTTGAGTAATTTAGGTTAAAAAAAAATTATATATCTAGAGCCGCGCCCCGGTACGCGTACCGGGGAGCGCTCCGGGCGCGCCACGCGACTTGCGCACGGCAAGCTGATTGGTTCTTGGGTGTCTGTAAACATTCGAAACTGTCCGCAGCGGCCGCCATCTTGTGTCTCGGTAGGATTGAGACACAAGAGGTAGCAAAAATCAAAGGGGGAAATGAGCAAAAGGGGGCAGGGTACACCCCCCCTGACCCCCTAGGTTTGATGTGGGGGCCATAAAAGGGTCCCGCAGGACAAACATTTTTTTTTATTTTTTTCCGATTTTCGCGGGGGGAGCACCCGGTACGCGCACCGGGGAGCATACCGGGGAGCGTACTTTGGTGAAAAATAGTGAAAATAAAAGTGTAAAATAATCATTTTGAGTGATTACAGGTAGGGTAGCTCTGAAAAGAGCTTTTGGGTTCTGTGGCTGTTTTAGGTACGTCCCACACACACCCACACGCACACAAGCCCACACCCCCAAACCCACACACTCCTCACACCCACCTCACACACCCACACTCCCACCTACACCCAAACACCCCACACACCCACACCCACACACACACCTTAAACATCCACATCCCCTCCCACACCCACATACCCCACACACCTATACACCTCATCCCCCCAGACACACACACATACTTACACACCTCACAGACACACCCCGCACATCCCCCACACACACCTCCCCCACCCTCACACATGGGGAAAACTCAGTGAAACACTAAAATAATAATTTAAAGTGCTTAGAGGTAGGGTATCTCTGAATAGAGTTGTTGTGTTGTGTGGGTGATTTAAGTACCAACATGTAGGTACCAATACAGAGTCTTAAATTCAATGTACACCGTTTCCTCTGTAGATAATTTGCATGTTGTTATAGAAGTTATTGTGGTATATGGAATCCATACCATAGACTGTCAGGAAAGCAGAAAGAACATGGAGGCAGGAGATGAAAAAGAGATGTCAAATACACATTGGAGATAATATAGTGGGAGAAAGGAAGTATCTATGAGCAAAATTACTATGTAAAACAAAAAAGTTGCACAGTATACTATAAGTCTGACTTTACATTATAATCAATTTGGTACTAGTTTAAGAATTACATATAAAAATGAATAATGTCTCAAACAATTTTAGAATTATTAAATATACATTTATTTTTGAGATTCATTTTCCAAATTAAATATAACGTCTAACATTTGACTGTCTCCGAAATTTCCTCTTTTTGAGTGAACATAACTTCCAACATTTGACTGTCAGAAACGTCCTCATATTGAATTAACAAATCCACAGATTCTACACATTGTAGAAGTTCATGGTCCCGTGATTCCTCCATGAATTCCAAGTCATTGGGTTCAATGATTTCTTCATTGTTCATCTCTAGGACAATTTCAAAGAAAACGTTTTGTTCTCCTTCCATTTTTGTGCTGAAATTTGCATAAAAAATAAAAATCAGTAGAAATATGGCACTGTTGGGTTTAAGTTCAGACAGGTAGTTTTGATTTTTTAACAGTGAAGTTAACTTTGGGCAGTGTATGGTAACAGGCAGGAAGTAGAAATATAAAAAAGTGCCTGTGAAGAAACGTAAGTAAATTCATAATTATAGCAGAGAAGCCTAAGTCAATCCATAAATATAACAGAGGAGCCTATCTCTATCTATAACTATAGCAGAGGGACAGTAAATAACTATCAGAAAACGTTTTTACAAATTAACTTAAAGTGCCCCTTACAAATTATCAACTTACTTTACAGAGAGGTGAAGAAGACAAAATGCGAAAATCCTTTCAAGATGTACCTCAGGTAGTTGTAGTCAAAATGGCCGTGTTTCCCTCTCATTTTTCATTTATATTCATGTACATAACCAATCAAATGTCAGGAAAAAAAAGTAGAAAATGAAAGTAACATTTTAATTGGTTGTAAATTCTAACACTTCAGATGTGTTTTTGTGAAGTAATTTACCTCAGGGTATTTAGAGAGGTCTACAGGCTAAATGGCTCAATGGAATTTCATCGAATTTGGGAAAATGGTAGGGATTGGTATGTAGTATGAGCTATTCTATATTTGGTGAAAGTGTCTCCAGTGGTTTTTATGTAAATTAACTGTTAACATTTTTTTAGAGCGCTTCCCGGTGCGAGCCCCGGTACGCGTACCGGCAGCGCTATGGCAGTCCTCCATTTTGTTTTTGGTAGATTTAAGACAGAAAATGGAGGACAAACAACATTGGGAATGAGTATAAGGGGGCACGGTAGGCACTCCCTGACCCCCTAGGTTTTCTGAGGTGGTTTTAGGAGGCCAATATAGGGTAAAAAAAAAAAAAAATTCGCGGGGTGAGCGCCCGGTATGCGCACCGGGAAGCGTACCGGGGAGCGTACTATGGTGAAAAATAGTGAAAAAAGTTAGAAAAAGATAATCATTTGGAGTGATCAGAGATAGGGTAGCCCTGAAAAGGGCTTTTGGGTTCTGTGGCTGATTTAGGTACCTACAAGTAGGTACCAATGCACAGTCTTAAATTCAGGAGGAATATTCTATTCCCCTCATCTGAAAAGTGCACACCATCTCCCCTGTAGATATCTTGCATGTTGTAACACAAGTTATTATTGTATATTGAACCCATTCCATAGTCTCTCATGTAAGCAGAAACAGATTTATTCACATGTTTCCGTGCTTTCTCAAATTGTGGACAAAATTGATTGGACCACTTCCATTTCTGTCTTTGGCATATATTGGAATGTACCAAGGCAGTTTGAGGAAAAAGTGCCATCAATTGATCAAAGGCGTCCTTTAAAAGCATTTCCAGACCTACCCCAGTCAAAGTGCCCAAGTCATTTCCTCCACAGTGCACAATTAAAAGGTCAGGGTGTGGCAAATGCAAAAAGGTTTTCACCAATGGTATCAATTGGTGACATTTCAATCCTCTCTGGCCAATCCATTTAATCTTCACATTTGGTAAGTCAAGGTTGTGAACATTTCTGGTAGCTGCATACCTTTGAGCCCAGTGGATATAGCTATGTCCAATAATCCAGACAGAATACATGGTGAGAGGAGATTCTGATGCAGTCAGATGAAGTGTGGAAAAGAAATGGCAGTTGGAACAATAGGAGTTTGCAAAAAAAAAACCTGTGGAGTTTCAGTGCTCTTGATTGGTAGAATGAGATAGTTGAAAACTGAAAGTTAGGGTGCATGGTTGTGTTCTGTGTAAGAAGTAATTTGAATGGTTAAAAAAAAGTCATTTAAAGAAACCTTGCACCAGAAAAGCTGGTGTATTCGCAGGTCAAACATCCTTGCTGAGGTGATTTGCAACATTGTAGAATACACTTTTAACCCTGGGAGCTCAGTGAGGAGGGAGTTGCTATGGTAACAGGTAGAAAGGGCTGAGGGGGGGAAGGGTGTTGGTTTGAAAATACAGAGGGAAGAGTTTTGATTGGTTACCATGAGCAATATGTGTGTAGAATTATAGGTTTTCTGTGCCTTTATGGTTTGCAGTGCTTGGAGAACATACATTTTGCTCTGCTAAAGAAATATTGGTGTGTGTATCTGACACTGTTCTGAATCTCCTAAAATATTTGTAAAGGTGAGTTATGATTCATTTAATATACATAGAGACTTGTATACTCTATGGAGAAGATTTGGAAGCAAATTGTGGTTTTTTAATGTTGCTTTGTGTCATGCTTTTTGATAATGCTTGGTAAAACGTTTTTACTGCATAGAGTAATTGTATTTTGTAAAATTGTGAAGTTTTAGTAGTGACATGGAATGCTTCTACACAGGACCTGTGCTGTGTTTTTTAAATGTGATGTCAAAAACAATTTTGGAAAAAATGAATGGCTTTTACATTTTTTTAAAGGAATAAAGAATGTGTGCATGTTTAAAGTAATTCATTTGACTCTTTACAATGATGTTGCCTGTGTTAACTCAGTGTAGGAAGCATATTGAGTTTGTTTGCATAGAGGAATTGTATTTTGTAAAATTGCGAAGCTCCATGTGAAAGCTTTTGCCTCAGTCTTATCCCTACTGTGAGGCAGATGGTTGTACATAGGATCTGTGCTGTGTTTCCTAAATGTGATGTCAAAAACGATTTTGGAGAAAATGAATGGTTTTTAAATTTTTGAGTATAATGTGACGCAGAGGTTTAAAAGGTGACGCATCTACCTACATGCGTCACTTTTTAAATATGGGGCAAAAAGGTACATGTTTGGGCTTTCCTGGGGAGCGTAGGTGGTGAGGCTTGTATCTAAGAGTGCAGTGGACTAGGCTTCATGAAGCCTATCCCCATCTGCATTCTTAGACACAGGTGTCAATTTGACTCTTTACAATGATGTTACCTGTGTTAAGTCAGTGTAGGCAGCATATTGAGTTTGTTTGCATAGAGGAATTGTATTTTGTAAAATTGTGAAGCTCCATGTGAAAGCGTTTGCCTCAGTCTTATCCCTGCTGACGCATCTACCTACATGCGTCACTTTTTAAATATGGTGCAACAAGGCACATGTTTTATGACGCCAATGCGTCACAAAAAGTGACGCATCAGTAGTGCAAAACTGACGCATGGCTTTATAAATGAGGATCAATTGTGTCATCTGTGTTACCTGAGATTAGGAAATAGATTGTGTAGATGAGGTGAGACATGTCCAGAGGGACAGAGGAGGAGAGGTTTATGATCAAGACTGTAGTGGGAGAGAGGCCTTTCTCGGGAAGCATAGGTGGTGAAGCCTGTGTATAAGAGTGCAGTGGACTTAGACATAGGTCTCATCTTCTTTGTACTTGTGGACAGAGCTCTCTTCCACTATACTCTTCAATACAGGCCTCACCTTTTGTGCACCCCTGGAGAATCCTCACCTGATCTGTAACCCTGTATAGATCGTTTGCTTTTTGTCATTGCTTTGTTGTTTGGTAATAGTGGTCTATAATGTGCTATTTTTTTCTTTAACACAGATTGAAATCCAGATTGGAAGAGTAAACAAAAATGCCCACAAGGGAAAGGAAAAGAAAAGAATGTAACCGCCAAAAATCAAAAACAACAATGGAATTACAGCACTCTTCCACAACAAATACTTCAAAAAACAGGAACCAAGCTCCTGGTAAGACAACTAAGTCTTTTATTCGGAACATATGTACTTTAAAAAAAAAAAATGGACAGTATGTAGAAAAAGAGAATGACAGAGTAAATTTGAAAAGGAAGGAGAGAACCTCAAAGAATCCTACAACTGGAGCAGGAGAGAATAATATGTATAGGAATAGAAGGCAGAATCAGTTTAGAGACATTCGTAAACGAATGTTTCGCAATAGGGTGGTTTTAAATGTGTTAAAAAACATTAGGAAAGGTAAACAGAGAGCTGCTTTTTATAAGAAAAAGAAAAGTGTAGAGAAGATTGTTGATCAGGCTTTTGAAGTTAAGAAAAAATTATTTATTTTAGTAATCAATAGAATTAGGACACTTAACAAGACAATTGATGTTTTCAAATCAAACATTAGATGGAAAAGAGTAATTAGTCGGACTAATTTTTGTAAAGTTTTTTCGGGAGAATGGATGCACAATTCAAGTTGTGAGCCATTTTTTAATGAGGAGAGTTACTTCCAGGATAATGATTTAGTGCATGCAGTTGACACCAGTGGTCGAGCGTATGAAGTGAAAGACGGTTGTCCGAGGGAAAAAGAGAAACTTGTGCCTAGAGAACTAGAAGAGGTGTTAACTGATGAAGTTTTAGGGAGACGTACTAAGGGTCCAGTGTACACTTGGAAGTGTAGTAGTATTTGTAGTGTGCGACAGGAATCAATTGATTTGTTTTGTAATTTCTTACGTACATATAGTAAGAAAAGTCTAAAGCAGAAAGTGAAGTTGTTGCAAGACTTAGATCCTTGCAGAGTGAGAGAAATCACAGGTTTGCAAGGCCATTCACTGGCTTGTCTTTCTAGAAAAGTCTGTCAGAGTGTTTTTCATCATTTTAGGATGTTAGCAGTGCATCATACCAAAATGAGGAAATTTGTGAGAATGTTGTATTATGTAAAAAGTCCAGCACTTAAGCTTAAACAATTAAACAGTGCTCTTTTGCATGGAACTGAATTAGATGTGAAGAAGATTTGTGAAGAAATTGAGATTTGTTATTTTGGTGAAAAAGAGGACAGTGTAGAAATTGAGACAGCAATTCAAGGTAATGTGGAAGACAATGTACAGATTTCAAATACAGAAAAGTTTGAGCAGGAAATTAGCAGGTTTAAGGTGAAATCAAGTGAAAGGCCGAAATGTTACTTGTGTGTGTTGTCGACGAAGTCATTATAAGCATCAAACTAGATTAGTTGATTTATATGTAAATAGTGAAAAGATGAATAATTATGAGTGGAAAGATTTTGCAACTTATTTGTGGGTGGAGAATTGTTTTGATTTGAGTTCTGATCAGCATATTTGTAAATATTGTTATGAAAAATTAAATCAAAACAGAATGCCTGCTAGAGCTGTTCATAATAATCTGGAGTTGGTAGACATTCCCCGTGAATTGATGGATTTAAATACATATGAGTCTATTTTGATTCAATGTGTCCATCCTTTTCAGGCAATTGTTCGCATGGAGCCTAAGATAGGGAAATTGCCTCCTACAGATTTGCAGAGAGGATTAAAGGGAAGAGTTGCTTATTTGCCCCTAGATTTAAAAAAAATATATTGATACAATTGGTATAGAAAAAGTAGAAGAGGAACCTTTAGTTATTCTAGTTAATGGGGTTCCAACAAAGAGTAAACAATTCTGGCAAGATTTAGTGGATGTTAGGAAAGTCAAAAAGGCAACGTTGTATTTAGTCAAAAACAATAAGTATTACAAAGATGTATGTGTTGCAGCAGAGGAAACAGCTGCAGATGAAGACAGTGATTGTTCAGGCGGCCAAATTGAAAAAGTTGGTGTGTCAAAAGTGAAGAAATATATGAACATTATACTGTTCATCCTTTGCATTCCAAAGAAGTAATGGGAAATGCAATTGAATTGTTTCAAATGAAAGCAGCAAAAGGAAGTCCCATTAGTGTATGGGAAGAAAGTTTGGAAGCTTGTTGTTTTCCACAGCTATTTCCAACAGGTCGAGGTGGACGATATGACGATCGACCACTTCAAATTCCTGCATCTGAATATCGAACTGTAAGATTATATGCTGAAGATGCAAGGTTTCGTCAATGCATTCCCTATTTGTTTCATTTACTGTATGAAAGTGACTTGTCTGGGCTTTCTTATGCAAAAAACCATATACTGAAAAGTGGAACACATCTGCAAAATGTTTCGGCGAGGGACTTTATGGAGAAAGTGAATCTGCAAGATAATATTTTAGAATCTCATCTAATCAATCTCATGGCATGTCAGCGTGGTACAAACGAGTATTGGTACCGTCACCATGGGGAATTGAAATGTATGCTAAGAAACTTAGGAACTAGTACATGGTTCCTCACTCTTAGCTGTGCCGAGTATGCATGGGAGGACTTACTTCAATTTCTACGAGAGGCAAATGCAAATATACAAAATATAGAATTCAAAACACCTGGAGAACTGTGTTCTTTGGATCCAGTGAATGTATGCAGATATTTCAATCATAGATTTGAAGCTATGAAGTCTTTTATTACCAACAAAAAAAATCCTCCCCTTGGAGAGGTTTTGGATTTCTTTTGGAGAAAGGAGTATCAAGCGAGAGGTGCTACTCACATACATATGTTGTTATGGATTAAAGATGCACCCAAATTTGGAACAGATTCGGATGAGACAGTGATGAGCTTCATTGAAGAGTATTCAACATGTGCTGTTCCAAAAACTACCGAAGAAAACAATTTAAGGGAACAAGTTTTACGCTTTCAATCCCATCGTTGTGGAAAGTACTGTTGTCGAAAATTCAGAAACAAGGACAAGTTCTACACAAAATGTCGTTTCGGCTTTCCACGACCAGTGATTTCTAAAGGAAGAGTAAATAATTTGATGTCTTCTCTGCGACATACTGTGACGAGAAAATCACCAAAAAATACATACAATTTCAAAAGAAACGAAGAGTCCAAGTACATCAACGACTACAATCCAGTGATTTTGTCCATGTGGAATGCTAACATGGATATTCAATTCGTTGCTGACAACTCTATTGCTGTGGCTCGATATGTGACGTCTTACATCACAAAAAAAGAAAAGACAGAACTGAAGGAAATGTGGGAGGACATTTCACATGAAAAGAGCCTAAGCAAGAAATTATACAGTTACAGTCTGAAGATGTTGTCGCATCGAGAAATTGGAGCATATGAATGTTCTGATCGATTGTCGTCAGCAATTTTCTATGCGAAATCTAGAACCATCATTTGGGTAAGTCTAGGTCTTGCTGCAACACCAAACCGAGTTTTGAAATCTGTACAAGAGATAGAGTATTTGGCGGAGAAAGAACCAGAAAGTACAGATATTTTGAAGATAAACATGTTGGATACATACTATCCAAATAGAAGTCCTCATCTTGAGAACGCTTGTCACTATGAAGTTCTGTAAAGATATATTTATAAGAGGAACATCAGAGAAGATATCAATAATGGAATATATGGAATCATTGGATGTGAACGATGTCTAGAGAAACAGAAAAAAGGTCATTTGATTAATCATCGAAAATTGAGTTGTGAAAATCCAGACAAAAGAGAATTTTACTATTTGGCTCTTTTGCAACTCTTTAAACCATGGCGAGAAGAAGAGGAACTACTTGGAGATTTTCTCTGTTATGAAGACTCTTTTAATGCTACGAAGGATACCATAGAATGTCCTGTTTTTCCAAATTATCTGCAAATGTTGAATGAAGAAATAGAGCAAGAATCAACAATTGCTGCAGAGATTGCGAGAGACAGTTCTCAAGGCAGTCAGAGTTCTGCTTCATTGAGTCAGGATCCACTAGGAGGACCAATTATCCAAAATGAAGCTGCCACTGCCATGGATGAAGTGGAAAGAGCTATGGAGCAAGCTCAAGAGGATGTAATTAATTTAGAAGATTTGGTGAAACAATTAAACCTTGAGCAGAAACAGATATATGACGAAGTCACAGAACAGGTTGAACATGGATTGAGTCATGAGAAGAAAGAGTGCTCATGTACATCATTTAAGCATGTCCGACTGTACGTGAGTGGAGAAGCAGGAACTGGAAAAAGTTTTCTGATTAAAGCAATTGCATCTTATCTGCAGAAAAGGACTGAATCACCGCTGTCTTGTGTTGTTACCGCTCTAACTGGGCTGGCAGCACATAATATTAAAGGGATTTCTTTACATCGTTTACTGATGCTGCCAGTGGAGCATGATAACAAATTGCAATATCACAAGCTATCTGGAGATGTGTGTTCCGAAGTTTCAAGAGTCCTGAAGAAAATGAAACTTCTTATCATTGATGAAGTAAGCATGGTGTCAAATATAATGCTTGCTTTTGTGCATTTGAGAATGCAAGAAATTCTTAGAACAGACTATGATGTTTTATTTGGAGGAAAACATATTATTGTTTTTGGAGATCTTCTGCGGTTGACTCCACTGAAAGGACAACCTGTGTTCAAAATGCTCACGCATGAAGATACCAGGAAGTGCCTAGGAAGCATTGGAAACGTTAATATATGGTTAAACTTCAAATATGCAGAACTGCTTCAAAATATGCGGCAGGCAAAGGATGAAGATTATAAAAATATTTTACAAGATGTAAGAGTAGGAAAAATAAGTCAGCAAGGGAAAGAAGCTTTACATGGACGGTTAATTTCAAATTTGTACCCAAATGAAAACATTCTTCCAGAGAATATTTTTAAGAAAATTAACGAGACGAAATCTGCCATATGTTTGATGCCAACTCTGAAAAAATGTTCCATTTGCAACAAAATGTTAAATTTAGAAAATGAAGAGATAGTGAAACTGGAAGCTACAGATAAAATAGAGCATATGGGAGCAACAATTGTTTTGTCTGAAAATTTGAAATCAAAATTGGATTCATTAGAGAAGAGTATATCTAAAACTGCTGGTTTTGAAAAGACTCTGAATGTGTGTTTGAATTGTCGTGTCATTTTGAGAAGGAATTTGAATGTTGAAAGATGTCTGGTAAATGGAGCAATGGGTCATGTTGTTGGTTTTGTGAATTACAAAAATAGAGATGGAATTGAAATTTTAAAAATTTAATTTGATGTCATTGATGAAATAGAACAAATTTGTCGTTGTTCAGCTAGATTTTTGCTCGTGAAAGACTTATATGTTCGCCAAAAACAGTTTCCTATTTGTTTGGCATATGCAGTGACAATTCATAAATCTCAAGGTTTAAGTGTAGATAGTGCTTTGGTGAACATTGGAAGTTCTGTGTTTAAAGAGGGTATGGCATATGTGGCATTATCACGAGTCAGAACTTTATCAGGATTGTACTTGATTGAGTGTGATGAAACAAAGATTTGTGCAGATCTAGATTGTGTTAAAGAATACAATAGGTTAAGAAGAGAGTATGCTCCACATTTGCCTCAATATCCTCTGATTGAAAAACGTGTGGTAGGCCTAAAAAGAATAAATGAGAGTAATTGCAGTGAGGTAGTAGCAAAAAGACAAAAAGTAGATGAAACTGTAATTGTAAGCAGAAGAAAAAAGGATTCTGTTGAGGATGTTGTTGGATTTCAGTTTGAAAACAGTTCTGGTGTCAACTGCTATGCTAATGTAGTAGTTAATGTTGTTTTTTTTCTTCAAAATTTACAAAAACAGATTGTCGAAAATCAGGAACAAACATTGTGCTGTTTATTGAATTCTGTGTTAGAGAAATGTAGTAGTGATAGAGGAAAAATAGAAAGTGTTTCAGAAATTAGGAATCTTGTAGACATATGTTCAGGTCAAAATCAATTTTCACAGATAATTCAGCAGGATTGTCAGGAATTTTTAATGTATATGTTTGATGTATTGGAAGATGAAGGAGTAGATATAAAAAATCTTTTTAACCTTTCTTATCAATGGCAACATGACTGTGATAACTGTGCTTCATCAAGTACTACTACAATAGACTCTGAAAGATTTATATATTTGACTTTACCAGACTGCAAATCTGTGCCTTTTAATAATCTAGTTAAAGCAGCTGATCACAATATGGTGTGTACCCAATGCAAGTCTACAATGCTGTCCACATTATTTCTACAAAGTTATGGTCACTATGTCATTTTAATGTTCCAACGATGTAGACCTGATGGAACTAAATTGACAACTTCTATTAAAAATTTCGTGGCATCTCAGTTATCGATATCAGGAAGAACCTTTGCAACTGTAGCTATTATTTTTCATGATGGTCCTTCTACAACATCGGGGCATTACACATGCTATTTAAAAACTTCTAAAGGTTGGACCCAATGTAACAACACTCATTTGACTTTCAAACAACGTTTGCCTTTTGGCTTTATAAATTCATACAGAGTGTTTTTACAGCCAAAATTTAGGTGAAAGTAATTGGCTACTGAAGACGGGAGCAGTTAATAAAGCTGATTTTGCTGTTTAAAACTATATTCTGAGTAAAAGTGATCCAGGCAATATAAAAAGTTGACTTGTCATATAGGTATTGTAAGTGGATCTCATAGTATTTGATGTTAGTATGTTACAAAATGATGAACATGAGTGAGTCAGAGATGGTTTTACAAATACTTAAATATTGTGAAAATGTTGTAGAGCCTTTCTTTCACAACATCGGGAAAAAGTTAATTTCAGAGTGCCTTAGAATTAATTTGTACATATACTCATACATCTGACACTATTTGGCCAAATGGAAAGGTGCAGGAATGAGTAAAGAGTCATGACTGAAAAAAGGAGTATATGAAAATATTGAAAATATTTCAGATGTTCTTGGAGCTTTTCTTCTAGAAAGTCGATTAAATGGATTTTTAAGTGAACAGCAAAGTACTTTCCAACGAGAAAAGGACCTCCATGATACAGTATTTGGCCTCAAGGAAAAGTAAGTCAATCTAACTTTAGCGTACATTTGTCATTTGTCAGTATTTAAGGCTTTTTTGAAAACACAATCTTTTAGATTGTGTTTTTTTTCCCGCTGTCATTTAATGAGTAATTTGAACTCACTGTTTTAAGTGAAATTCAATATATTCTGAGAACAGCAAAAATAAACTTTGTAACATGTTGTACAAGTTATTTTATACTTTGGATTGTGTAAATTAAATTGTATTCCCATTCTCTGACACTTATTTTCCTTTTTCCATCCTCTTTCAGCTCTTTTTAGTCACTTATAATGTCTTTCTCTCACTCTCTGTAACCCCCGTTCCCTTACTCCACTTCTTTGACAACCCCTCATTCTCATTTCAACTGTGTGTATCCCGTCTCTCCGTTGCATAACTTTTCAGCTTTCAGTCTCTCTGCTTTACTTCTCTTTTCCGTATTTTCCTCCTTTGCTCTTTTAGTAATTCCTGTTTACTCACTCAGCAGTATTATTGCACTCTATCACTCTAAATCACCCACTCTCCCTAGCTTATCTTTGTTTGCTCCTTACTTTTGACCTCTTCTTCCTATTTTTCGTTCACTACTTCTATGTCCTCAGTGTCTCACTCTACTTGTGTTATTTTCACTTGTGTTTATCTACCTTCTATCACTTCTTTTAACAACAACTTCACTGCTCCTCTCTCATCGTTCTTTATCCCATTTCTTTTACTCTGGTTCCATTACTATCCCTCATTTCCTTTCTTTCAATGTCCTTCGCTTTACTTTCATCACCAAATTATTTTTTCTCAGTACCACTGTTTTAGTCGTCTTCTCCTCTCTTTCCTTCTTTTTGCTCACTTACTCATTTCCTTTTCTCACTTATTGTACTCCACCTCACTCAGTTTTTCTCTTAGTGTGTCTACCTTATAACTTCCTCAGTCCATTTTCCTCAATCGTTGTATATTATCCTGTCTCCCTTCATCCTTTCACTCTATGACTGTTCTTCATTTACTCTCAGTTATCTTCTATTCCTCATTCTTCTAAATGCATCCTTAATTAGACTGTTTTCTGTCTCAGTCATTATCTTTTTACTTACTTCTGTTTCCTGATTTAGTTTTGCTAACTCACATTGTTTTAGTATCTTTCTTACATTCAGTTCATTTCTCTGTTCTTCTCTCTCTTTTTGTCAGTGAATCTATATGCCTTACTCTTTGTAATTTCCTCTTCTTCTATTTCTTTTTCTCTCTTTTTGTCCTTCTACCCTGTTTTATTTCCCTTTCTGTGTTCTTCACTCTAACTTCATTTCTAAATAGAGTGTTATGATTTTTAACCTCTTCATTTGTATCTTTTAATTTAAAATACATATTTTACTAATTATAACATATTTTTTCTTCTCTCTTTCACAGATACAAAGTGTAGTTAAAAAAATTAATTAAAGTTGTATTTATTATATGGTAAGTATGACTAAAAAAATGTAGTTTGTCATCACCCTTTTGTTTAAGCTCACTAACATTTTCTCAATCTACCACACTCCTGTGTCTTTACTCTGCTTCCCTCACTTATTCTTATTCTACATGTTTACTCCCCTTTTCCGATTTCCCATCTCATATTCAACTTCTTTCAATCCCTTTTCTTTACTTCACTTATCCTCTAATCCCTTCCTTTGCTTCTTCACTCATTCTCTTTTTCTTAATTATTTACCTTACTCCTACACATACACCTCATCCCCCTTCCAACACATACACACACCTGTAACATACACCCCACACACACCACACACATACCTCATACACAGAAAAATCCTCCCACACACACTCCTCAAACACACACACACATTCCATACAAACACATACATCGCACATATTTACACCCACAGTCATACACTCCTCACACATATTTCACACACCCTCACCTCCACCCACACCGAAACACCCCACACAGCCACATCCACAGACACACCTTACACACCCACACTGCGACCTACACCCACTGACTCCCTATAAGTCACACACACTGCATTACTTATCTTTTTTTGCTGTTTTACTCAAGCCCATTCAGGTACTGTTTCCTTTACTCTCTTTGTCCTTTCTCTTTGTCACTCCACATGTGTTTTCGTAATTCAATTTTTCTTCCTCTTTCACCCCTATTTACTTATACTACCTGGTCTTTACTCACTTTCCCTCATTGTTCTTTATTTATCGTGATTCAGCCACTACCCTTCATTCTCCATTTTTTACTGTCTTTTCTTTTTCTTTTAACAGCCAATCACAGTCTCACACTATCTCTACTTTAGTGTTCTTCCTCTCTCTTCCTTTCTTTCGCTCCTTTAGTCATTTTACTTTTTTCACTTTCATCCAATTACACCTTCTCTATTTTTTACTATGTAATAAACAATCCCTCTGTGGTCATCTTGTAGTTCTTTTTCTCTTAACATAACTCTGTTTGTGTCCTTTCCTCATGCTAACTGCTTCATTAATTATTTTTTTTTTTTTTGCTGGGGCGCGCCCCGGTACGCGTACCCTAAGGACATTGCGCTTACCCGTGCGTTCACCGGTACGCGCCCCGGGAGCGCCCCGGGGTAAAAAAAATAAAAATAAATTGACATAATTATACAATATAAAATTCGCTTTAAAATTTATTATTTTTTATAACTATAAAGATTTGCTATTAAAAAAACATTGAAATTCACTGAAAAAAACATAGGTTTCACACCAGTTATAGTTAGGAATTAGCATTTAAAAAACCTATTAAATTCACTGAAAAAACCATAGGTTTCACACCAGTTATAGTTAGCTGGAAATTTTACTCGCATAAAACCATTGAAATTCTCACGTTATAGTTAGTTGGACTCACTATAACTTGCGCGTGCAATGCACTGCTGATGACGTCACATATTACATCACTCATGACATGGTCAGTGACATCACTCATGACATCACTGATGAGACCATCCTTGTGACAGAGCGACAGACCTCCTTTCACGGTAATGTAACCCTGGAAACACATATTCCAAAATAGAAACTAACATTTTCAAAAAAATGGAGATACCCATACCAGTTACAACAACCAATTCAATAATTATACCATGTATATACACATCCACTCATTGACCAACAGTTCTATATAGTCACTCATACATATACTCACTCATCATATGTAGTGATACACCTATACATCCTGTTACACACCGCCAGTCATCCAAAAGATACTCTCACACATACTCACACATGCAAATAAACTATTGAACATCTATTTATTTGCATATACAGCTATACACACACTACCACCTTACTTTTAAAGAAACTTACACATACTTACTCTCTTAAACAATCACTTATAGAAACACATACTAATTTAAATAGGAACTCTTACAATCTCTTACTCTCACATATACTCACTTATATACAACAATATTCACATATACTAGATTTAAACTTATGTAGTTACTGATAAAGAAACTAGTGAGACACTCATTCACTCAGTAACATACACATATACACAGTCATCCACCCATACAGTCCTGCAAATATGCTGTCTTCAAAACACATACAAAGAGAGAGTCAGTCATTCATGCATCTATGTGCTAAGTAATACCCCCACCAAACCATACAAACACTCATACTGATACTAAGAAAACCATCTAATAATCCATATACAAACACATGTAGCTACTCACCAACCCATGCAGCCACTTATACACAAAGTGAAACACTAATACATATATTTAAATATTTAAACATTAGTCTCTAATATATGTATTCACTAAGATACACTTAATAAACCAGTTAACCAATCAATTTTTTTTAAAAAACCATCCATGTAAACACTTATTTAAACATTTATTCTTCCATCAACTTTTATATATACATATATAACACATATTTATTTTTTAAAAAGAGACACATTCACTGGATGGTGTCATCAGTGATGTCATGAGTGATGTCACTGACCATGTCATGAGTGATGTAATATGTGACGTCATCAGCAGTGCATTGCACGCGCAAGTTATAGTGAGTCCAACTAACTATAACGTGGGAATTTCAATGGTTTTATGCGAGTGAAATTTCCAGCTAACTATAACTGGTGTGAAACCTATCGTTTTTTCAGTGAATTTAATAGGTTTTTTAAATGCTAATTCCTAACTATAACTGGTGTGAAACCTATGGTTTTTTTTGTGAATATATATATATATATTCTCTGTACTTATATCAGCAAATGGAACAGTATATTGGCGATAGTGTGTTTTCACTGTTTACTATATGTCACATGATTATGGTGGACGCCACCCGGGGGCGGTGTCAATATCACTGCATCAACCTATAAAAAAGCATAATGATTTAAAACATGTTGCAGCGTGACCAAGGGCTTTTTGCTCGAAACGCGTCGCTGGTTCTGTTCTAAAATAAAAATTACCATCTTGCTGACTCTGTTGGTCCGGTCCTCATTCTTTTGCTGGCGTGGAGGCGGTGTCTGCGAGCGCAGAGCAAGCTGAGGAGGAGCTTCGTCTTCATATGCTGACGGAAGTTGATTTGCTTCCGTAACGGACCCCTTCGTCGTAAGCTGATAGCTGTTTCAAATCGACTTTTTTGACTCTCGTATGGGAATTACAGCAGCTGTCCCTGGATGCACTGAGACCCGGCCGTTTTGGTTTTGGCGGTTGTGAGCAGCCCCGAGGATTCGCGTCGGAGGACGTGGTACGCGGAGCAGTTCCTGCCATTTACCAACGGTGAGTGCGTTTCAAATGCAATGCCATCCGGTGACGAAGTAATCGAGCAGCGGTAGAAAAAAACGAGACTTACGGGTGCTCGTAATCACTGATCATTGTAAACGAACAGAACCGTTATCAACATGAATGAAAATGAGATTGATAAACAGCGGGAAGAAGCTGCCTTATCACTTTTTGTCACTACCAACACAACTTCCAATTGCAGCAAAGAACAAACGCAAAGCGATAATGGCAATTCACAAACAAAAGATTTGAAACATCTGTTTAAGGAACTAGTGAAATTACGTAAGGCAGAATGCACAAAATGGTGGGAACACAAATCCCTCAGCAAATATGAAGAGGTGGGTCGGGTGCCCCGAGGACTGAGAATTTTACTGGCCCCCAGTTTTGATAACCCGGACCCAGCCATGTTGCAAAAATGGGGGGAAAGCAACTTGGCTGCATCGATGAATTTAGTTTGCATATTAATTGAATTTGCTGTTAGTGATCGTGCTAAATTGTTGGAACAGATTAAAACACTAGAACTGGAAATTGATGCTTGCCAAAATGCGGTGGAAATAAAAAAACTCACAGATAATATGAATGAGCAACTTCACAAACATGAAGAAAAAATAAAGGCTCGTAAAGCATCCAAGTTTACTCGGGATGCAGATGATTACCGCTTGGGCAGGATCTTCACATTTTCCAGGAAGTATAATACAGCCAAAAGACAGGCGTATACCAACAGGAAGAACGCTTTTGCATCCAAAACCAGTAATGGGATGGCATCAACTAACTCTGATCCAACGGCATCTAGTGCGTCTTGCACTGAGGGAGTGGCACATCAAACGGACTCATCGGTCACGAGTGCATCCAGCCTAGAATCTTTGTCTTCGGGTTCAGCTAGTTCTGATTTAAACTTAACCGGACTGGAAACACTAAATCTCCAGCAGGAAATGGACTTTGTAGTAAAGGAGAGGCTCCAAACCCTGAGATCGTGGCAACACAATCCACAAACAAACAAAGGAGAAACAAACGTAGGAAGGAACAACGGCGCAGAAGGAAGCAGCGCCGGTTTGCAGACACAGCAACAGAAAAAGAAAAAAACATGGGGGAAACGACGATAAGCGACAACACCATCATTAATCTTTCCAATGTTGTTCTTGACAAAGCAGAGGAGCAATTACTCACATTGGGCTTGAGTTATTCACCGATACAAAATTTCAACTATACCATGACTAGAGTTGATCTTTTCTGCTTCATAAGGAAACTAAAACTAAAAAAACATTTCACCTTACAATCAGCCAAAGATTCCGATGATCAGAATGACGATACAAGAGTAAATGTATTTGGAGAACCAGGGTTGTTATTGGCATCAGACACACATGTTTTCCTTGATGCCAATGATTTACTCAACTCAAACAATAATGCGGAATCTGATTCTATTGACACAACCCAGAATCGCTTAAGGCAAGTCCCCATCCTTCCTAAAGGAGCTGGTTTAAGTCCTTTCCACAGCAAATCAAAATTCATACCTTTAATGCCAAAAGACGCTATTGACATTTTTCACGACTGCGTTACTAATGACATCAAGAAATTGTATACCCAAACCAACAACAAACGACGCAAAAAAGAGACTTATAGAAAAATTGCCTATGAAAAGCTGATGAAGAAATTAGATAACAACCCTGATATAGTGATCAAGAAATCGGACAAGGGGGGTAATCTGGTAATTTGGCCTAAAAAAGCTTATATTGCGGAAGCCAATCGCCAACTTGATGACCCCCTCTGTTATGCTAAAAGTACACAAAAAGAATATGAAAAAGCCACATCTAAGCTACACAAGTCTTTAAGCCAATGGAAAAGGGAGGGACTAATATCATCTGAAGAATACAAATTCATGTATGTTAATTTTCCCATCTTGCCTTCCCTTTACCTTATCCCGAAGGTACACAAGGCCGTGCAACCACTTCCAGGCAGGCCAATTGTGTCTGCCATTGGCAGTGCAGGGGAAAAAGTTGGAGAGTATGTTGACTTTTTCCTCCAAGACTTTGTTAAACAACTCCCCAGCTTTACTCGTGATACCAGTGATTTTTTAACCAAAATAGCTGAAATAACATGGGAGAGTGATATGTGGCTCATTTCATTGGATGTCGAATCGCTGTACACCAGCATAGATCACGCACAAGGTTTATTAGCCGTACAACACTACCTCTCTAGCAGACCCATCCAATATTATGAACACAATAAGGTGATTGTAGGCCTTATAGAATGGTGCCTTAACAACAACTTCTTTTCCTTTGGTAAGGAGATTTATAGGCAACTTAGGGGTGTAGCGATGGGGGCCTGCTTCTCTCCCAGCTATGCGTGCTTGCACGTTGGTTGGTGGGAGGAGCAGGTCCTCATGGTGCGCCATAAAATATTGATGGAGAATCATGTTAGGTGTTTTTTAAGGTACATCGATGATGTTTTCATCGTTTGGAAGGGTAGCAAAGAGGAAGCATTGTCTTTTATTCATGACATCAATGACAATGCGGTGAATCTTAACTTCACGGCCCACATTCATAAAACTCGCATCCAATTTTTGGATGTTGAGGTATATGTCTCCGATGGAACTCTCAACACCACCCTTCATAGGAAACAGACCGCAGGCAATGCTACATTGCATGCAACGAGTATGCATCCCAGACATACGATCTCTGGAATCCCCTATGGGGAAATCCTCAGGTTAAAGAGAATTTGCAGTTCCTCTTCTGACTTTGATGACTGCTTAAAACAACTTCTCAACAGATTGAGAGCTAGAGGGTACTCTGAGCATATATTAAATGCGGCAGTTACCAAATCCCTTTCAAGATCTAGGGAGAGTCTTTTCCCAGTATCTACCTCTACTACTGATCTATCTGTGAACACAGAATCCCAAAGAGAATGCCCACGGCTTATTACTACTTTCAGTAGGGAAGATAGGAAAATCAGGTCAATATTGAATAAACATTGGCCGATCATTTTAAGTGATCACATTTTAAATACCAGATTACCCTCTTCTCCAACTGTCACCTTTAGACGGGCCAAAACCACGGGCAATTACTTGGATAAAGCTGCGCCTGAATTAAAGACCAAGATCCCATGGCTACGCCCGAATAAGGGATTCTTTAAATGTTCCAGTTGTAGGGCCTGTAAGTTCGGTGTCACCACCACTCACTATTCTACTCCGTTTAGCACAGTTGCCAAGACCATCAATGGCAACTACAATTGCAAAACTGAGTATGCCGTATACGTTCTGGCGTGCACCTGTGGGCTTAGATACGTTGGCAGCACTAAGCTCCAGGTGCACGTCCGAATACTACAGCATTTACGGGCTATCCTCCACAGCGATCCTACTTTCCCGGTCGCCCGACATTTCAAGCGGTTTCATAATAAAGATTTAAACTGCCTCAGCTATTTTGTGATTGGAGCAGTACCGAAATCAAGGAGAGGTGGTGACCGTGAAATAGAACTCAGGAAATTAGAATCCAGATTTATTTTGGAACTTGATAGCCGCTGTCCTAATGGGCTGAATAACATTGAGGAAATGCACCATTTTCTGTAATTATACTTTGATACTGGTTGCTCTATTCCATCTATTTCTTTCCCCGTGTCATTAAGATTGGTGCTTCTAGTTAGGTTCCCTATTAGAGGCACCGCACGTTGGGGATATTCCTTGTCCCATGAATTGTTTTTATAACTAGTACGGTGACATACATGGTGCACTTTATCATACAGTATGAGCAATATCCAATTTTTTAATAGATTCATACAATTCTATTCCAGGTCTATTTGAAAGAATTTTAGATAATCACTTATATGACAACTTTTAGACTGTACAGGGATTTAATTATGAAGATATAAAATTTTGGAGCCGTGTATAATAATTTTGTGCTGAACATCTACATACATGGAATTAATGAAGAAAGGTACTAATATTATATATGTATATTTGTATATAAAAAATAGGTCTGAATTGGTATCTGCATGTGTGTGCATGTATGTTCGCACATATATCTTCTTATGTGTGTGTGTATATATATGTATATAGATGTAGATATTGGGGTTGTAATTATGGTTTTTTTTTCTTTGTGTTCACTATAAGAGTGGGGTTTTTCTTTGAAGCAATCTAATGTTGTCATTTGTTAGTTGTGGGGGAGGGGATGAAAAGGTGGTGTGGGATGTATATATATGAAATATGGTCTTATTTATACATATTGTCATTTTTAGCTTTTCGGATAGTAATGTTTTTGATTTACCTGGAACACTTTAAAAGAACTTAGTATAGAACAATGATTGCCTGATGAATTTAATCATGCAATTTTTAATGTTTATTGCATATTTGCACATTACTGTACTAATGGTAGTGTAGTAGGTTCCCGCAATTCTCTAGCACTTTATTTAATCTTTATCACTTATGCACTTTTTAATCTTTGCACTTTATAAGCTTTCGCTGCTATATATAAGAATTTGCATATTTGCACAGTATTGGTATACATGTCATTCGAACTTATATTTGACAACAGAAATTGCTTTTTAATACTTTTTATTTATAAACTGTATTATCTGTTATAATTAACATAAATCCTGGACTTAACCAGCAATAATTCTCTGTACTTATATCAGCAAATGGAACAGTATATTGGCGATAGTGTGTTTTCACTGTTTACTATATGTCACATGATTATGGTGGACGCCACCCGGGGGCGGTGTCAATATCACTGCATCAACCTATAAAAAAGCATAATGATTTAAAACATGTTGCAGCGTGACCAAGGGCTTTTTGCTCGAAACGCGTCGCTGGTTCTGTTCTAAAATAAAAATTACCATCTTGCTGACTCTGTTGGTCCGGTCCTCATTCTTTTGCTGGCGTGGAGGCGGTGTCTGCGAGCGCAGAGCAAGCTGAGGAGGAGCTTCGTCTTCATATATATATATATATATATATATATACACCAATTTCTCTCCCAAGCCTTGGAAAAGAATGTGACCATGCTCCGGGGGACTGGAAAAGCCGCTTTATTTGAATAGAATTGCGCAAGCATTGAAAGGAAATTGCTGAAACGCTTGGCAGACGCGTTTCGTCCTTAGAATGGACTCTTCAGTGCCTGTTTCAGTTTGTTCTCCTTTGAGGGGCCCTTTGCTGTAAAGTTTTATCTTGCTGTGACCACTCCCAGTCACGTGGTTACGCCCCTATATATATATATATATATATATATATATATATATATATATATATATATATATGTATATATATGTATATAAGCCCTACATGGCCCTTGCCCCTCCTATCTTAAGCACAGATTTGCTTTTTACCAGCCGACCCGCCAGCTGCGATCTGCCTCCCTCAGACATGTGGTTATTCCCAGATTCAAGAAAGTTCGACTGGGGGGGCAGTCTCTGACGGTTCGTGCAGCTCAGCTGTGGAACAACCTACCTGAGGCCTTAAGACACTCATCAAATCTTGCTAGCTTTAAAAAATTGCTAAAAACTCACTTATTTATGCAGACTATGTAAGCTTTCCCTTGCTCTAGCTGACACCATGACCTTTTCATCGCGCCAGGACAGTTTCGACTAACAGCACGCGCTATAAATAAACATATAACATAACATATATATATGTGTGTGAGAGAGAATTTTTATAGTTAAGCACCTGTAGGACTATGGAATTACTAACCTGCAGACTTGCAAAAAAAAAATCCCTTTTAAAGGTAACATATGGCAACAGCTTAAGCAGGTCATACTCAGTGTGCCAGTAGAGTAGCTCCATAGATTGCCTTTGCTAGACTTTTAGCACTGTACGTACCTATAGGGGCTCAGAAGAACTGCCTTGAATATTATGAGAAAAAAGGTAATCGCTGAGTTAGACTGGGACATTGTTAGAGCAACATTATGGATATTACCTTTGCAGGAGCATTTAAAAAAAAATCAAAACCTCAAATAAGAATAACTAACATCAAATACCCATAACTTTATAACTGCTGACCCTTCACCCTTACATGGTGATTGTAGTGTTATAACAAACTTTTTGTACTAGCCTCCTCCATTCCACAATAATTCCTATCAATAATTTTGCTATCATGCACAGAATCTGTTTTATGACCACTTAGGATTTGGTTTAATGATCCTCTGTAAATAAGAAACTCATAACAAATATTTATACAATTAATCTAACCGCAAATCGTTTACATAGTCAGCGATTGGCCAAGATCCAGCTCGATGATAAACACCTCTGTGAAGTGCCACTATGATGGCTTAATTTACGGATGCATGCCATGATGAACATAAGCATCACTTCTTCCGCGTCAGGGCTTGGGTGGTAAATGCCGTGCACTGCAAGCATTAACCCTGAGAGTCACAGCTCTCATTCCGATTCTTTCACTTATTCCGCGTCAGGGCTTTGGTCGTAAAAGTTGTGCAATGCAAGGATAACCCTGAGAGTCACAGCTCACATTCTGCTACTTTTACTTCTTCCGTGTCAGGACTTGGGTGGTAAATGTCGTGCACTGCAAGCAGTAACGGGGATAGTCGCAGCTCCCATTCTGCTCCTCTCACTTCTTCTGCATCGGGGTTTGGGTGGTAATTGTCGTGCACTGCAAGAATAAACCCTAAGAGTAACAGATCCCATTCTGTTCCTTTCACTTCTTCCGCATCAGGGCTTGGGTGGTAAATGTTATACACTGCAAGAATTAACCCTGAGAGCTACCGCTCACATTCAGCTCCTTTCACTTCTCTGCTTCTGAACACTGTTTTCTGACCACTGTCACTGATTCATCACTGTTGTATGAAACGACCAAACACCACAATCAGCTGTGAATATTCAGAGGTGTGCTTATTAAATTAGTTCTTCCTGCAGGGACTCAGTCAGAGTGTGTTTAGTGTATAGGTTTTAGCACTAATCCTTCCAGTTACCTGAAAATACCCTTCTTAGCCAAAGCATTGTTCCCAGTGCTGCTTTTACAGGTAGCATGAACAGGAACCATTGGATGTTTTTCTTTTTAACTCTACTTCATCAAATAATTGCTCTTAAATGGTTTTTCCCCTGTGTGTGTTTGCTGATGGCTTTGTAGGTTTAATAATAGCCTAAAACTACTTCCATATTCACTGTTCTTGTATGTTTTTTCCCTTGTGATTTTTTTGCTGATGTCTTCGGAGATTTGATACTTGACTAAAGCTCTTCCCACATTCATTACACTTGAATGGTTTTTCCCCTGTGTGTGTTCGTTGATGAGCCATGAGATTTGAGGAATCACTAAATCTACTTCCACATTTACTGCAATGGTATGGTTTTTCCCCAGTGTGTATTCGCTGATGTTTTTGGAGGTCTGCTAACCGACTGAAGCTCTTCACACATTCACCACAATGGTATGGTTTCTCCCCTGTGTGTGTTCGCTGATGTCTTCGGAGGACTGCTAACTGACTGAAGCTCTTCACACATTCATTGCAATGGTATGGCTTTTCCCCTGTGTGCGTTCGCTGATGTGTTTGGAGGTGTGAAAACCGACTGAAGCTTTTCACACATTCACTGCAATGGTATGGTTTTTCCCCTGTGTGTGTTCGCTGATGTCTTCGGAGGTCTGCTAACTGACTGAAGCTCTTCACACATTCATTGCAATGGTATGGCTTTTCCCCTGTGTGTATTCGCTGATGTCTTCGGAGGTCTGCTAACTGCCTGAATCTCTTCATACATTCATTGCAATGGTATGGCTTTTCCCCTGTGTGTGTTCGCTGATGTGTTTGGAGGAGTGATAACCGACTGAAGCTCTTCACACATTCACCACAATGGTATGGTTTTTCCCCTGTGTGTGTTCGCTGATGTGTTTGGAGGTCTGTTAACCGACTGAAGCTCTTCACACATTCACTGCAATGGTATGGTTTTTCCCCTGTGTGTGTTCGCTGATGTGTTTGGAGGAGTGATAACCGACTGAAGCTCTTCACACATTCACCACAATGGTATGGTTTTTCGCCTGTGTGTGTTCGCTGATGTCTTCGGAGGTCTGTTAACCAACTGAAGCTCTTCACACATTCACTGCAATGGTATGGTTTTTCCCTTGTGTGTGTCCGCTGATGTGTTTGGAGGAGTGATAACCGACTGAAGCTCTTCACACATTCACTGCAATGGTATGGTTTTTCCCCTGTGTGTGTTCGCTGATGTCTTCGGAGGTCTGTTAACCGACGGAATCGCTTCACACATTCACTGCAATCGTATGGTTTTTCCCCTGTATGTGTTTTCTGATGTATTTGGAGATTTGATAATTGACTGAAGCTATTTACACATTCAGTGCATTGGTATGGCTTTTCCCCTGTGTGTGTTTGCTGATGTCTATGTAGGATTGATGATTGACTAAAGCTCTTCACACATTCAGTGCAATGGTATGGTTTTTCCCCTGTGTGTGTTCTCTGATGATCTTTTAGGATTATTAACTGATTAAAGTTCTTCACACATTCAGTGCAATTGCACAATTTTTCTCCTGTGTGTGTTTGCTGATGGTGCTTTAGTAGTGATGACAAACTAAAGCTCTCGCTGCATGTGTATGATTCTTTTTTCTTGCTTAGTGTTTTTGGGATGGATATATATTTGTCTACATCACATGACCGTGTTTCCTGAAAGGCCAACATGGTTGATAAGCTACTTGCGTTATTCTCACATTGCCTGTATGTCTGTGGTGTTTTGGATGCTTGATTTCTGATTGAACAAAAACTATCACATTCATAGTAAAAGTAAGGCGCCTTTCTGGGTGATTGCGTCCTTACATTGGATGACGGCTTTGCGTGCTTGTGGGTAAAGATTTGTCTTCCTTCTGGTCGGTGAAAATTGGGACAATACTCTGTGCTTTAGAGAGCAGAACCCCTCTTTTCTTTAGCCTTCAGTTCTTTGGTTCCACTTCGTTGTGCTTCTCCCTGGTTCCTGTGCTTTGGCTAGAAAGAGTTAACAATACACTGAGAGCACTATAATGCAACTTGTAATGTTTACAGCTACTCCGAAGAGTGTCCCTGGGCCGAGAACAGGTCTGAAGAGAAAGTAAATCTGGTTGTTTCAAACATGGACAAATAGCCAGGTTTTCAATCTTTTTTTAAACATTGTCATGCTACTAACAGCGCAAAGCTCAAGAGGGAGTTTTTCCAAGCTATGGATTCCAAATAGACACAAGACCTTCCTCCAACTTTCATACCGACCTCATGTTCGAAACAGGTGTTGGACGCTTGCTTATACAGCAGGTGGTTTGTCAGTGTTGTTGCCTTAATTCTGTCGAGGGCATTTCTTCTTCTTGTGGTGTGGAAGAGTAGAGCTCAAACTTGTATTCACTGAATTGCCTTTGACTGTTTCTTCCTGGATCTGTCCTCTGTCTCTGATTTCACTGATATTTTCTGAGCTCCTTATTTTTGACTATTTTTGATGATTTGCTGTGTTATCTTCATTATTCATAATCAATCCGGGCATTTAGGCTTATTTTCTGTTGGATGTAAAGAAATTAAAAATTACTAAATGCAAATGTAATGGAATGTGAATACACAATATTCTGGGTGTAGAAGAAAGACATCTCTGCTTTACCATATCTGAAACTTAACAAGGAATATTTCACCATACATGGATATTTCACTGAAAGTTCTGTTGAGCAGGTCACAGCTTATTTACTCATAAAAAGCCAGTGATTTACCATTGTTCACAGAGTAACTTACTAAAGAAAGGGAAGCCACTGAGCCCTCACATGCTACAAATACAGTTTTAGCTAGATACACATGGAGATTTAGCTAGATACTCATTTAAACAAGAACAGATTGTGAAAAAGAGAGGAAGCACAAAGCATTGCAGTTAGGTCAATTTCATGAAGTATCTACCAAAGGGTCCTCAGGACTGTCTTACTCGTGGTGGCGGTCTGACTGACACCACGCTGGCGGTCTGACTGCCATAATATGAGTGTGGTGGTGGAACCGCAACGAGACCTCCACCTCCACCTGAATCAAGTATCCTGCATCCGCGGTGGTCTGCAAATGGCCTGAATATACGTGCGGTACATATGCTGGCCCTGCTGAGCCTATTACAATCTGCATATCCACTGCCCGTTTCATGGTGGGGACACCACCTTGAAAAGGGCAGTAGACATGCAGGTAAAGGGGCCCTAGCAGGGCCTCCTGACAAGTCTGAGCCTAGGGTTGCATGCGGGGTGCACATGTTGTACCTCTCTGGAACTGCACCCTCGTTCCTGCATGGTGTGGCAGGCAAAACATGGTGCATGCCATACAGTGCAGGAACGTGCTGCAGGCACTCTCAGGGCGGTGGTATGCTGTTTAGGATCTCCTATGGACCTAACACAGCCGCTGCCATGAGACTGCAGCTGCACCACCCGCCCTGGATTAATGTCATAATCCGGCGGGTGGGCTCAACAAGGGCTTGGCGATCTTCCTGGGAACACCATGGAGGTGGTCCCATTGGAACACCGCCAAACTCGTAATAAGGTCTTAAGTCACCTTCAACACTTTCCACAGCCCTCCTGGTTCAAGCATTTCTGGATCCTTCTAACTTGGAAAACTGAAGCATTATCCTGAGATGAGGTGGATTTTCTATCGGCATAATATATATCAATCGCCCTTAAACTAGTGTCTGATTCTGAACTGATTGACAACTTAAACAAGCATTGGCATAGCCAATAGGTCTCGCCCACGGCACCTATTAAGTGTTTAGCCATGCAGGAGAATAGGGTTTGGGGGAGTGGGTGGGTTTGCTTAGACTGGGCACTAATCTTTGAAGCTACTGTATGTGGAGTTGTTCTTTTGCAACACAAATCAACTACAAACAGAACCAAGCATATCCACACACACGTACAAGCATACACACTCATGCAAGTAGGCAGTGAAGAGGGAGCATGCGGGCACCTGATCTGCCAACCAGAGTCTGTCCCCAGCTCCTTGTGCTGCCCAAGCAGAGCCCCCCGCACACTGCACCAGATGCCTTAGGCACGTCTCTTTTATTATCCGGAGTGACTAAATCGATGATATCATGGCTACTGTGACAGTAAGCACTGTGGCACTGTTAATTGTAATGTTACTGATGCTAAATAATAAATAACGTTTTTTTTAAAAGCACGTCTCTTTAAACAAAAAAACAAACCAAAAAAGTTACAAAAAGAAAAATATTTTTAAAAAGGTGCCAACTTGGTAGACAATGTAGGTCCTCAGGCAGTGTGTCTTTTTGCCGGGTTTAACATAATTCCAGCTGCGTCCAAAGGTTTGAGGGTGAAGGGCAGGGGGGTGCTGGACATGGCAATCTGGACTTTAGTGAGGGGTGGGCGTTGATGTGATGAGAAAGACAAGAATTGGCAAGATTTTGTTCCAGCTCGACATTTAAAAAAAAAAAAAATGTCGCAAATTGCTAAACTGGCAACCAGTGTCCATGGCGGGGAGAGATCGCCATGCTAGGCATATATTGGCTTTTACAGCAACAGTGAAAATCTCGTGCTGAAACAAAGAGGCCCGGTCTCGATCAAGGGAAGAAAGAGAGAGATGGGTCCTGCAGAAGAGTTGGCGATTTTTGACATCTTTTTTCCCAGTCCTTCCCCTCCCCCCTCCTGCTCCTCACCGGATCCGTTACCCCAACACTGATGCCCCTCGTGTATTGGCTTAGCAGACAAGCATTGGCAAAGCCAATAGGTCCCGCCTTTTGGCTTTGCCAATGCTTTTTGCTGACTCTGTTTAGCCTTTTAACAAACAGTGGTGTGCCGTGGGGGGAAAGGGTGGGGTAGCACCTCACGGGCCACCGCAAGTGGGTGGAAACAAAAACAAAAGGACAATGCGAGGAGGGTGTAGTGTAGTTCCTATATTCCCAATAGGCTCTGCGTATTGGAATAATATAAACAGCAGTGTAGACGTAGGACTGAGGTCGACTAGGTCTCTACTGACTATATTAGACTTAAGGTTTGCCAGCTAGCTCAGAGGTCACTAGAAACTTTCTCGAATAAACGAGGAGGAGTTTAACCTCCCTGGATAGACAAGAAGGGATTAGCTTCTGACAACCATAAAACATGACAACTTTGCTCTCCTAGAATAAGAGTGTATCTCTAGAGTTGTGTGAAAACAATAGACAGCTATTTCACTCAGTCAAATGTGCGTACTTAGTTTCACCAGATTGCAGAGAAAAGAGAGACGGGCGTTTTCAATAAAAGGTGTTATTTATTGAGCAGTCTTCTTCCTCATGCAAGAGAAATGAATTGCCACAATTACAATACTCATAGTAAAGTAAAGTGCGTACAGTAAAAGGAGGATTATAAAATAATACTGGAAAAAAAGCATTGATATGGTTTCTTAGCCATATGATACTTTAAAATGGATAAAATATATACATACATATATACATTGACTAATCGTACTCAACTGGTGCTTCTAAATACGCCTGCCACCACTGTGTCTTTGCTTAAGGCAACGCTGGTATATTTATACCTGAAAGGTGCCGGGTTTGACGTAAGGTTGGACATAAGACGTCAATAAAGATGTCACTAAGAACTGGCCGTTCTTACAGTGCTTTACAGGAGTTCTAGGACGAAATCAAAACAAAAGCAAGGGGGATTTCCCAGGTTGCTGGAGGTTTGGTTTTGTTTAGAGACCTCGTTGTGCTTTCTAGGGGGCCGGGGAAGTAGCCTTGCTCAATGTGACAGCATGTGCTACGACTGAATTATGGATATGATTACTATGCCGTTGTATGGATATTATTGATTATAACCGGACAAGGGCATAACATAGAAATATCGATTCAGGTTCCTTGATAAAAAACACTACAAGGGCAGGAGCATGTTTAACACAGACAAAGGAGGGGGGCGGGAGCAAAGGTTATGCGAACAGCAGGGGGCGGTGGGAGCCTGGTGAACATGGACAATGGAAGGGGGAGGGGTGTTACCTCATGGGTTGCCGCAAGTGGGTAGGGGGAGGGACAAAGGGAATGCGGATAACGGGAGCATTGTGAACATGGACAATGGGTGGGAGGCGGGAGCAAAGCAACAGGAAAGTAAACGAGCATGGCCGGTAAAGTGTGTTTAATTAGTAACCTGATCCATGACGAGGAATGCAGCTGCCACCCAGCGCTCCAGTGCTCGCTCCCGAGAGCAAAAAATCGCCGGAGTGATCCTTTGGAGAATAGGTTGGACATGCACCTGCCTTTGGCCATTTAGGTGCTTTCGTTATTGAAAGACACACGCAAAGGCCAATCCAATGTGTGGGAGGAGTCAGACCCACACGGAGAAGTTTAGAGTGCTCACAAGAAGCCTCCCATAGTGCAGCACAAAGAGCACTGCACAAGGCTCGACATAAAAAGTAAGACTTTAGTTCTTCCTACAGTATTTCAAGTTAAGATCCTGTTGTAGTTCAATCAGCAGCTCCTTCCACGATTTTCGGTAAAATAGAATGAGGGATTTATTGCAATTGCCTGTCTTTATATTGTGCACACTGATAAAGCAAACAAATATGAATTCACGAAATGTATTATTCAACTATATCAGTCATTTATTCCTTTTAGAGAATCCATCACAACCAATAATTTAACTGCAACAAAAGCAATGCAAGCACCATCCAAGCTAAGAGGCGATTGTAGCACCGTTGTGAGTGGATGAATGTCTTTTTCAAATCACTACACGCGCCGCCGCTACCCTTGGCCCGGATTGCACCTGTTGTGTGAAAGCACTGGATAATGCTTGCGCGATACAGTATCTTGCAGGGACTGAAGAATGCATGGCTCAGCAGTCTGTCTGCAAAAACCCTGAAGATGCATGCATGATTCAGCAATCAGAGCACAAATATATCTGAAGGATGCATGGCTCAGCAGTCTGTCTGCAACAACCCTAAAGAGGCATTCATGACTCAGCAATCAGAGCACAAATAGATCTAAAGAATGCATTGCTCAGCGGTATGACAGCAAAAACCCTTAAGAGGCATGCATGACCCTGTAATCAGAGCACAAATAGATCTGAAGAATGCATGGCTCAGCAGTATGTCTGCAAAAACCCTTAAGAGGCATGCATGATTCAGCAATCAGAGCACAAATATATCTGAAGAATGCATGGCTCAGCAGTCTGGCTGCAACAACCCTAAAGAGGCATGCATGACACAGCAATCAGATAACAGATATATCTGAAGGATGCATGGCTCAGCAGTCTGTCTGCAAAAACCCCTAAGAGGCATTCATGACTCAGCAATCAGAGCACAAATAGATCTGAAGAATGCATTGCTCAGCAGTGTGTCTGCAAAAACCCTTAAGAGGCATGCATGACTGCAATCGGAGCACAAATATATCTGAAGAATGCATGGCTCAGCAGTCTGTTTGCAAAAACCCTTAAAAGGCATTCATGACTCAGCAATCAGAGCACAAATAGATCTGAAGAATGCATTGCTCAGCAGTATGTCTGCAAAAACCCTTAAGAGGCGTGCATGACCCTGCAATCAGAGCACAAATAGATCTGAAGAATGCATGGGTCTGCAGTATGTCTGCAAAAACCCTCAAGAGGCATGCATGACTGCAATCAGAGCACAAATAGATCTGAAGAATGCATGGCTCAGCAGCCTGTCTGCAACAATCCTTAAGAGGCATGCATGATTCAGCAATCAGAGCACAAATATATCTGAAGGATGCATGGCTCAGCATTCTGTCTGCAAAAACCCTAAAGAGGCATGCATGACCCTGCAATCAGAGCACAAATAGATCTGAAGAATGCATGGCTCAGCAGTCTGTCTGCAAAAACCCTAAAAAGGCATGCATGACTCAGCAATCAGAGCACACATATATCTGAAGGATGCATGGCTCAGCAGCCTGTCTGCAAAAACCCTTAAGAGGCATGCATGACTCAGCAATCAGAGCACACATATATCTGAAGGATGGATGGCTCAGCAGACTGTCTGCAACAACCCTTAAGACGCATGCATGACTCAGCAATCAGAGCACAAATAGATCTGAAGAATGCATGGCTCAGCAGTCTGTCTGCAAAAACCCTAAAAAGGCATGCATGACTCAGCAATCAGAGCACAAATATATCTGAAGGATGCATGGCTCAGCAGACTGCCTGCAACAACCCTTAAGAGGCATGCATGACTCAGCAATCAGAGCACAAATATATCTGAACAATGCACGGCTCAGCAGTCTGTCTGAAAAAACCCTTAAGAGGAATGCAAGACTCAGCAATCAGAGCAGAAATAAATCTGAAGAATGCATGGCTCAGCAGTGTGCACTATCACACTGTTGCGACGCATGCAGGCAGGAGGACTCTAGCATCACAAATATACTCTATGTAGGAAGAATAAGAGGCGATTTCTGTCCGTGCATGCACACACTTATGCTGGGCAAAGGACGTGCACGGCTTGTCTGTGTGCACACAACTGCGCTGTAGAGGATACAAACATAGCAAGCATAGCTCAACAGTCTTGTGCACAACTGCACTGTACTGGATCCATGCAAGATGTACGTGGGGGTGTGGTTTGTGTGTGTGTGACTATCACATGGGTTGAAAGCAGGATGGCGCAACAGTGTGCACAATTGTACTGTGTTGTAGTATGCACAACTGACCTGTACAGCAAACCAGGTAAGAGTTAACAGTGTGCAGAACTGCACCATACAGAAGCATGTAAGGTGTAACTGTTTCTACAGCAGTCTATATAAAGCATGTATGGTACTAAAGTGTGTGTACAATTGTACTGTGTAAAAAGAAAGCATGGCTCAGCAGTATGCAAAAATTATTTTCACACTAAGCATTTAAGACCTAACACTATGCACAACTGCACCTTACACGAAGCTTGCAAGGCAAGAGAGATTGCTGCATGGTTGGCTATAGGATGCATTGAGGGCACAGCTCAGCAGTGTGCACAACTGCACAGTATCATAATAATACCTGGTTAAGAAAGGCGCAGCACAGGGTGTGCACAATTGTGCCATATAGAAATTATTTGTGGCTCATCAGTGTGGGCACAACTGAAATGAAGATGAAGCACGCGTGGTTCAGCAGTGTGCACAACTACCCAATATACGAAGCATGTTTGGCTAAGCAGTGTTTGCCCCATTACAGTGCGTAGAAGTAGGCAAGTTCAGCCATGAGCGTCTGACTGGAAGCATGCAATGCTCAGCAGAGGGGTTACAATAGTGGTGTTTAGGGATGCATGGCTCGCCATGGTGCTAAATTGCACTCAAGGAACCATGTATTGCTCAGAAGTGTGTACTACAGCAAAGTACAGTGAGCATGCAAGGTACTGCAGTGTGCACAAGGGTACAGTAAATGAAATGAGCTTGACTTTTAAAACAAATAATCAAACAAATATTGAGAGAACACACGGTTTAGTAATGCATGCATGATTAAGTAGCTACTGCTAGTTATAGCAGAAATGTCACAGCCAACCGTGTGTGACTACCCAGATCATATATGCATAGGAAACATGCACTGCTCAGTACTTTTTTTCGTTCCTGTGTGTCTCAGCACAAAGATTAGGCGTGGGATGCTAACCTCTGTGTTTGTAGGTTGTGCATGCACCGCTACGTGGCCCACGTTGTCAGTTTGGTTGCTAGAAAGCGTACACTGCGCTCCTGTCAGTTCGCTGACCCTGTCCACGCAGGGATTTACTTTGCACTCGGACAGCGGATCTAACAGAGCAGAGAAGTCACTGCAAGCCCAAGTGCCCTGTTTATGCTCTGCCACAAGCACATGCAGACCCGGATGCAAAGTGCAACAATTACCTGGGGGCTCCCATGAAGCTCAGCATGTAGAGGGGGCCCAGGGGCTGAAGCATGGCTGAAGCATGGCTGAAGCGGGGCTGTCTGCTGATCAAGGAGGAGAGCTCTGCAAGGTGCTGCCGTGAGACGATCATGCTGCTAAATCTTTTTCTTTTTAATTACTTAAAAACGAATCAATGGATTTGCATCAAATTACAAAAAGAGATCTTTCTGGACCAAGCTCTAGCTTGCTGCCAAATTTGGAGTAATTCTGTTCAGCGGTCCGGCCTGTAGTCATGTCTAAAAACCCCTATGGGAAATTGCATGGGGAAAAGGCATTTTGGGACCAACCTTTTTCTCGACCTCTACCAGCGAATGACCTCAAAGCTTTCCAGACAGTAGCTGAATTGAATGGTAAACTAGCTTTAAAACTTATGTAGACTCATCAAATGGGGCCAAAGTTATTAGCAAAACAAAAAAAGGTCCTAACTATAACTACCTACTGGTGACAGCTAGTGTTATTTGTGTGTATATATATATATATATATATATATATTACCTACTGGCGGTCGCCAGTAGGTATATATAGTTATGATTTTTTCCTATGGGATTTTTCAAAATTCTATGTTGAATAACTTTGGCATTGATGGACGGAATTGGCTGAAACGTTCCTGAAAATGGCACATTTACTCTCCGGTCCTTCCCTGAAAGTTTGGGGGGGATACGTCAAGCACGGGCCGAGACAAAAGGGGGGTCCCAAAACGTGTTTTCCCCATGTTAATTTCCATAGGGCGGTTGGCCTCACTTTTAGCCCGAACGGCTGAATGGATTTTCACCAAACTTGGCAAAATTGTAGGGACTGGTAGCCCGATGTGCCTTTGCTATGTCTCAAGATATGTGCTACAGTGGTTTTTACGAAAATTAACTTTGAAAAAACATATATTGGGCTACATTGGGCTATATATATATGTTAGAGCCCAAATGTAGCCTAATGTAGCCCAATGTAGCCCAATGTAGCCCAAAGATGGCCACCAGAGACAAAAAAAAACAAATGTAGCCCAAATATCAGCCAGATGTAGCCCAACTATAGCCCAATGACAGAATGTCCCAGAGTGTTCTAAAGAACAACTAGAGCGCTAACAGTCTTACTTATGACAAAAGTATGGCACACCTGAAGTCATCTTGATTGGAATAAAGTGTTAACACTTAAAACATTTAATTTGCAAAGGAACAAAATGAGGGGGTTCATTTTGCCATTGAAATTATGATTAGTGCTGAAGAAAGAAAAATTAGGGCACATTTTGAGTGACTTCTCAAATCCTCTTATATTTCATTAAAAAAATTCTGATATGCAGTCTCCCAAGATGGCCACCAGAGACAAAAGAGCCCAAATGTAGCCCAAATGTAGCCCAATGTAGCCCAATGTAGCCCAAAGATGGCCACCAGAGACAAAAAAAAACAAATGTAGCCCAAATATCAGCCAGATGTAGCCCAACTACAGCCCAATGACAGAATGTCCCAGAGTGTTCTAAAGAACAACTAGAGCGCTAACAGTCTTACTTATGACAAAAGTATGGCACACCTGAAGTCATCTTGATTGGAATAAAGTGTTAACACTTAATACATTTATTTTGAAAAGGAACAAAATGAGGGGTTTCATTTTGCCATAGAAATTTTATATATATATATATATATTCACAGAAAAAAACCATAGGTTTGAGACCATATATAGGTAGGTATTTGCATTTACAAAACCTTGAAAATTCAATGAAAAAACCATAGGTTTGAGACCATATATAGTTAGGTGAATATTTTAATCATACAAAACCAATGAAATTCCCATATATAGTTAGTTGCATTAACTATATATTTCGCGCACCCGCAATCCACTGCTGATGATGTCACATATTACATCATTCATGACATGGTCAGTGACATCACTGATGACATCACTGATGACATCTCAAATGACATCACTGATGACATCACTGATGACATCACTGATGACATCATCCAGTGACTGTGTGTTTCTGTAAAGTTTAAATATGTTTTACATATTGAAGAATGAGTGGATGTATAAGTGTCTGGATGAAGGATTTAGTAGGTGCGTGACTGACTGTATGAGTGAGTGAATAAATGTGTCGTACTAAATGCATGGGTTAGTGACTAAACTGTCTGAATGTGTGCATCAGTATGTCTGTTGTGGTGTAAACTGCTGCATGTGTTGATCATTAGCTATACGAGAGGCTATATGTGTTATTGATTGGTTGCCCAAGTATTTGTATGGGAGATTGAGTGTGTGTGGGGGTGGCTGGGAGGTGTGTGACTCTGTGCATAGATGTGTGAGCAGTTGATTCACTAGGTGTATGAGTTCAAGAGTGCATGTGGAAACAGCTACATGGGCGGTTGACTGTGTGCATGAGTGTATTGATGAGTGAATGGATATCTCAATGCTACATGTCATAGTAAGTACATATGTAAAACACAGTACATGTGAGAGTTGGCATATATAAATAACTGTGCATGAGAGCCAGTGAATGTGTGAGTGGCTGTATGGATCATTGTGAACTTGTATCAGGGATTTTATAAGAGAGTAAATATGTGTTAGTATATGTTTGAATAAGTAAGATGTGTATAACTGTATAGTTGAGGAAATGGAGGTGAGATTGATTCTTTGCATGACTGACTAGGTGTGTGAGTAACTCCATGGATGAGTGACAGTGTGTGAGTGTCTGTATACACTGAGTGTATCTAAGGTTATATTAGAGTCTGAAGAGGTTCATCGTATTAGCACATGAATGATGTCATCAGTGATGTGATCAATGATCTCAAATGAGATGTGATCAGTGATGTCATCAGTGATGTCATCAGTGATGTCATTTGAGATGTCATCAGTGATGTCATTTGAGATGTCATCAGTGATGTCATCAGTGATGTCACTGACCATATGACCAGATATATATATATCATTTGAGATGTCATCAGTGATGTCATCAGTGATGTCATTTGAGATGTCATCAGTGATGTCATCAGTGATGTCACTGACCATGTCATGAATGATGTAATATGTGACATCATCAGCAGTGGATTGCGGATGCGCGAAATATATAGTTAGTGCAACTAACTATATATGGGAATTTCATTGGTTTTGTATGATTAAAATATTCACCTAACTATATATGGTCTCAAACCTATGGTTTTTTTCATTGAATATATATATATATATATATATATATATATATATATATATATATATATATATATATATATACATATACATATATATATATATATATATATATTACCTACTGGCGGTCGCCAGTAGGTATATATAGTTAGGATTTTTTCTCTATGGGATTTTTGAAAATTCTATGTCTAATAACTTTGGCGTTTGTGGACGGAATTGGCTGAAATTTTCAGGAAAATGGAACATTTTGTTTCTGAGCAGCCCCTGCATTTGGGGGGGTTCGTCAAGGGGGGGCCGAGAAAAAAGGGGGGTCCCAAAACGCATTTTTCCCATGTTAATTTCCATAGGGCGGTTGGCCTCACTTTTAGCCCGAACGGCTGAATGGATTTGCACGAAACTTGGCAAAATTGTAGGGACTGATAGCCCGATGTGCCTTTGCTAGGTCTCAATATATGTGCTCCAGTGGATTTTGAGAAATTAACGTTCAAAAAAATATATATATCTGTGACAGCGTCCCGGGTAGCGCTCCGTTTCGCGTACTTTTCGCGTTACGGAGCTTTGCGAAGCGAAGCTGATTGGCTCTCCGGTGTCTGTAAACATTCCAAACAGTCCGTAGCGGCCGCCATCTTGTCTCTCGGTAGGATCGAGAGACAAGAGGAGGCCAAAGCAAAGGGGCAAATGACCATAAGGGGGCATAGTAGATCCTCCCTGACCCCCTAGGTTTGATGTGGAGGCTTTAAAAGGGCCCCGCGGGGCAAAAAAAAAAAAAAAAAAAATTGAACGGCTGAATGGATTTGCATGAAACTTGGCAAAATTGTAGGGACCGGTAGCCCGATGTGCCTTTGCTGGGTCTCAATATATGTGCTCCAGTGGATTTTGAGAAATTAACGTTTAAAAAAAGATATATATCTGTGACAGCGTCCCGGGTAGCGCTCCGTTTCGCGTACTTTTCGCGTTACGGAGCTTTGCGAAGCGAAGCTGATTGGCTCTCCGGTGTCTGTAAACATTCCAAACAGTACGGAGCGGCCGCCATCTTGTCTCTCGGTAGGATTGAGAGACAAGAGGAGGCCAAAGCGAAGGGGCAAATGATCATAAGGGGGCATAGTAGATCCTCCCTGACCCCCTAGGTTTGATGTGGAGGCTTTAAGAGGGCTCCGCGGGGCAAAAAAAAAAAAAAAATGTTTTTTTTTGGTGGGGTGCGCCCGGTTCGCGTAACGGGAAGCGGACTGGGGAGCGTACTACAAGGAAACAAGAATGATTGACTTTTAACTTATTGTATGTTTATAGACTTTTTTTTTTCTTTTTTTTCTGCTGAGTGACGTCTCGGCCTATCTCCACGGGATGCAGTCCCTACCATCTCGGCGTTTAAGCCGAGGGGGACCGGTAGTGTGGGAGAGATAACGTCTGTTAACGTTCGATTCGAAGGAAATCAGGAAGTGTTGATAAACATTGTCTGCGCCATCTTGCCTTTTTTCAAATGCCACACTTTTGTCGTGCACGGCAGCCATTTTAGATGCCTTGACCAGACCCACTCTCTGCACGCTGTCGATCCTTAGCATGGCTCCCCACCCTCGCAAGCATCTCCCCCAGGCACTGGTCACCCCCGCTCTCTGTCTTATGCATGGGCAATAAACCTCCCCCCATCTGCGCTGCTCTTCCCTGAGAATCACACCCTGTGCCCGCCCGACACCTCCCTTTCGCCCTATTCACTACCGCACCCTCTGAAACTCCTCTTCCTCTGTGTCCGATTGTCCAGGCCGATCCCAGGCTATCACCTAGCCCTGCAGATGTAGTTTATGGCCCCAGCTGTAAAGAATCACCCCTCTTCAAAGGAGTTACAGTAGATCAAGGCCCCCACCCGATGAGATCCGTCACACCACACGCGTTCCTACTATCTGAAAACCATCCTGTATTGTGATTGGGGAGGGGACCGAGCCTGAAGCGGAAGATTCGAGGGATGCCTCTTTGTACATCAAAGTTTTTACAATTATGTGTCACATTAAAAATATATAGCACTCCAACAAAGTAGTAGGATTATAAAACTTTAATAACTTATAAATATATACAACGCAACAAAAACAGTAAAAACATTTAAACATTTTTAGGAAAAAAGAAGCAACAATGGTCAGTAGCTGTGTTTTGTGCGAATAGTCCCAAGGCAGCACAACGTGCTGAGTTCTGGACGGCACCCAGGTGATGTTGCCTGGGTGCCGCACTGGTTTTGGGTATCCTACAATGCAGCTCCGAAAAACGGCGTGGGGCGTCCCGGGGGGTGGCCTCGTCAGTAGCGGTCTGTTGTGCGAATAGTCCCAAGGCAGCAGAACGCGCTGAGATGTGGATGGCACCCAGGTGATGTCCAGTAAGTTGCCGCACTGGTTTTGGTATCCTACAATGCTGCTCCGAATAACGGCGTGGGGCGTCCCGGGGGGTGGCTCGTCAGTAGCGGTCTGTTGTGCGAATAGTCCCAAGGCAGCAGAACGCGCTGAGATGTGGATGGCACCCAGGTGATGTCAAGTAAGTTGCCGCACTGGTTTTGGTATCCTACAATGCTGCTCCGAATAACGGCGTGGGGCGCCCCGGGGGGGGGGGGGGGGTGAGGCGGCGTGAACGGGCCTCCCCAGGTGGAGGCTCGTCTGCTGTAGTGGAGCGCCCCTTTACCGTTTCAGTTGCCATTCCGCCCGCTTTTGGTACACTGTGCCAAAATCCGCCATTCAGCTGAGTTGCTCCCGCTCTTGCGGTGCAGCGATAGGCGGCTGCCACAGGACTCTCAAAATGGCGGCCGGCTCTTCAGATTTGGGCGTGGTCCACTAAAATGGCCCTGCGACACCTTGGAACTCGGACGCTTGTCTGCTAGGGCTTGGGCTCCATTCTCGAAAGCGTCCCCTCAAAAATAATGTTCGAAAGTAATAAAAAGCGTAATTTTTAGGTCATATGACCAAGCCTTTCATCATTAGAATAAGAAAAGTAAATGAACCAGTGAAAAGTTTTATTAACAAGTCACATGACCTGTTATGCTTACGTTACGCGCTGCGCGCCGCGCCCCGGATTGCTTCCGGGAAGCTGCGCTTCGCGCACCGGAGCACTTCCGGATGCGCTAACGCGGCGCGTCATATGACGCATTACGCGACAACGCAGGTCCAGAATATAGTCAAAATGTCTCCACCAACCAGCGGTCGGAACACAACCCCTTTCAGCAGGCTAAATAGTTCTGTTAAATGACAACAGAAGGGACAGGCAACAAGAACCATCAGTCAAAGAGGGGAGGGCAAGTTCTTCTCTACCGGGTCACGTTGGGGCGCTACCGGAACTGATCGAATTGGTAGTCTACAGTGTTTCTGGATGTTTCAGACTGAAGCTGGCGTCAGCATGAGAGCACCACCATCTCGTAGCTCCGTCGTGGCCATTCCACGAGCAATCATGGCAGCCGCTCCCCACCAGAAGCCTGCGGGAGTCGGGGGCCCCCAAGACTTTTGTAGAATCTTCAAGGCTGAGGGGACGCTTTCGAGAATGGAGCCCAAGCCCTAGCAGACAAGCGTCCGAGTTCCAAGGTGTCGCAGGGCCATTTTAGTGGACCACGCCCAAATCTGAAGAGCCGGCCGCCATTTTGAGAGTCCTGTGGCAGCCGCCTATCGCTGCACCGCAAGAGCGGGAGCAACTCAACCACATGGTGAGCGAGACGCTGTAGTCGAAAGAGCAGGCGGTAAACAGCTGAATAGCGGAAGAGGCACAGTGTAGCAAAAGCGGGCGGAATGTCAACTGAAACGGTAAAGGGGCGCCCCACTACAGCGTGTCTTTAGGTGAAACGGATTGTGGGACAAGGTCAAGAATGGAAGAGTCACCAAAAGGCAAAAAGTTCCGCTTGACCCCGGGAGCCGGCCACCTATGTCGGGGGCGATCTCAGGCCACACCAGGGCAACACGACTTGGGGAGGGGTCGGAGCCAAGCGCCCCCTCCGAGTCCGCGCCATCACACCGTCCCTCGGGGGCCTCCGTCAAGCGGTTCAGGGTGGCACCGCATCACATTGTTTTCAAATGCAGTCACGTCCTCAAACAGCCCCCACTTACATTGAGAATAGTGAAGCTGTAGCAAGTGCAAATAAGCTTCAGACAGTGTTACAAGCACTCCTCAAATTTTTGAACTATCAGAGTGCATGAGTTTCATGCTCGATCGATTGAGCTAGCCGGATCGGGCACCAAAAAGTATAAAATAGTTATGTAAATAGTTATTTAATAAAATGTTTTACCCTGTTACTTTGCTGGTGTGTTGTATATATTTGTAATATTTGCATAGAGTTTATCGCTATTTTGGGCGGGGTGGGTGGCGGAGCCGAGCTGTCTTGCAGCCATCATGGTGTGGAGCTCAGTTCATCTCACTAGTTTCGTATTTCTCATGAGGGGTTGTTCCTAATGTTTCTATTTTAGCGAGGTCAAAAAGAGATCCCATTAGTGGCCTACTGATTTTGCTCGATTCCTTTTGTTTTTTTACACGATTTTTCACTATCTGCAAAGACTAAACAGAGTATTGCGACTCTGTGCTTGTTTGTAAATAGAGAATGAACCAAAGAGAACCAATTCTAAAACAGTAAATGCTTGGATAACAATCAATCAAATGGAGAGAGAAGCAGGCACGACGGATTACAACGGGGGCAAAGGCCTGCGTTAACTACCGTTCACTATCTGCAAAGAGAGAGTACTCCTAATAGAAATGAGGGGGAGGGGGGGGCAGCATTCAAAGCAGATCAGTGTGCATAAACACGAAAATGTTTTTACTTACCATGTACTTGACATTCGACAGCTTATGATATTTGCTATTAAAAAACCATTGAAATTCACTGAAAAAACCATAGGTTAGAGACCATATATAGTTAGGAATTAGCATTTAAAAAACCTTGAAAATTCACTGAAAAAACCATAGGTTATAGACCATATATAGTTAGGAATTAGCATTTAAAAAACCTTATTTTACTCACACAAAAACATTGAAATTCCATATATAGTTAGTTGCACTAACTATATATCGCGCACCCGCAATTCACTGCTGATGATGTCACATATTACATCATTCATGACATGGCCAGTGACATCACTGATGACATCACTGATGACATCTCAAATGACATCACTGATGACATCACTGATGACATCTCAAATGACATCACTGATTACATCACTGATGACATCTCAAATGACATCACTGATAACATCTCAAATGACATCACTGATGACATCTCAAATGACATCACTGATGACATCACTGATGACATCTCATTTGACATCATTGGTGATATCATTCATGTGACAATACAATGCATCTCCTCACACTTTCATATAACCTCTGTTACACCCAGTGTTAAATACAGAGTATAATTTTTTAAACCATTGACACACCAATACTAGTTACGCACTCACTGATTCCTATGTTTACACAAACACTCACTCATTCACCCATACAATCATTCATACATACAATCACTCATCTTTACAACACTATCATATGCACTCATACACCTATACAGACACTCACACTCTGCCACTCATCCATGGAGTTACTCACACACCTAGTCAGTCCTGTAAAGAATCAATCACACTTCCATTTTCTAATCTATACAGTTAAACATAGAGCACCTTACATTTTCAAACATATACTAACACATACTTACTCTCTTTTACAATCATTGATACAAGTACACATTGATCTGCACAGAGTCACACACCTCCCAGCCAGCCACACACACACTCAGTCTCCCATACAAATACTTGGGCAATCAATCAATAACCCATATAGTTACTCATATAGCTACTGATCAACACATGCAGCAGTTTACAGAACAAAAGACATAATGATGCACAATTTAAGACAGTTTAGTCACTAACCCATGCACTCAGTGAGACACATTTAATCACTCACTCATACATTCAGTCATGCACCTACTAAATCCTTCGTCCAGACACTTATACATCTACTCATTCTTCAATATGTAAGACATATTTTAACTTTACAGAAACATACAGTCACTGGATGTTGTCATCAGTGATGTCATCAGTGATGTCACTGACCATGTCATGAATGATGTAATATGTGACATCATCAGCAGTGAATTGCGGGTGCGCGATATATAGTTAGTGCAACTAACTATATATGGAATTTCAATGGTTTTGTGTGAGTAAAATAAGGTTTTTTAAATGCTAATTCCTAACTATATATGGTCTCTAACCTATGGTTTTTTCAGTGAATATATATATATATATATATATATATATATATATATATATATATATTCCTGTTCACAGCGCGCAGCCACCGCTACGCAAAGGCACTCTTCTTCGATAGGAAGTAGATCACTCCAGTCACTCTTTGCTCTTTCCAAATCAGTTTATTATTTCAATTGCTGCATAGTGAATAGGGGCAAAGGAAAAAAGGAAAAAACCCAACGCGTTTCGGCGAAACACTCGCCTTGGTCACGGGTAGTTCCAGTGAGTGTGCACAAACATTAAATAAAGTTACATGTGACAAATAATAAAAATAAACAGAGGACTCAAGCCCACTTTTTCGCGGCCATCTTTGAGTGGTGTAAATGTTATAATTCTAACATCTGACCAGCTAAATCATTTCATCAATTTGAGTACTTATATTAATCTCCATAATAATCTTAGTAGGTAGATAGGGAGTTATTTCCAAGACACCCGAAGACTTTCCAAGTCCCGACTTCCATGTCTATTTACAGTATAACAAAACATATAGTGACTGAATTTATACCACGATTTGACTCGTATCCTCTAGACGAGTCCTGCAAAAGAACATATACCATGCTCAGCATAACCACCTTCTTGCAACCAAATGAACACTTCCCTAGTGGGCAACGTTCCAATTAATGACATTCCTACATGTTTTATACAGTCACAAAACATATTGCCGGGATTATGTTGTACATTCCCAAGTGAGATTTCCAAAATAAAGTCCAGAAAATATAATATTCCATTCTCATTGCCCCAGTGGGGTTCTTTTCCGGTGAAACGCTACACTCCCATGTCCTAAAAATAAGAGAAAAGGAAGGGGCCGATCAGCAAAGAATAGTAATATGTGCTACTATGTACCACATCTGACCTTTAGAGGGTCCTGAGTCTTCAATAATAGTGAATTAAAATCAAATGTGTGACATAAAATCAAAACAGTTTAAAATGTATAGCGAAGCACATTAGTTAACCTAGGGCATATGTACATCATGACAACTGACAATATATACGTGTGTCATATCAAAAATAAAGCAAATTCTATACACCAACTCATTTGATCATCAATTCAGATATCCTTGTATCATAATTACATAATTCTGAGTCAATCACCTAAGTGCCATTTCATTTCTTCCTCAGAATTAAGGCCTCTAAGTATTAGGGTGTCCAGCTCAAGAATGTATCTGTTCTCCATTTGTCTCAGCTTCCGAATCTTATCATTTCCTCTGTTCATATTAGGCAGTTTGTCAATTACGAAGAACTTGAGCAGATTTCTGTTGCTCCTGTGAAGTTCTTCGAAGTGACGAGCAACCGGTGAGGTTTGATATTTGTTATCAATCGCTCTCATGTGTTCGAGGACACGTTTCTTCGCTGGGAACATTGTGCTCCCAACGTACTTCCTAGAACACGGGCACACCAAAACAGACACACAGTACTCGGATAGGCATGTCAAATGCTTACTGATCGTCTTCTCTACAGCTTCCACAGGAAAAAAGCCTTTTTTGACATTATTGCTATACTTGCATGCTTTGCATTTCATGCAAGTATAGAAGCCTTGAATGTCACTACTTCTTGCTGTACTGGTGCTCACCTCATTCTTGCTTAGTTTATCTTTAAGTGAATGGCCTTCCTGTAGGTCATATTTGGATTATCACCCAAGGCCTCCAACAAAGTGGGTTCGGTCTTGAGGACATTCCAATGGCGTTTGAGACTGCTCTGTACCTGCCAAGATCTGGAGTGGAAGGTGGATATAAATCTTATCACATCATCTTTTGCTGCTTTTGATTTATTGTCAGCAACCAACAGTGAGGAGTGGCTGATTTTGCTGGCTTTGCTCAATGCTGCTTCTATGATAGAGGATTGGTATCCCCTCTCAATGAAACGTTCTTTCATGCACTCACTCTCAATCAAAAAGTCCTGATCCGTGCTGCAGTTTCTCCAAGCCCGGAGGAACTCACCAAAAGGAATGCTCCGGATGAGGGCTTTGGAATGTCCACTCTCCCCGTGCAGCAGTGTGTTACCGCAGTTTCCTTGCGATATAGTCTGGTGGTTAACTTATCTCCAGATGCTTTAACAACTAAATCAAGGAATATCATATTGTGAGTATTCATCTGGCCCTCAAAGGTAAGGTTAAGATCATTCTTGTTGAGGTCAGCGATGAAGCCCTCAGCATCAGTCTGTGAACCCTCCCAGATGATAAACAAGTCATCAATATACCGCAGCCACAATCTCACGTGGCTGCGGTACAACGGGTGGGTCATCTCTACTTGCTGCTCCCAGCCTGCCATGAATAGATTGGCAAAACTGGGAGCAAAACAAGTTCCCATCGCTGTACCCTGTCGCTGTCTATAATGCACACCATTAAAGACAAAAAAGTTTTGCTCCAAACAAAACCTCATCATTTGAACGATCATCTCAGTATGACTAAGATACGAGATAGATCGGGTACTCAGGAATTTGCGACAAGCCTTGATACCATCTTGGTGTCTAATAGATGTATAAAGGCTACAAACATCAAGTGTGATAAGTATGTAATTGTCATGCCACACAAAATCTGTCAGCTTATTGATAAAATCCCTGCTATCCTTGAGATGGGAAGGTATTTTCTCAACAAAAGGGCGAAGAAAAAAATCAATATATCTCGACGTGTTCTCCAACAGAGAACCTATCCAAGACACAATAGGCCTGCCCGGGGGATTGGTGGCATTCTTATGTAGCTTGGGAAGTAGATACAACACTGCTACTATGGGGTTGTGGTTTAAGAGAAATGCATATTCATTCCATTCTATAATGCCTCTTAGGCGCCAATCATTTAACATCTCACAATAAGTACTATTGCATTTTTCAATTGTCTGTAGGGAAGAGACTTCATAACAATCCGTAACATTCAATTGTCTCATACCCTCTCTGATGTAATCCTCTACATCCATTAAAACCACATTCCCCCCCTTGTCCGACTGGCGGATGACAATTGTGGAGTCATTCTCTAATGACTTCACGGCTAATCTTTCTGATTTGCTCAAATTGTCATTCGACCAACATTTCTTTTTGGCCAAGTCTTTAAAGTCATTGATGACCAGTGATTCGAAAGTATCGATACTACAAGCAGGCAACGTAGGATTGAAGATGGATTTGGGCTTAAAAGAGTTGGGACATCTAAGGTCTGTTATAAATCCAACGGCACTGCATCATTTGGAGTATTCACCGGTGTACCGAACTACAAGTCCTTCATTGCCATTAATGTTTCAACCTCTTCAATGATCTCACATGCTGGTTCGGTGCTTGTGACACCTATAGTAGCATTTTTGACCTTAAGTTTATTCCATTTGTACAATCTCAATTTTCTTGTAAACTTGAACAGGTCTATACGTTCCTGGGAGTAATTAAAATTGGCGGTGGGGCAAAAGGAGAGACCATATTGCAATACATCATGTTCTATATTAGAAAGTATATGAGAGGATAAATTTACCACATTCCGCCGATTCATTTTCATCATATTTTCTTCTGACCCCGTGTTTCCACTCCCACTGGGGTTGTTATGTTTCCGCTTACCCCAGCCACCCCTCCTGACTGACTGCTGGCTTTTGGCGTTCCTCCTCCAAGATTTCCTCTTCCTCTGCCTCTTCCTTTGTATCCTCTTGTTTGTCCCCGCCCTCTGTCTGCCAATTCTGTTGTTGGGATGTCTGGTTCATCATTTTGAATTCCTCCCAAAAATTTGAAGCCTTGCTTGTACTTTTAGCTGCTTGTACTTGGCCATCTTCAGATACATCACTTTCTGCTGCTTCTTCCTCAGATATCGCCACCGCACTCACTGTGTCAATATTTGCTTGCACGCCCTTTCTCTTGATATTATCATATTTGCGGCTGAGGTGAAGATTCGACCTCCCTGATAGTCGATTTTGTCTCTGAGGAATTTTCTTTCTTTCTTGGCCACGATTTCATCCTCATGTTTGATCATTTTTTTATTTCCTCCAATTTCTTGGTAACATTTTCGATTGTATCTTCCTTCATTAATTCGTCCTTCAGTTCCGAGATCTGTTTCAACAGTATCAGTCTGTCTTTCCATGCATGTTTGATTAAAATAGAAAGCATTCTATTAGAGCAATCCATCAAGTTTTCTGCCCATTCTCCAGCCAGCTCTATATCGGGCTCTTCATGCGAAGGGGCAATCAAAATTCTCAATCCCCTTGGGATTCTTTTCTCCTCTTGATATTTTTCGAGGGTGATTGCCTCCCACCACCGTGATATCTCCTTCCTGATTAATTTCTCCAGTTTCTGATATTTATTTAGAATCAATGTCCCAGATGAGAACGATTCTGTGCTGGCAGAGCCACTTGCGGTTTGCACAAACATGGATTGTGCCCTCAGTCTTCTACGTGCTTCTGAATCATCATCCATTGCTCAAATTCACAGGGGTCACTCCCCTCCTGCATGCACTAGTTTATTTAGATTTTGGATTTGCGCAATGCCTTGTTCGTAATGAGTGATCGCTATCAAAGACCCACGCTCCCTGACCCCAGCATGTAACTCCGCTGGGAATCGGGCATGGGTATATATACATATACATACATTGCGTGTATTTTTTCATACACAGGGGGTCCGGCGACACGTAGAAGGAATCTAACCTGCAGTGACTAAGGTGCGTTAGGTATTTACACCTACGCCACGCAGTATACGGAATACACATGGCGAATGAAATGTTAAAGGAGAGCGAAGCATCGACTCTTATAATATTTAAATCGAAGTCAGCTGTGAGAGGAGACTGCGCCGCCGATGTAAGGGAGGAATTACACTGGCAAAAATGAGGAAAAAGGAAGTCAGTCGATTGTGGGAAGCCACATCGCTTCAAAATTACTTGGATGTAAACAGGATAACGAGAGGCCTGAGAAACTTTAAAATCCCCACATTGGAAAATCCTAGACCTGATCTACTGAAGGATTGGACAGAAAATACTAATGCATGCTCGAATACCATGCTCAGAATCCTGATCAAGAGTACTTGTCAGAGACTCCAAATACCAGACGCCCCAGCGGGCGGGAGAACACGCCCAGAAGGGCAGGACTCTTTAAATAAACACAGCTGTTCTCTTCCAGTTTGCTGTTCTTTTCTTTGCGATGGCTTGTGAACAAGAAGTGAAATTTGAAACGCGTAAAGCCTGCAAATCTTTGATGCCAGCCACAATGTGAGATACCTGGGGTTCTCACTGCATGGACTGGCTTTCCGGGAGGCGCTTCCATTAAGGGCAACCTTGTTTTTGGAATATATATATATATATATAGACATATCAAAAACACCAATTTGCGGCGTGCTTGAGCCTCTTAAAGCGGCGGGCACTCGGCGGGGTCGCCAACCCCTAAAATCACTCCACACTCCTGGTACACATGTTCCTTCTCCGAGGATGAAAAGAACCAGAGCTGAGGCCCAAATAGTGCTCAGTGCAATAATCTTAATGGCGTACAAGAAAAAAATACACCCTAGGCATTTCGAAGTACTCGGACTTCTTGCTCACGGGTGAGGTGGAATCCGAAGCCATTCTATTTAAAGATACAGTGTTATTTTACAACGTGCATGTGATCAATAAAGTTACATTGTTACCAATTCAGTCCGACTTGAAACAATAAAATTATGACTTGATGTATACAGTGCAGTCACATAATTAAATGGAATAATGTTCTAAATTGATCCAATTAAATTGCAATACGTTATTCAAAAATGAAAAACAACCCAAAGTATTTTGGGCATGATTTTCACTGCATGGAGTGTCTGACACATCTCAAGACGAACCCCGACCCACGAGGAAGAGGCACCTTTTTGTCAGGGCATTGGACATAAAGCGTGAAGCTTCCTTTTAAGGTGCCCTCCGGCTGCTGAAAAATTACATGGACCGAGTTTGCATTGGAAGGGCCTCCAGGAGGGGCCCGCCCGAACTTTGTGGATGGACATTTTGCGCAGCTAGTGTTTGCCGAGGATTTCCCCTCAGCGCAACAGACTTGAGGCAATGATTTTGGGAAAATGGAAAGCTACTTGAAAATCGAGTGGTCGTGGAATTTAAACTATACAAAATGTCCTTTTGAAAGCATGACTTGCACTTGGAACATTTGTATTGATTGAGATTTCGCCAATACCGGCAGTGAAATCCAGTTTAAACTGAAAGGGCAGCAAAGGAGCATTCTGGGTGAAGTAGTCCCTTACATTCAATTTGACTATGAAACAGCAGGGGGAACATTTATAATTGTACCATTGTGGGGGTTACTTTAAACCTTGTGCATTTTGAAGTACTTTCTTCTGCTACATTGTTTGGAAAAAACGTGAAAGAAATACCTTAAAGACTGTCCCTTTAATTGGAAGGAATGGACTGAAGTCCCTTTTCACTGTCCTTAGAGTTACGTTGATTTAAAACCTAACGAACCCACGGACAAGTAGCTATTGGCATCTGATGAAAAGTTGTTAAACTTGAAACGCGTTATGCCTGTTTTGCTCTAAATAAAAAGAACTTCTCTCAAGCTCTGCTGGTGTGGTTCATGCAGCGTGATGGATTGCGCACGTCTTTGGTGGATGTAAGAGAGATGTCTGACACATCTCAAGACGAACACCGACCCATGAGGAATATATATATAACATGATATATATATGTATGTCGAAAACAGTACTCATATGTTATTGCATTTAATGTACATCGTCAATGCAAAGTATGATTTAGAGTGTTCCTTGCAGGTGATTAATAATCATGCAGAGACTTGTCCATCCAGTACTCAATAATATGATTACACAATGTTTAATGAAATTATTAACCTCAGGCACTCATGTAAATTGGCATTGACATATTTATATCGCACTGTGATGTCATTTCGTTTAGTTATTATTTAGCCATTACAAGATGGCGCTTATGGTTTGGACATTTAGTCCGTTTTCTATGTTTTGCATTTATGTGCTTCCGCCTCACCGACGCCAGTTGACACTGACAAAGGCAGAAGCTGAAACGCGTTTGTCCATTTTTGTGCCATAAATCTGAATAGATTTAATCTACTGTGTGTGCTGGTTTGGCCAATTTCTTGACCTTGGAGCAGGATATATATATATATATCTATACTACTCTTATAAAGAGAGAACATGCACCTTTGAGCCAGGTAAACGCGGGAACCACAGCACCAATCCACACACCCGATACATTGTAGAAATTGTCAGGGTGTGCAGAAGGACATAGGCTATAAAAAAAAAAACGTACATTTAAAAATATAACTTTTAAAAAAAAGTAGTGCCCGGAAAGTAGCGCCGGCCGCGACGCTGCTCTGGCCGCGACGTAGCGCTGGCCGGGACGTGCGTGATGACGATGAGGAGGAGTGGCGGACATGGAGCTGCGGTGAAGTGAGGAGCGCGGGCGCGTCATGGCGAAGAGGAGCGGAGCGGCAGCTCAGGTAAAGTAAAGCTTGAAATCAGGGCGGGAGGGAGTCAGGGCAGGAGGGAGTCGGGGCGGGAGGGGAGCGGGAGGAAGTCGGGGCGGGAGGGGAGCGATTGTGCACAGAGGGACAGGCGGGAGGAGTGGGGGCGGGAGGGAGTCGGGACGGGAGGGGGTCGGGGAGGGAGCGGGTGTGCTGCCCCCAGCCCCTTTCTGCCCCAGGCAACGCTGGGGCGGGCTGCTAGTATATATATATATATATATATATATATATATATATATATATATATGCCAGCTCCAATTTCCCAAAATACCCAGCCGGGTTTGTAGAAATAACAGCACTCACACAGGCAGCGGCAATCTTTTAGCAGGGCGGTTTATTTACAAAAGGCAAACAAACGCGTTTCGGGACTAGAAATCCCTTCGTCAGTGTTATCATTTGGGCGCCAAACTTTTTTCTTTTTAAACACTGTTCATGCCTGCTATTGACATAAACAAAGGACTGATGCATTGCGTCTATAGGGCGCGCCATCTTTGAACGCCTTACATTTTACACATTTCGTCTTCATGGCTACATATGGAACGGGTCTATGGAGGAGGCTGTAGAGTACATTGCAGTGCTCAATAACAATGAGTGCAATTTGGTATTTACTGGGGATATTAGCAGAGAAAGGGTCAACTACCTTGACTTAGAAGTAAGTGTGAGGAATGGAAAAATAAGTACCCAGCTCTATCGTAAGCCAACTGCAGGGAATAGCGTTTTACACGCTTCAAGCAGTCACTCCCGCAAATTAATCTCCAACATCCCCTATGGGGAATTGTTACGATTAAAACGAAATTGCACCCATAATGAAGACTTTGAAAGAGCAGCCAGTGACAGTATAACCAGGTTCAAAAACAGAGGCTACAATACCAACAAGCTATATGAAACCTTAAAGAAAGTAAGAAAAATCCCTCGCAGTCAACTGTTTAAAAAGAAGGCATTGACTCAATCTGAAAAGGTACAGTTCAGAATGATTACACCATACGCTGCAAACTCTTTCAGATTGAGATCAATCTTGTCCAAACATTGGCACATATTGAAATCGGATCCAATTGTGGGCCCTGATATTCCAGCTGTGCCAGCCATCACTTTTAGGAGGGCAAGGTCACTGCGAGATGAGTTAGTTCATAGCTATCTGCCAATTGAAAGGAAACAACTGGGAACTCTAAAAGAGGCCAAGGGGTTTTTCCCGTGCGGGAAATGTAAAGCTTGCTCAGCAAGCAAGAGAACGCTAACATACAAGGTGCCTGGCCGTCAAGCTAGAAAAATCACTAAGTTCATGTCTTGTCACACAGATCACGCAGTTTACTGCCTGATTTGCCCGTGTTCATTGAGGTATGTGGGCAGTACCATCAATCCCGTTAAACTTCGGATACTTGAACACATGCGGGCTATTGCCAATAAGGACTTCAGCTACCCGGTAGCAAGGCATTTTGCCATAAAGCATAAAGGTGATAGGACTTTACTAAGATATTTCTGCTTAGATCAAGCAGCTGAGATCCCAAGAGGAGGTAACCGGCTGCAGGTCTTGAGACGATTAGAGTCTAGATTTATCATTGACCTTGAGACCAAGGCTCCGAAGGGACTGAATATGGGGGAGGAACTTGCCTCTCACTTGGGCTAAAAATCATGAGGAATGTGTCTAAATCAGATGATATTGGTCTGTAATGTTTTTGGAATGCTTTAAAGTATGTATCAGGGTTGTTTTTTCGAAAATGTATATAATGTAAGTAATTTTTTGTCGTCTTAATGAGTTATGCTGTTGTGTTGATCCCATGGCCGGTGTCCTGAGAATTATGCAACCTGATTTTAGGTTGCAAATGCCGATCCACGGCAAGATTTGCTTAAAATAGCGTTGTTTATAAATATAGCGATGTTTGGCTTTAATTGTGCATTCTTAGTAATGCGTTGTTTCGCAGGTATTTGGCCACCTTTGGGAATGAAATGATTCGAAGTATGAATTGAAACTTGCCGATACACGGCGATATGTTTTAAGTGTTAAACACACTAATAACGTCATTGACGTTTTTTGTACACAACAGAAGTACTGCTTTATATGTAGCCATGAAGACGAAATGTGTAAAATGTAAGGCGTTCAAAGATGGCGCGCCCTATAGACGCAATGCATCAGTCCTTTGTTTATGTCAATAGCAGGCATGAACAGTGTTTAAAAAGAAAAAAGTTTGGCGCCCAAATGATAACACTGACGAAGGGATTTCTAGTCCCGAAACGCGTTTGTTTGCCTTTTGTAAATAAACCGCCCTGCTAAAAGATTGCCGCTGCCTGTGTGAGTGCTGTTATTTCTACAAACCCGGCTGGGTATTTTGGGAAATTGGAGCTGGCATATGGGACGCGAACACCATCGCGCTACGCGGCACCCGCCCTGTGAGTGACTCACGTTATGGTGTGTTGGAGCTTACATATATATATATATATATATATATATATATATATATATATATATATATATATATATATACATTGCGCGCATTTTCTCATACACAGGGGGTCCGGCTACACGTAGAAGGGATCTAACCTGCAGTGACTAAGGTGCGTTAGGTATTTACACCTACGCCACGCAGTATACGGAATACACATGGCGAATGAAATGTTAAAGGAGAGCGAATCATCGGCTCTTATAATCTTTATATCGAAGTCAGCTGTGAGAGGAGACAGCGCCGCCGATGTAAGTGATGCCTATGGCACAACCGGCACTTTGAAATAACGAGGAATTACACTGGAAAAAATGAGGAAAAAGGAAGTCAGTCGATTGTGGGAAGCCACATCACTTCAAAATTACCTGGATGTAAACAGGATAACGAGAGGCCTGAGAAACTTTATAATCCCACATTGGCAAATCCTAGACCTGAGCTACTGAAGGATTGGACAGAAAATACCAATCCAATCAAGAATGCATGAATAGAGCATACGGAACTAACAACTAAAATCAAGGGCATAATGGATGAATTTGAGAATGATATAGATCAGGAAGCTGTTAAGAAAATACTTAAGCCAATTGAAGACGCCTCAAGACCCATGAAAATGACATATAAGAGCGCAAACAACGCAAGTTCCTTCGGGATGAACAGGATTAGGCAGCAGGAAGTATTCTGACATTTGCCAAAAAAAGTGATGAAGCCCACCAACAAATTGCTAAAGATAGAACAGTGGGAGCAATGGAGTAGAGAGTATCAGAATAAGGCATGGAAGAGAGCTCTGAACCCGGATCATTGGAAGACCTGAGAAACAAGATGGCACCAAAGATTTAATTTGTGATGCTACAAAAAGAAAACAAACACTAATTTCAGGCAAAACAAAGAGGCAGAGGAAGGGGCACAAAAGTGAAAGCCAGAGAAGAAGGCAATGTAGGCAAACAAACAAACAGTGGAATGGGAATACTGGGCCAGCAAGGAAAGAACAAGTTATGGCAGTACAATCGTAGGAAGTAACGGTAATAAACCTCTATAAAACACAATTCTCACATGAGGACATTGAGACTCTTAAACTTGGACTATCCTTTTGTCCTACATGACAAGTAAATTATGCACAATTAAGGATTGATTTATTTAAGTTTGTTTGGAAGTTGAAATTGTACAAAATGCATGCATTACGTCCAAACAGGGAAATAATTGATGTGACAACAACAACCACATCTCCCCAGACTGCCCTTACAATAAGAGACCATGCGATATTACAAACACTACACAATTTAGAAGGATTGGAAGAGACCACAATCATATCTAGTAATTCCAATGACTCTCTAGATCCCACTAATATTGACTATATTAACAACATTCTTGGTATCGAAACAGGGGGAACTGAGGCAACGAATTTAAAATGCCATCTAGATCCATACCCCAACTACCCCAAGACAATAATGACGTATTCTCAGACACAGTTGCAGAGAACATTTAAACTAAGTAGAGAATACTTGAAACAGAGTAACTTGAACAAGAGACAATGGAACACATTAACTGAGTTAAAGAAAGATCAGACAGTAGTAATTAAACCCTCTGACAAGGGGGGCAACATAGTGATAATGTGTAGAGAGAACTATGTAAAAGAGGGACTCAGACAGGTGAGGAATAGCACCTGTTACAGTAGAACTGACAGGGAATATTTACAAAATGTGATTACACACTATAAAGAAAGAATACTGGAGAAGCATGAACACCAACTACTCAGTTGGGATGAACTACAGTTCCTATAAAATGAAACACCTACTATCCTCACACTCTACCAGTTACCAAAGGTGCACAAGGAGGCACTAAACCCACCAGTTTGTCCTATTGTTTCCTCAAATAGTATTTTTGAGAATACTTCAATATATGTAGATCATTTTCTGGCGCCATATGCATAGAATTTGGATTACTACATCAGAGATACGCAAGACTTCATCCAAAAATCCAATAATCTGTGTTGGGACAAGGAATGTTGGCTAGAGTGCTTAGACGTGGAAAGTCTGTACACTGTTATTAGGCATCAAGATGGAATGAATGCCTGCAAATACTTTCTCAGAATGAGAATTGCTAAGGTACTACAACACACACAGATAATCATGGAAATTATCGAAACTTGTCTAAAGGAGAATATTTTCCTCTTTGCAAATGCATTCTATAAGCAAATACAAGGAACAGCCATGGGGACATGCTTCGCTCCCAGCTATTCTAATCTTTTGGTGGGCTGGTGGGAGGAGCACGTCCTATGGTATCAAGATCAGAATAGATTTATTGATCAAATCAGTGTGTGGCTCAGGTATATTGATGACGTCTTCCTTGTTTGGGAGGGGGCGAGGAAGACCTTAAAAACGTTTTATCTGTCATCAATAACAACATAATTCTGAGATTCACCATGAATTACAGCCAGGAAACAGTGGATTACCCTGATATCAAAGTTTTACTCAAAAATGGCACACTCCAGACTGATCTCTATAGGAAGAACACTGCTGGCAACTCGATCCTCCTTTCGGATCTATCATCCACCAAGCTACTGCTGGAGTATCCCCTATAGCAAGTTTCTCAGAGCCAAAAGAAACAATAGCACCAATTAAGGCTATAGGAGAACCAAACAGGACAGATTGCCTTAGTGCCAGAACGTATCCTATAAAAAGCCTTATAAAAGCTAGCATAAGGGCTGATGAAAAATTGAGAGATTGACTTTTACAAGGAAAACCAGACATATCAAGGGAAACTGACAAAGAACCGATACGATTTATCACCAAGTTTACATGTCAGACAAACAACTTATGCAAGATCACAAAGAGTAGATGGGTAATACTAACACATGATACCACCTTGAGAACGAAGATAGGCAAATACACCAAACATCACTCTTAAGAGAAATCTTTCCATAAAAGACATGTTGGTACACAATCATCTCACAAGTAACAGACAAACTTGGTTGCAACAGAGTCGAGGTTTCAGAAAAAGCGGTAACTGCAAGGCGTGCAAATTCAGCCCTAACGTCTATGAGATTACCCTAGACATGATTAGGAAGAAACACTGTATCACTAAACCAATCACATGCGAAACAAACTATGTACTATATGTAATCATCTGCCCATGTGACAGATGAAATATAGGGTTGACTACCTTTCCCATGCAAAAGCGTATACTCGAACATTGGCATGCCATCACAAATGCAGACATGAGCTACAGCACGACACTTCAAGGAACACCGTGATGGAGACTGGACCAAAGCCAGATTGTTTGGCATTGTTACCGTTGTGACACACCCTAGGGGTGGCAACAGAACTACTGCAGTACGCATAATGGAATCTAGGTACACATTAGAAGCAGGAAGTCTCGCTCCACATGGTATGAACCAGGACGAAGAACTTTACACACACTTGTAAATTAGAAGCTCCTATGTGTAACTAATTTTTCTTTTCTTTTGATGATATTTCTAATTTTCACAAATGTATATATTTCTTTCTGTAGACATATCACATTCATCATCGATATTATTTTCTCCTCTTATAATGGTTTTCCAAGATGAAACACAAAGAAGGCTGTACTAAGGTTGCACTTACGTTACGCTAGTATACTAAATTGTTCTTTTTCTCTCTAATAGACATTTGGGAGCTTGCATGCACATCTGCTGGTAGCGTTAAGGAGACTATAGAAGGCGAACCCCATGTGGCAACACCTTTTTTTATTCACTGAGGTGGAAGTAAGATTTAGTTTCATTTGGATATTATACTCTTAAGCACAGCAGCTTTTAATTGTCAGTTTTGAATTAGGGCACTAGACCCTAACAAGAAATTTTGCATCAAAATAAAAATATAATTCAGAAACGACCCAAACATAGGTGAACAACTGTCATAGAAACTGTACTATACCTAATATATGGTGGCTAAAGTCAATATTATTGGTAACACTTAGTTTACTAAATATCAGCTTTTTTCCGTCATTGATAAAGTTTTTGTTGACAAAAAGTTGAGGAGGAATCACAGAATGTGAAATATTTTGTTTATGTTTACTTGAACGCATTTTTCCACGTTGTATAAATGCAATGAACATAGAGAAAAACCTGTTATGTGAAAAACTTTGTCAGATCGTAACGCGCCAGTTTCATTTGCCAAATAAATACCAGTGATAAAATACTACTGCGTTGGTGTGGCTGTTTTCTCAGGAGTGATAGGCAAGGCATAATACATGTGGTTTATACATATATATATTACCTACTGGCGGTCGCCAGTAGGTATATATAGTTAGGATTTTTTCTCTATGGGATTTTTGAAAATTCTATGTCTAATAACTTTGGCGTTTGTGGACGGAATTGGCTGAAATTTTCAGGAAAATGGCACATTTTGTTTCTGAGCAGCCCTTGAAAATTTGGGGGGGGTTCGTCAAGGGGGGGCCGAGAAAAAAGGGGGGTCCCAAAACGTGTTTTTAACATTGAGTTTTCCATAGGGCGGTTGGCCTCACTTTTAGCCCGAACGGCTGAATGGATTTGCATGAAACTTGGCAAAATTGTAGGGACTGGTAGCCCGATGTGCCTTTTGTAGGTCTCAATATATGTGCTACAGTGGATTTTGAGAAATTAACGTTTAAAAAAAGATATATATCTGTAACAGCGGACCGGGCAGCGCTCCAGGACGCGTACTTTTCGCGCAACGGAGCTTTGTGAAGCAAAGCTGATTGGTTCTCCGGCGTCTGTCAACATTCCAAACAGTCCGTAGCGGCCGCCATCTTGTCTCTCGGTAGGATCGAGAGACAAGAGGAGGCGAAAGCGAAGGGGCAAATGACCATAAGGGGGAATAGTAGATCCTCGCTGACCCCCTAGGTTTGATGTGGAGGTTTTAAAAGGGCCCCGCGGGGCAAAAAAAAAAAAAATAATAATAATCGAACGGCTGAATGGATTTGCACGAAACTTGGTAAAATATTAGGGACTGGTAGCCCGATGTGCCTTTGCTAGGTCTCAATATATGTGCTCCAGTGGATTTTGAGAAATTAACGTTCAAAAAAAGATATATATCTGTAACAGCGCTCCGCTTTGCGTAACGGAGGTTTGCGACGCTGATTGGTCATTCTGTCACTGGGCTATAGTTGGGCTACATCTGGCTGATATTTGGGCTACATTTGTTTTTTTTCGTCTCTGGCGGCCATCTTTGGGCTACATTGGGCTACATTGGGCTTCATTGGGCTTCATTGGGCTACATTGGGCTACATTTGGGTTCCAACATATATATAGGCCAATGTAGCCCAATATATATTTTTCAAAGTTAATTTTCGTAAAAACCACTGGAGCATATATCTTGAGACATAGCAAAGGCACATCGGGCTACCAGTCCCTACAATTTTGCCAAGTTTCGTGCAAATCCATTCAGCCGTTCGAGCTAAAAGTGAGTCCAACCGCCCTATGGAAATGAAGGAAATGAATGGGTAATTTGTAATTAGCAAATAGCTCACCGCAAACTAGGAATGGTAAAGAATCGCTATTTATTCCTTAAAGTTCGCTATTTAGGAAATGCAAAAAACTTTGATGATACATATGGCGGTTCATCTCTAACAAGATAAGAAGCATAGGGATAGATTTATGATGACTGGCGCATCACCAGGGATGTGTTAGTCATTCTGTGCCGCTGTTCCGTCACCTATGGTGTGCTGCATTTACAATGCGGCGCATCATGGGGCAAAAACAGCACAGATGCGTGATGTATCTGTGCCGTAAAGGTGGCGCATTGCTGGAGTTGTATCGCAAGTGTGATGAAGCTCCAGCAAGGGTCGGGGGTGCCCCTGTCGCAGGGTTTCTGTTCTCACACAGAACTGTGGACAGAGGATTGGAACCTCGGCGAATTAGGGTGTCCCAAAACTCACCTTAGTAATCAAAAACCCCTTAGCAAGCTAGGTACAGTGTCACATTGGATATAACAAACTCTCAATGTTTAGACAATCCAGAATATGAACTTATAGTACCTCAGGATACGTGGAACTCATGAACAGTCGGTCGTTATATATTTCTTAGAAACCAGAACATGGAGTTAAGAAGAACACATGTGTATTTGAAATGTTTATTTACTAATGCCGTCTTCTCAGGCGTAGTATCTTAGATAATACAAGTACACATATTATCAGTAGAAAAATTACCAGCATAGTTACTAGTACATAAAAAGCGAATGGTGACAGTATGTTAACATGCTGTAAATGAATAAGAGTTAGCAACACTTATAAGCAGCCGCGGGCCGTGGAGGGAGTTACGGTGGGGCAGGGAGGCGGGGAGGGGGAGGGGCAGGGTGGAGAGGGCTCCACCCTGCTCCTCCCCTTCCCCGCCTCCCTGCCTCACCGTAACTCCCTCCACGGCCCGCGGCTGCTTATATCTCACCCTCCCTAATACACATATTATATTATTTGCTAAGAAGGTCTCTTTGTGTTGGTTTAGGGCGTGCCCATACTTTAGTGTCTTAGATTTGAAGGAATCACATCAGCATACACCAGCTCTCTCTTCATGTGAACCGCATCAACTGTTGTGTATGTGTGTTCGGCAAAGCAATATAAAACCCGCCTCATGCCCAGAATTGGCAGAAGTTGCACTTATGTTATGAGTATGAAGTCGTGGAGATCAGACCTCATAACAATTCTGTATCGTGTTGTTCTTGAAACTTTAGCACTCGCTGTACAGATATAGTTTAACAAGCAAAGCAGATAGTAGAGCAATAACATATTATTCTCATGTAAACCACGATGAACTACTAGGTTGAAAGCTAAAGCAACAACTAAGTGTCGTGTGCAGAAGTTGCAAAAAAGGAAAAATGGCGTTTAAACCGGTAATGAGCCCATGCTAACTTAACACGGTGTAAAGATATCCAGGATCTACATGATACCTCCCCATGATCCGGAAACGAACTGAATAAGATAATAGAAGTGCCATCTCATGAGAGCAGATTGCAAGTTTATATGTGGACGGTCCGCAAGGTAAAGCATTAAAAACTAGGAAAATTTAATGCTAAAGAAAAATAAAACAGCCAAGTACTTTATCGAGTCTTAAGCCAATAGGCAAGGTAAATAATAAAAACTTGACAAATAAGTCAATGAATTGTCAATGAAATGCTAGTACTCAGCATATCAAACATGAAAAAGGTCTATGACATAACTGTGTATGCAAAATAAGCTGCAACAGCCTCCAATAGGAAGTCACCGTCTTCATCCGAAAACAGTTCAGCCATCCAATTTAAAAGCGGAAAAGAACATACGTGCTCTCCCAGCACCGGATCCTCTATCACCATCAGAGGACAGCTCGGTGGGTTTTCAAGAAAGCTCTGTTCCAAGAAAGACTGTGTTGCCGCCAGTAAATTCCAGGGACCAATTAGTCCATGCATCAATGCCACAGCCATAATCCTTTCGCCAGGACAAACCAACTCGTGAGTAATGATAGGAGTCATCAGCTGATTAAAGTCGACGTCAGGAGAAACCGGTCCGCAGAGACACAAATCAATGGCCCAATCGAAATCACAGGTCAGGCAGTGAAATACAGGCTGGACACAGGTGAAGTAGGAGAATCGAAAAGATAATCCATATGCCGTGCTTAATATCGCCAACGGCATTGTGCCATAATATTCTAGCATGCGATTGCGGAACAGTGTCAGCAGCTGCAGGGCAGGAGGTTGCAAAGGAGGGACATCCATATTTAAAAATGTAAAAAAGCACAAGAGCGTCCGCTGGTAATGCAAGTAAAAATGGCAATCCACGAAGCAGAGTGGAAAAAATACAATGAAAGAAAGCAGGGATGACTCCAAAGATTTTCTCAAATGAAGTCACGAGACCACTGGTAACAACTTTAAAAAAGTGCGCCAGGGCCTTTGTGGAGGATGCGTTAGAGATAGTCCGAACCATCTTGCTGAAATGGAAAGGCAAATCTGAATTGAAAAGGGTCTGCACCTCTGTACGGGTGTTCGCTATGTGAAGCACGAAAGTTTCACGGGCCGAACTCAAGGCCACCTCTCTCTGAGACAAAAGAGCTCTTATTCTTGCCATGCCGTTGAAATCTGCTCCCAAGGTTGGTATTTGTGGCGAGATTGAAAACTCCCTATGTTCATGTGTGGGAGGAAATAGAACATTTCTGCAGCAAATAACCCGTTCACTTACTGTTACGATAAAAGGAATACTTTTAATTAACCCAGAACAATCTTCATTATTGAGCATCAAATAACTACCATTTTCCAACAACTTGAACGTGGGGATGATAGCAGGAACTGGCGTGCCTTGCAACACGCAAGCCATATTTGGTCGGTGTTTGTTGCATGAACCGTGTAACTGTATGTGCCTGCACATTAGTGAATGATCTGGCGTCTCAGTGCATTCCTCTCCATTCAGATAAACTTCTTGATCATCTTTGAAACATCTGTATGTGTATGGAAGCGACCAGACCTCATGAAGAAAAGCACTACCTAAAGGTTCATAACGACCTATTGGTATATATTTCATACAATTTGAAAACTTATATAAAGCAAAAGGCAGCGTTATTAAACCGTGGATAAGGCACGTTGCCAAAAAACCCGCAATCCTCTGCTGATGATGTCACTGAGCATGTCATGAATGATGTAATATGTGACATCATCAGCAGTGGATTACGGGTAATAGTATCTCTAGTTTACTCCCCTATAGCTGTCTTTCTTTTAACATAAGTGTCTGTTTCCTTCCCTTATACTTACTGTTTTTGGTTCGCTTCCGGTTCGCGTACCGGCGAGCGAACTGGGAAGCGAACTAAGAGAAATAGAGGTTGGCACAGTTCCAAATATTGTACCAATTTTTTAATAACGGGGAGGTAGTTCTGAAAAGAACTTTTTTTTTATTGTTTTTGTTGTTTTATATTTTTTTTATTATTTTTCTGAACATTTTTTTACTTTTTTTGAATTTTTCTGAACAGTTTTATATTTTTTTGGGTTTTTCTTGGAGGGGGCAATGAAAACGATTCATTGTAAAGGGCTCAATAGGAGCAACAAAACAAAAAAAGAAGGGGACCCCGGATAGAGGACCCCGGATAGAGGAGCCCAGCTCAGACCCAGGTGCCCCGGATAGAAGAGCCCAGCTCAGCCCCAGGGCCACGGATGGAAGAGCCCAGCTCAATCCCAGGGGCCCTGGATAGAAGCGCCCAGCTTAGCCCCAGGGCCTCGGATAGAAGAGCCCAGCTCAGCCCCAGAGGCCCTTTGGATAGAAGAGCCCAGCTCAGCCCCAGTTGCCCCCGGATAGAAGAGCCCAGCTCAGCCCAAGAGGCCCCAGATAGAAGAGCCCAGCTCAGCCCCAGAGGCCCCAGATAGAAGAGGCCAGCTCAGCTCCCCAGAGGCCCCCGATAGAAGAGCCCAGCACTGCCCCAGTTGCCCCCGGATAGAAGAGCCCAGCTCAGCCCCAGGGGCCCCCGGATAGAAGAGCCCAGCTCAGCCCCAGGGCCTCGGATAGAAGAGTCCAGCTCAGCCCTAGGGGCCCCCAGATAGAAGGGCCCAGCTCAATCCCAGGACCCCCTGGATAGAAGAACCCAGCTCAGCCCCAGGGGTCCCCGGATAGAAGAGCCCCGCTCAGCACCAGGGGCCCCAGATAGAAGAGCCCAGCTCAGCCCCCCCCTGGGGCCTGTGGATAGAAGAGCCCAGCTCAGCCCCAGGGACCCTGGATAGAAGAGCCCAGCTCAGCCCCAGGGACCCTGGATAAAAGAGCCCAGTTCCGCCCCAGGGGCCCCCAGATAGAAGAGCCCAGCTCAGCCCCAGGGGTCCCCGCATAGAAGAGCCCAGCTCAGCACCAGGGGCCCCAGATAGAAGAGCCCAGCTCAGCACCAGGGGCCCCAGATAGAAGAGCCCATCCCAGCCCCCCCTGGGGCCCATGGATAGAAGAGCCCAGCTCAGCCCAAGAGGCCCCAGATAGAAGAGCCCAGCTCAGCCCCAGAGGCCCCAGATAGAAGAGCCCAGCTCAGCTCCCCAGAGGCCCCCGATAGAAGAGCCCAGCACTGCCCCAGTTGCCCCCGGATAGAAGAGCCCAGCTCAGCCCCAGGGGCCCCCGGATAGAAGAGCCCAGCTCAGCCCCAGGGCCTCGGATAGAAGAGCCCAGCTCAGCCCCAGGGGCCCCCGGATAGAAGAGCCCAGCTCAGCCCCAGGGCCACGGGTAGAAGAGTCCAGCTCAGCCCTAGGGGCCCCCAGATAGAAGGGCCCAGCTCAATCCCAGGACCCCCTGGATAGAAGAACCCAGCTCAGCCCCAGGGGTCCCCGGATAGAAGAGCCCAGCTCAGAACCAGGGGCCCCAGATAGAAGAGCCCAGCTCAGCCCTCCCCCGGGGCCGGTGGATAGAAGAGCCCAGCTCAGCCCCAGGGGCCCTCGGATAGAAGAGCCCTGCTCAGCCCCAGGATCCCCGGATAGAAGAGCCCAGCTCAGCCCCAGGGCCCCTGGATAGAAGAGCCCAGCTCAGCCCCAGGGGCCCTGGATAGAAGAGCACAGTTCCGCCCCAGGGCCCCCCAGATAGAAGAGCCCAGCTCAGCCCCATGGGTCCCCGCAGAGAAGAGCCCAGCTCAGCACCAGGGGCCCCAGATAGAAGAGCCCATCTCAGCCCCACCTGGGGCCCATGGATAAAAGAGCCCAGCTCCGCCCCAGGGGCCCCAAGATAAAAGAGCCCAGCTCAGCTCTAGGGGCCCCCGGATAGAAGAGCCCAGCTCAGCCCTAAGGGCCCCCGGATAGAAGAGTATAGCTCAGCCCCAGGGGCCCCCAGATAGAAGAGCCCAGCTCAGCCCCAAGGGCCCCCGGATAGAAGAGTATAGCTCAGCCCCAGGGGCCCCGGTTAGAAGAGCCCAGGGGCCCTGGATAGAAGAGCCCAGCTCAGCCCCAGGGGCCCCCAGACATAAGAGCCCAGCTCAGCCCCAGGGGCCCCCGGATAGAAGAGCCCAGCTCAGCCCGAAGATAGAAGAGCCCAGCTCAGCACCCAAGGGGCCCCCGGATAGAAGAGCCCAGCTCAGCCCCAGGGGCCCGGGATAGAAGAGCCCAGCTCAGCCCCAGGGGCTGCCGGATAGAAGAGCCCAGCTCAGACCAAGGGGCCCCGGATAGAAGCACCCAGCTCAGCCTCAGGGCCCCGGGTATGAGAGCCCAGCACAACCCTCAGGGCCCCCGGATAGAAGAGCCCAGCTCAGGCCCAGGGACCCGGATAGAAGAGCCCAGCTCAGGTCCAGGGGCCCTGGATAGACGAGCCCTGCTCAGCCAAAGGACCCCCAGATAGAAGAGCCCAGCTCAGCCCCAGGGCCCCCAGAAAGAAGAGCCCAGCTCAGCCCCAGGGGCCCCAGGATAGAAGAGCCCAGCTCAGCCTCGGGCCCCCAGATAGAAGAGCTCAGCACAGCCCCGAGGCCCCTGGATAGAAGAGCCCAGCTCAGCCCCAGGGCCCCCAGATAGAAGAGCCCAGCTCGGCCCCAGAGGACCCCGGATAGAAGAGCCCAGCTCAGCCCCAGGGGCCCCGGATAGAGGAGCCCAGCTCGGCCCCAGAGGACCCCGGATAGAAGAGCCCAGCTCAGCCCCACGGGCCCCGGATAGAAGAGCCCAGCTCAGCCACAGGGCCACGGATGGAAGAGCCCAACTCAGCCCCAGGAGCCCCAGATAGAAGAGCCAAGCTCTGCCCAAGGGGCCCTGGATAGAAGAGCCCAGCTCAGCCCCAGGGGCCCACAGATAGAAGAGCCAAGCTCAGCCCCTGAGGCCCCCAGATAGAAGAGCCCAGCTCAGACCCAGGGGCCCCCGGATAGAAGGCCCCAGCTCAGCCCAGGGGCCCCCGGATAAAAGAGCCCAGCTCAGCCCCCAGGGCCCCCAGATAGAAGAACACAGCTCAGCCCCAGGGGCCCCCGGATAGATGAGCCCAGCTCAGCCCCAGGGGCCCTGATAGAAGAGCCCAGCTCAGCCCCAGAGGCCCCCGGATAGAAGAGCCCAGCTCAGCCCCAGGGTCTCCGGATAGAAGAGTAAAGCTCAGCCCCAGGGCCACGGATTGAAGAACCCAGCTCAGTCCCAGGGGCCCCAAATAGAAACGCCCAGCTCAGCCCCAGGGCCACGGATGAAAGAGCCCAGCTCAGTCCCAGGGGCCCCAGAGAGAAGCACCCAGCTCAGCCCCAGGGCCCCGGATAGAAGAGCCCAGCTCAGCCCCAGAAGCCCCCGGATAGAAGAGCCCAGCTCAGCCCCAGGGGCCCCGGATAGAAAAGCCCAGTTCAGCCCCAGGGGCCCTGGATAGAAGAGCCCAGCTCAGCCCCAGGGGCCCCCAGATATAAGAGCCCAGCTCAGCCCCAGGGGCCCCCGGATAGAAGAGTCCAGTTCAGCCCCAGGGCCCCGGATGGAAGAGCCCAGCTCAGCCCCAGGGGCCCCGGATAGAAGCGCCCATCTCAGTCCCAGGGGCCCCAGATAGAAGAGCCCAGCTCAGCCCCAGGGGACCCCAGATAGAAGATCCCAGCTCAGCCCCTGTGCCCCGGAAAGAAGAGCCCAGCTCAGCCCCAGGGCCCCCAGATAGAAGAGCCCAGCTCAGAACCAGTGGCCCCCGGATAGAAGAGCCCAGCTCATCCCTTGGACCCCGGATGGAAAAGCCCATCTCAGCCCCGGGGGACACGGACAGAAGAGCCCAGCTCAGCCCCAGGGGCCCCGGATAGAAGAGCCCACTCAGCCTCAGAGGCCCCCAGATAGAAGAGCCCAGCTCAGCCCCAGGGGCCCCGGATAGAAGAGCCCAACTCAGCCTCAAGGGCCCCCAGATAGAACAGCCTAGCTCAGCCCCAAGGCCCCCCTGGATAGAAGAGCCCAGCTCAGCCCCAGTGGCCCAGGATAGAAGAGCCCAGCTCAGCCCCAGGGGCCCCGGACAGAAGAGCCCAGCTCAGCCCCAGGGGCCCCAGATAGAAGAGCCCAGCTCAGCCCCAGAGGCCCCAGATAGAAGAGCCCAGCTCAGCTCCCCAGAGGCCCCCCAGATAGAAGAGCCCAGCTCAGCCCCAGGGGTCCCCGCATAGAAGAGCCCAGCTCAGCACCAGGGGCCCCAGATAGAAGAGCCCAGCTCAGCTCCCCAGAGGCCCCCGATAGAAGAGCCCAGCACTGCCCCAGTTGCCCCCGGATAGAAGAGCCCAGCTCAGCCCCAGGGGCCCCCGGATAGAAGCACCCAGCTCAGCCCCAGGGTCCCCCGGATTTATGAGCCCAGCTCAGCCCCAGGGGCCCCAGATAGAAGAGCCCAGCTCAGCCCCAGGGGCCCTGGATTGAAGAGCCCAGATCAGCCGCAGAGGCTCCCGGATAGAAGAGCACAGCTCAGCCCCAGGGGGCCCCAGATAGAACAGCCCAGCTCAACCACAGGGCCCCCCGGATAGAAGAGCCCAGCTCAGCCCCTCCCAGGGCCCCCGGATAGAAGCGCCCAGCTCAGCACAAGGGGCCCCGGATAGAAGCACCCAGCTCTGCCTCAGGGCCCCCGGATATGAGAGCCCAGCACAACCCCCAGGGCCCCTGGATAGGAGAGCCCAGCTCAGGCCCAAGGGCCCCCGGATAGAAGAGCCCAGCTCAGCCCCAGGGGCGCTGGATAGAAGAGCCCTGCTTAGCCCCAGGACCCCCAGATGAAGAGCCCAGCTCAGCCCCAGGGCCCCCAGATAGAAGAGCCCAGCTCAGCCCCAGGGGCCCCAGGATAGAAGAGCCCAGCTCAACCTCGGGCCCCCGGATAGAAGAGCCCAGCACAGCCCCTGGGCCCCCAGATAGAAGAGCCCAGTTCGGGCACAGACGACCCCGGATAGAGGAGCCCAGCTCAGACCCAGGTGCCCCGGATAGAAGAGCACAGCTCAGCCCCAGGGCCATGGATAGAAGAGCCCAGCTCAGCCCTAAGGGCCCCCGGATAGAAGAGTATAGCTCAGCCCCAGGGGCCCCCAGATAGAAGAGCCCAGCTCAGCCCCAAGGGCCCCCGGATAGAAGAGTATAGCTCAGCCCCAGGGGCCCCGGTTAGAAGAGCCCAGGGGCCCTGGATAGAAGAGCCCAGCTCAGCCCCAGGGGCCCCCAGACATAAGAGCCCAGCTCAGCCCCAGGGGCCCCCGGATAGAAGAGCCCAGCTCAGCCCGAAGATAGAAGAGCCCGGCTCAGCACCCAAGGGGCCCCCGGATAGAAGAGCCCAGCTCAGCCCCAGGGGCCCGGGATAGAAGAGCCCAGCTCAGCCCCAGGGGCTGCCGGATAGAAGAGCCCAGCTCAGACCAAGGGGCCCCGGATAGAAGCACCCAGCTCAGCCTCAGGGCCCCGGGTATGAGAGCCCAGCACAACCCTCAGGGCCCCCGGATAGAAGAGCCCAGCTCAGGCCCAGGGACCCGGATAGAAGAGCCCAGCTCAGGTCCAGGGGCCCTGGATAGACGAGCCCTGCTCAGCCAAAGGACCCCCAGATAGAAGAGCCCAGCTCAGCCCCAGGGCCCCCAGAAAGAAGAGCCCAGCTCAGCCCCAGGGGCCCCAGGATAGAAGAGCCCAGCTCAGCCTCGGGCCCCCAGATAGAAGAGCTCAGCACAGCCCCGAGGCCCCTGGATAGAAGAGCCCAGCTCAGCCCCAGGGCCCCCAGATAGAAGAGCCCAGCTCGGCCCCAGAGGACCCCGGATAGAAGAGCCCAGCTCAGCCCCAGGGGCCCCGGATAGAGGAGCCCAGCTCGGCCCCAGAGGACCCCGGATAGAAGAGCCCAGCTCAGCCCCACGGGCCCCGGATAGAAGAGCCCAGCTCAGCCACAGGGCCACGGATGGAAGAGCCCAACTCAGCCCCAGGAGCCCCAGATAGAAGAGCCAAGCTCTGCCCAAGGGGCCCTGGATAGAAGAGCCCAGCTCAGCCCCAGGGGCCCACAGATAGAAGAGCCAAGCTCAGCCCCTGAGGCCCCCAGATAGAAGAGCCCAGCTCAGACCCAGGGGCCCCCGGATAGAAGGCCCCAGCTCAGCCCAGGGGCCCCCGGATAAAAGAGCCCAGCTCAGCCCCCAGGGCCCCCAGATAGAAGAACACAGCTCAGCCCCAGGGGCCCCCGGATAGATGAGCCCAGCTCAGCCCCAGGGGCCCTGATAGAAGAGCCCAGCTCAGCCCCAGAGGCCCCCGGATAGAAGAGCCCAGCTCAGCCCCAGGGTCTCCGGATAGAAGAGTAAAGCTCAGCCCCAGGGCCACGGATTGAAGAACCCAGCTCAGTCCCAGGGGCCCCAAATAGAAACGCCCAGCTCAGCCCCAGGGCCACGGATGAAAGAGCCCAGCTCAGTCCCAGGGGCCCCAGAGAGAAGCACCCAGCTCAGCCCCAGGGCCCCGGATAGAAGAGCCCAGCTCAGCCCCAGAAGCCCCCGGATAGAAGAGCCCAGCTCAGCCCCAGGGGCCCCGGATAGAAAAGCCCAGTTCAGCCCCAGGGGCCCTGGATAGAAGAGCCCAGCTCAGCCCCAGGGGCCCCCAGATATAAGAGCCCAGCTCAGCCCCAGGGGCCCCCGGATAGAAGAGTCCAGTTCAGCCCCAGGGCCCCGGATGGAAGAGCCCAGCTCAGCCCCAGGGGCCCCGGATAGAAGCGCCCATCTCAGTCCCAGGGGCCCCAGATAGAAGAGCCCAGCTCAGCCCCAGGGGACCCCAGATAGAAGATCCCAGCTCAGCCCCTGTGCCCCGGAAAGAAGAGCCCAGCTCAGCCCCAGGGCCCCCAGATAGAAGAGCCCAGCTCAGAACCAGTGGCCCCCGGATAGAAGAGCCCAGCTCATCCCTTGGACCCCGGATGGAAAAGCCCATCTCAGCCCCGGGGGACACGGACAGAAGAGCCCAGCTCAGCCCCAGGGGCCCCGGATAGAAGAGCCCACTCAGCCTCAGAGGCCCCCAGATAGAAGAGCCCAGCTCAGCCCCAGGGGCCCCGGATAGAAGAGCCCAACTCAGCCTCAAGGGCCCCCAGATAGAACAGCCTAGCTCAGCCCCAAGGCCCCCCTGGATAGAAGAGCCCAGCTCAGCCCCAGTGGCCCAGGATAGAAGAGCCCAGCTCAGCCCCAGGGGCCCCGGACAGAAGAGCCCAGCTCAGCCCCAGGGGCCCCAGATAGAAGAGCCCAGCTCAGCCCCAGAGGCCCCAGATAGAAGAGCCCAGCTCAGCTCCCCAGAGGCCCCCCAGATAGAAGAGCCCAGCTCAGCCCCAGGGGTCCCCGCATAGAAGAGCCCAGCTCAGCACCAGGGGCCCCAGATAGAAGAGCCCAGCTCAGCTCCCCAGAGGCCCCCGATAGAAGAGCCCAGCACTGCCCCAGTTGCCCCCGGATAGAAGAGCCCAGCTCAGCCCCAGGGGCCCCCGGATAGAAGCACCCAGCTCAGCCCCAGGGTCCCCCGGATTTATGAGCCCAGCTCAGCCCCAGGGGCCCCAGATAGAAGAGCCCAGCTCAGCCCCAGGGGCCCTGGATTGAAGAGCCCAGATCAGCCGCAGAGGCTCCCGGATAGAAGAGCACAGCTCAGCCCCAGGGGGCCCCAGATAGAACAGCCCAGCTCAACCACAGGGCCCCCCGGATAGAAGAGCCCAGCTCAGCCCCTCCCAGGGCCCCCGGATAGAAGCGCCCAGCTCAGCACAAGGGGCCCCGGATAGAAGCACCCAGCTCTGCCTCAGGGCCCCCGGATATGAGAGCCCAGCACAACCCCCAGGGCCCCTGGATAGGAGAGCCCAGCTCAGGCCCAAGGGCCCCCGGATAGAAGAGCCCAGCTCAGCCCCAGGGGCCCTGGATAGAAGAGCCCTGCTTAGCCCCAGGACCCCCAGATGAAGAGCCCAGCTCAGCCCCAGGGCCCCCAGATAGAAGAGCCCAGCTCAGCCCCAGGGGCCCCAGGATAGAAGAGCCCAGCTCAACCTCGGGCCCCCGGATAGAAGAGCCCAGCACAGCCCCTGGGCCCCCAGATAGAAGAGCCCAGTTCGGGCACAGACGACCCCGGATAGAGGAGCCCAGCTCAGACCCAGGTGCCCCGGATAGAAGAGCCCAGCTCAGCCCCAGGGCCATGGATGGAAGAGCCCAGCTCAGTCCCAGGGGCCCTGGATAGAAGCGCCCAGCTCAGCCCCAGGGCCTCGGATAGAAGAGCCCAGCTCAGCCCCAGATGCCCTCGGATAGAAGAGCCCAGCTCAGCCCCAGTTGCCCCCGGATAGAAGAGCCCAGCTCAGCCCAAGAGGCCCCAGATAGAAGAGCCCAGCTCAGCCCCAGAGGCCCCAGATAGAAGAGCCCAGCTCAGCTCCCCAGAGGCCCCCGATAGAAGAGCCCAGCACTGCCCCAGTTGCCCCCGGATAGAAGAGCCCTGCTCAGCCCCAGGGGCCCCCGGATAGAAGAGCCCAGCTCAGCCCCAGGGCCTCGGATAGAAGAGTCCAGCTCAGCCCTAGGGGCCCCCAGATAGAAGGGCCCAGCTCAATCCCAGGACCCCCTGGATAGAAGAACCCAGCTCAGCCCCAGGGGTCCTCGGATAGAAGAGCCCCGCTCAGCACCAGGGGCCGGTGGATAGAAGAGCCCAGCTCAGCCCCAGGGACCCTGGATAGAAGAGCCCAGCTCAGCCCCAGGGACCCTGGATAGAAGAGCCCAGTTCCGCCCCAGGGGCCCCCAGATAGAAGAGCCCAGCTCAGCCCCAGGGGTCCCCGCATAGAAGAGCCCAGCTCAGCACCAGGGGCCCCAGATAGAAGAGCCCATCTCAGCCCCCCCTGGGGCCCATGGATAGAAGAGCCCAGCTCAACCCCAGGGGCCCCTGGATAGAAGAGCCTAGCTCAGCTCCCCAGAGGCCCCCGATAGAAGAGCCCAGCACTGCCCCAGTTGCCCCCGGATAGAAGAGCCCAGCTCAGCCCCAGGGCCTCGGATAGAAGAGTCCAGCTCAGCCCTAGGGGCGCCCAGATAGAGGGACCCAGCTCAATCCCAGGACCCCCTGGATAGAAGAGCTCAGCTCAGCCCCAGGGGTTTCCGGATAGAAGAGCCCAGCTCAGAACCAGGGGCCCCAGACATAAGATCCCAGCTCAGCCCCAGGGGCCCCCGGATAGAAGAGCCCAGCTCAGCCTGAGGATAGAGGAGCCCAGCTCAGCCCCAGGGGCCCGGGATAGAAGAGCCCAGCTCAGCCCCAGGGGCTGCCGGATAGAAAAGCCCAGCTCAGACCAAGGGGCCCCAGATAGAAGAGCCCAGCTCAGGTCCAGGGGCCCTGGATAGACGAGCCCTGCTCAGCCCCAGGACCCCCAGATAGAAGAGCCCAGCTCAGCCCCAGGGCCCCCAGAAAGAAGAGCCCAGCTCAGCCCCAGGGGCCCCAGGATAGAAGAGCCCAGCTCAGCCTCGGGCCCCCAGATAGAAGAGCTCATCACAGCCCCGAGGCCCCTGGATAGAAGAGCCCAGCACAGCCCCGAGGCCCCCAGATAGAAGAGCCCAGCTCGGCCCCAGAGGACCCCGGATAGAGAGCCCAGCTCAGCCCCACGGGCCCCGGATAAAAGAGCCCAGCTCAGCCACAGGGCCATGGATGGAAGAGCCCAACTCAGCCCCAGGAGCCCCAGATAGAAGAGCCAAGCTCTACCCAAGGGGCCCTGGATAGAAGAGCCCAGCTCAGCCCCAGGGGCCCACAGATAGAAGAGCCCAGCTCGGCCCCAGAGGACCCCGGATAGAGAGCCCAGCTCAGCCCCACGGGCCCCGGATAAAAGAGCCCAGCTCAGCCACAGGGCCACGGATGGAAGAGCCCAACTCAGCCCCAGGAGCCCCAGATAGAAGAGCCAAGCTCTGCCCAAGGGGCCCTGGATAGAAGAGCCCAGCTCAGCCCCAGGGGCCCACAGATAGAAGAGCCAAGCTCAGCCCCTGAGGCCCCCAGATAGAAGAGCCCAGCTCAGCCCCAGGGGCCCCCGGATAGAAGTCCCCAGCTCAGCCCAGGGGCCCCCGGATAAAAGAGCCCAGCTCAGCCCCCAGGGCCCCCAGATAGAAGAACACAGCTCAGCCCCAGGGGCCCCCGGATAGATGAGCCCAGCTCAGCCCCAGGGGCCCTGATAGAAGAGCCCAGCTTAGCCCCAGAGGCCCCCGGATAGAAGAGCCCAGCTCAGCCCCAGGGTCTCCGGATAGAAGAGCAAAGCTCAGCCCCAGGGCCACGGATTGAAGAACCCAGCTCAGTCCCAGGGGCCCCAAATAGAAACGCCCAGCTCAGCCCCAGGGCCACGGATGAAAGAGCCCAGCTCAGTCCCAGGGACCCCAGAGAGAAGCACCCAGCTCAGCCCCAGGGCCCCGGATAGAAGAGCCCAGCTCAGCCCCAGAGGCCCCCGGATAGAAGAGCCCAGCTCAGCCCCAGGGGCCCCGGATAGAAAAGCCCAGTTCAGCCCCAGGGGCCCTGGATAGAAGAGCCCAGCTCAGCCCCAGGGGCCCCCAGATATAAGAGCCCAGCTCAGCCCCAGGGGCCCCCGGATAGAAGAGTCCAGTTCAGCCCCAGGGCCCCGGATGGAAGAGCCCAGCTCAGCCCCAGGGGCCCCGGATAGAAGCGCCCATCTCAGTCCCAGGGGCCCCAGATAGAAGAGCCCAGCTCAGCCCCAGGGCCCCCCAGATAGAAGATCCCAGCTCAGCCCCAGTGCCCCGGAAAGAAGAGCCCAGCTCAGCCACAGGGCCCCCAGATAGAAGAGCCCAGCTCAGCACCAGTGGCCCCGGGACAGAAGAGCCCAGCTCACCCCCAGGGGTCCCGGATAGAAGCGCCCATCTCAGTCCCAGGGGCCCCAGATAGAAGAGCCCAGCTCAGCCCCAGGGGACCCCAGATAGAAGATCCCAGCTCAGCCCCTGTGCCCCGGAAAGAAGAACCCAGCTCAGCCCCAGGGCCCCCAGATAGAAGAGCCCAGCTCAGAACCAGTGGCCCCCGGATAGAAGAGCCCAGCTCATCCCTTGTACCCCAGATGGAAAAGCCCATCTCAGCCCCGGGGGCCACGGACAGAAGAGCCCAGCTCAGCCCCAGGGGCCCCGGATAGAAGAGCCCAGCTCAGCCCCAGGGGCCCCGGATAGAAGAGCCCAACTCAGCCCCAAGGGCCCCCGGATAGAACAGCCTAGCTCAGCCCCAAGGCCCCCCTGGATAGAAGAGCCCAGCTCAGCCCCAGTGGCCCAGGATAGAAGAGCCCAGCTCAGCCCCAGGGGCCCCAAGATAGAAGAGCCCAGCTCAGACCCAGGGGCCCATAGTGAAGAGCCCAGCTCATCCCCCCAGTGGCCCTGGAATGGAAGAGCCCAGCTCAGCCCCAGGCGCCCCCAGATAGTAGGCCCCAGCTCAGCCCAGAGGCCCCTAGATAGAAGAGCCCAGCTCAGCCCCAGGGGCCCATAGTGAAGAGTCCAGTTCAGCCCCGGGGTCCTCAGATAGAAGAGCCCAGCTCAGCCCCCAGGGGCCCCGGATAGAAGCACCCAGCTCAGACCCAGGGTCCCCCGGATAGAAGAGCCCAGCTCAGCCCCAGGGGCCCTGGATTGAAAAGCCCAGCTCAGCCCCAGAGGCTCCCGGATAGAAGAGCCCAGCTCAGCCCCAGAGGCCCCCAATTAGAAGAGCCCTGCTCAGCCCCAGGGGGCACCGGATAGAAGAGCCCAGCTCAGCCCGGCCCCCTGGAGGTCCCTGGATAGAAGAGCCTAGCTCAGCCCCCTAGGGCCCCCAGATAGAAGAGCCCAGCTCAGTCCCAGGGGCCCCCAGATAGAAGAACCCAGCTTAGCCCCAGGAGTCCCCGGATAGAAGAGCCCAGCTCAGCCCCAGGGGCCCCGGATAGAAGAGCCCAGCTCAGCCCCAGGGGCCCAGATAGAAGAGCCCTGCTCAGCCCCTGGATAGAAGAGCCCAGCTGTGCCCCAGGGGCCAAGGATAAAAGAGCCCAGCTCAGCCCCAGAGGCCCCAGATGGAAGAGCCCAGTTCAGCCACAGAGGCCCCAGATGGAAGAGCCCAGTTCAGCCCCATGGCCCCCAGATAGAAGAGCCCACCTCAGCCCCAGGGGCCCTGGATAGAAGAGCCTAGCTTAGCCCCAGGACTCCCCGGATAGAAGAGCCCCGCTCAGCCCCAGGGGCCCCGGATTGAAGAGCCCAGCTGTGCCCCAGGGGCCCGGGATAAAAGAGCCCAGCTCAGCCCCAGAGGCCCAAGATAGAATAGCCCAGCTCAGCCACAGGGGCCCAGGATAGAAGAGCCCAGTTCAGCCCCGTGGCCCCCAGATATAAGAGCCCAGCTCAGCCCCAGGGGCCCTGGATAGAATAGCCAGCTCAGCCCCAGCGGCCCCCGGATAAAAGAGCCCAGCTTAGCCCCAGTGGCCCCCGGACAGAAGAGCCCAGCTCAGCACCAGGGGCCCCAGATAGAAGCGCCCAGCTCAGTCCCATGGGCCCCGGGATAGAAGAGCCCAGCTCAGCCACAGGGGCCCACAGCATAGAAGAGCCCATCTCAGCCCCAGGGGCGCACGGATAGAAGAGCCCAGCTCAGTCCTGTGGCCCCGGATAGAAGAGCCCAGCTCAGCCCCAGGGGCCCCAGATAGAAGAGCCAGCTCAGCCCCAGGGACCCCCGGATAGAAGAGCCCAGCTCAGCCCCAGGACCCCCGGATAGAAGAGCCCAGCTCAGCACAAGGATCCCCCAGATAGAACAGCCCAGCTCAGCCCCAGGGGCCTCCTGATAGAAGAGCCCAGCTCAGCCGCAGAAGCCCCCAGATAGAAGAGCCCAGCTCAGCCCCAGGAGCCCCCGGATAGAAGAGCCCAGCTCAGCCCCAGGGGCCCTAGATGGAAGAGAAAGCTCAGCCCCAGGGGCCCATAGTGAAGAGCCCAGCTCAGCCCCCCCGAGCCCCGGGATAGAAGAGCCCATCTCAGCCCCAGGGGCCCCTGGATATAAGAGCCCAGCTCAGCCCCAGGGGCTCCAGATGGAAGAGCAAAGCTCAGCCCCAGGGGCCCCTGGATAGAAGAGCCCATCTCAGCCCCAGGGGCCCCTGGATAGAAGAACCCAGCCCTCCCCAGGGGCCCCGGAGAGAAGGCCCCAGTTCAGCCCAGGGGTCCCCAGATAGAAGAGCCCAGCTTAGCCCCCAGGGGCCCCGGATAGAAGAGCCCAGGTCAGCCACAGGGGCTCCCCTAGAAGGGCCCAGCTCAGCTCCAGGGGCCCGGATAGAAGAGCCCAGCTCAGCCCGGCTCCTGCAGAGATTCCCTCCAGGATTATTCAGTCTATTTCTACAAACACAGCAGAAGGAGCTAACATTCTCCTACCTGAGCGGAGACCTGTGCAGACATGTCCAGGCTCTCTCCTCCCCCTGGGGTCTGGGGGTGGGAGGTGCAGATCTGGGGTCTGAGGGGGGTCTGCAGATGGAGGTAACTGCACAGAGAGACAATGGTTCCTTCCTCCTCTGCTGCAGGCTGCAAACACCAGCAGAGGCCCGAAGTGATGTCGCCGCAGCTGCTTGTGCTGTCTCTGCCGCCGCTGACCTGGAAGAGGAAACCCTTATCCCTTTCATCCAATGTGCAGCTCAGTGGGTTTCATCAGCAGGCGAGGAGCGCCCTCTGTTGACCGCTGACGGAACCGCCGCCTCCAGTCTTTAGGAGTGAATTGGAAATAGCCTGAATTTCATTAATTATATGTAAGAAACTGCTAGAATTAAACTGGACAATGTTTTCTATTTTTCCTGTTTTAGTGGGTAATTTTTTATATTTGGTAGGACTGTGTGTATTCAAACAACTTTCCGACTCTGCACCAAATTAAGTTTTACATTTGTCTCCTTTGTTTACCCGCTCACTCCCTTCAAAGGTTCACTTATAAAATAAACAAACAAGTAGATTACAGTCTCAATAACTTCATAAGACAGAACAATCAGATTTGACTGTCACAGATTTCTCCCTCAGTGGATGGTGTCATGACAATGAGTGAACAGTCCACAGATTCCTCACAGTGCAGTAAGATGCACCACAGTGCACAGATCCCTCACAGTGCAGCAAGATGCACCACAGTGCACAGATTCCTCAAAGTGCAGTAAGATGCAGTGCAGTGCACAGATTCCTCACAGTGCAGTAAGATGCACCACAGTGCACATATCCCTCACAGTGCAGCAAGATGCACCACAGTGCACAGATCCCTCGCAGTGCAGTAAGATGCACCACAGTGCACAGATCCCTCACAGTGCAGCAAGATGCACCACAGAGCACAGATCCCTCACAGTGCAGCAAGATGCGCCACAGTGCACAGATCCCTCACAGTGCAGTAAGAATGCACCGCAGTGCACAGATCCCTCACAGTGCAGCAAGATGCACCACAGAGCACAGATCCCTCACAGTGCAGCAAGATGCGCCACAGTGCACAGATCCCTCACAGTGCAGTAAGAATGCACCGCAGTGCACAGATCCCTCACAGTGCAGCAAGATTTACCACAGTGCACAGATCCCTCACAGTGCAGCAAGATGCGCCACAGTGCACAGATCCCTCACAGTTCTGCAAGATGCACCACAGTGCACATGGATCCCTCACAGTGCAGCAAGATGCACCACAGTGCACAGATCCCTCACAGTTCATCAAGATGCACCACAGTGCACAGATCCCTCACAGTGCAGCAAGATGCATCACAGTGCACAGATCCCTCACAGTTTATCAAGATGCACCACAGTGCACAGATCCCTCACAGTGCAGCAAGATGCACCACAGTGCACAGATCCCTCACAGTGTAGCAAGATGCACCGCAGTGCACATATTCCTAACAGTGCATTAAGATGCAGCGCACAGACCTCTAATAGTGCAATAAGATGCAGTACACAGATCCCCTCTTTAACACACATGATTCTCACAAACACCTCCAGGGCCAGAAGGAAAGCCCCCCAGGACCCCAGGATAGAAGACCCCAGCTCAGCCCCAGGGGCCCCCGGATAGAAGAGCCCAGCTCAGCCCTAGGGGCCACTAGATAGAAGAGCCAAACTCAGCCCCAGGGGCCCCGGATAGAAGAGCCCAGCTCAGCCCTAGGAGCTCCGGATAGAAGAGCCCAGCTAAGCCCCCAGAGGCCCCCGGTTAGAAGAGCCCAGCTCAGCCCCAGGGGCCCCGGATAGAAGAGCCCAGCTCAGCCCCAGAGGCTCCAGATAGAAGAGCCCAGCTCAGCTCCCCAGAGGCCCCCCAGATAGAAGAGCCCAGCTCAGCCCCAGGGGTCCCCGCATAGAAGAACCCAGCTCAGCACCAGGGGCCCCAGATAGAAGAGCCTAGCTCAGCACCAGGGGCCCCAGTTAGAAGAGCCCATCTCAGCCCCCCCTGGGGCCCATGGATAGAAGAGCCCAGCTCCGCCCCAGGGGCCCCAAGATAGAAGAGCCCAGCTCAGCTCTAGGGGCCCCCGGATAGAAGAGCCCAGCTCAGCCCCTGAAGCCCCTGGATAGAAGGGCCCAGCTCAGCCCCAGGGGCTCCGGATAGAAGAGCCCAGCTCAGCCCCAGGGCCTCGGATAGAAGAGTCCAGCTCAGCCCTAGGGGCCCCCAGATAGAAGGGCCCAGCTCAATCCCAGAACCCCCTGGATAGAAGAACCCAGCTCAGCCCCTGGGGTCCCCGGATAGAAGAGCCCAGCTCAGCACCAGGGGCCCCAGATAGAAGAGCCAAGCTCAGCCCTCCCTGTGGCCGGTGGATAGAAGAGCCCAGCTCAGCCCCAGGGGCCCCCGGATAGAAGAGCCCTGCTCAGCCCCAGGCTCCCCGGATAGAAGAGCCCAGCTCAGCCCCAGGGCCCCTGGATAGAAGAGCCCAGCTCAGCCCCAGGGGTCCTCGCATAGAAGAGCCCAGCTCAACCCCAGGGGCCCCAGATAGAAGAGCCCATCTCAGCCCCCCCTGGGGCCCATGGATAGAAAAGTCCAGCTCCACCCCGGGGCCCCAAGATAGAAGAGCCCAGCTCAGCCCCTGGGGTCCCCGGATAGAAGAGCCCAGCTCAGCACCAGGGGCCCCAGATAGAAGAGCCAAGCTCAGCCCTCCCTTTGGCCGGTGGATAGAAGAGCCCAGCTCAGCCCCAGGGGCCCCCGGATAGAAGAGCCCTGCTCAGCCCCAGGCTCCCCGGATAGAAGACCCCAGCTCAGCCCCAGGGCCCCTGGATAGAAGAGCCCAGCTCAGCCCCAGGGGTCCTCGCATAGAAGAGCCCAGCTCAACCCCAGGGGCCCCAGATAGAAGAGCCCATCTCAGCCCCCCCTGGGGCCCATGGATAGAAAAGTCCAGCTACACCCCGGGGCCCCAAGATAGAAGAGCCCAGCTCAGCTCTAGGGGCCCCCGGATAGAAGAGCCCAGCTTAGCCCCGGGGCCCCTGGATAGAGGAGCCCAGCTCCTCCCCAGGGGCCCCCAGATAGAAGAGCCCAGCTCAGGCCCAGAGGCCCCTGGATAGAAGAGCCCAGCTTAGCCCCGGGGCCCCTGGATAGAGGAGCCCAGCTCCTCCCCAGGGGCCCCCAGATAGAAGAGCCCAGCTCAGCCCCTAGGGCCCTCAGATAGAAGAGCCCAGCTCAGCCCCAAAGGGCCCCCGGATAGAAGAGCCCAGCTCAGCCCCAGGGGCCCCTGGATTGAGGAGCCCAGCTCAGTCCCAGGGGCCCCGGATAGAAGAGCACAGCTCAGCCTCAGGGGTCCTGGATAGAGGAGCCCAGCTCAGTTCCAGGGGCCCCCAGATAGAAGAGCCCAGCTCAGGCCCAGAGGCCCCCGGATAGAAGAGCCCAGCTCAGCCCCAAGGCCCCCGGATAGAAGAGCCCAGCTCAGCCCCAAAGGGCCCCCGGATAGAAGAGCCCAGCTCAGCCCCTGGATTGAGGAGCCCAGCTCAGCCCCAGGGGCCCCGGATAGAAGAGCACAGCTCAGCCTCAGGGGCCCTGGATAGAGGAGCCCAGCTCGCTCCAGGGGCCCCTGGATAGAAGAGCCCAGCTCAGCCCCAGGGGCCCCCAGATAGATGAGCTCAGCTCAGCCCCAGGGGCCCCTGGATAGAGGAGCCCCGCTTAGCCCCAGGGGCCCGGATAGCAGAGCACAGCTCAGCCCCAGGGGCCACTGGATAGAGGAGCCCAGCCCAGCTCCAGGGGCCCCCGGATAGAAGAGCCCAGCTCAGCCCCAGGGGCCCCTGGATAGAGGAGCCCAGCTCAGCCCCAGGGGCCCTGGATAGAAGACCCCAGCTCAGCCCCAGGGCCCCCCGGATAGAAGAGAATAGCACAGCCCCAGGGGCCTCGGATAGAAGAGCCCAGCCTCCCAGAAGCCCCAGGATAGGAGAGCCCAGCTCAGCCCCAGGGCCCCGGATAGAAGAGCCCAGCTCCGCCCCAAGGAATTCAGATAGAAGGGCCCAGCTCAGCCCCAGGGGACGCAGATAGAAGGGCCCAGCTCAGCCCCAGGGGCCCCCAGATAGAAGAGCCCAGCTCAGCCCCAGGGGCCCCCAATAGAAGAGCCCAGCTCAGCCCCAGGGGATGCAGACAGAAGGGCCCAGCTCAGCCCCAGGGGCCCCCAGATAGTAGAGCCCAGCTCAGTCCCATGGGCCCCCGGATAGAAGAGCCCAGCTCCGCCCCAGGGAATTCAGATAGAAGGGCCCAGCTCAGCCCCAGGGGACGCAGATAGAAGGGCCCAGCTCAGCCCCAGGGGCCCCCAGATAGAAGAGCCCAGCTCAGCCCCAGGGGCCCCCGATAGCAGAGCCCAGCTCAGCCCCAGGGGACGCAGACAGAAGGGCCCAGCTCAGCCCCAGGGGCCCCCAGATAGTAGAGCCCAGCTCAGTCCCATGGGCCCCCGGATAGAAGAGTATAGCTCAGCCCCAGGGGCCCCCGGATAGAAGAGCCCAGTTCAGCCCCAAGGGCCCCCGGATAGAAGAGTATAGCTCAGCCCCCGGGCCCCCGGATAGAAGAGCCCAGGGGTCCTGGATAGAAGAGCCCAGCACAGCACGGGATAGAAGAGTCCAGCCCTCCCCAGGGGCCCCCAGAGAGAATAGACCAGCTCAGCCCCAGGGGCCCTGGATAGAAGAGCCCAGCACAGCCCAAGGGGCCCCGGATAGAAGAGCCCAGCTCAGCCCCAGGATAAAAGAGCCCAGCTCAGCCCCCAAGGGGCCCCCAGATAGCAGAGCCCAGCTCAGCCCCAGGGGCCCTGGATAGAGGAGCCCAGCTCTGCCACAGGGGCCGCTGTATAGAGGAGCCCAGCTCAGCCCAAGGGCCCACGGATAGAAGAGCCCAGCTCAGCCTCAGGGCCCCCGGATAGAAGAGCCCAGCACAGCCCCCAGGGCCCCCGGATAGGAGAGCCCAGCTCATCCCCAGGGGCCCCGGATAGAAGAGCCCACCTCAGCCCCAGGACCCCGGGATAGAAGAGTCCAGCTCAGCCCAGGGCCCCCGGATAGAAGAGCCCAGCTCAGCCCAAGGGGCCCCGGATAGAAGAGCCCAGCTCTGCCCCAGGGCCCCCGGATAGAAGAGCCCAGCTCAGACCCAGAGGCCCCGGATAGAAGAGCCCAGCTTAGCCTCAGGAGCCCCCGGATAGAAGAGCCCAGCTCAGCCACAGGGGCCCCAGATAGAAGAGCCCAGCTCAGCCCGGCTCCTGCAGAGATTCCCTCCAGTATTATTCAGTCTATTTCTGCAAACACAGCAGAAGGTGCTGACAATCTCCTACCTGAGCAGAGACCTGTGCAGACATGTCCAGGCTCTCTCCTCCCCCTAGGGCTAGGGGGGGGGGGGCAGGCACGGGGTCCGGGGTGGTAAATCTGGGCTTTGAGGGGGTCTGCAGATGAAGGTAACTGCACAGACAGACAGGGCTCCTTCCTCCTCTGCTGCAGGCTGCAAACACCAGGAGAGGCCAGAAGTGTTGTCACCGCAGCTGCTGGTGCTGTCTCTGCCGCCGCTGACCCGGAAGAGGAAACCCTTCTCCCTTTCAGCCAATGTGCAGCTCAGTGGGTCTCATCAGCGGGCGAGGAGCGCCCTCAGGTGGCCGCTGACGGAACCGCCGCCTCCAGTCTTTAAGAGTGAATTGGAAATTGCCTGAATTTCATTAATTATATGCAAATGTAAGAAATTGCTAGAATTAAACTGGACAATGTTTTCTATTTTTCTTGTTTCTGTGGGTAATTTTTTATATTTGGTAGGACTGTCTATATTCAAACAACTTTCTGACTCTGCACCAAATTAAGTTTTAAGCTCAGCCCCTAGGGCCCCCGGACAGAAGAGCCCAGCTCAGCCCCCAAGGGCCCCCGGATAGAAGAGCCCAGCTTAGCCCCAGGATCCCATGGATAGAGGAGCCCATCTCCACCCCAGGGCCCGTAGATAGAAGAGCCCAGCTCAGCCACAGAGGCCACCGGATAGAAGAGCCCAGCTCAGCCCCTAGGGCCCCCGGGTAGAAGAGCCCAGCTCAGCCCCAAAGGGCCCCCAGATAGAAGAGCCCAGTTCATCCCCAGGGGCTCCTGGATAGAGGAGCCCAGCTCAGCCCCCGGGGGCCCCGGATAGAAGAGCACAGCTAAGCCATAGGGGCCCCTGGATAAAGGAGCCCAGCTCAGCCCTAGGGCCCACGGATAGAAGAGCCAAGCTCAGCCCCAGGGGCCACCCGGATAGAAGAGCCCAGCTCAGCCCCAGGGCCCCCGGATAGAAGAGCCTAGCTCAGCCCCAGGGGCACCAGATAGAAGAGCCCAGCTCAGCCCCAGGGCCCCCGGATAGAAGAGCCTAGCTCAGCCCCCGGGCCCCCTGGATAGAAGAGCCCATCTCAGCCCCAGGGGCCCCGGATAGAAGAGCCCAGCTCAGCCCCAGGACCACCGGAAAGAAGAACCCAGCTCAGCTCCAGGGCCCCCAGATAGAAAAGCCCAACTCAGCCCCAGGGGCCCCCGGATAGAAGAGCCCAGCTCAGCCCCAGAGGCCCCCAGGTAGAAGAGCCCAGTTCAGCACCAGAGGCCCCTAGATAGAAGAGCCCAGCTCAGCCCCAGGGCCCCGGATAGAAGATCCAAGCTCAGTCCCAGGACCCCTGGATAGAAGAGCCCAGTAAGAGTTTCTTACATCAGCCTCAGGGCCCCCGGATAGAAGAGCCCAGCACAGCCCCCCCAGAGGCCCCCAGATAGAAGAGCCCAGCTCAGCCCCCCCAGGGCCCCCGGATAGAAGAGCCCAGCTCAGCCACAGGGGCCCCAGATAGAAGATCCCAGCTCAGCCCCAGGGGCCCCAGATAGAAGGGCCCAGCTCAGCCCGGCTCCTGCAGAGATTCCCTCTAGGATTATTCAGTCTATTTCTACAAACACAGCAGAAAGTGCTGACAATCTCCTACCTGAGCAGAGACTTGTGTAGACATGTCAAGGCTCTCTCCTCCCCCTGGGGTCTGGGGGTGGGAGGTGCAGATCTGGGGTCTGAGGGGGGTCTGCAGATGGAGGTAACTGCACAGAGAGACAATGGTTCCTTCCTCCTCTGCTGCAGGCTGCAAACACCAGGAGAGGCCGGAAGTGATGTCACCGCAGCTGCTGGTGCTGTCTCTGCCGCCGCTGACCCGGAAGAGGAAACCCTTCTCCCTTTCATCCAACGTGGAGCTCAGTGGGTTTCATCAGCAGGCGATAAACGCCCTCTGGTGGCCTCTGACGGAACCGCCGCCTCCAGTCTTCAAAAGTGAATTGGAAATGACAGCCTGAATTTCATTAAATACATAAAAATGTAAGAAAACTGCTAGAATTAAACTAGTCAACATTTTTCTGATTTTCTATTTTTCCTGTTTCTGTGGGTAATTCTTTATATTTGATAAGGCTGTGTGTATTCAAACAACTTTCCAACGATTTGCCCCAAATTAAGTTTTGCATTTCTCTGCGTTTTTTACCCACTCACTCCCGCCAAAGTTTCACTTATAAAACAAAATAAAGTAAATTGCAGTCTCAATACATTCATAAGACAGAACAATCTGGTTTGACTCTCACAGATTTCTCCCTCAGTGGATGGTGTCATGGGAGTGAGTGACCGGTGCCGGGTCTGAGGATGAGAGGGTATTCCAGCACTAACTAATGTCAGACTCCTTCATACAGGCTCTTATTAGAGGTACCACCTGCCTTTTGGTCATGTTTTAAGAATTTGCAAAGGCCCGGATATTATTATTCAATAAGACTTTGAATAGAAGTGTTTGTATTCATTTTTAACATGGCTTTGCTGTCTTTATTTACTTCAACTCTCAGTCAGGATTCATTAAGGCAGCACTAGAACACATTTTAAAGTGATTTCTGCTTATATTTGATATTATAAGTTTGCACTGATTAGAGGAAAAATGCCAGCTTTAAGTAATCTTCCTACTTTTGTACTGGCCGGGACAAGAAAATACTGACCATGCCATTCCTATAAAAGACTGGTCAGGTGGTAACCCTCTCTCATAGCTTGAGTCACTCCTCGTCCACACACCATCAATGTGCGGTTGAAGGAGGGCTTCGTAGCACCGTCAGGCAAGTTGCATTTGTTGCCTGGGCAGTGACATCAGATGCGACATGCACACATCAGAGCCTTCAAGTCTCACTCATCATGAGTGACACTCACACATTTAGAGGTTGTGCTGAAGTCTCCCTCACACCTTGCTGAATCTTATCACTGGGAGACGGGAGAGGGTCCTAGTACTCCATATGTGACTTTGCTCGCACTTCTACTGTGTGCAGAGTAGCCGCTTACAACTAAAGAGGGAGACACTATTCACTTCATAGAGTTCAGCAAACCCACTGTCAGACATTTTGATATCACTACATTTTCAATATTTCACCTTGCGGCTGCACAGATTATACTTTTGGTGTAATGTTAATTTAGATGTCTGCATTAATGATTTGGATGTTACCTGTGCACTCATCATTCCTATAATTTCACTAATGTCTCTTCCTCTGACATTATCAAAGTCAAATGTTATGTGACATCACTTCCTGTGAGGCCATCAATAGGATAGTTTGTTTTGGCTCCTAAGAATCTCAAAACCTTGAGCTCTGTGAAGCCCATACATGAGCGCTCATCTGGACTAAGGGGGGGGAGCATGCTCTTAGCTCAGAGATGAAAGCGTCTGGAAGCAGTTCAGGCGCTATACTATCAGCATTCAGACCAGAGGAGTGCTGATCTCTGCAAAAAGAAATGAAATGTTTGTTTCAGTTTATTTGCACTTCATGTCAGTGTTGTTCAACTCTACAATGGTCACAAAGTGGTTCCTCGCTTGAGTTCCTATGAGTACCTTCAGTGTCCTGATTTTCACACTGTGATGTTTCTCCAACTAAATTGCCCTCGAAAAAGCATACAGTCTTTTCTGAGAGAGAAGTCAAACTTATGTTTCCTGGAGAAAGTGGTTGAAGGCGCTGTCTATGTTTCTGCAGATTCTTAGATTTGACTAAAGTGAGTCTGTGCCGAAGTGGGTTCACTAAGAGAAGCCCTTCAAAATGTACATGAATCTGGCTTTGTATATGGTTTGCCCACTAGGTGGTCATTCCATGCTCAGAGATCAGGGGTTCCCCAAAAGTGTACAGGGCTCAATGTAAAACCCAAAGTGCTCTATTAGTGGCAGTGCGGGCGAGCAGCCTCAGGCCTCACACAGAGGAGTGGAAGACATTTATTGCACAACATTGACCAATAATGGACACACGGCTCGATAAGGAGATCCACACCACTTTTGGAAAAACATACTTTGTTTGTATTTCATTTTAAGACCAAGATCTTTGCAAAAAGGTAAGTACGTTTTTAAATAAAAATACTTTCGCTTTTAAAAGTTGGCATTTAGAATATGTTTGAAGCAGTTCAATGTTCCCTGCGGTGAAAACAATAATGCAATTTAACAGGTAAGTTCCACACTTACAAATCCAGTATTTGGGCCCAAAGGTCAGCAAGGAGCACGGGTTAGGTGAGTTCCAAAACTGCACCACTAGCAGCACAGGGGCGGCTGAGTGCAGAGGTCAGCAAGGAGCACGGGTTAGGTGAGTACCAAAACCGCACCGCTAGCAGCACAGGGGCGGCCAAGAGCAGAGGTCAGCAAGGAGCACGGGTTAGGTGAGTTCCAAAACTGCACCGCTAGCAGCACAGGGGCGGCTGAGTGCAGAGGTCAGAGTCAGAGTTCGGCCCAATGCTTTCAATAGAGACTGGGGGTGCCTGGAGCCACACTGCTTGCAGGTAAGTGGATCAGTTGCAGAGGCTAAGCTTTGGGGGTTTGCACAAGCACAGGGGGGGGCAAGCAGCACCAAGCATACACCACCAGGGCAGAGGGGCAGCTGGATGCTAAATCAGCGTTGGGTGCCCAATGATTTTGAATGGAGTTTGTAGCTTTTGACAAACAGGCTGCAGGCATCTCACCGGAGGTTGCAAGAGGGAGACCAACTACAGAGAGGTAAGTAGAGAGGCAGGGTGTGGTAGGGGCACAATTGGTTCGGCTCACCAAGGCGCAGGGGCTCCGGGTGCAGGGGTGCCTTTCAACTTTCAAGTCTTCTTACCTGAGCCAGTCACGGTCAGGCAGAGCCTCTGGATTCAGTCTAGAGGCATCGTCATGGAGGTCAGGCGGGAGCGGTCAGCAAACACTGGATTCGAGGTCTGAATCACTGGGGAAACTTCACTGGACAGGTGGGCCACTCAGACTCGGGCCGTGGGCATCGGGTGCAGGGATCGCGGTTCCAGCTGGATCCGGAGCCCTTGGAGTTGTTTTCTTCTGGACAGATCCGCGGTCCATGGGTGATTGGAGTCTTTTTCAAAGGCAGCAGTCCTCCCAGGGTTTTCAGAGGTCACCAGCTGCAAAGCAGGTTGCAGGTTCGCAAAAGCTGGAGACAGGCTAGTAGGGATGGGGCCAAGACAGTCGTCGTATTCAGTCTTCTCTGCAGGGACTTCTTCTTTCTTCTTAAGTCATCGGAGATCCAATTTCCAGGACTGGTCGAGCCACCTAAATACCAAATTTAGGGGAATTTTAGGGGAGTAGCAGGTCGGGCCAATTGGCACCTTACCTGGGTTGACTACACATGAATTATGCCACCCTCCTGTGGGAGCGTGCACAGACCTAGCCCAGATTGGAGGTCTACCCATCTTCAAGATGGTGAGGACTGAAAGATGTGCTTCACCCCGCCTCCCCCACCTGAGGGGTGGATTGGCAGAGGTGGGCACATCCCTTATTCTCCTAAGTTTTCCCACCGGTTTTCCCACATGAAGTGAAGGTCTTCTGTTAGCAGCAGAGTCACAGGATTGCATATTACAAAGGCGGCAGGCCCCCTTTGAGCATTGGCCCATCCTGGGGGAGGAGGTGACACCTTCACCCAGGAAGTGCATTGTTTCTGGTCCAAGAGAGAAGGGGCTCTCCACCCAGGCATCCAGAAACATGTCTGGTGGTGGCTAAATGCCTACAGCCGGTCAGAAACCACACCACGATTGGTAGGTTTTCAGGGGGCACCTCTGAGTTGCCCTCTGAGTACATGGTATAAAAAATCTCACAGTGGCATTGGTGTGGATATATTGAAAGGAGTATTTTGGCACCAAACACCCCTGTGTTCAGGGAAGCAATCATGGTGCTGTGGAAGTCGAGCTGTAGAGTTTCCAGCCCATGTACTCTGTTTGGCTTCACTGGCACTTACAATATTAAAGAATGGACCCTAATATTGTAGGGGCGTATCTGCTAATGCAGATATGTCCTCACCTATGGTATAGCATACCCAGGATTAGGGCTGTGAGATCGGCTAGAGCGGTGACTGACCTATACCTTCAGGCAGTGTTGTCTGGCATGGCACCCAGGTAGAGTGCCCTGTCATCCCTGTTGTTTTCGCTCTCACAGGGGCATGCAAGCTGCAAGGGCAGTGGCATGATCCCACTGAGGAGGGTACGAGGGGACCCTCTTCAGCTCCCAGGCCCTGGGTACCCAGGGTACCATTTACTAGGGACTTACAGGGGGCAGACATTGAGGATATGTTTTGGGAAAAAGCATTGGCACAGCAGACCCTGTGCACTACAATTGAAACCACATCAAAACGAGGCAGCAAAAAACGGGATAACCATGTCAAACGAGGCACTTTCTCACAGATGCTCTTAGTGTTACAAATGGGCGTGAAGGATAGGACCTCTGCTCCACTGGGCTGGGTCAAGATATTTCCTTTGAAATGTTTTCAGCTGACACATCCGGGGGATTGAGAGGGCGTCTGATGAAATATCTTCATCCCGCAAAGAACACTACGAAAACCAAGGAGGCATCAAAGAATCTAGCACACCATAAGCCATTGGGGGTAGAAGTTGCTCCTGCTGCAGACAGTCTTCACCATACCCAGGGGTTCAGGGGAAATAACACTCATGTGGCAACAGAGACCATTATGAAAGGACTGACTTCATGTTCAGCTTTTCTGCACAATACAAAGCCCCTGAAAGAGAAAAGAAAAGGGACTTGTTGTATCTACCTATGCTTGTTCTACCTCTCCTTTAACAGAACTCTGTTGTCATGGTTCTTATTGCATTCTAATTCTTGGTTTTGACAGTTTGTACCACTCTGAGCTTGAGAGTGGTGCGGTGGCTCGTTTCTCCTACAATAAATTCCACTACAAAGCTGGAGTATCCTGAACTGAATTCATTTAACTCACAACAGGACTCTTCATTCAAAGTGCATCACTCCTTTTGCTTGCTTGTTTCTATTTTCTCTTTTTGCCATTGAGTATCACATGTGAATATTACATATGATTTGGGGTGACTGATGCTTCTAGGATAGAAATATAGGGTGGGGGTGTTAGGGAGATGGATTTTAGTTTAGATTCTTCAGGGTTTCATTTTGTTCGGGTTACCAGGCACATGCTCCCACGAGTTGTACAGGATCACTTTGATTCTAATGACTAACAAATTGTTGTCAGACTGTGAGATGGAATATAGTATAAAGTCATTGACTGATAATAGTTTGAATACTAAAATTAAGAGGGGGCCGTTATGTTGTTTGTTGAACATCACACCCCTGATAACCAGTTACTTCAAGAGACTCATTTACTCGGTACAAAGTGTGTGTTCCTGGGTAGTACACAGACACCTATGTCTATCATCCAGTATTTACTCAGTGGTCGGCAGGGGTCGCTATTCTCCATTCGCCTCTGTAGGTCCTTCCCATTTTCAGTACAGACAGTTCATGTAGACGACATAGGTAAATATGTCATTCTCTCCAGCGGGCTTTCCCATCGTTCACCCATCCAACTAACCGTCTGACATCGACAATGCGAGTTGAAGGGTATGTGATGTTGGAATGCCTGGTAGCTGTTAGAGGATACTCTTGTGAAACATCTGGGGGATAAGATCATAGACTATTTTGGCATTATTGCGTGTTCTGTACCTGCAGCAGTTACAGTTTGGGAAGCATTCAAGTTAGTGACTAGAGAAAATACCATGGCTCAGATTAGGCGTAACCCAAAAATTGGAAGAGAGAGTGTTAGACCTGGCAGCCTTGGCATGGGTTTCCCATGCATTTTTTGCCTTTGCTTCCTGTGTTTTACTGTGTGTTGGATTTTGTTTTTGCTGGTCTAGATGCTTTGGGTAACTTCTGTTCAGTGCCCAAGTGAAAGTGTTCCCTCTGTAAATTATTGTCATGGATTAGTGTTTCCATATTTGGTTTTCCGTTAAGTCCGTAGTACAGTGCACCGTGTATGCCCAGGGCCTGTAAACCAAATGCTGCTAGTGGGCTTGCAAACATAAACAAAAGGGGTATACCGATACCTCCGGGTCTAGCCAGCGCTATATAAAACTCTTTAAATAAATAAATAAAAATAAAAAAAATACCTACATTACCCTCCTATACCTGGGTAGGGGACATACTTTAATACAAGAAGAAATGTTATGAAGGAAAAGATTCAAAAAAGTTTATGAGTAGAGCACATTTAATTACCCTCTCCGAAATATTGTTATTCTTAATGTACGTATCACAATGTATTTACTACACACATAAACAATGGCACCTAATCAATGAAGATAACAGAAAATAACATATACCACAACATTATATCATCAACATAAACACAGTTATACATTACACGGAAACCCTAGAATATTATTCTCACTAGTGTCAACCCATAAATTCTGGGAAAACCACTCAGAGGTAGTCTGGGTGAAACACTTAAGGACTAGCGCTAGTGTGTCACTACACAATTTCCAAGGAAAACTGTGGTTCCAAGGACTCTTCCTTAGAAGTGTCGACGTGACCACGTTTCAGCCTATTCTTCTTTGGCCTCCTCGTGACAAGGGTAATTAGACATTAATCATTTTTAAGCAACCGGAACACTTGCCACAAATAATTTACACTGCCTTGAGCACACTGGTGAGACAGAGTTTATTTATTTATTTTATTCGATTTATATAGCGCATTATAACCCAGGGGTCTCTAAGCGCTTTGTCAGGTAGCACAAGCAGATTCCTAAGTAAACCCTGCCGGAATTATAGCCCCACCCAGGCCTTCTGAAACAAAACATAGAGTTAGTACCATCTTTTATTGGCGGGGCTGTTCTTTGAATATAGACTTTATTATGGTTTCTGCTCCCCTGCTCCTTCAAATATTATTAAAAGTAAACCCTTTGTGGAGCTGCTTTAGTGATCACAATCCGCGGATTTTACAAATGATGGGAGAGCTGGACTTCCATGTTGCGGAGAGAAAGAGTTTATCAAATTGGGACTTTAAACCAACAAATCAGGTCCGCAAAATGAGGTGGGGGAGGCCTTTTTAGATAAGTTATATACGAAATGTACTGAAGATAATAAATTATATCTTGATTCCCAGGCTGAGGCTGGTGTGACAATAGGGGCTTTTGGAAATCTTGTCAAGCGGATTGCAGAAAGTTTAACGGGGAGAGGAAGGATAGGGACATTAGAGGGGGGAAAGTGGTTCGACGCAGACTGTTCTAAATCCCACAAAGCTCTAATGAGTGCTTTAAAATATAAACCCAAGAATGAAGAACAGATAAAGGCATGTAGGAAAGCCTGTAAACTGGCCATAAATCAAAGGAAAGACAAGATACCTTTGATAACATCCTAATCTCTTGCCTAAAACACCTTGGGGTGGCAGGGCAAGCCATCATGTATTGTATTGTATTGTATTGTATGGCACATTTATAGAGCGCAACTGTCACTCCACGGGTATCCTGGCGCTGTGGATACCCGAGTGGCTAAGGTCCTTTTTAGAGGACCGGATGTTTCAGGTGACGGAGGGAGCCACGCATTCTAAAATCTGGCCTCTCAATCAGGGAGTGCCCCAGGGCTCCTCCTTGAGTCCCACATTCTTCAACGTATACATGGAGCCTCTGGCAGAGATTGTACATCCTTATTGTGAGAAGTTGGCCTGGTAGGGGATGTTTCCAATTCTGGAACCACCTACTACCTGACCAAACAATCCCCTTATGGTGTCTGGTTGTAAGTCAACCTTATTAGACAAGCTATCCTAGGGGTAGCATGGACTAAGCAGCCTAAAGGCTTAACTTAAGAGGTCGTGTTAAGCGAGCTGTTTTACCACATACAATCCTGTAATACCAAATGAAAGGACACCACACAAGTATATATTATAAAAATATATGTGTTTATTACTAAAAACAATCCCCAGTATTCTTTATGAATAAAGGGGCACAAGCGTTAAGTCAAAAGCACTGTTTAAACATACAAGTTGCACAATTATGGATGAGGGCGGGTGGCCACTCAAACCATATACTAAACAAGTGGTATAAGAAAGGCCACTCGAGCAGTGGTTAGGCCTAGGGCCTAGGGAATCGCTGGGAGCAGTCAGGACAAGCAATGCTGAAGTCGGGAATGGCCCTCGGGATTCGGGAGATGTGCGGAAAGCGCACGCATGCACCAATGTTAAGCAATGGTGCGTAAAAGTCAAAGAGTTAAAGTTTAAGGACACTTCCGCTGAACCTAGAGGAACAAAACTTAACACACAGACCCTAGAGGTGTGCACCAGTGTGGGAACACCGGCGGAGCAAAGTTACCTCACCCACAGGAAGTGGGTGCACAGGGTCGAAGTGGCGTCGGGTTTTGACACGCAGGCTCTTGGTGCTTGGAGCTGAAAGGGCTGCAGGCAGGGTGAAGACGAAGTGTCCGGTGGAGTCCAAGGGTGGACTCAAGTTGTAGAGTACCTGAAAGCAGAGGGGACAGAGTCTGGGTCACTCAGCAGTGACCAGGGTGGAACCAGGACGGAACCAGGCAATGTCGGGCGCAATCAGGTGGTCGTCAAGGAGCTTCTCTCCGCTGTCACGTGGGCTCTGGGGCATCTGCGACGTCCAGGAGCAGGTCACGATCTGTCCCACGCAGGCTCTCACCGTCGGTGCAGTCGGCTTCAAGTTTGGAGCAAACAAGCCTTGGTAAGAGCAATCCACGCAGGATCGGAAGATTGCTTCTCACTCGGACCAGGAAGGTCAGAGTCGGGGCTCCTTTTCAGGGGAGCTGGTGTGGATCTGGAGCAACCAGATTCACGAGTTTTCTTAGGTAGTTCGTCGGCACAGGGACCACAAGCCAGCTGGCAAGTGACCGGGCCAACGCGTTGAGCCAAATCGTGCCAAAGGGCCCCACGCAGCACTCGTCGAGTGTGGAGGGCTGAACTTCGGCTCAGGAGTAGCTCAGGGTGGGGGCTTCTCAAACCCCGGTGCACAGCTTCGAGGGTCACTCGTGGGCTGCACGGTCAGCGTCTCGTGGTCACTTCAAGATGGCGTGCCCCACGCTTCCGGTCGCCTCCACGGGTCTCAGCTTTGCAGGGACTGTGGATCGGGCTGTTAGAAGCTGGGCAGGCTTGATCTTGTTGATCTCAGTCGCTCGAGTTCCGGTGGGAACTGCAACTAAGTAGACGTCGAGGGCTGGATGGTGCCTGCTGCTGCAGGGTGGTCACTCCTTGACCACAAGGGAGATTCTTCGGGCTTCCACGTTGATATGGAGGGCGAAGGGTCCAGAATATCATTTCAAATGTTTCTTCCAGGAAATCTGAAGTGCATTGGCACTGCTCCCACTCTTATTCGAATCTGGTGGGCGTGATTACCTGCTAGGTCCCCTCCTATGGGTGGGACCCAGGAAGTGGGTGGATACACCCCCTTCCTTTGATCCAGGCCGCCCTGGCACGAGGGCTGGAGTGCCCCAGAACCGGTTTGGCCGGATTATGCAAGGGGCAGCCTTGTGCGCCCCAGGCAGTGTCTGGTTTCTTTCAAACCTCCCTGCTATAATACACTATCTCCTGTCTGGAGGGCGGTGACACCCTCCTGTGACAGGAAACCCTTTGTCCAGGACCCCCTTGACTGAGTTTCGGTCAGCTCCAGGGGTCCAGACATTTGTCTGTGGCAGAGGCATCCATTTTGTGGATCTTAAGGCCTTTGGAGAAATCAACCGCATTAAAGTGAAGTAACATGTCTTACCCCTCTAGAGGGGTGGAATGCCATCCCCGTCGCCAGAACTGGCGAGGGGATGGTATTCCAAAGCGTATGACACCTTACACGACATGTTTTGATAAAGCCAAACCAAAGTTGCTAAATAACCTCGAGGATTATAAGGCACTTAATAGTATATGGTATGGCATTATCCTGAAACAGCTTAGGGATTTGTTCCCGACGGCTGCAGACAGGCTCAGCTCATGCTAGAGCTCCATCTCACATAAAACCATGCACCCAGCCTCCAGGATTGGTGAGGCCTGACTATAGGAGTGGCTCACAGGTTTACATGTGTCCAGATATAGGTTTAGACATAGGTATACTATATCTAAGCAAGGGGTGTGTACACCACCTTACCCCAGCTGAGTGATCAGCCAGTTGTGTCAATTTAAGAACCAGCCAGGGGTGGCAAAAGATATGCTGCAGCCCCTGGTAGGCCTTAGTGGCTCCTATGCCCTGTGCACCTATAGTGCATTCTACAGGGGCTGACAAGGAGTCCATTTCCAATTGGTATGTACCTAGGGTACATGGAATCCATTTTACAGAGAGAGCAGATGGCCTGGGGCCCTGATTAGCAGGGAACCAGGTCAACTAAGTCAAAAAACCAGCTAAACACAGGCAAAAAATCTGGGGTAACCATAGTCAGGTAGCCACCTTCCTACATAACCCCCCCCCCAAACGAAAGGAGATAAGGCTATCCTTGGCCAGGTAAGCCTATATTGCCTGAGTGGCCATATAAGGAAGTACCTGCACTAGCATGGGTACCCCCTGTCTCATGGTCCACTAAGCAGTCCCTCACCCTTTGGGTATTAGAGGGCCTCCACCATAGGGAATCACTACCTTGGGTGTGTTTATGCAAAGTTAAAGGCTGGTTTGGATATGGAGTATTGAAGTTAGGCTCTACTAAGTTAGGGCTTGGCTTCCTCCAATTATCTTCCACCAGGTGTGCCTTTCTTTCTTTAACTGAGTTGCACTGTGCTCTCAGGGTCAGCCTCTGGCTACCTAAAGCTGGAGGCTGGGTCCCTCTGTTTGGCTTGCTGGAGGGACAGTTCAGGTTTGGGCCCCTTGGGTCCCAGGTTTGGCTGTGCCCAACAGAATCCATCTGTGGGAGGTCCCTAACTACTTTTAAGGGGGCTCCCTCAGGAGTTTTTAAAGTTTTCACCTTACTAGGGCTACTAGTTTTGGTGCCCCTAATCTGTTGATGGGGGTGCTTTAGTTGACAGGGGGCCCTCTGGGTCTCACTGTCCTTCTTGTCCTCTGCAGCCCTGGGCTGGCTAAGGCAAGGGAGAGAGGGGCAGGTTACCTGCTCCAGACTGGGTCCCACCTGAGAAGGGTCCACCGCCATCAGAGGCTCTGTCAGGCCAGGCCTAACAACCTCTGGGGCAGTTCCTTCATCAGGGGTAAGATCAGTTCCCTGAGGAGGCTGATCCTGTCCTAAAGTCTGGTGAGGGGGAGATTTCTCTTCCTCCTCCATGCTCTCAGTTTGTGTGGAGTTATCCATCATTTCAGGTTTCACAACACACATGTCAGTTTGAGTTTGGGCTGTGGCCATCACAGCCCCACCAACCTTTTCAGGAGGAGACTCAGTTTGGGTTTCTGCTGTTATCATAACAGCTTTGCTATTCTGTTCAGGAAGAGCTTTTGCTAAAGATGGGGCAGAGAGTTTCTCAGCCCTACCAACCTTTTCAGGAAGGACATCTTGAATTGGGGCGGTAGCCAGTACAGCCTCACTAACCTTTCCATGGGAATTCACCATTCTAGAATGGGTTTCCTGTTCAACCTCAGCCCAGGCTGAGATTTCTAAATCATTCCCCAGTAGACAGTCTACAGGCAAGTTTGGGGACACTGCCACTCTCTTTGGGCCAGTGACACCTCCCCAGCTGAGACTTACTACTGCCAGGGGATGATTTGTTTGGATGCCATCAATGTTTATTACCTGGTATGTGGCACCAGGTAAAAGTTGCTTAGAGGGGACTATGCCATCAGCCACCATGGTGATGCTAGCCCCTGTGTCTCTAAAAGCTTCAACTCTTAAACCATTGATGATGGGTTCTTGTCTATACTTGCTCAAAGTATTTGGGCAAGCAGAGAAGTTGGCAAACCCCATGCCAGCCTCATAAACAAGATCATTGGGTGATGGGGACCTGGATAGGCCAGGGTCCACCTGATTTCCAAAAGTAAACCCACCCAGATTCCTGGGTGTGCTTCCACTTCCTGGGGGATTACTGCTGACAGTAACAGGAGGTGTTGAAGCTGGCTTTGGAGGTATATTTTCTTTATTGTTATTCTTGGGACCACAGCTGTCTGTTTTGTAATGCCCCACCTGTTTACAGGGATAACAATAGGGCTTTTTCTCAGTTGAGGAAGTGTCTTGGGACCCACCCCCATCCTTGGAGTTTTGGGGCCCTGGGGAAGTCTTTTCTTTACTTTTATCCCCACCCTTATCTTGAGGCTTGGTAGACTCCTTCTTCTGGTTACTGTCCTGATTCTTAGGCCTAATCCTGGTTCTGACCCATTTGTCTGCCTTCTTTCCCAATTCTTGGGGAGAGGTCAGATCAGAGTCTACCAGGTGCTGGTGTAAGAGCTGGTTCTGACAATTACTTAGGATCTGCTCCCTCATAATCAAATTATACAATCCTGTAAAGTCATGTACTTTGCTGCCATGTAGCCAACCCTCCAGAGCCTTAGTAGCACAATCTACAAAATCAGTCCAGTCCTGAGTCTGTGTCTTCTGGGTGTCTCTGAACTTCAACCTGTACTGTTCAGTGGTTAAGCCAAACCCATCTATCAGAACACTCTTCAGGACTTTGTAATTGTTTGCATCCTCATGCCTAACAGTGAGGAGCTTGTCTCTCCCTTTCTCTGAAAAGGAGTACCATAAGATTGCTGCCCACTGTTCCTCAGGAACCTGCTGTACCATGCAGGCTCTCTCAAGAGCAGTCATCCACTTGTGGATGTCATCCCCTTCCTTGTAGGGGGGCACAATCTTTGTCAGGTTTCTACTATCATAGGACCTGGGTTTCTCTTTAGGAATATTGCTGCCACCAGTGGCATCTAAGCCACACAATTTTTGCTCTCTTGCCAAGGCAAGTCTAGCTTGAGCCAAGGCTACCTCCTCCCTCTCTATCTGGAGTTTGACAGCCCTCATTCTGGCCCTATGCTCTAACTTTTGAGAAGCATTCATGCCTCTCTGTGATTCTCTGGAGGCACTAGAAAGATGAGAGTCCCCTGAGGGAGATCTCACTCTTCTGTTGCCTGGGAGAATCATATGTTGGGTTCTGGGGAGGTGCTGGCCCTCTCCATTCCCCAGTAGGTCCAAGTTGGCCTGGCTAAGCCTACCAACTGGAACCTGGCTACCCTGATCCTGTACTTCTAAGTCCTCAACATCTGAGTCCTCATCCAAGTCATCATCATCCTCCTCTTCAGGGGGATCAACTGCAGGGGGGTTCCCTCCAGTTCCTGTATCTAGGGAAGCTGCTTTTGCCTTCTCTAAGTCATCCTGTTCTAGGATTTCTACCAGGATTAGGCAGGTGGGGCTTCTGCCCCTTTTTAACCCTCTTGCTTTGCACAAGGCAATCAAGTCTCTGCGGGTTAGTTTGTCATATCCAAAAGTTGCCTGGGTAGGGTCAACTGTCACAGGACTAGACCCTGAGGCCTTTCCTGTGTCAGACATGGTTACTAGTGAGGTGTAAGTGGTGCACTTACCTACACTAAGTGTTTTCCTACTGGACCTTGCTAGTGAGTTGTAGTCAGGGGTGTGCTACTCCCTTCAACCTACAACTACTAAGTTCAGTAGAACTTAATATGCTAAGCTTTTGATTTTATATGTACCTAGAGGTACTTGATGTGATCTTTCAATTTGATATAAAGATTGCAATGGTAAAACAACAGCAAGCTCAAATCCGCACCGCTGCTCACCAATGTGAGAAGTTGGCCTGGTAGGGGATGTTTCCAATTCTGGAACCACCTACTACCTGACCAAACAATCCCCTTATGGTGTCTGGTTGTAAGTCAACCTTATTAGACAAGCTATCCTAGGGGTAGCATGGACTAAGCAGCCTAAAGGCTTAACTTAAGAGGTCGTGTTAAGCGAGCTGTTTTACCACATACAATCCTGTAATACCAAATGAAAGGACACCACACAAGTATATATTATAAAAATATATGTGTTTATTACTAAAAACAATCCCCAGTATTCTTTATGAATAAAGGGGCACAAGCGTTAAATCAAAAGCACTGTTTAAACATACAAGTTGCACAATTATGGATGAGGGCGGGTGGCCACTCAAACCATATACTAAACAAGTGGTATAAGAAAGGCCACTCGAGCAGTGGTTAGGCCTAGGGCCTAGGGAATCGCTGGGAGCAGTCAGGACAAGCAATGCTGAAGTCGGGAATGGCCCTCGGGATTCGGGAGATGTGCGGAAAGCGCACGCATGCACCAATGTTAACCAATGGTGCGTAAAAGTCAAAGAGTTAAAGTTTAAGGACACTTCCGCTGAACCTAGAGGAACAAAACTTAACACACAGACCCTAGAGGTGTGCACCAGTGTGGGAACACCGGCGGAGCAAAGTTACCTCACCCACAGGAAGTGGGTGCACAGGGTCGAAGTGGCGTCGGGTTTTGACACGCAGGCTCTTGGTGCTTGGAGCTGAAAGGGCTGCAGGCAGGGTGAAGACGAAGTGTCCGGTGGAGTCCAAGGGTGGACTCAAGTTGTAGAGTACCTGAAAGCAGAGGGGACAGAGTCTGGGTCACTCAGCAGTGACCAGGGTGGAACCAGGATGGAACCAGGCAATGTCGGGCGCAATCAGGTGGTCGTCGAGGAGCTTCTCTCCGCTGTCACGTGGGCTCTGGGGCATCTGCGACGTCCAGGAGCAGGTCACGATCTGTCCCACGCAGGCTCTCACCGTCGGTGCAGTCGGCTTCAAGTTTGGAGCAAACAAGCCTTGGTAAGAGCAATCCACGCAGGATCAGAAGATTGCTTCTCACTCGGACCAGGAAGGTCAGAGTCGGGGCTCCTTTTCAGGGGAGCTGGTGTGGATCTGGAGCAACCAGATTCACGAGTTTTCTTAGGTAGTTCGTCGGCACAGGGACCACAAGCCAGCTGGCAAGTGACCGGGCCAACGCGTTGAGCCAAATCGTGCCAAAGGGCCCCACGCAGCACTCGTCGAGTGTGGAGGGCTGAACTTCGGCTCAGGAGTAGCTCAGGGTGGGGGCTTCTCAAACCCCGGTGCACAGCTTCGAGGGTCACTCGTGGGCTGCACGGTCAGCGTCTCGTGGTCACTTCAAGATGGCGTGCCCCACGCTTCCGGTCGCCTCCACGGGTCTCAGCTTTGCAGGGACTGTGGATCGGGCTGTTAGAAGCTGGGCAGGCTTGATCTCGTCGATCTCAGTCGCTCGAGTTCCGGCGGGAACTGCAACTAAGTAGACGTCGAGGGCTGGATGGTGCCTGCTGCTGCAGGGTGGTCACTCCTTGACCACAAGGGAGATTCTTCGGGCTTCCACGTTGAGATGGAGGGCGAAGGGTCCAGAATATCGTTTCAAATGTTTCTTCCAGGAAATCTGAAGTGCATTGGCACTGCTCCCACTCTTATTCGAATCTGGTGGGCGTGATTACCTGCTAGGTCCCCTCCTATGGGTGGGACCCAGGAAGTGGGTGGATACACCCCCTTCCTTTGATCCAGGCCGCCCTGGCACGAGGGCTGGAGTGCCCCAGAACCGGTTTGGCCGGATTATGCAAGGGGCAGCCTTGTGCGCCCCAGGCAGTGTCTGGTTTCTTTCAAACCTCCCTGCTACAATACACTATCTCCTGTCTGGAGGGCGGTGACACCCTCCTGTGACAGGAAACCCTTTGTCCAGGACCCCCTTGACTGAGTTTCGGTCAGCTCCAGGGGTCCAGACATTTGTCTGTGGCAGAGGCATCCATTTTGTGGATCTTAAGGCCTTTGGAGAAATCAACCGCATTAAAGTGAAGTAACATGTCTTACCCCTCTAGAGGGGTGGAATGCCATCCCCGTCGCCAGAACTGGCGAGGGGATGGTATTCCAAAGCGTATGACACCTTACACGACATGTTTTGATAAAGCCAAACCAAAGTTGCTAAATAACCTCGAGGATTATAAGGCACTTAATAGTATATGGTATGGCATTATCCTGAAACAGCTTAGGGATTTGTTCCCGACGGCTGCAGACAGGCTCAGCTCATGCTAGAGCTCCATCTCACATAAAACCATGCACCCAGCCTCCAGGATTGGTGAGGCCTGACTATAGGAGTGGCTCACAGGTTTACATGTGTCCAGATATAGGTTTAGACATAGGTATACTATATCTAAGCAAGGGGTGTGTACACCACCTTACCCCAGCTGAGTGATCAGCCAGTTGTGTCAATTTAAGAACCAGCCAGGGGTGGCAAAAGATATGCTGCAGCCCCTGGTAGGCCTTAGTGGCTCCTATGCCCTGTGCACCTATAGTGCATTCTACAGGGGCTGACAAGGAGTCCATTTCCAATTGGTATGTACCTAGGGTACATGGAATCCATTTTACAGAGAGAGCAGATGGCCTGGGGCCCTGATTAGCAGGGAACCAGGTCAACTAAGTCAAAAAACCAGCTAAACACAGGCAAAAAATCTGGGGTAACCATAGTCAGGTAGCCACCTTCCTACACTTATGGCTTTGAAATCATAACCTACGCTGATGACACCCAACTAGTAGTGGCCATGAATCAGCCAGAAGGCACCTCCCACAACCTGGGCAGCTGTTTAGAAGCAGTAACAAAATGGATGGCCCTGTCCCACCTAAAGTTGAACGGGGACAAAACGGAGCTAATGTACTTGGGGAAGACAGCACCAAAACCCAACATTGACTGGCCGCTCTGCATGGGTACATCCCCCTGAGCCAAAAGAACAGATTAAAAGCCTAGGCATATGGCTGGATAATGCCTTGAGCTTTAATCAGCAAGCCACCAAACTCTCCGCCACCTGTTTTGGGCAGATGAGAATGCTGCGAAAAGTTCTTTCTCTCCTCCCTTTTCAAGCTCGAAGGCTAATGGTTGAGGCCATTATCATGTCCCGCCTTGACTATGGAAACGCGCTGTACCTGGGTGCCCCTGCCAGTATGACAAAAAAACTTCAAGTAACCCAGAACGCGGCCGCACGTCTGCTTCTCGGACTGCCCCAAAGACACTCGGGCATCACCGCCTTAAAAAATGACACTGGCTGCCTATTCAGGCCAGGGTAAAATTCAAGGCGATGTGCATAACACACAAAGCCATGTGGCAAAAAGCCCCCGCAATGATCTGTTCCCTAGTCACTCCATACTACCCACGGAGATCACTGCGCTCAAGCTCAACCTTTCTGGCCTCAACCAAGAAAATCAAACGTGCTAGGTGGGGTGGCCACTCCTTCTCATGGAACGCGCCCGTTGTCTGGAATTCCCTGCCACTCACATTGCGCAGCGAACCTGATCTTCAAAAATTCCGCAAGAGCCTGAAAACACTCCTCTTCCATTAGGTGCTAGCTGGTGGCATTCGGCCTCACCCGTCCACAGCGCTACGAGGCCTCCGGGTAGTAACGCGCTTTACAAAACCCAATTTCATTTCATTTCATTCATTTCAGATACGGGAACAAGCATGGCACAATCTGATGCAAGTAATATAATATCTGACCTGCAATACCGTTACAGGAAGGGGGTTTGGGACAGTGGATCAATGCATAAATCTACTTATGATTATCGGCAAATACTCCCTCACTATAAAGGGACATATGCACATGGCTTTCATGGACTTAAAGTCCACTTTCAACCAAGTAAATAGGTCAAAATTATGTCCTTTATTATTAGAGATTGGAGTGGATGCCAATCTAGTGGCTTTTCTGTATTGGTCCCACCTACATTTGAAAGCCTCTGTCAAATACAATGAAAATGGTTCCCTTACAGAATTCTGGAACGTTAAGCCAGGGGTGAGACAGGGATGTATTGTGGCCCCTGTTTTGTTTACCCTATATATTAACAATCTGGGTGCAGCCCTATCATCGGCTAGCAAAGACACTCCTAGAGCAGGTGCTAAACTCATCCCTGCTCTTTTATACGCAGATGATGCAATTCTACTTGCAAGGACACCAATGGCGCTGCAAAAACTTGTAAATACTTTTATGGTCTCACTCAACCTCTCTATCGATTTCTCAAAGTCCCACATAATGTCATCTGGTAAAAGAAAGCGCGACAAGCATACGCGTTTATGCACAGATGGAGAACTGACAAATGTTGCTTCATTTTCCTGTTTGGGTATCCTGGGGCAGATTTGCAAGCCCCCTGTGACATTTTTGCGCCGCTGTTGCATCACTTTTTGTGACGCAACAGCAGTGTAAAAATGCGGCCATTTACAATGTGTTGCATCTAGGGAGATGCGTCACGTTGTAAAGCCCTGCATCACATTATACCTGCGTCAGGTATAATGTATACAGGGTGGGCGTTCCAACGCAAAAAATCCACGTAGAAGTGACGCAGTGAAATCTACAAGATTTCACTGCGCCACCTCCAGGACGCCACTGCGTCAAATTCTTACGCCTGCTTGAAGCAGGCATAATAAGTGACGCAGCACAAGGAGAATAGGCCTCCCCTGCATTGCTGGAGTTGCGTCATGCTTGCGAACCGACTCCAGCAATGAGTGACTTTTGCGTCAACAGATGCGTCAGAATTTCTGATGCATCTGTCAATCCTTGCGCCATGGTGCGCCATATTGGAAATACGGTGCATCCATAGTGGCGCAAGGGTTTCTCAGGGTGGCGCAGGGAAAGTGACGCATCTTTACATATGCGTCACTTTCTTGTAAATCTGCTGTCCTATTTGTCTTGGGTAGCGCCGTGAACACTAAAAAACAAACACCCTGTCTAGATCAGCCGGAGCGACAATTGAGTTTGCTAGGAGACTGGAGCGCAAACCACTACGAGCATTACTGAAGGTCTGTAATGAGAAATGTATACCAATGACCATACATGACAGCGAGGTATGGGGCTATAAGGAGGTTGGTGATCAGAAGGTGGCTGAAGATAAATTCCTGCGGAAACTATTATCTGTACCCCCAGCACCCCATCTTTTATGATGCATGAAGAATTAGGACGGGGTTATATCTCTGACCGCATAACAGTGGCCCCTTAAATAAATATGGTCTAGCCCCACACCTACGCTGAACCAAACTGTTTTAGAAGATTGTATGAGACTCGACGAGGTGGCTGACATTCCTTGGCTGGGTTACATCTCACAGCAGCTCATGTATGTATGGCGCTCTGAGCTTTTTATACATCCTAGACAAATGCACCGTGGTGAGTTGAAGGTAATTAAAAGACAAGTTTTAGCTAAGAGGATGGTGGAAAGGGAGCCTAAAAAACCTACGATAAGACAGTACATACTCGTGAGTCCTGGAACTTTATAACAACCCTTCTGGTCTTATATTAAAAAATCTACACCACCGTTTTCTTTTAATAAGGTTTAGGTTCAATTGTATCCACTGGTCCCTCACAGTCCCTAAGTGCTTTTCGAAGCCTGACGCTGTAAAGCCCTGCCCTCATGATGATTTCTTTGACCAAGATCAAGATCTCATAAATTTTATGTTCTTCTGTAGTTTTTATAATGATCTTCGGGCTTCGGTCAAGATACATTTTACCACTTTTAAAACACTGTAATTTTGCAGAAGTGAGGCCAGCACTGATATATCTGCAAATGTTGTCCTCACCTTTGTTACGCTTCGGGGTTGGGAGTTTCTTAACAGGAGCCCTACGCGGAAAGACAAAATGTGATTGTGCATTGACTTGTCCCTGGAATTGTTATATTTTAATGGCGATTGTTTTAAATCATTTGTTAGAACCGTACAGAATAGTCTTTATCCAGGTCAAAGAAGGGGTAGTAGTTTTGACATGTAGTAGTTTTTATATTTTATTAAAATTAATATACACTAGGGCTTTATCACTCGTACATGGAAATTTGTACATGAATTATCGGTTTCGCCCTTTTATTAAGTATTGTACAAGTTTTGAAAATGTTACTCTAGGACTGTGCTATTGGGGAGACATCCATTACAACGCGGTCTTTACACCGCAATATGTTTACAACGTGGCCATTACAACGCAAGTCGTTACAACGACTTGCGCTGGATCGCGCTATACAATAATGAATAGTATGATTTACTATTCCAACACCTTCCCTACTGTTACGAAGGCTGGAGTTGGAATAGTAAATCGTACTGTTCCTAAGTCCAGCGCCATCCATGTGCAAGTCATTGTAACGACTTGCGTTGTAATGACTGCTATGTAAACGTATCGCGGTTGGAAGACCGCGATGTAACATCATACATTTGTGCAATTGTGCTTTTATGTTCATTATTGGCCGAATACATTTTTATTCGACTTGCATTAGATTTTGTGAGTGGTCTTTTTGAAAAAAGTGAAGGAGAGTGATAAAGGAACCCCAAGTGAAGTAACCATAGCGAGACGTCTAGACATAGGTGAAAATGAAGTGACTTGTAGTTAAAACAGGGTTATTGGTACATACAAGGATGTCTGAATGTTCATTTCTCAATGCAAAAAAGATCAATCAGATTGTTGAGCACAACGCCATGGACAGACAGGGACCCTCACGATAGCGGGTCAGGAGTGGCTGAGGAATATTAGCTTAGTGGACCTTTGGAGAACCTCACACCTCAAAACTCGCGATTACACATTTTACTCTCATGCCCATAAAACATATGCCAGACTCAATTACCTACTCGATACCCCAGACAGAGATCGAGCCTCTCTCCCTTTCTGACCACGCCCCGGTGTCAGTGACCCTCTCAGTGCCACACTCTAGACCTTCCCCCACAACGTGGAGACTCAGGGACTCCCTGCTCCATCGACCGGAGGTCAAAGGCCAGATAACCAAGCCAATACAGGACTACCTGATGATTAACTGCACCCCTGAGATCTCGATCTCTATGCTGTGGGATGCCCTGAAGGCGGTTGTGAGAGGGGAGTTTATAGCTGTAGCTTCAGCTGAGAAAAGAGAGAGCCTGTCTCGCCAAGTGACAGAATTAGAGCATATACCCAAAAGGACAGGGGCCCTTCAGGATTTGGAGGCAGCTTGAAGCGGTCAGAGCTCCTCAAGCAGGGCTAGACATTGACAGGGCTAAATACACTGCACTCAGACTCTGACATAGGTTCTACACAGGTGGAGACCGCTCAGGCCGCCTTTTGGCAAGTCAGCTATGGGGCCAACATCAGGAGTCAGGAGTCTAAAAGATCCTTGACAGGGTGGGAAATGAGTGGACAGACGAAACACACATTGTAGATTCTTTCTGGAAATACTATCAGACCCTCTACACCACACAAGATGTGTCGCTGGACGTGATCTCAACTTATCTAAAGGTAACCTCCACTACTTCTCTGACTCCCACGTAGTCTGTGGATCTAGAACAACCGATCAGGATCGAAGATGTTATCTCTAGTATTTTCCGCCTAAAGCCATCCACATCCTCAGGGCCAGACGGTTTTCCAGCCTCCTTTTATAAAACTTTCTGTCAAAGCCTCGCACCAGTCCTCATGAGGCTCTTTAACGTGATCATGGACACAACACCACTCCCCCTGTCGATTCTCAGAGCAGATATAGTAGTAATCTGTAGTAAGTACTCAGGAGACTCCAAGTGCATTAAAGTAGATTTATTCCACAGAGCAAGGAAACAACAACCTCAAAAGGATCTGGCCAGGCACAAACTGTCTCCACCTGGAATGTCAGGACGAGAGCAGGGCCACCTATATTCTAGAACTAAGAAGTAGAACAGGAGAAGAGAAAAGTATAGAAACAAAGATAGGAAAAGAGGTAGGAATAATGTACAACACATCTTCTCTCGTTGAAAGGAAAAGTAAAACAGAAGCAACAGAAAGAAAAACAGAGGAAAGGAAATGGGGAAAACAAGAAACAAGGGAAACCCCAAAGCAGGGAGAACACACCTCGGTTCAATAAATAAAATAATAACAACAGTAATGGTCTAGTCACAACAGTAATCATTGAGGTATGCAGGAGGTCTGCGAGACCTATGGCACCTAGAAGAAGGATGAGAAGAGCCAGAGCCAGGATTAGGACTCGTAGGAGCATCCGAAACCTCACTACTGTCAGGAGCATCACCCCCACCATCTCTCCTACCACAAACCTGAACAGAATTGGAGGAGGGCGAGGCACAGGAAGGAATGAACATAAAACCAGAACAATCATCCCTAAGACCAGGCTGAACCTGGATAGAAGCAGAACCAGACAAAGCAGAACCGGAACCAGAAGGAGCCTTCTGGTAAAGAGCCACTCTCCTCAAACTCCACTTTTCACCATTGGAGAGAACGACGTAATGAGGATACACCATCCTAACAGAAAAAGGACCACGGAACTTGGACAAACCGCCAGAAACTCTGCCAGACTTCACCTTAACAAGGTCACCCTTACAAATTCTATTGGAAACAGAAGCTACAGACTTCCCACGAAAAGACGTGTTAGGAGAAGGAGGAGAAGAAACAATCTCACGAGCACCCCCAGAAACTTCAGACTGAAGAACCAAACTCTTAAGCCAAGAAGGGGTCAACTTGGTGTTAGGGACTCTACCCCTCATGAGTTCAAAAGGAGACTTGAGCTGAGAACCATGAAGGGTGGTACCATAAGCAAAGACCATTTCATGCACAAGGCTAGAAACTGAAACACCTTTAGAGACAGCCATCTGGATGGTGCCCTTGACCAACCTATTCAAGCGTTCACACAGGCCATTTCCCTGGGGGTTGTAAAGGGAAGTTCTGTGATGAGTAATGCCACAACTAGAAAGAAAGGAGCGCATATCATGTGAAACCAATTGGGTGCCATTGTCCGTAATTAAGACATTAGGAAAACCCTCCAAGAAAAACAAGGATCTGAGGTACTTGATAGTAGAATCAGTGGTGATATCCCTCAGGAACTCGACGGACAACCATTTCGAAAAACAATCTACTACAACAACAGCGAACCTCTGAGACACAGGCAACTCATTCATAGGACCTATAAAATCCAGGCAAATAGTATGCCATGGAACCTCGGGAAACTCTAGTTTACCACAATACGAACTAACAGAAACCTTCAGCCTCTTCTCACCCACCTTACAAGTAGGACAATCCTCAATCCAAGAAGTAACTAAGGAGTCCATTCCAGGCCACCAAAAGTTCAACTTTAATCTCTGTTGCGTTAAAGTTTGGCCAAGATGGCCCTCGTGTGCTATGGCAATGAGCTTAGACCTCAAGTCAACAGGGGGAACAAATCTGTCACCCCGCATAACAACACCATCTTCACAAACAGACAGATCATCAATGATCTTCAAAAAAGGACGAACAGAGACATGAACACAGCTCTCCCTCCTTGAGCCCAATTTGATTAACTGGATAACTTCCTGCAAGACTTCATCCTTAGACATTGCTTCCAGCCAATCAGCACGTGAAAACGAGCTCTCACCAAGAAAAAGGACATCATCAATCCAAGCAATGTTTTCTTCCGCACCATCAAGGCTAAAACCATCCTTAGAGTGAACGGAAGGAACAGCAAGTCTGGACAGGCAATCTGCTTGTAAGTTTTTCCAACCCTGTATGTGAGAAATGTCGAAGTGATACTCCTGAAGCTTAGAGGCCAACCTGGCTAACCTTGGAGAACTACAAGCTGCACCACCAGGGGAAAGAATCCGAATAAGGGGTTTGTGATCAGTCTTCAGGTTAAAACGCGTACCCCACAAGTAGGTACAAAAATGGTGGGCACCCCAGGCAGCGGCCAGAGCCTCCTTCTCTATGACAGAGTAATTCCGTTCACATTGAGAGAGAGTGCGGGAAGCAAAAGCAACAGGCCTCTCCCCATCCTTATGTGCTTGTACAAGAACAGCACCAAGGCCACTTGCACTTGCATCAACCAACAAAGTAGAGACCTTGTTAGTATCAAAAGGTGCAAGAACCTTGGCACTGCAGATAGCAAGTTTAATATCATTAAAACATTTATCAAGCTCAGGTCCCCACACAAATGTATAACCTTTTTTTAACAAGGCTCTCAAAGGCAAGGTTTTCTCTGAAAAGTTCTCAACAAATTTAGAATAATATTCGATCAATCCCATGAAAGACCGTAACTGGTCCTTATCAGCAGGACATGGGGCAGAGCGTATAGCCTCAAGAAGATCTTTCTTGGGTTTTACTCCGTTGAACGAAATTTCATGACCTAAGTATTCAATATCCTGAACAAGAAAAGAGCACTTCTCCCTACGCAAGGTAAGGCCAGTATCCCAGATCCTGTGCAAGACATTCTTCAGGACGAGATTGTGATCAGCAATGGAACTCCCAAAAATTAAAATATCGTCCTGAAAGAAAACGACATTCTTTAACCCCTTGAATACTTCAGTCACCAACCTTTGAAATACACTCGCCGCTGATATCAAACCAAAGGGAAGACGGGTAAACTGGAAAATCCCTTCCGGAGTGATAAAAGCGGTAAGATGCTTAGAGGACTCGTGAAGCTTAACCTGATGGTAAGCACTCTTCAGGTCGAGCTTAGAAAAGTACTTCGCACCCTGAAGAGTGGACACCATCTCGGAGATGTTAGGCAGGGGATATGTGTCGGCAACAACACACTTATTCAGCGCTCTAAGGTCTACACAGAACCTCAATTTTCCATCGGCCTTCTTGGAAATTACGACCGGAGAAACCCAGGCAGATGCCTCCGTGGGTTCTATCACTCCAGACTGAAGCATTTCCTCTATTAGCGCTTTCACATCCTCTCGAATGGAAATGGGAACCCTTCTCACACGGTGTTGTACAGGTAAGCTATTCTTCTTAAGTCTAATGAGATGGGAATAACCTTTTAGCTCACCTAGTTCTTCTTTGAACACAGACCCAAAGTCATTAAGAATACTCTCAAGAGAATCATCTTCCACCACCATAATTTGATTCTCTGCTCTAGGGTTAATGACAATATAAAGGTCATACTGATGTACCCAACCAAGAATGGGAGGACCATCGACAGAGACGTATACCTTACCAAATGTAGACCTCTTTTCAAAACAAATCTTGGTCTCAAAGAAGCCAAGGATTACAATTTTCTGACCATTAAACCCTTTGGGAGAGATATCACTCTCTTTCAAACTTAAACCACCCCAAAAAGTATCAAAAGTGGCTTTAGGAATGATGGTATGACGCGACCCTGTATCAACTATCAATGATATTTCATGAGAGTCAATAGTGAAAACAGCCTTTGGTCTGTTCTGTCTCGGGTCATCGTCAATCACATCAACGTCATCCACAACCAATAGTCTATCAGCTTCGACATTACTTCCACTGTCATAGTCGTCTACAGTAGCCAATCTTTGCCTAGGCTTAGGTTTGCACATTTTTGAAAAGTGACCAATTCTGCCACACTTGAGACACTCCTTATTTGCAGCGAAGCAAAACCTGGCATCCGAAGAATGACTATAGCTTCCGCATGATTTGAATGGAATGAGCTTTAGAGATAATTAGATCCAAGGTCACTCCCAGGTTGTGGGCTGGACTTTTGCATATTTGGATCAAGTTTATGTCAGCTCGGAAGTTTTTAGGCTAATCACTGATTAGTTCTTTGGGTCATTCCAGTAGATGTTGAAGTCCCCAAGGAAGATTTGGGCGCAGTATACACCAGAGTTGTGATGATTTCTATAATTTGTTCAATGGATGGGAGGTTATCTCCTGGAGGGTGGTAAAATGCATGCAGTTTGTATCGAGGCCTATCTTTACTCAGGATATCGATGCCTAGATATTCACACGAGATGAGAGTAACGTTTTGTGCTCGCTTCACACAGAGATTATTGCAGCGAGTACAGGGTTTACCTCCACCAGGTCTGTTAGGTCTATCTAATCTGATGATGTCGTAGCTGGGCGGTCCTAGAATGTCGAGCCTTGGTGTGGAGGAGTCATTTAGCCAAGTTTCTTTCAGGACTATAAGGTCAAGATCATGAGTAAGGATAAGGTCAGCAATATCCACCGCTTGATTTGACGCCGATATGAAATTGAGTGGTATACATTTCAGGTGGGGTATGGCGACAGAGAAGGTAGCCTGAGTGATGGGAATTTGCTTGAAGTTGGAATTGTTAACTGCTCTGGGATTGGGCCTAGCATCTCTATGTGGATTCGACTGAAGGAAGAGGGAGTAAACATTGTTGTCCAATTGAGAATCTTTCATCCTGATGGGTCGGATGGAGGCGTGGCGGTAGGGAATTGTCTTCCAGCTCAAATGAGGAGACGTTGAGATTGCTGATATCCCATTGGATGTGCGGGGTGACATCCGTCTAACGTGATTTGTATTGGATTATTAAAGGGAGTGTCTACTCTTACCCATCGGCCTGGTGGGACACCAACAATTAGCGAGCTCACAGGTGAGGGATATTAGGCTCCGAACCTCAGCCTTAAGTTGAGGCTCCTGAGAGATCTCAGTGAGTTTGGCGTCATTAGTAAAGCGAGAACAGGAGGTCGTGATATGGGTCAGGGGGCCAGGAGAGACAGTACTCCGGTTTATGGCATTAGGGAGCAGCTGAGCTTAGAGACCAGGGCAGGGGGGAATAGAGATGGAGTCATGATTGAGGAGTGAAGGTGTGGGACTCATAAAGTGATTGATTAGTAGATAGGCGCCATGTTATTGGTCAAGTTAGGGGGTTCCAAGATAGCAAGTGTCATGGTTTGGTCCAGAAAGGGTGGCACAGACGCACCAGTGTTGACAGCGGGGGCATGTTTAGAGGTAAGGGGCAGATTTGAGGTGACGGTGTTAGTATTGAGTCAGTGTATTTCAGTGGTCGCTGCTCTAGGGGTGTGATGAGGGCTCAGACTATTATGACAAAGAATGTCGGTTGAAACAAGCTGCAAGGGTAATGATGAATGAATGCTATTGGGTAATCTGATGAAGATAGATAGGAAGGAGGAGAAGGGGTGGAGTATACTGGATGCCAGAGGAAAGGCCGCCTTGATTCTATTAGATCTCTCGGCGGCCTTTTACACAGTGAACCACAATATCCTACTCTGTTGCCTCAGAGATGAGTCAGCTCAAACTCTAATAGCCTCCTACCTATCAAACAGGATGTTCATGGTGGAGCAGGGAGAGGCAAAATCCAAACCTTTCAGTTCCCCGTGCGGTGTTCCCCAGGGGTCGTCACTAAGTCCCACTCTATTCAAATTTTATGTGGTACCCCTGGCGGCAATAATAAGGGATTACGGCTGTACCCCAGTCTCTTACGCCGACGACACACAAATCGTGGTGTCTATCACTAATAACATTAAAGAGACGGCCGAGAAATTTAAGAAATGCATGGAACACATTTTCAAGTGGATGCAGGGCAACTGCTTGAAACTAAATGGAAATAAAAGTGAAGTAATGCTGATGGGGACAGACATGCAAGCCTGGTCTCAGGAACGGTGGCCGGACAGCTTGGGCCAACGTCCCCCCCCAGTTAACAAAGTCAGAAATCTGGGAGTCCTCCTGGACGATAAGCTCACATATGAGGCACAAACAAACAAGTTAGGCTCCTCCATCTGGTACATTCTTAAAACAATCAGAAAACTCTTACCATTCATTCTCCAAGATTCGCGCAAGACAGTGGTTACAGCACTGGCGCTGTCTAGGTTGGACTTTGGAAACGCACTTTATGCGGGCATTCAGGCCAAGCAGCTAGCAACATTACGTCTACAAAATGCAGCAGCCAGGCTGGTGCTAGAGATTCCAAAGTTTGAACCAGTAGCGCACAGATTGAAAGGTCTTCACTGGCTGCCAATTGGTAAAAGAGTTCAATTCAAATCCCTGTGTCTGACATATAAAGCCCTTCATGGAACTGGTTGTTAGTTCCTGAAACATAATTTGAAATGGTACGAGCCCTCCAGATCCTTGAGATCCAGCCATCAAAAAATGATTCAGGTGCCTAGATTTAATCAGGTTCAGTGGGGTGGGAGAACTTTCAAACTGCATGCAGCCAGGATTTTGAACTTGCTCCCAATGTCAATTAGAAACAGCCCCTCATTGCTCTCTTTTAGAAAAGAGATAAAAACTTGGTTGTTCTCTACAAGTTTTTATCCCCAAATGGAAGCTAACTGGTCTACTATGTCACATAGTGCCAAGACGCCCATGGCCAATTGTGCGCTTTATAAATCAAAAAATCAAATTAATACAAGCAGTGGTGAGAGGGGAGGATACAGAACGAGGTAGCTGTGTAATGGCTAAAGGGCTAGGATGAGCTTGGGTCACAGAGGAAACTTTCTTCGCCACGGAGAGTTTCATGAGTGAGATAAATGTCATCAAGTGATTCTCAGTCGCACTCAGATGCTTGGATGAAGATAATTCCATTATTATAAAGGGAGATGGTTGTCTCTGCTTGACAACCGATACAGGGAGTTACCAAGAATCTGAGATGGTTGGGGGTTTTAGTGGATGCAGTAATCCGGAGCAGAGAGCAACGGGCTTTCCTCCAGTTTTCTGGTCTTGTAGTCTAGAAGATAAGGTCACTTATGGTATCTCCTTTATTCGTGCATATGTAGGAGACGGAGATAAGGGTTTTTGGGTAAAATTTGAGAAGCCTGTTTTTTAATTTCTTGAACATGCTTTTAGATAGTTTAGGGGGGTACATGATAGTGTAGGAATTACTGCCTTATGGAACCAGTTTGCAGTCTTAGTGATCTTCGAGAAAGGGAATCCATGGCTAAGGGCACCACATTTCTAGAGTTGAACAAGGGGAGGGACCTTGGTACTAAATGCTCACATGTGGGGGGGAGCTGAGGGGAGGAGAGGGGAAGGGGGTATGATCAGATGAAAGAAGGAAGGGATCAGGCAAACCATGGGGTGGTTGGAGGAAAGTTTCATGACTCTGTTCTACAAAGGCAGCCCATTAAACAGCAGAATCATGACAGAAGATATTTAGAGAGAAGAAGGTACTCTTTCTGTTTTGGGCTTCCCAGCATTATATGCATGCGATTACTATGTGTAAAACAGCAAATCCTGAAGAGAGGGCCCAACTGTGAATATAAGAAAGGGAAGTTGGAATACATTACGGCAAACTAGAATATGCAATTAGGAAGATAGAATCCGGATTAGAGGGATAGGGGGGATGAGGTGAACAGTGGCCTAGGATGAGGGGCTGAGAGGTGAGTAGAAATGCACTTATAAATTCGATGGACTGAGCCACTCTGGGAAGCCAAGCAGAATTAGTAAACAACATCATTCTAAGATGGCTGCCATCTTGGAAACACTCAGAAGCTATAGAACATGATAGTCCTTTTTTTATGTCCTTAGGAAGGACATGCCGAGTCCTATGATGATATCTAGATTCCGAGAATCCATTTTAGATTGGACAGGCACCTTATACGGGGGGGCTCAATACATGATGCACGGCTGCAAGGCCCAGATAAAGCCCCTTAATGCCAAAAGGGCCCCAAACACAATCAGCACACAAAAGGCCCTCATGATCATGCCTTGAGAAAACAGCTAGGGGAATCCTCCTGAAAAAAGAGTTAGTATTGAATGAAACAATGCACATGAACAATAATATTTGATGTATGGCACAACATCCTGATGTCTATCCTACTGTCTTGAGTCTTCCTGATCCATCTCTTACTCCAAGACTTGTTCTTGTTTTGACAAAACCTTGACCATATGCATCTACCTAAAACTGTAACTAGTGAATGAGTGCAATGCGAGCGCACTTTTTTTTTACTAAGTCACGAACACCTTTGCTGAAATAAATAAGATGTGGCATGTTCAAAGGAATTTTTATGTAAATATCTGTGTATGGTTAAATATGCCTTCATAATTTTTAACAATAGTAATAAGCAAGATGGTTTTTTAATCAATTAAAAATTGTGTATGCACATGCCTGTATTTTTCATGTAAGTAATTTAAATCTCTTTCCATCCAACAGAAAACAATCATTGATTGTACAAAATGTTTAAGAATAATGAAGATAATACTGTAAATCTGCAAAAGCAAAGTCTGAAATATTGAGTTCCAGTATTCAGGAAAACATAAGTGCCAACAGAGACAGCGGTACCTGAACATAAACTGACAGATCTTGGAAGTACCGTCAAGGAAAATTAGGTGGTTCTACGAGTCTCAGATGGCACCTCTGTGCCTCAAGATGAAAAAATGACCTCTATAAAATTAAGACAACACTGATCAACCACTTCTTGTGTAAACATGTCCAATACCAGCTCTGATCATGAGGTGGTTACAGCAGTGTTCAACTTCCTAAGGTGATATTAGACCACCATTCAATGATAGAGGTGTATTTTAAACTCTTTCAGACCATTCCAAAGCAACCAGCAAAAAGCACAGTTAACTGAAAGTTAAAAGAAATGGGGGTCCTGCTATATAAAATACAGAGCACTGTCCCAGTGTGCACCTCCCAGAAGGACGATGGATCTTTACTCCCAAGCTTGCAGAACCATTATCCACTCTAAAGACACAATCGCCCACGAAGAAGCCTTATACACGTTATGAGGGTGGCAAGTATTTGGTGAACTTTGCACTCTAGTGTTTAATCGGACAGTAAGTGTGCAAAATACCACACACATACAGGGTGTGAGAGAATAACACAAGTGCTTTACCAGTCATGTTGGCCCTTCAGGAAGTACAGTCAAGAGATGTAGAAAAATACATACCCGACTCAGAGACACTAACCAAGAAAGAAAAAACATACGCTTGCAGTGAATGTGGAAGTAGTTTTACTGAATCGTCTAAACTCAGGAGTCACCAGCGCACACACACAGGTGAAAAGCCATTCAAGTGCAGTGAATGTGGGAAGAGCTTTATATATTTACCAAGCCTAAAATGGCATCAGCTAACACACACAGGGGAAAAGCCATACCATTGCAGTGAATGTGTGAAGAGCTTTAGTCAACCTGCACACCTAAAACGGCATAGGGAAACACACACGGGGGAAAACCTGTTCAAGTGCAATGAATGTGGGAAGAGCTTTATGTATTTATCAGGCCTAAAACTCCATCAGAGTATACACACTGGAGAAAAATCATATCATTGCAGTGAATGTGTGAAGAGCTTTTGTCAATTAGCACACCTAAAACAGCACCAGAAAACACACACCGGGGAAAAACCATACCATTGCAGTGATTGTGGAAGTAGCTTTAGTCAATCTGCACACCTAAAACTCCATCAGAGAACACACACAGGGGAAAAACCATATCATTGCAGTGAATGTGGAAGTAGTTTTAGTAACTCATCAACATTAAAGTTACATCAACGAACACACACTGGAGAAAAACCATACCATTGCAGTGAATGTGGAAGTAGCTTTAATCAATATGCACACCTACAACTCCATCAGAGAACACACACAGGGGAAAAACCATATCATTGCAGTGAATGTGGAAATAGTTTTAGTAACTCATCAACATTAAAGTTACATCAACGAACACACACTGGAGAAAAACCATACCATTGCAGTGAATGTGGAAGTAGCTTTAGTCAATCTGCAAACCTAAAACGGCATCAGAGAACACACGTTGGGGAAAAACTATATCATTGCAGTGAATGTGGAAGTAGTTTTAGTAATTCATCAACATTAAAGTTTCATCAACATACACACACTGGAGAAAAACCATACCATTGCAGTGAATGTGGAAGTTGTTTTAGTTCAGCTTCAGGATTTATGTATCATCAAAAAACACACACAGGGGAAAAACCATATCATTGCAATGAATGCGGAAGTAGTTTTAGGAATTCGGTAACATTAAGGAATCATCAGCGAACACACACAGGGGAAAAACCATTTAAGTGCAGTGAATGCATGAAGAGCTTTAGTCGATTAACAGACTTAAAATACCATCAGAGAAATCACACAGGGGAAAAACCATACAAGTGCAGTGAATGTGTGAAGAGCTTTTGTCAATCATATCACCTAAAACAGCATCTGAAAACGCACACCGGGGAAAAACCATACCACTGCAGAGAATGTGGAAGTAGCTTTAGTGAATCTTCAACATTAAGGAAACATCAGCGAACACACACTGGGGAAAAACCATACCATTGCAGTGAATGTGGAAGTAGTTTTACGGAATCATCTCACCTCAGACGTCATCAGCGAACACACACAGGGGAAAAGCCATTCAAGTGCAGTAACTGTGGGAAGAGCTTTAGTCAATCTGCAGAGCTAAAACAACATAATCGAACACACACTGGCGAAAAACCATATAATTGCAGTGAATGTCTGAAGAGCTTTCGTCAATTATCACACCTAAAAAAGCACCAGAGAACACACACAGGGAAAAACCATATCATTGCAGTGAATGCTGAAGTAGTTTTAGTTCCTCTGCAGGATTAATGTATCATAAACAAACACGCTCAGGGGAAAAACTATATCATTGCAGTGAATGTCTGAAGAGCTTTTGTAAATTATCGTACCTAAAGCGGCATCAGAAAACACACTCTGGGGAAAAACCATTCCAGTGCAGTGATTGTGTCAAGAGATTTTATCAGAACTACATCAACATCAGTGAACACACACAGGAGAAAAGCCAGTGCAGTGAATGTGTGAAGAGCTTAAGTTAATCTGCAAACCTACAAAGACATCAGCGAGCACACCACCATCCCTGAACCAACATAGAAATAAACATAGAACTGAATGAATTTGGTAATAATTTAATTACATCACCAATAATACTGACCCATCCGTGCGTGTGCACTGAAGCTAAAAAGTGCAGTTATTGTAAGATGAAGGAATTATAGAAACTGATAAAATTATAACAATGCGGGACATTCAAATACCAGCTGATAAAAAGCAGGGGATAGAAAACTGAACTAGTAGGAAAGAAGAAAAATACATATATTTGAAAAATTATAAAAGTGCCTATTCTCTGCTATTGTTTATTTCCCCACAGCTAGGAAAAACATGAATTATCAGAATACCCATTAGGAGACTAGCACAAAGTGGACTAAAAGTGAAGAAACATTGTTGGTTTTTATTCTGTGAGAGAGATATAACGAAAGAAATCCAAGCACACCTGACCATGCTGCCAGTAAAATCAACACCATGAAACAATGCTTGGACTAACAAGTGTATTTTTAGCTAATTCTGGAGATTAATGATAAAACTTATAAACCCAACACACTCAAAGCAATTTAACAAGCACAAAATGAAGATTCTTCAGAGCTGGCTGTGGTTTTGGTCATTTTATGCATCATTAATGGTTCTATGACAGTGGCTAGAGAACTGTTTTGAAAAGCAGAAGTGAAAGCAGGAGAATGTGAGCTGTAGCTTTCTGGGTTAACCCTTTGCAGTTCTGACATTTACCTCTGAAGCAGGAGAATGTGAGCTGCAGCTCTCTGGTTTAACCCTCGCAGTGCATGAAATTTACCTCTGAAGCAGGAGAATGTGAGCTGCAGCTCTGGGTTAACCCTCGCAGTGGATGACATTTACCTCTGAAGCAGGAGAATGTGAGCTGCAGCTCTCCGGGTTAACCCTCGCAGCGCATGCCATTTACCTCTGAAGCTCTAATATAGAACAAATGATGCTCATTTCCATCATCATTCAAGCAAATCCGAGGAGACAGAGAAGTTGAAACATTTAGGGCCTGATTTTGATCTCGGCGGACGGGTTACTCCATCACAATGGTTACAGATATTCCAACCGTCTAAATATGAATTCCATTATAACTTTCTTCGTCACGGAGAGTTTCATGAGTGAGGAAAATGTCCTCAAGTGATTCTAAATTGCACTCAGATGCTTGGATGAAGCTAATCCCATTATTATAACGGGAGATGGTTGTCTCTGCTTGACAACTGATACAGGGAGTTTCCTAAGAATCTGAGACCGTTGGGGGTTTTAGTGGATGCAGTAATCCGGAGCAGAGAGCAACGGGCTTTCCTCCAGTTTTCTGGTCTTGTAGTCTAGAAGATAAGGTCACTTATGGTAGCTCCTTTATTCGTGCATATGTAGGAGATGGAGATAAGGGTTTCTGGGTGAAATTTGAGAAGCCTGTTTTTGAATTTCTTGAACATGCTTTTAGATAGTTTAGGGGGGTATATCATAGTGTAGGAATTACTCCCTTCTGGAACCAGTTTGGAGTCTAGTGATCTTTGAGAAAGGGAATCCATGGCTAAGGGCACGACATTTCTAGAGTTGAACAAGGGGAGGGACCTTGGTACTAAATGCTCACATGTGGTGGGGGGGCTGAGGGGAGGAGAGGGGAAGGGGGTATGATCAGATGAAAGAAGGAAGGCATGGGGCAAACCATGCGGTGGGTGGAGAAAAGTTTCATGACTGTTCTACAAAGGCAGCCCATTAAACAGCAGAATCATGACAGAAGATATCTTTTTTTTTTTTGCAGAGTTTTATATAGCGCAACTAGACCCGAACTGAACCGGGTATCAGAGCGCTTTACATAGCACCAGTTACGTTACACAAGGACACACATTCATTTTGTTAGGCACGAGGAGATTAAGTGATTTGCCCAGAATCACAGGAGGTTTTGGCGACATTACCGAGACTGAAACCGGGTTCCCCAGGTCCAGGTCCCTTTCTGTTTTAGGCTTCCCAGCATAATATGCATGCAATTACTATGTGTAAAGCAGCAAATCCTGAAGAGAGGGCCCAACTGTGAATATTAGAAAGGGAAGTTGGAGTACATTACGGCAAACTAGAAAATGCAATTAGGAAGATAGAATCCGGATTAGAGGGATAGGGGGGATGAGGTGAACAGTGGCCTAGGATGAGGGGCTGAGAGGTGAGTAGAGATGCACTTGGAAATTCAATAGATTGAGCTAGTCTGGGAAGCCAAGCAGAATTAGTAAACAACATAATTCTAAGATGGCTGCCATCTTGGAAAGACTCAGAAGCTATAGAAAATAATTGTCCTTTTTTCATGTCCTTAGGAAGGACATGCCGAGTCCTATGATGATATCTAGATTCCGAGAGTCTTAGAGGCGCCGCCATTTTAGATTGGACAGGCACCTTATATGGGGGGGCTCAATATATGATGCAGGGCTACAAGGCCCAGATAAAGCCCCTTAACGCCACAAGGGCCCCAAACACAGTCAGCACACAAAAGGCCCTCATGATCATGCCTTGAGATAACAGCGAGTCACGAACACCTTTGCTGAAATAAATAAGATGTGGCATGTTCAAAGGAATTTTTATGTAAATATCTGTGTATGGTTAAATATGCCTTCATAATTTTCAACAATAGTAATAAACAAGATGTTTTTTTAATCAATTAAAAATTGTGTATGCACATTCCTGTATTTTTCATGTAATTTAAATCTCTTTACATCCAACAGAAAACAATCCTTGATTGTACAAAATGTTTAAGAATAATGAAGATAATACTGTAAATCTGCAAAAGCAAAGTCTAAAATATTGAGTTCCAGTATTCAGGAAAACATAAGTGCCGACAGAGACAGCGGTACCTGAGCATAAATTGACAGATTTTGGAATTACCGTCAAGGAAAATTAGGTGGTTCTACGAGTCTCAGATGTGCACCTCTGTGCCTCAAGATGAAGAAATGACCTCTAGAAAATTAAGACAACACTGATCAACCACTTCTTGTGTAAACATATCCAATACCAGCTCTGATCATGAGGTGGTTACAGCAGTGTTCAACTTCCTAAAGTGATATTAGACCACCATTCAATGATAGAGGTGTATTGTAAACTCTTTCAGACCATTCCAAAGCAACCAGCAAAAAAGCACAGTTAACTGAAAGTTAAAAGAAATGGGGGTCCTGCTATATAAAATACAGAGCACTGTCCCAGTGTGCACCTCCCAGTAGGATGATGGATCTTTACTCCCAAGCTTGCAGAACCATTATCCACTCTAAAGACAAAATCGCCCACGAAGAAGCCTTATACACGTTATGAGAGTGGCGAGTATTTGGTGAACTTTGCACTCTAGTATTTAATCGGAAAATAAGTGTGCAAAATACCACACACATACAGGGTGTGAGAGAACAACACAAGTGCTTTACCAGTCATGTTGGCCCTTCAGGAAGCACAGTCAAGAGATGTAGAAAAATACATTTCTGACTCGGAGACACTAACCAAGAAAGAAAAAACATGCACTTGCAGTGAATGTGGAAGTAGTTTTACTGAATCGTCTAAACTCAGGAGTCACCAGCGCACACGCACGGGTGAAAAGCCATTCAAGTGCAGTGAATGTGGGAAGAGCTTTATATATTTACCAAGCCTAAAATGGCTTCAGCTAACACACACAGGGGAAAAGCCCTACCATTGCAGTGAATGTGTGCAGAGCTTTAGTCAACCTGCACACCTAAAACGGCATAAGGGAACACACACGGGGGAAATCCTTTTCAAGTGCAATAAATGTGGGAAGAGCTTTATGTATTTATCAGACCTAAAACTCCATCAGAGAATACACACTGGAGAAAAATCATATCATTGCAGTGAATGTGTGAAGAGCTTTAGTCAACCTGCACACCTAAAACGGCATAAGGGAACACACACGGGGAAAAACCTGTTCAAGTGCAATGAATGTGGGAAGAGCTTTATATATTTATCAGACCTAAAACTCCTTCAGAGAACACATACAGGGGAAAAACCATATCATTGCAGTGAATGTGGAATTAGTTTTAGTAACTCATCAACATTAAAGTTACATCACGAACACACACTGGAGAAAAACCATACCATTGCAGTCAATGTGGAAGTAGTTTTAATCAATCTGCACACCTAAAACGGCATCAGGGAACACACGTTGGGGAAAACCTGTTCAAGTGCAATGAATGTGGAAAGAGCTTTATATATTTGTCAGACCTAAAACTCCATCAGAGAACACACACAGGGGAAAAACTTTATCATTGCAGTGAATGTGGAAGTAGTTTTAGTAACTCATCAACATTAAAGTTTCATCAAAAAACACACTGGAGAAAAACCATACCATTGCAGTCAATGTGGAAGTAGTTTTAGTTCAGCTTCAGAATTTATGTATCATCAAAAAACACACACAGGGGAAAAACCATATCATTGCAATGAATGCGGAAGTAGTTTTAGGAATTCGGTAACATTAAGGAATCATCAGCGAACACACACAGGGGAAAAACCATTTAAGTGCAGTGAATGTATGAAGAGCTTTAGTCGATTAACAGACTTAAAATACCATCAGAGAAATCACACAGGGGAAAAACCATACAAGTGCAGTGAATGTGTGAAGAGCTTTTGTCAATCATATCACCTAAAACAGCATCAGAAAACACACACCGGGGAAAAACCATACCACTGCAGAGAATGTGGAAGTAGCTTTAGTGAATCTTCAACATTAAGGAAACATCAGCGAACACACACTGGGGAAAAACCATACCATTGCAGTGAATGTGGAAGTAGTTTTACGGAATCATCTCACCTCAGACGTCATCAGCGAACACACACAGGGGAAAAGCCATTCAAGTGCAGTAACTGTGGGAAGAGCTTTAGTCAATCTGCAGAGCTAAAACAACATAATCGAACACACACTGGCGAAAAACCATATCATTGCAGTGAATGTCTGAAGAGCTTTAGTCAATTATCACACCTAAAAAAGCACCAGAGAACACACACAGGGAAAAACCATATCATTGCAGTGAATGCTGAAGTAGTTTTAGTTCCTCTGCAGGATTAATGTATCATAAACAAACACGCTCGGGGGAAAAACTATATCATTGCAGTGAATGTCATGCAGCTCTCCGTGTTACCCTCACAGCGCATGACATTTACCTCTGAAGCAGGAGAATGTGAGCTGCAGCTCTCCGGGTTAACCCTCGCAGCGCATGCCATTTACCTCTGAAGCTCTAATATAGAACAAATGATGCTCATTTCCATCATCATTCAAGCAAATCCGAGGAGACAGAGAAGTTGAAACATTTAGGGCCTGATTTCGATCTCGGCGGACGGGTTACTCCATCACAATGGTTACAGATATTCCAACCGTCTAAATATGAATTCCATTATATTCAGTTGGATTAATATTTCGGCCGACGGGATATTTGCCACTGTTGTGACGGAGTAACCTGTCCGCCGAGATCTAAATCAGGCCCTTGGTTATTAACAGGTTTCTGAAAGCTAGAGCTGCAGCTGTGTGATAGCCAGACTGAGCACAAGGCTTCACTCCAGAAGACTACAGGATCAATAATGAAGGTCACAGAGCTTTGTGCGATAGCCAGGCTGAGCATGAGGCTTCACTCCAGAAGAGTGCAGGATCAATAATGAAGGCCACAGAGGTGCAGCTGTGTGATAGCCAGGCCGAGTACTTCACTTCAGAAGAGTGCAGGAGATAGGGTGCTCCTGGTCTACGGTGTTAGGGAGAAGCTAAGTTGGGAGAACAAGGGGAGGGGAGAATTGAGATGGAGTCCTGATTGAGGAGTGGGTGTGTGGGATTTATAAACTGGTTGATGAGGAGATAGGAGCCATGTTATTGGTCAAGTTAGGGGGTTCCGAGATTGCAAGTATCATGGTTTGTTTCAAAGGGGGTCACAGACGCATCAGTGGTAAGAGTGGGGGAATGTTAAGAGGTAAGGGGCAGAGATGAGGTGAAGGTGTTAGTTTTGAGTCTTGTATGTATTTCAGTGGGCGCTGCTCTAGGGGTATAGGGAGGGCTCAGACTATTATGGCGACAGCTGTTGGTTGATTCAAGCAGCAAAGGTAATGGTGAATGAATGCTGTTGGGTAATCTGATAAAGATGGATGAGGAGGAGGGGAAGAAGTTGAGTAATACAAGGAGAGGGGAGGATATAGAACGAGGTACCTGTGGGATGACTAAAGGGCTGTGATGAGCTTGGGTCAGTGAGGAAACTTTCTTAATCACAGAGAGTTTGATGAGTGAGGAAAATGTAATCCAGTAATTCTAGGTTACATTCAGATGATTAGATGAGGATAATCCCATTATTATAAAGTGAGATGTTTGCCACTGCTCGACAAAGGATAGAGGTAGTTACCGAGAGTCTGAGATCATGGAGGGTGTTAGTGGATGCAGTGATCCGGAGCAGAGAGCAAAGGAGTGTCCTCCATTTTGTCTGGTCTTTTAGTGTAGAAGATAAGGTCACTTATGGTAGCTCCTTTATTCTTCCAGACGTAGGGGGGATAAGGATTTCTGGTTGAAATTTGAGAAGCCTGTGTTTGAAGTTCTTGAAAATGCTTTTAGATAGATTAGGGGTTTATATATTAGTGTATGAATTCCGGCCGTCTGGAACAAGTTACTAACTAGATTATACAGTTAGGAAGATAGAATCCAGAGTAGAAGGATAGGGGGATTGGGGTGAACAGTAGCCTAGGATGAAGTGCTGAGAGGTGAGTAGAGATGCACTTGGAAATTCGATAGACCGAGCCAGTCTGGGAATCTAAGCAGAATTAGTAAACAACATCATTCTAAGATGGCCACCAGGGTAATCCTCCTGAAAAAAAGGGTTAGTAGTGAATGAAACCAGGCACCTCCATAAAGAATACAATTTGGTGTATGGCGTAGCATTATGATGTCCAATCTACTGTCTTGGGTCTTCCTGGTCAATCTCTTACTCCAAGAGCTGTTCTTTTTTTGACAAAACCATGACCATATGCATCTACCTTAAACTGTAACTAGTATATGAGTGCTATGTGTGTGTCCTTTTCTTTTTTACTAAGTTACTCTATGAACATCTTTGCTAAAATAAAGAAGATGTGGCATGTTCAAAGGAACTTTTATGTAAATATCTGTGTATGGTAACATTTACCATCATAAATTTCAACAATAGTAATAAACATAAGTGCCGGCAGAGACAGCCGTACCTGAACATAAACTGACAGATCTTGGAAATACCGTCAAGGGCAATTCTGTGATTTTACGAGTCAGCTGTGCACCTCGGTGCCTCAAGATGAAGAAATTACCACTGATAAACACCTTCTTGTGTAAACATGTCCAATACCAGCTCTGCTCATGAGGTGGTTACGGCAGTACTCTGCTTCCTAAAATGATATCAGACCACCATTTAGTGCTAGAGGTGTATTGTAAACTCTTTCAGGCCATTCCATAGCAACCAGCAAAAAGCACAGTGGAGTGGAGCTTGACAACTGAAAATTAAAAGTAATAGGGGATCTGCAGTATAAAATACAGAGTACTATCCCAGTGTGCACCGACCAAAAGACGATGGATCTTTACCCGCAAGCATGCAGATCCATTATTCAGTCTAAAGACACAATCACCCACAAAGAAACCTTGTACACATAATGAGTGTGGCGAGTATTTGATGACCGTTGCACGTTATTGTTTTATCAGGAAGCAAACAAGAGCCCCAAACACAATCAGTGCACACAAGGCCCTCATAATCTGGCCTTGAGACCACAGCAAGGGGGATCCTGAAAGAAAGAGTTAGTAGAGAATGAAACCAGGCACCTCCATGAACAATAACATTTGGTGTATGGCACAGCATTCTGATGTCCAATCTACTGTCTTGGGTCTTCCTGATCCATCTCTTACTCCAAGAGCTTTTCTAGTTTTGACAAAACCTTGACCATATGAAGCTACCTTAAGCTGTAACTAGTATATGAGTGCTATGCGAGCGCTCTCTTTTTGCTAAATTAGTCTATGAACACCTTTGCTGAAATAAATAAGATGTGGCATGTTCAAAGGAACGTTTATGTAAATATCTGTGTATGGTTAAATTTGCCATCATAAGTTTCAACAATAGTAATACATTAGATGCTTTTACAATCAATTAAAAATTGTGTATGCACATTCCTGTATTTTCCATTTAAGTAATTAAAATCTCTTTACCTCCAACAGAAAAAAATCCTAGGTTGTACTAAATGTTTAAGAATAATGAAGATAATACTGGAAATCTGAAAAAGCGAAGTCTGAAATATTGAGTTTCTGTATTCAGGAAAACATAAGTGCCGACAGAGGCAGCGGTACCTGAACAAAAACTGACAGATCTTGGAAGTACCATCAAGGGCTATTCTGTGATTCTAAGAGTCTCATCTGTGCAACTCGGTGCCTCAAGATGAAGAAATGACCTCTAGAAAATGAAAACAACACTGATAAATCACTTCTTGTGTAAACATGTCCAATACCAGCTCGGACCATGAGGTGATTACAGCAGTACTCACCTTCCTAAAATGATATCCGACCACCATTCAGTGCCAGAGGTGTATCGTAAACTCTTTCAGGTCATTCCATGTCAACCAGCGAAAAGCACAATGGAGTGGAGCTAAAAAACTGAAATTTAAAAGAAATAGGGGTTCTGCTGTAAAATACAGAGTACTGTCCCAGTGTTCACCGACCAAAAGGACGATGGATCTTTACCCGCAAGCTTGCAGAACCATTATCCAGTCTAAAGACACAATCACCCACAAAGAAGCCTTATACGCATTATGAGTGTGGCGAGTATTTGGTGACCTTTGCACTGTATTCTTTAATCAGAAAGCAAATGTGCAAAATACCACACGCATACAGTGTATGTGAGAATAACAAATGTTTTTTATCAGTCATGTTGGCCCTTTAGGAAGCACAAGAGATTTAGCAAAATACATACCCAACTCAGAGACACTAACCAAGAAAGAAAAATCATACCCTTGCAGTGAATGTGAAAGTAGTTTTACGGAATCATCTAAACTCAGGTGTTATCACCGAACACACACAGGGAAAAAGCCATTCAAGTGCAATGAATGCAGAAGTAGATTTAGTGATTACTCAAATCTCATGATTCATCTACGAACACACACAGGTGAAAAACCATTCAAGTGCAGCGAATGTGGGAAGAGCTTCATAGATGTACCTAGCCTAAAATGACATCAGCGAACACACACAGGGGAAAAGCCATTCAGGTGCAGTGAATGTGGAAGTACTTTTAGTGAATCTTCAGCATTAAGGAATCATCTGCAAACACACACGGGTGAAAAACCATTCGAGTGCAGTGAATGTGCAAGTAGTTTTAGTGATCCGTCAGCATTAAGGAATCATCTGCGAAAACACACGGGTGAAAAACCATTCGAGTGCAGTGACTGTTTGAAGAGGTTTAGTAAATATAAACACCTAAATCGGCATCAGGGAATACACAGAGGGGAAAAACCATATCATTGCGGTGAATGTGTGAAGAAGTTTAGTCGATTATCACACCTAAAACCGCATCAGGGAACACACACAGGGAAAAAAACATATCATTGCAGTGAATGTGGAAGTAGTTTTAGTGAATCTTCAACATTAAGGAATCATATGCAAACACACACTGGAGATAAACCATTCAGGTGCAGTGAATGTGGGAAGAGCTTTATATATTTATCAGGAGTAAAACAGCATCAGAGAACACACACAGTGGAGAAACCATTCATGTGTAGTGAATGCGGAAGTCGTTTTTGTGACTCTTCAGCATTACAGATTCATTAGCAAACACACACAAGGGAAAAACCATACCACTGCAGTAAATGTGGAAGTTGTTTTAGGTACTCTTCACAATTAATGTATCATCAGCAAACACACACGGGAAAAACCATTCCAGTGCAGTGAATGTGTGGAGATATTTGGTCATTTATCAAACCTACATAGACATCAGAGAACCCACACAGGGGAAAAGCCATTCCTGTGCAGTGAGTGTGTGAAGAGCTTCAGTCAATCTTCAACCTTACAAAAACATCAGCGAGCAACCAACAATCCCTGAACACACCTTGAAGCTCTTAATCACTCTGCATTCTGGTAACATCACAAGAATCAGATACAGCACAAGAGGGGAATATACAAGCGAAATGCCAATCGAGTGAAGAATCAAACAGTGCCAAGTTTTAGCCTGACACTTTTTAGCAGCTACATAAATGAAATCGTTGCAGCTCCGAAAAATCTTAATTTGGATGTACCAAAGCAGGCAACGATCACATTCCAATTTTGTTTTAAGTGGATGATGCGGTACTGTTGGCAAGAACGGAGATAGCAATGCATCGACTATTAGAAGACTTTGAGTCCTACTGTGTATCAAGGAAATTGTCCATTAATGTCGATAAAACGAAATATATGGTTTTCAATCAAAAACAAGAATTGCGGGCTACTTTTAATGTTTGTAAAACATTATTGAAAGAAGTATCAAATCAAATCAAGCTTTATTCGGATCATACATAATGTCCATAAAAGAATACTATAAAAAATGCAATAAAATCCATTTACAGACATTAATTTCAGTTGTCAACATTATAAAATGAACATAATCATTATTCAATTATACATTTAATAGAAAAGTATACAGTTTAGATAATTTCATAATTCAACTTTTCCAGGTGAACGAGTTAATTCCTTTATTTAGTTACCGACTTTATGTAGCAAATTACTGCAATACAGACTGATACTTTCTCCAAATTTCATATATAGTTAAAACCAGCTTTATAGGAATACAGGCAGTTATCTTTAAAAATTGGACGGAGAACATTTTTCCTAGTTTTTGTATAAAAATTACAAAAAAGTAAAAAGTGAAGGGTACTCTGTGTGGACCTACCATCACACGGACATTTGGGGAGATTAGCGGACCACTTGCCCCTTTTGGGGAAAGCAAAGAGGTAGTGTAATGTATTTATCTGTAGTCTGGTTAGGTAGAATCTATGCTCAACATTGGTTATAAAAATGAGGTATGGCTGTATGTCCATGGCAACTGGCCCCTCAAGACAAAATGAAACAGTTATCTTAGCACTTGAAACCTATGCTCTTGACACTGTCCTAACACTGACACTGCTCTTGACACTGTCCTAACATTTAAGAGACTCTTTTTTAATTCAAACTCACTAATTTTTTGTATATCTTCAGGTCGATTCTAGTTCAGGGCCAAGTTGCATTCTATTAAAAATCCACTGATATAACTTAACCGCTATATTTTCTTACATCGGTCTTGGGACAAACAGTCTAATATAATATCCCTTGTAAAATGAGTGTCTTCCCTAGTCCAGACACGGTGCCACAGGTTTAAAGCGGCCTTACTGATCAAATCGTGTATGTATGATATTACACTTTATGCAAAATGATAGAAGAAGTAGAGGAAGGTACGGCTAGCAAGCGTCTTTAAAAAGTATTTTCAAGGATTTGTAATGGCAAGGTATCTGCTAAGCCCCAAAGGGCTCCCCCGTAACAACTCCCTGTGATGCACTTTGCTCCGTATAACTTTAGAATCTCCCGTACGGGTGTATTACCAATTTTTGGGGAGAATCTGAAAAAAGCCTCCACTAATTTCACAAATTTCAACTTGCTTAGGGTTATATGTGTATTCCAGGTGCCCTTACTGTTAGGAAGAATCCCTAAATATGAGAAGGAAAATGTTCTCTCTATTAATGTCCCGTTAATATAGTGTGATTTTGTCTTAATTTTCCTTTTACCACAGGACATAACCAAGGTTTTACTCAGGTTAATTTTTAAATGTTTTTCTGTCATAAAACTGGTAAAACTATCCATAAGAATTTGTAAGCCGTTTGCTGTCCTTGAAATTAGGACAACATCATCAGCGTACAATAATAGGGGAGTAGGCCGCTTACCGACCTTAGGAACATCTGCCCCTAAATTCTTTAATAATAAGTCAACACCATTTATATAAAGTGAAAACAAAAGAAGCGCAAGAGTGCATCCCGGTCTAATCCCACATGTGATACTAAAGTGCTTTGTGCATTCCCCATATTTTCCATAGCGTTTCTTCGCTGACAGACGTGCGTAGATTTGAGATAAGAAACTAATAATATCCTGGGGGTGCACCCATCCCTCCCAACTACTCCCATAACTTTTAATGATTCACCAAGTCAAATGCACTTGACAAATCTACAAAGTAAAGGTGAAGGGAGCCCTCCCTTCCAAGAGTGTATTTTCCTATTATTAGTTCTAAAATCAAACACAGTTCAATTGTTCCAACGCCCCATCTGAAGCCATACTGGGCTACAGATAAGATGTTTTTTTCTTCTACACAGTGCTCCAGCCTGGCCAGCAACATTCTGCACATGACCTTAGATGTTGAGTCAAGCAAAGATATTGGGCGATAGCAACTAGCACTGCTCCTATTCCCCTTTTTAAAAATGGGGACTATCAGGCTCTCCGCCCAAGTTGCAGGTATCACCCCATCGATGGTTGCATTAAAGAATTGGTGCAAGACAGGTACCCAAAAATCCATGTTATGTTTAAATACATCAATTGGGACCCCATCAGGGCCAGCCGCTTTGCCACTAGCGCTGTTCTTAAGAGCTGCTCTAATTTCCTCTTGGCTTATACTTCCTATTTTAGTGTTTTTTAAAATAATAGTGGTGTTGTCCTCACTATAATACGCTGATTTGTTTCATTAACAATTGCTTCAAAGTGGGTTAACCAATCTGCTGGAGCCACTACTGTGTCAATTGTCACTGATTGGACATCTTTGAAGAATGGTTGGTCCAGGGGTTTCAGAAAAAGTGTTGAGTCTTTAGCCTCGGCAGCTTTAGTCAGGTTCTCCCAAGCCTTGTCCCTGATCTCTGATTTTCTTTGGGAAAGAGCTTCTTTATGTAGTTTCCGAAGAATACTAATCTCCTCCCTATTAAGCGGGATTGCTTTTAATGCAGGCTTTAAGTCTCTGTTTAATCTAGAGCATTGATTATCGAGCCATCTTGGGGACTATGACACATTTGATTTAGGATTCCTTCTCAAATTACAAGAGATTACAATAGAGATATTTTGGAAGGCCATAACTATGTCCATACTATTTGAGGATTTGTCTAAACAGGTTACAATATGATGATTCATTTTTGTAGGATCCTATTTGCAAAAGCTTCTGGATCAACTCCTGCCCATTTAATAGAAATCCCATTTTCACCCTGTGTTTTAATATCCGCAGGGTGAATGCATGGTACAGATTTTTTAAAAAGGGGAGCGTTTAAAGTTATACATTTCAGGGTCTTTTTCTCTGCCAGTGACCCAAGAAGGCTTTTCCAGACATTAGCCTGTGTGAGGATAATGTATTTACTTACCTGTACCTCACCTAGCTAAAACTCCGCTGTCTAGCCCACCACCACCACCAACAAATCGCGTTAAACTCCACGCCAGTGATGGCATAATTCTTGCCACAATCGAGCCGCCTATAGGTCATGCACACACCTTAATGGTCGGCAAAAAAAGTACTACATGTACAATCATGTTAACATGACTCTACCCGGTACGTTTGTCTTTTGTCCTATGTGTTTTATGTAGCAAAGCCAGAGGGAATCCCCCTCTAACACATATCGCACTTTACGGAGTGTGACACTTTTTGAAAAAATAACACAATCACTATAATTTAGTTTTGATATTATTTAATGCACTTTACTCACATACTCAATGGTCCTGAGGAAAGCCAGTTTTAACACAAAAGGCTTGGCTGAAACATGTAGACCACACAGGATGCAGGAGATCATAATATATACTCCATCGCGTCCGCTTGCCTTTTTAACCGCTAACAGGGGCCCAGAAATTAACATTTCATTATTATCCCTCGGGTACTGGGACCTACTGTATAGCTTTTAACCTTTCACTTTCTCACTCACTACACTGCACACTCAGTAAGTATACCAGCTCCGCAGTAAATCTGGCGTTGAAGCACACCCGGGACACATTCGGTGTCACTGTGGTGGACCCGATGATGAAGCATGCCACCAACTAGGTTGGTGGGTGAGAGTTTCATGAACAAACCTAATGGTTTTCCGACGCTCGTACATAACTGAGTCTTTTTCCTTTTCTAAAAAATATTTGGCTGGTCCTTATTGATATTTATATATAATCCTGGGGATTTGGACTAGCTTATCTGGTCCTCTCTCTCTCCTTCGATTTGGTATACATTAGGCAGCGCACAGCTGCGAGAGTTAAACATACATCTACTCAAGATGGCAAAAAACCAAGGCCTCACGCTTACTGAGGACGACGTCAGCGAAATTCTAGCTGACCCGACTCTTTTGGCAGACTTCAACATATCAACAACCATAGCACAAAGCACAGACTGGGACACGTTAACAGAGAAAAAGCGGAACAGGATACGGACTATCCTGCATGGCGTCATTTTAGCACAATACCTGCGTACCAACACAGCACCAGCTGGCCTCCTGGTGACCAACGCCCCAAGAATCTTTCTGGACGATGCAACCTTCAGAAAAGACTGGGCCCAGATCGCCTGGCATTGTACCAGGGACTGGCTGGTATTGATAATAAAAACGGCCAAGCGCCTATCTGATGCAATTCTGATTGAAATCCAGGCCACTGAAACTCATTTCAGGACCACACTAACAGGATATAAAAAGAAATTAGATGACCAGAACCGGGAAATGGCCGAATATAAAGATTATCTGACACAAACAAAAGTAAAGAAATTTGAAAAAGACCTCAAGAAGTTCAGCTACCTAAAAACCTACCCATACGCGGAAGATGAGTATACAGCTCCCAAGAGAGACACAGACAGCTCTGGCGTCAACAGCTCGGTCTCGAGCAACTCGAGTTCAGGATCAAACAAGTCTAGAGGTCGTGGACGACGAGTCCAACATTGGCAGCAACCCTGGCAAGGAGCGCCACAACAATGGCAGGGACCACCACAAGGTCATAATTTTGGCCCCCCACATTTTGGCCCAATGCCGCCATACTTCGGTTACCCTCCATTATATGCTCCAAGAAACATGCCTTTCCACCAAGGCAACCAAAATCAGTGACGTCCTTTTTTATCACAGGGCCGGAGACCATGTGGCAAAATAAGGAACCCCACACAGGTACAGTGGGCCCCAGAGGAGGAACCAGTGAGTTCGAACACCCGGAACAAGTCCAAGGAACAAGCAGGAACAAGCAGATAACATCAACCAATCCATTGGTTTTCAACATCTCCTCCACACAACTTTCGGAGGAAGAAATTGAAGTCCTGAACAAGGGCCTGTCTTTCGTCCCTACTGCCAGACTTGATACCTTCAAATTACATCAAGAACTTGCGGAATTTTTCCGTAAACTCAAACTGAGGGCTTTCTTTGAAAAACAGGACAACAAAGAACATAGCAATGAGCCCACCAATGAGACTGGCCTCAAACTCAAATCCAACTTCGTCCCCCCACCAGCAAGTATACCAGTGGAAATTTCCACTTTTGAACAAGCTGTCTACTCAGATGTAGAACACCTACGACCTCATGCATCCTACAACAACCTCTCCAACCAAGAACGCGATGTCATCAAACGCCTACAGAGTGACCCTGCCTTAATAATCAAGCCAGCGGATAAGGGAGGAGGCATAGTCGTGATGAATAAAACTGATTACGACAAGGAATGCCTGAGACTCCTCAGTGACACGAGAAACTACAAACCCCTCAAATCAGACCCGACAGAGGGATTAAGAGAAACCATTACTCTCCTAGTAACAAAAGCTAGGTGTTAGACCCATCTGCTTATGAGAGTCCCCTCACACTATGATTTATTTTGTTCCCCCGTGCCTCCCAAAATTTGTCGCTTTTTCCTTGTCTACCAGGACCTTTTTTTTGTGTGTGTGTTGTTTCATGGGGCTAGATGTTCCTTGACACCCAGTTGCTCACAAGGTTCTTGGCACCTACGTGCAGGGCCTGGCGGAACCTGTGGCATCACGAACTGGAGGTGTCACCCTGTATAATGGCCCTGAAATGGCGCACACCCTTGTCTCGCAGAGAAGTGACTCCCATTGGAGCCCCATTGACCTCTGACCCTTTTTGAGGTTTTGGCGCCTTTTGTGTATGGAACATATTTCTGACAGGAATCCCCTCAGGTTATTCAGGAACACAAAATGGCTGCCCTAGAGCCCCACTGCGGTGGCCTCTAGAGACCATTAGACACCTCAAAAGTGCCAAGTCATTGTCACGAGCCAGGGAAGGTTCTAGAACCTTCTAGCTCGTGCCGGCACCCCAGGGTACTGGCTATATAAGGCGCAGTCCTGGGCGGCCATTTTAGTTCGACCAGAAGACTTAGAAGAGAAGAGACACCAGATTGACAACTGCCCTGTTGATCCCCTGAGGTGGCTGTAAGCTGAGGCCTAAGAGTCGCAAAGGGTTGCTGGCGTTGTTCCTGACTGGCGTTCCAGTCAGCTCCGTGAGAAGTGACCTTGCACCTATAGCGCCTGCCCAGCCGGAGCCTCATTGTCCCGAAAGACTTTGGCCTTATTATAGTGCCTCCCCGTCCCCCCCGGTGGTGACATCGTGAGAGATATCGCGGGTCGCGAGGCGAGAGCAATTTCGCCGCGACCGCAATCACCAGAAGTGCCCCTTCAAGTAAAGCGTCTCCTGGCGGGCATTCGGACGTTTCCGAACCCACCGCCACAGAAGCGCTGCCTGTGTGGACTGAAGGTGAGGTGGTGCGCCGGGGCGGGGAAAGGCCGGCCTTCATTGGGCGAGACTAGCGTCTCGGCCCTACCCTAGTGAATCCGGAGCCATAGTGTGGGCGGGAACCACCCCGTGTGAGGAAATCGGAGGGAGGACGGTGGAGCCCCTGGAGGTCCTATCGCTAGCGGGAGAAGTGCTGTGCCCTGACTGAATCGCTTACCGATTGCAACCGTTGTGAGGTGGGCCCGTTTCGTCAAGAAAGTGCAGCGTTTTCCACAAACTGTGATTCAGCATTGATTTTGACTGTGCGCAAAGGTTGTGTGACCCCTCCGGCAGCCCGTTCGTCAGTCTAGAGACTTAAACTGGAGCCGCAGTCGGAATAGCCTGCCAAAGCCCATAGGTGCGCATAGACTCCACCGACAAGCGGAACAATCATCCCCTAGCGGCAGCGGAGTGTGAATGCTGTTCTCATACAGTTTCTTTACTTTGTAGATGAACGCATAATGTGCACTGACTGAAACATAGTCTAACGATTGAGTAGTGTCCAGAAGTCCTACCCATTGAAACCAACGTAACTGTAAGAGTGCATTATTCCACAGTGAAATGTATTGCAAATGTTTTCTCTCTCCAAGTAACTAATTGGTGGCAGCGAAACTTAAGTGAACCTTAAGACCTTATCTAAATATTCCAAAAAGTATTCATTATGCTATTTATTGGAAGTATTTATTCCTGATATTTATGCTATTTATTGGAAGTATTTATTCCTGATATTTATGCTATTTATTGGAAGTATTTATTCGTGATATTTATGCTATTTATTTCTGAACCCATTTCTGAAGAGTTATTATTTATTTATTGCCTAGACTGATTTCCTAGTGACTGACAATTCGGAAACAAATGTGAATGTAATTTTTCCAATGTACTTCATTTAACCCAGAGAGAGATTTTTATATAAAAGGAACGTATTTTTCTACAACAGTGGTGTGGTGTCCTTCTTTTTACGTGACGTTCAGGGGGTTATTATTGGGTCGGAATCGACTTAACACACCAGCCTTCGCCTGCCTTGCCACTCTAGCCAAGCTACCCCCCTTTGTGCTGGGCTTGCCCATCACAGGTCCAACATAAAATTGGTGGCGCAGCGGTGGGATCGCGAGCTGTGTTGTTCCGAACCCCATAGTAATTCAGTGTGCGTCACGAGGTACACACCCGGAGTTTTCTCCCAGCGGCCCTCAAATTCAACTTTTTGTTTTTTCCAAATTCTTTCCTGGAGGTGGGTGGAGGTGATCCTCAGAGTTTCCTATCCTGTAACCTACTTCGGGGTGGTTGTCCACACTTTTCACTGACAAGATGGAATTCGAGATGTCAGAGCTGGAGACCTATACTGTGGCACAGCTCAAGGATTTCTGTCAGGAAAGGGGAGTGTTCGTTAGGCGAGGGGCCAAAAGAGAGGAACTCCGTACTAGTCTGCGAGCCTGGGTGGAAGCACACACGGAGGGAACGGTGGAGGAGGAGGACTCCGACAGGGATACTGTCATTGAGGCAGCTGCAGAATGTCCCCCGGGGGTGGGTGAGATGTCCATCAACCCCAAGGTAGCCTCACAGGAGGGCAGTAGTGTGTCATCGAGAGGGTTGTCCGAGACCGAGTTAGCCGACAGGAGGGAGGAGAGACAGTTGAGGTGGGAACTGGCCAAGCTGGAGATGGAAGGGAGGAGGATGGAGCACGAGTTCAGGTTACGCGAACTCGACCTCAAGTCCCGTAACAACACTCCGGAGGGTGTCGAGTCTAAGGAAATTGCCAGGGAGCCCAGGCCCCATTTACCAAAGGACGTTGTCGCCAGTTACGTAGCCGGAGACAACATAGCCAAGTGGCTGGCAGCCTATGAGGTCTCCTTAAGAACCCATGGGATCCATGAGAAGCATTGGGGTGGTGGATTGTACCGGTACATGCCTCCGACAGGTAGGGATGCCCTATTGGCCCTAGACCGGGAGGAGCAGGTAGACTACCCCGCCATGAAGGTGGCGCTCATCAGAAAGTTTGGGTTGACCCCAGAGAAATACCGGCAGAGGTTTAGGGGCAGTCACAAGCTGAGCTCACAGAATTGGGTTGACTTCCTGGATTTTGCCAAGAAAGCCCTGGATGGGTGGGTCCAAGGTAGTGAGGTGGAGGACTATCGAGGGTTGTACGACCTAATACTCAAGGAACATCTATTCGAGAAATGTCTTCCCGAGCTGAGGCAACACCTGGTAGACAGCAAACTTACTTGCCCCAGTAAGTTTGCTGAGGAGGCGGACATTTGGGCAAGTACCCGAGTGTCCCCGAAGGGGACTGGAGGAGATTCTCATAAGTCCGGACAGGGCGCTCCCCAGAAGAAAGAGGGGGGAGATAATAAGAAACAGGAGTTCTCCAAAGGCCCCCAAAATAACTTTAAGGGGAAAGGATCCTTTTCCAACTCTAAGGCTAACCCGCAGAAGAACCCTAATCCTGGCCAGAGTCAGCAGCCAAGGGTTGTCCATTGCTTTGAGTGCGGTGGTGTTGGACATTATAAGGGAGACGCGAAATGCCCAAAGAGACCACCTCCTCCCACTGGAGGAAAGGCCCCGGGAGTCTCTAGTGTAGCGCTTGGGGAGGAGATGCCCTTAAGCAAGGGGAGGGAGTGGGCGGGTGTCACCTTAGTGTCCCTGGGTGATCGGGAGATGGTTCCAAAGATTCAGGTGCCCTCAAATACTACCAAGTACGGGCAATGGATCACCATCAATGGCCATAGAGGGGAAGCTCTGAGAGATACAGGAGCCAGCATGACTATGGTAAGGAGTCATCTGGTGTCCTCAGAGCAGGTGATTCCAGGTGTATTCCATCCAGCCGCGTTGGCTGACGGCAGAATGGGCCACTATCCTGTGGCTGAGGTTCCCTTTGAGTGGGGAGGGGTTGCAGGTCCACTTCGAGTCGCTGTAAGCCCCGCCGTGCCAGTCGATTGTCTGCTGGGCAATGATATGGAGCACAATGCTTGGAAGGAGGTGGAATACCGGACTCATTCTGAGATGCTGGGTACACCTGATTGGGCCTGTGTGAGTACCAGGTTTGCGACTGCTCAGGAGGAGAAGTCACGTGGGTTGGAGCCTGGAACAATGGCCCACCCAGCTGCTGATGAGGGAGCATCTCGGGGACAGGAGGAGCCTGCCTCGACGTCCGTGCCCCGTGAGACGGATAGGCCACCTGCGGTGGTGGACCCGGAGTCCGCGGAGGAGGACATGGTTCCATTGGAGGATTTGCCTATCCCCGCTGAGTGGCGAGTGGAAGGGGGTCCGTCCAGGGAGGAACTGAGCAAGGGACAGCGGGAATGTCCCACCCTCGAGGTTCTGAGGCAGCAGGCCGAAGCCCAAGCAGCAGGTAACGAGTCTGGGAACTATCGTGTTTACTGGGAGGATGGTCTCCTCTACTGTGAGCCCAGGGCGCCAGTGCACGGACTGTCACGGGCCCTGGTAGTCCCACAGTGTTACCGAGCCTTCCTGTTAGAGTTGGCTCCGCTCAGCCCTCCACAGGGCTTGGTCGCCCCACTCACTGCTGCCGCTCCTGCCTGCCTTTGCCGCCTCCTGCCTGCAGATTCCTTCGCTCGCTGCCCGCTGCTCCTGGGAATTTCCCACTGCCCGCTGCTTCTTGAAATTTCCCGCCGCTGCCTTCCTGCGGCCCCGCCCCCCTGTGATTCCATTCGCCGCCCCGCTCCCGCCACCCAGCTGCTCCTCCCTCCCGGCTCCTTACTTAAGGGGACCGTAGGGGACCACAGAGTGTGACCGCTCAGCCCTCCACAGTGCTTGGTCGCCCCACTCACTGCTGCCGCTCCTGCCTGCCTTTGCCGCCTCCTGCCTGCAGATTCCTTCGCTCGCTGCCCGCTGCTCATGGGAATTTCCCGCTGCCCGCTGCTTCTTGGAATTTCCTGCCGCTGCCTCCCTGCAGCCCCACCCCCCTGTGATTCCATTCGCCGCCCCGCTCCTGCCACCCAGCTGCTCCTCCCTCCCGGCTCCTTACTTATGACGCCCCCAGAGTGACCGCGCAGCGGACGTGCGCAGCGGGCGCGCCGATTGTGCGCCGAAGGCGCGCCAAAGGTAAGCCCGTATGCGCCCGTATGCGCCCGTCCGCGCCTGGACCGCGCCCAGCGCCAGAACCCCTGCCCCCCATAGAGGCCAGCCCGCCTGCCGAACGTACGACACTGCCACCCTCAACGCTCTCAACACCGACCGGAACCCCGGCTGCCACCGAGCCACACCAGGACACACCCACGGACCCTTCACCTGCCAGCCCTGCAAGTTCTCCTGCATCCGGACCTGCACCGCACCCGCCAAGACGAGCACCAGCAGCAACCACCTGAAGTGCATCCTGCTCAACGCCCGCTCCGTCCACAGACACGCCGTGGAACTCTGGAACCTCCTCGACACCACAGCTCCAGACGTCGCCTTCCTCACGGAAACATGGATGAACGCCTCCTCATCGCCATCGCCATCCCGGACGGATACAAGATCACCCGGAGGGACCGCGTCAACCAAACAGGAGGAGGCATCGCCATCGTCCACAAGAACACCATCCGCATCACGACCAGCTCTGACGACACCCTCACAGCCGCCGAACACCTGCACTTCCAGATCCACACCAACCCCAAGACCACCCTCAGAGGCACCCTCATCTACAGACCCCCGGGACCATGCACACAATTCAGCGAAGACATCGACGACTTCATCAGCCCGCACGTCCTCCCCTCCGCCGATTACATCCTCCTCGGGGACCTCAACTTCCACCTGGAGAACAACAACGACCGCAACACCACCACCCTGCTGGACAACCTCGCCAACCTCGGACTCAAGCAACTGGTGACCACCCCCACCCACTACGCTGGCCACACCCTTGACCCCGTCTTCTCCTCCAGCAAGGACATCACCTTCCGCCACGCCACCGGACTCCACTGGACAGACCACAGCTGCGTCCACTTCAGCTTCACAAGGACCACGCTCCACCACCACCAGCATCAGGTCCCCCGCAGAAGCTGGAAAAAGATCACAGCCGACCAGCTCGCCACATCCCTGAGCCAGAACGCTCCCACCAGCTCAGCGAACCCTAACCAAGCCGCCAACAACTTCACGAGGTGGATCAGCAATTGCGCAGACGACCTCGCTCCACTGAAACCCCCCCCTGCCAGACCCGGCACCAAGAAAGCCTCCTGGTTCACCGACGAACTCAAGAGCTCCAAGAAGAACTGCCGGGCCCTCGAGAAAGCATGGCGCAGAGACCCTACTACAGACAACATGACCACCCTCAAGCTCGCAACTCGTGAACACCACCGACTGATCCACACCACCAAGAAAACTGCATTCAAGGAACGACTGGACAACAACGCCCACAACAGCAAGGAACTCTTCAACATCGTCAAAGAGCTCTCCAACCCCAGCGCCGGAAACAACGACATCACCCCATCGCAAGACCTCTGCAACTCGCTCACCTCGTTCTTTCACAGCAAGATCGCAGACATACACAACAGCTTCAGCACACAGCCGACGCACCCTATGACTGCACCAACGCCCCCCACCACCACCCTCTGCGCCTGGACCCCGATCAACACCGAAGACACCATCCGCACGATGAACTCCATTCACTCCGGATCACCAACCGACCCCTGCCCGCACCACGTCTTCAACAAGGCCGACTCCGTCATCGCACCACATCTACAGGACATCATCAACGCCTCCTTCAACACCGCCACCTTCCCAGAGAGCTGGAAGCACGCCGAACTCAGCGCCCTACTGAAGAAACCATCAGCGGATCTCACCGACCTCAAAAACTACCGCCCCATCTCGCTCCTTCCTTTTCCTGCCAAAGTCATCGAGAAGACCGTCAACAGACAGCTTGCCACCTTCCTCGAGACAAATGGATCCCTCGACCACTCGCAGTCCGGCTTCCGGGCCAACCACAGCACCGAGACCGCCCTCATTGCAGCCACCGACGACATCCGAACCCTGCTCAACAACGGGGAAACAGCGGCCCTCATCCTCCTGGACCTCTCCGCGGCGTTCGACACGGTCTGCCACCGCACCCTCGTGCAGCGCCTCAACAACATCGGAATCCAGGAGAAGGCTCCGGATTGGATCATCTCCTTCCTCACCGGAAGAACACAGAGAGTCCGCCTCCCCCCGTTCAGATCAGAAGCCACCGAAGTCATCCGCGGCGTACCACAAGGATCATCACTCAGCCCCACGCTGTTCAACATCTACATGAGCCCCCTTGTGGCCATCGCACGCCAACACAACCTCAACATCATCTCCTACGCCGACGACACCCAGCTGATCCTCTCCTTCACCAACGACCCCGCCACCGCCAGGACCAACCTACACGAAGGGATGAAAGACGTAGCCGAGTGGATGATAAACAGCCGCCTGAAACTGAACTCAGATAAGATGGAAGTCCTCATCCTGGGATCATCGCCCTCCGCCTGGGACGACTCCTGGTGGCCCCCTGCCCTGGGCAGCGCACCCAAACCGACAGACCACGCACGCAACCTGGGCTTCATCCTGGACTCCTCCCTCTCCATGACCAGACAAGTCAACGCTGTCTCCTCGTCATGCTTCAACATCCTGCGCATGCTACGTAAGATCTTCCGGTGGATCCCCACCGAAACCAGGAAGACGGTCACCCAGGCCCTCTTCACCAGCCGACTGGACTACGGCAACTCCCTCTACGCCGGAATCACTGCAAAACTCCAGAAAAGACTCCAGCGCATTCAGAACGCCTCAGCACGACTCATCCTGGACATCCCCCGACACAGCCACATCTCCGCACACCTGAGAAACCTGCACTGGCTCCCCGTCAGCAAGAGAATCACATTCCGACTCCTCACCCACGCACACAAAGCCCTCCACAACCAAGGCCCAAGATACCTCAACGACCGCCTGACCTTCTACACTCCCTCCCGCCAGCTTCGATCGACCAACCACACCCTCGCCGCCGTCCCCCGCATCCGAAGAGCCACAACGGGAGGAAGATCCTTCTCCTACCTGGCTGCCAAGACGTGGAACTCCCTCCCCATCCACCTCCGCCTGACCCAAGACCACCTCGCCTTCAGGAAGCAACTCAAGACCTGGCTGTTCGAGCAGTTGAGGACCCCCCTCCCCCAAGCGCCTTGAGACCCTCCGGGTGAGTAGCGCGCTATACAAATGCTTTGATTGATTGATTGATTGATTGATTGCTCATGAGATTCCCTTGGCAGGACACTTGGGTCAGGACAAGACCTTTGCCCGGCTTGTCCCCCACTTTTATTGGCCTCGAATGAGGGTGGCGTCCGACACATACTGTCGGTCATGTGTGTCATGCCAAGCCAGTGGGAAAACAGGGATGAAGCTGAAAGCTCCCTTGGAACCACTTCCCGTCGTTGGCACCCCCTTTGACAGGGTGGGCATCGACATTGCTGGGCCCCTTGATCCACCGACAACCTCCGGTCACAGGTTTATCCTGGTACTGGTGGATCATGCCAAAAGGTATCCAGAGGCAATTCCTCTGAGAACCATCACTGCACCGGTGGTGGCAAAGGCCCTGATGGGGATTTTTACCCGAGTGGGATTCCCCAAGGAAGTTGTGTCTGAGAGGGGGACCAACTTCATGTCAGCATACATGCGGGCGATGTGGAAGGAGTGTGGAGTGACCTACCGGTTCACCACTCCTCATCACCCACAGGCCAATGGCCTTGTGGAAAGGTTCAACAAGACGTTGAAGGGTATGATCAGAAGTCTACCCGAGAGCCTGCGGAGGAAATGGGACGTCCTCCTACCCTGTTTGCTTTTTTCCTACAGGGAAGTGCCGCAGAAGGGAGTGGGCTTCAGCCCCTTTGAGCTTCTGTACGGGCACCCTGTACGCGGACCTCTCAGCCTGGTGAGGGACTCCTGGGAAAAGTCTCCCCGGAAAGTTCCCCAGGACGTGGTGAGCTACATGCTGGCCTTCCGGAGCCAAATGGCTAAGTTGTGGAAGCAAGCTTCTGACAACTTGGAAGCCAGCCAGGCAGTCATGAAAGCGTGGTATGACCACAACGCTCACCCAGTGGAGTTGGAGCCTGGACAGAAGGTGTGGGTGATGGAACCGGGAGAGCTGAGTGCCCTCCAGGACCATTGGACAGGCCCCTACGAGGTGTTGGAAAAGATGGGCAAGTCTACCTACCTGGTGGATGTCAAGTCCCCTCGCAATCCGCATCGGGTGCTACATGCCAATCGCCTCAAACCCCACTACGAGAGGCCCGAAGTCATGTTGCTCATGGTGACTGATGGATAGGAGGAAGAGGACACAGAGCCTCTCCCCGACCTCTGTGCGTCTCAAGAAAAGGATGGGTCAGTGGAGGGAGTACAACTCTCACCATCCCTGACTCCTGAGCAGCAGGAGGAATGTCGCCAGGTCTTGGGGACATTCTCTTCTCTGTTCTCCCTTGTCCCGGGTAAGACCCACCTGTGTACCCATGATGTGGACACAGGCGACAGCCCACCTGTGAAGTCGAAGTCTTACCGGCTGTCGCACAAGGTGAAGGCCAGCATCCGAAGTGAGGTAGCCAAGATGCTGGAGCTAGGAGTCATTGAACCTTCTAGTAGCCCTTGGTCCAGCCCGGTGGTTTTGGTCCCCAAAGCTGCCCCACCTGGCACCACACCAGAATTGCGGTTCTGCGTGGACTACCGAGGACTCAATTCGGTCACGAAGACCGATGCTCATCCGATCCTCGGGCGGATTAATTGATTGACCGGTTGGGAGCTGCCCAATATCTCAGTACCATTGACCTCACTGCAGGGTACTGGCAGATTCCCATGACTGATGGAGCCAAGGAAAGGTCAGCCTTCTCCACACCTGATGGACACTACCAGTTCTGTGTAATGCCCTTTGGGCTCAAGAACGCTCCTGCAACTTTTCAGCGGCTGGTGAACACGATCCTCACAGGGATGGAGTCATTCTCTGCTGCTTATCTGGATGACATAGCCGTCTTCAGTAGCAGTTGGGAGGATCACTTGCAGCACTTGCAAGCCGTTCTCCAGGCCCTGGAACGAGCTGGTCTGACGATCAAGGCCAGCAAATGTCAGATCGGGCAGGGGTCGGTAGTGTACTTAGGTCACTTGGTGGGTAGGGGAACGGTGCAACCCGTTCAGGCAAAGATTGAGGCAATCATGGCCTGGGAACCCCCCAAGACCCAGACTGAGGTCCGAGCCTTCCTGGGCCTCACAGGTTACTACAGACGGTTCGTGAAGGGGTATGGCACTATCGTGGCTCCCCTTACAGAACTCACGGCCAAGAAGCAACCCAGGAGAGTCATCTGGACGGAGGCTTGCCAGCGAGCCTTCGACACTCTGAAACAAGCATTGTGTAAAGCTCCAGTCCTGAAGGCTCCAGATTTCACGAAAGAGTTCATTGTCCAGACAGATGCATCCGACATTGGCATTGGGGCGGTGCTATCGCAACTCACTGAAGAGGGTCTGGATCATCCCGTGGTCTTTTTGTCACGGAGACTGCTTCCCCGGGAACAGAGGTGGAGTACCATCGAGCGGGAAGCCTTTGCAGTGGTCTGGGCACTGAAGAAGCTGCGACCATACCTGTTTGGCTCGCACTTCCTGGTTCAGACAGACCATCGACCCCTTCGTTGGCTCATGCAGATGAAGGGGGAAAGTCCCAAACTGTTGAGGTGGTCTATCTCCCTACAGGGAATGGACTTTTGGGTGGAACACCGGCCCGGAGCTGACCACGCCAATGCAGACGGTCTCTCCAGGTATTTCCGCCTTAGTGCTGAGAACTCCCAAGGGGTTGGGTAGCTCTCTCCACTTTCAGCTGGGGGGGGACGCGTGTTAGACCCGTCTGCTTATGAGAGTCCCCTCACACTATGATTTATTTTGTTCCCCCGTGCCTCCCAAAATTTGTCGCTTTTTCCTTGTCTACCAGGACCTTTTTTGTGTGTGTGTGTTGTTTCATGGGGCTAGATGTTCCTTGACACCCAGTTGCTCACAAGGTTCTTGGCACCTACGTGCAGGGCCTGGCGGAACCTGTGGCATCACGAACTTGAGGTGTCACCCTGTATAATGGCCCTGAAATGGCGGATACCCTTGTCTCGCAGAGAAGTGACTCCCATTGGAGCCCCATTGACCTCTGACCCTTTTTGAGGTTTTGGCGCCTTTTGTGTATGGAACATATTTCTGACAGGAATCCCCTCAGGTTATTCAGGAACACAAAATGGCTGCCCTAGAGCCCCGCTACGGTGGCCTCTAGAGACCATTAGACACCTCAAAAGTGCCAAGTCATTGTCACGAGCCAGGGAAGGTTCTAGAACCTTCTGGCTCGTGCCGGCACCCCAGGGTACTGGCTATATAAGGCGCAGTCCCGGGCGGCCATTTTAGTTCGACCAGAAGACTCAGAAGAGAAGAGACACCAGATTGACAACTGCCCTGTTGATCCCCTGAGGTGGCTGTAAGCTGAGGCCTAAGAGTCGCAAAGGGTTGCTGGCGTTGTTCCTGACTGGCGTTCCAGTCAGCTCCGTGAGAAGTGACCTTGCACCTATAGCGCCTGCCCAGCCGGAGCCTCATTGTCCCGAAAGACTTTGGCCTTATTATAGTGCCTCCCCGTGCCCCCCGGTGGTGACATCGTGAGAGATATCGCGGGTCGCGAGGCGAGAGCAATTTCGCCGCGACCGCAATCACCAGAAGTGCCCCTTCAAGTAAAGCGTCTCCTGGCGGGCATTCGGACGTTTCCGAACCCACCGCCACAGAAGCGCTGCCTGCGTGGACTGAAGGTGAGGTGGTGCGCCGGGGCGGGGAAAGGCCGGCCTTCATTGGGCGAGACTAGCGTCTCGGCCCTACCCTAGTGAATCCGGAGCCATAGTGTGGGCGGGAACCACCCCGTGTGAGGAAATCGGAGGGAGGACGGTGGAGCCCCTGGAGGTCCTATCGCTAGCGGGAGAAGTGCTGTGCCCTGACTGAATCGCTTACCGATTGCAACCGTTGTGAGGTGGGCCCGTTTCGTCAAGAAAGTGCAGCGTTTTCCACAAACTGTGATTCAGCATTGATTTTGACTGTGCGCAAAGGTTGTGTGACCCCTCCGGCAGCCCGTTCGTCAGTCTAGAGACTTAAACTGGAGCCGCAGTCGGAATAGCCTGCCAAAGCCCATAGGTGCGCATAGACTCCACCGACAAGCGGAACAATCATCCCCTAGCGGCAGCGGAGTGTGAATGCTGTTCTCATACAGTTTCTTTACTTTGTAGATGAACGCATAATGTGCACTGACTGAAACATAGTCTAACGATTGAGTAGTGTCCAGAAGTCCTACTGTGAGAAGTTGGCCTGGTAGGGGATGTTTCCAATTCTGGAACCACCTACTACCTGACCAAACAATCCCTTATGGTGTCTGGTTGTAAGTCAACCTTATTAGACAAGCTATCCTAGGGGTAGCATGGACTAAGCAGCCTAAAGGCTTAACTTAAGAGGTCGTGTTAAGCGAGCTGTTTTACCACATACAATCCTGTAATACCAAATGAAAGGACACCACACAAGTATATATTATAAAAATATATGTGTTTATTACTAAAAACAATCCCCAGTATTCTTTATGAATAAAGGGGCACAAGCGTTAAATCAAAAAGCACTGTTTAAACATACAAGTTGCACAATTATGGATGAGGGCAGGGGGCCACTCAAACCATATACTAAACAAGTGGTATAAGAGAGGCCACTCGAACAGTGGTTAGGCCTAGGGCCTAGGGAATCGCTGGGAGCAGTCAGGACAAGCAATGCTGAAGTCGGGAATGGCCCTCGGGATTCGGGAGATGTGCGGAAAGCGCACGCATGCACCAATGTTAACCAATGGTGCGTAAAAGTCAAATAGTTAAAGTTTAAGGACACTTCCGCTGAACCTAGAGGAACAAAACTTAACACACAGACCCTAGAGGTGTGCACCAGTGTGGGAACACCGGCGGAGCAAAGTTACCTCACCCACAGGAAGTGGGTGCACAGGGTCGAAGTGGCGTCGGGTTTTGACACGCAGGCTCTTGGTGCTTGAAGCTGAAAGGGCTGCAGGCAGGGTGAAGACGAAGTGTCCGGTGGAGTCCAAGGGTGGACTCAAGTTGTAGAGTACCTGAAAGCAGAGGGGACAGAGTCTGGGTCACTCAGCAGTGACCAGGGTGGAACCAGGACGGAACCAGGCAATGTCGGGCGCAATCAGGTGGTCGTCGAGGAGCTTCTCTCCGCTGTCACGTGGGCTCTGGGGCATCTGCGACGTCCAGGAGCAGGTCACGATCTGTCCCACGCAGGCTCTCACCGTCGGTGCAGTCGGCTTCCGGTTTGGAGCAAACAAGCCTTGGTAAGAGCAATCCACGCAGGATCGGAAGATTGCTTCTCACTCGGACCAGGAAGGTCAGAGTCGGGGCTCCTTTTCAGGGGAGCTGGTGTGGATCTGGAGCAACCAGATTCACGAGTCTTCTTCGGTAGTTCGTCGGCCCAGGGACCACAAGCCAGCTGGCAAGTGACCGGGCCAACGCGTTGAGCCAAATCGTGCCAAAGGGCCCCACGCAGCACTCGTCGAGTGTGGAGGGCTGAACTTCGGCTCAGGAGTAGCTCAGGGTGGGGGCTTCTCAAACCCCGGTGTACAGCTTCGAGGGTCACTCGTGGGCTGCACGGTCAGCGTCTCGTGGTCACTTCAAGATGGCGTGCCCCACGCTTCCGGTCGCCTCCACGGGTCTCAGCTTTGCAGGGACTGTGGATCGGGCTGTTAGAAGCTGGGCAGGCTTGATCTCGTCGATCTCAGTCGCTCGAGTTCCGGCGGGAACTGCAACTAATTAGACGTCGAGGGCTGGATGGTGCCTGCTGCTGCAGGGTGGTCACTCCTTGACCACAAGGGAGATTCTTCGGGCTTCCACGTTGAGATGGAGGGCGAAGGGTCCAGAATATCGTTTCAAATGTTTCTTCCAGGAAATCTGATGTGCATTGGCACTGCTCCCACTCTTATTCGAATCTGGTGGGCGTGATTACCTGCTAGGTCCCCTCCTATGGGTGGGACCCAGGAAGTGGGTGGATACACCCCCTTCCTTTGATCCAGGCCGCCCTGGCACGAGGGCTGGAGTGCCCCAGAACCGGTTTGGCCGGATTATGCAAGGGGCAGCCTTGTGCGCCCCAGGCAGTGTCTGGTTTCTTTCAAACCTCCCTGCTACAATACACTATCTCCTGTCTGGAGGGCGGTGACACCCTCCTGTGACAGGAAACCCTTTGTCCAGGACCCCCTTGACTGGGTTTCGGTCAGCTCCAGGGGTCCAGACATTTGTCTGTGGCAGAGGCATCCATTTTGTGGATCTTAAGGCCTTTGGAGAAATCAACCGCATTAAAGTGAAGTAACATGTCTTACCCCTCTAGAGGGGTGGAATGCCATCCCCGTCGCCAGAACTGGCGAGGGGATGGTATTCCAAAGCGTATGACACCTTACACGACATGTTTTGATAAAGCCAAACCAGAGTTGCTAAATAACCGCGAGGATTATAAGGCACTTAATAGTATATGGTATGGCATTATCCTGAAACAGCTTAGGGATTTGTTCCCGACGGCTGCAGACAGGCTCAGCTCATGCTAGAGCTCCATCTCACATAAAAACCATGCACCCAGCCTCCAGGATTGGTGAGGCCTGTCTATAGGAGTGGCTCACAGGTTTACATGTGTCCAGATATAGGTTTAGACATAGGTATACTATATCTAAGCAAGGGGTGTGTACACCACCTTACCCCAGCTGAGTGATCAGCCAGTTGTGTCAATTTAAGAACCAGCCAGGAGTGGCAAAAGATATGCTGCAGCCCCTGGTAGGCCTTAGTGGCTCCTGTGCCCTGTGCACCTATAGTGCATTCTACAGGGGCTGACAAGGAGTCCATTTCCAATTGGTATGTACCTAGGGTACATGGAATCCATTTTACAGAGAGAGCAGATGGCCTGGGGCCCTGATTAGCAGGGAACCAGGTCAACTAAGTAAAAAAACCAGCTAAACACAGGCAAAAAATCTGGGGTAACCATAGTCAGGTAGCCACCTTCCTACATAACCCCCCCCCAAACGAAAGGAGATAAGGCTATCCTTGGCCAGGTAAGCCTATATTGCCTGAGTGGCCATATAAGGAAGTACCTGCACTAGCATGGGTACCCCCTGTCTCATGGTCCACTAAGCAGTCCCTCACCCTTTGGGTATTAGAGGGTCTCCACCATAGGGAATCACTACCTTGGGTGTGTTTATGCAAAGTTAAAGGCTGGTTTGGATATGGAGTATTGAAGTTAGGCTCTACTAAGTTAGGGCTTGGCTTCCTCCAATTATTTTCCACCAGGTGTGCCTTTCTTTCTTTAACTGAGTTGCACTGTGCTCTCAGGGTCAGCCTCTGGCTACCTAAAGCTGGAGGCTGGGTCCCTCTGTTTGGCTTGCTGGAGGGACAGTTCAGGTTTGGGCCCCTTGGGTCCCAGGTTTGACTGTGCCCAACAGAATCCATCTGTGGGAGGTCCCTAACTACTTTTAAGGGGGCTCCCTCAGGAGTTTTTAAAGTTTTCACCTTACTAGGGCTACTAGTTTTGGTGCACCTAATCTTTTGATGGGGGTGCTGTATTTGACAGGGGGCCCTCTGGGTCTCACTGTCCTTCTTGTCCTCTGCAGCCCTGGGCTGGCTAAGGCAAGGTAGAGAGGGGCAGGTTACCTGCTCCAGACTGGGTCCCACCTGAGAAGGGTCCACTGACATCAGAGGTTCTGTCAGGCTAGGCCCAACCACCTCTGGGGCAGCTCCTTCATCAGGGGTAAGATCAGTTCCCTGAGGAGGCTGATCCTGTCCTAAAGTCTGGTGAGGGGGAGATTTCTCTTCCTCCTCCATGCTCTCAGTTTGTGTGGAGTTATCCATCATTTCAGGTTTCACAACACACATGTCAGTTTGAGTTTGGGCTGTGGCCATCACAGCCCCACCAACCTTTTCAGGAGGAGACTCAGTTTGGGTTTCTGCTGTTATCATAACAGCTTTGCTATTCTGTTCAGGAAGAGCTTTTACTAAAGATGGGGCAGAGAGTTTCTCAGCCCTACCAACCTTTTCAGGAAGGACATCTTGGATTGGGGCTGTAGCCAGTACAGCCTCACTAACCTTTCCATGGGAATTCACCATTCTAGAATGGGTTTCCTGTTCAACCTCAGCCCAGGCTGAGATTTCTAAATCATTCCCCAGTAGACAGTCTACAGGCAAGTTTGGGGACACTGCCACTCTTTTTGGGCCAGTGACACCTCCCCAGCTGAGACTTACCACTGCCATGGGATGATTTGTTTGGATGCCATCAATGTTTATTACCTGGTATGTGGCACCAGGTAAAAGTTGCTTAGAGGGGACTATGCCATCAGCCACCATGGTGATGCTAGCCCCTGTGTCTCTAAAAGCTTCAACTCTTAAACCATTGATGATGGGTTCTTGTCTATACTTGCTCAAAGTATTTGGGCAAGCAGAGAAGTTGGCAAACCCCATGCCAGCCTCATAAACAAGATTAGTGGGTGATGGGGACCTGGATAGGCCAGGGTCCACCTGAGTTCCAAAAGTAAACCCACCCAGATTCCTGGGTGTGCTTCCACTTCCTGGGGGATTACTGCTGACAGTCACAGGAGGTGTTGAAGCTGGTTTTGGAGGTATATTTTCTTTATTGTTATTCTTGGGACAACAGTTGTCTGTTTTGTAATGCCCCACCTGTTTACAGGCATAACAATAAGGCTTTTTCTCAGTTGAAGAAGTGTCTTGGGACCCACCCCCATCCTTGGAGTTTTGGGGCCCTGGGGAAGTCTTTTCTTTATTTTTATCCCCACCCTTATCTTGAGGCTTGGTAGACTCCTTCTTCTGGTTACTGTCCTGATTCTTAGGCCTTATCCTGGTTCTGACCCATTTGTCTGCCTTCTTTCCCAATTCTTGGGGAGAGGTCAGATCAGAGTCTACCAGGTGCTGGTGTAAGAGCTGGTTCTGACAATTACTTAGGATCTGCTCCCTCATAATCAAATTATACAATCCTGTAAAGTCATGTACTTTGCTGCCATGTAGCCAACCCTCCAGAGCCTTAGTAGCACAATCTACAAAATCAGTCCAATCCTGAGTCTGTGTCTTCTGGGTATCTCTGAACTTCAACCTGTACTGTTCAGTGGTTAAGCCAAACCCATCTATCAGAACACTCTTCAGGACTTTGTAATTGTTTGCATCCTCATGTCTAACAGTGAGGAGCTTGTCTCTCCCTTTCTCAGAAAAGGAGTACCACAAAATTGCAGCCCACTGATTCTCAGGAACCTGCTGTACCATGCAGGCTCTCTCAAGAGCAGTCATCCATTTGTGGATGTCATCCCCTTCTTTAAAGGGGGGCACAATCTTGGTCAGGTTTCTATTGTCATAGGCCCTGTCTTTTTCTCTTGGAAAATTGCTGCCACCAGTGACATCTAAGCCACTTAATTTCTGCTCTCTTGCCAAGGCAAGTTTAGCTTGAGCTAAGGTAAGCTTAGCTTGACTCAGGGCTACCTCCTCTCTCTCTATCTGGAGTCTGACAGCCCTCATTCTAGCCCTATGCTCAGCTTTCTGAGAAGCACTCATGCCTCTCTCGGATTCTCTGGAGGCACTAGAAAGATGAGAGTCCCCTGAGGGAGATCTCACTCTTCTGTTGCCTGGGAGAATCATCTGTTGGGTTCTGGGGAGGTGCTGGCCCTCTCCATTCCCCAGTAGGTCCAAGTTGGCCTTGCTAAGCCTACCAACTGGAACCTGGCTACCCTGATCCTGTACTCCTAAGTCCTCAACATCTGAGTCCTCATCCAAGTCATCATCATCCTCCTCTTCAAGGGGATCAACTGCAGGGGGGTTCCCTCCAGTTCCTGTATCTAGGGAAGCTGCTTTTGCCTTCTCTAAGTCGTCCTGTTCTAGGATTTCTACCAGGATTAGGCAGGTGGGGCTTCTGCCCCTTTTTAACCCTCTTGCTTTGCACAAGGCAATCAAGTCTCTGCGGGTTAGTTTGTCATATCCAAAAGTTGCCTGGGTAGGGTCAACTGTCACAGGACTAGACCCTGAGGCCTTTCCTGTGTCAGACATGGTTACTAGTGAGGTGTAAGTGGTGCACTTACCTACACTAAGTGTTTTCCTACTGGACCTTGCTAGTGAGTTGTAGTCAGGGGTGTGCTACTCCCTTCAACCTACAACTACTAAGTTCAGTAGAACTTAATATGCTAAGCTTTTGATTTTATATGTACCTAGAGGTACTTGATGTGATCTTTCAATTTGATATAAAGGTTGCAATGGTAAAACAACAGCAAGCTCAAATCCGCACCGCTGCTCACCAATGTGAGAAGTTGGCCTGGTAGGGGATGTTTCCAATTCTGGAACCACCTACTACCTGACCAAACAATCCCTTATGGTGTCTGGTTGTAAGTCAACCTTATTAGACAAGCTATCCTAGGGGTAGCATGGACTAAGCAGCCTAAAGGCTTAACTTAAGAGGTCGTGTTAAGCGAGCTGTTTTACCACATACAATCCTGTAATACCAAATGAAAGGACACCACACAAGTATATATTATAAAAATATATGTGTTTATTACTAAAAACAATCCCCAGTATTCTTTATGAATAAAGGGGCACAAGCGTTAAATCAAAAAGCACTGTTTAAACATACAAGTTGCACAATTATGGATGAGGGCAGGGGGCCACTCAAACCATATACTAAACAAGTGGTATAAGAGAGGCCACTCGAACAGTGGTTAGGCCTAGGGCCTAGGGAATCGCTGGGAGCAGTCAGGACAAGCAATGCTGAAGTCGGGAATGGCCCTCGGGATTCGGGAGATGTGCGGAAAGCGCACGCATGCACCAATGTTAACCAATGGTGCGTAAAAGTCAAATAGTTAAAGTTTAAGGACACTTCCGCTGAACCTAGAGGAACAAAACTTAACACACAGACCCTAGAGGTGTGCACCAGTGTGGGAACACCGGCGGAGCAAAGTTACCTCACCCACAGGAAGTGGGTGCACAGGGTCGAAGTGGCGTCGGGTTTTGACACGCAGGCTCTTGGTGCTTGAAGCTGAAAGGGCTGCAGGCAGGGTGAAGACGAAGTGTCCGGTGGAGTCCAAGGGTGGACTCAAGTTGTAGAGTACCTGAAAGCAGAGGGGACAGAGTCTGGGTCACTCAGCAGTGACCAGGGTGGAACCAGGACGGAACCAGGCAATGTCGGGCGCAATCAGGTGGTCGTCGAGGAGCTTCTCTCCGCTGTCACGTGGGCTCTGGGGCATCTGCGACGTCCAGGAGCAGGTCACGATCTGTCCCACGCAGGCTCTCACCGTCGGTGCAGTCGGCTTCCGGTTTGGAGCAAACAAGCCTTGGTAAGAGCAATCCACGCAGGATCGGAAGATTGCTTCTCACTCGGACCAGGAAGGTCAGAGTCGGGGCTCCTTTTCAGGGGAGCTGGTGTGGATCTGGAGCAACCAGATTCACGAGTCTTCTTTGGTAGTTCGTTGGCCCAGGGACCACAAGCCAGCTGGCAAGTGACCGGGCCAACGCGTTGAGCCAAATCGTGCCAAAGGGCCCCACGCAGCACTCGTCGAGTGTGGAGGGCTGAACTTCGGCTCAGGAGTAGCTCAGGGTGGGGGCTTCTCAAACCCCGGTGTACAGCTTCGAGGGTCACTCGTGGGCTGCACGGTCAGCGTCTCGTGGTCACTTCAAGATGGCGTGCCCCACGCTTCCGGTCGCCTCCACGGGTCTCAGCTTTGCAGGGACTGTGGATCGGGCTGTTAGAAGCTGGGCAGGCTTGATCTCGTCGATCTCAGTCGCTCGAGTTCCGGCGGGAACTGCAACTAAGTAGACGTCGAGGGCTGGATGGTGCCTGCTGCTGCAGGGTGGTCACTCCTTGACCACAAGGGAGATTCTTCGGGCTTCCACGTTGAGATGGAGGGCGAAGGGTCCAGAATATCGTTTCAAATGTTTCTTCCAGGAAATCTGATGTGCATTGGCACTGCTCCCACTCTTATTCGAATCTGGTGGGCGTGATTACCTGCTAGGTCCCCTCCTATGGGTGGGACCCAGGAAGTGGGTGGATACACCCCCTTCCTTTGATCCAGGCCGCCCTGGCACGAGGGCTGGAGTGCCCCAGAACCGGTTTGGCCGGATTATGCAAGGGGCAGCCTTGTGCGCCCCAGGCAGTGTCTGGTTTCTTTCAAACCTCCCTGCTACAATACACTATCTCCTGTCTGGAGGGCGGTGACACCCTCCTGTGACAGGAAACCCTTTGTCCAGGACCCCCTTGACTGGGTTTCGGTCAGCTCCAGGGGTCCAGACATTTGTCTGTGGCAGAGGCATCCATTTTGTGGATCTTAAGGCCTTTGGAGAAATCAACCGCATTAAAGTGAAGTAACATGTCTTACCCCTCTAGAGGGGTGGAATGCCATCCCCGTCGCCAGAACTGGCGAGGGGATGGTATTCCAAAGCGTATGACACCTTACACGACATGTTTTGATAAAGCCAAACCAGAGTTGCTAAATAACCGCGAGGATTATAAGGCACTTAATAGTATATGGTATGGCATTATCCTGAAACAGCTTAGGGATTTGTTCCCGACAGCTGCAGACAGGCTCAGCTCATGCTAGAGCTCCATCTCACATAAAAACCATGCACCCAGCCTCCAGGATTGGTGAGGCCTGTCTATAGGAGTGGCTCACAGGTTTACATGTGTCCAGATATAGGTTTAGACATAGGTATACTATATCTAAGCAAGGGGTGTGTACACCACCTTACCCCAGCTGAGTGATCAGCCAGTTGTGTCAATTTAAGAACCAGCCAGGGGTGGCAAAAGATATGCTGCAGCCCCTGGTAGGCCTTAGTGGCTCCTGTGCCCTGTGCACCTATAGTGCATTCTACAGGGGCTGACAAGGAGTCCATTTCCAATTGGTATGTACCTAGGGTACATGGAATCCATTTTACAGAGAGAGCAGATGGCCTGGGGCCCTGATTAGCAGGGAACCAGGTCAACTAAGTAAAAAAACCAGCTAAACACAGGCAAAAAATCTGGGGTAACCATAGTCAGGTAGCCACCTTCCTACACCTACCCATTGAAACCAACGTAACTGTAAGAGTGCATTATTCCACAGTGAAATGTATTGCAAATGTTTTCTCTCTCCAAGTAACTAATTGGTGGCAGCGAAACTTAAGTGAACCTTAAGACCTTATCTAAATATTCCAAAAAGTATTCATTCATGAAACAGTGATATTTATGCTATTTATTGGAAGTATTTATTCCTGATATTTATGCTATTTATTGGAAGTATTTATTTGTGATATTTATGCTATTTATTGATGATCTTTATTTCTGAACCCATTTCTGAAGAGTTATTATTTATTTATTGCCTAGACTGATTTCCTAGTGAACGACGATTCGGAAACAAATGTGAATTTAATTTTTCCAATGTACTTCATTTAACCCAGAGAGAGATTTTTATATAAAAGGAACGTATTTTTCTACAACAGTGGTGTGGTGTCCTTCTTTTTACGTGATGTTCAGGGGGTTATTATTGGGTCGGAATCGACTTAACACACCAGCCTTCGCCTGCCTTGCCACTCTAGCCAAGCTACCCCCCTTTGTGCTGGGCTTGCCCATCGCAGGTCGAACACTAGGGATGAAGAAAAAATCTCAAAACAAGAAGCTGACTACTTATGTACCAGGAATGCTAAAACCCCATATTTTTACACTTTGCCAAAGTGCAAAAAGGGATAATCCCACCACCAGGAAGGCCAATTGTGTCGGGCATACAGTCTCTTCTAGAACCACTTTCACGATTCTGTGATTTCTTTCTAAACCCATTGGTACAACAAACACCATCGTACATCAAGGATACAAAACACCTGCTGAACGTGATTAAGGACACAACCTTTGACCCGACTACTCAAATACTGGTCGGGCTTGACATCGAGAGTCTCTATACTAGCCTGCCACAAGACGCTACTCTCAAAGTCCTGCATGACATCCTGATGGGGACAAGCTGGGAATACCAAACCCCTAGAAGCTTCATCATGGTCTGTGCCTCCCTCGCCCTAAAAGAGAACTACTTCGAATACGAGGGCAAATACTATCTGCAAACGAACGGTACTTCCATGGGGAGCGTTTTTGCTCCCAGTGTGGCGGGACTCTATGTCCACCATTTCGAACAATCCCATATACAAGCACCAACAAACCCACATCTGACTAACATAAAAATATGGCGTCGCTACATTGACGATATTTTTATCGTCTGGGAGGGTGACCAAGAATCACTTGATACTTTCCTGACATGGATTAATAACCGTGACATTTACCTCCGGTTTACATGCACCAGCAGTAGAACTGAACTGGCCTTTCTAGACCTCAACATCAGGGCAGTTGAAGGAACGCTTACTACTACCACGTTTTACAAACCAACTGCCAGAAATTCACTTCTAAGGTTCGAAAGCTTCCATCCACGATCCTTGAGGGAAAACCTCCCCTACGGCCAGTTCCTGCGCATCAGGCGCAATGGTAGTAATGTACAGGACTACAAACTACAATCTTCTGACCTGGTCCATAAACTAGCTGGCAGAGGCTATCCCACCCGGATCATTAACAAAACATGCAAAAGGGCACGCAATCAAAATAGAGAGGCACTCCTAGAAACGATTGTGAAACCCCCAGAGGACCCTGTACTTACGTGTGTTACGACCTATAATACTGCCTCAAACCAAGTGTCCAGAATCATCCAGAAAAACTGGAAAATCATCAACTCAGGCACAAGGCAGTGGGAAAAACCTCGTTTTGCATACAGAAGGTCAAAAAATCTAAAGGACCAACTGGTCTCCACCAGACCAAGACAGCAGCACCCCCCCAGAGACAATACAATCCTTAACGCCTGGGGTTTACCCAAACTAACTGGGCACCAACCCTGCAATGACTGTAGCGTCTGTCATTTAACCACCGCTTCAAAAACCCTGTCACTTGAACAGGGTAAGACCTGGACCCAACGTCAGTTCACCAATTGCAATTCATCCAACCTAGTTTACCTAATCACATGCAAGTGCGGTCTTAGGTACGTTGGTATGACCACCCGTAAAGTTAAAACAAGAATGACGGAACATAGAAGCACAATCAGATGTGGAAAGAACGTCAGCAGACTGACGGAACATTTCTTGACTCACAACCATACCCCAAATGATTTCACATGGACAGTGATAGAACAATTCAAAATCCCTGAAAGAAATGAGAGAGATCTGTTAATAAAAGAACAGCGCTGGATATATCGCCTTTCCACTCATATCGAGGGGTTAAACGATTCCATTCCCTGGAACTCATTAAACCAATGACCTGCCATGACATTTTGCAAACATCACTAATCAGCCTTGGTACCTCACATAGGCACCACTGGCTCCTGTCCACCTCCCGCTCTCTGTAACGTTTCAGTCTGTTGCCCACCTTCCAGTTTGTGTAGAAAGCCTCAAACACATTGTTTTTTAATTCTAATCTCATATATTTCATTGGTACTTCTGATAGAAAAGATCGCTTTATCACCAAAAGCGGCACATGCAGTAAACACGCATGCGCACATCCGTCCTGTCCACACATGCGCTACAGCGCATGCGCGGAACCACTAGCCCGGCGCACATGCGCTACAGCGCATGTGTGCAAATCACTGCTCTGCCACAGACGCGCGATACTTAGCAATGACTAGGCATAAACGCGATGGCAGCGCCTACTTCTATTTTCACAAAACACAGGTGCCGGCAATCTCGTGGGATATTTAAACCCCTCAGCGAGACCCATTCTTTTCAATCGGGCACCGCAGAAGGACGTAGGTCCAAGGAGGATTCAGACCGGCAACTCCGTGAGTAATTACAAGCAGCAAAAAACGAGCGCCAGGATTGGGTAAGCTCTTTTCTCCCTACAGGTTGTTGTGTAATCCCACTCTTTCCAAAACCTTGTTTCAGGGTCTTTTTCTCTGCCAGTGACCCAAGAAGGCTTTTCCAGACATTAGCCTGAGTGAGGATAATGTATTTACTTACCTGTACCTCACCTAGCTAAAACTCCGCTGTCTAGCCCACCACCACCACCAACAAATCACTTTAAACTCCACGCCAGTGATGGCATAATTCTTGCCACACTCGAGCCGCCTATAGGTCATGCACACACCTTAATGGTCGGCAAAAAAAGTACTACATTTTCAATCATGTTAACATGACTCTACTCTGTACGTTTGTCTTTTGTCCTATGTGTTTTATGTAGCAAAGCCAGAGGGAATCCCACTCTAACACATATCGCACTTTAGGGAGTGCGACACTTTTTGAAAAAATAACACAATCACTATAATTTAGTTTTTATATTATTTAATGCACTTTACTCACATACTCGAAGGTCCTGAGGAAAGCCAGTTTTAACACAAAAGGCCTGGCTGAAACATGTAGACCACACAGGATGCAGGAGATCATAATATATACTCCACCGCGTCCACTTGCCTTTTTAACCGCTAACAGGGGCCCAGAAATTAAAATGTAATTATTATCCCTCTGGTGCTGGGACCTACTGTATAGCTTTTAACCTTTCACTTTCTCACTCACTACACTGCACACTCAGTAAGTATACCAGCTCCGCAGTAAATCTGGCGTTGAAGCACACCCGGGACACATTCGGTGTCACTGTGGTGGACCCGATGATGAAGCATGCCAACTACTAGGTTGGTGGGTGAGGATTTCATGAAGAAACCTAATCGTTTTCCGACGCGCGTACATAACTGAGTCTTTTTCCTTTTCTAAAAAATATTTGGCTGGTCCTTATTGATATTTATATGAGAGTTTAAAGTTATCAACAGGGGATGATGATCCCTCGGGCAAACACAGCATTCCGATATAAGGGGCCTAAGATTTATTGAAGTGATAAAGTGATCAATACATGAAGATGATCTGGCTCCTTCAAAAGTGTAAATAATACCCCTATCCTCACAATCAATCCCCTGTATATCCTTCTCCGTAACTTCCAAAGTATACTTAAACATAACAAGATTTATTCTTTCCCCATAATTATTATGTGGAAAAAGTGAGGAGGAGCCGCCTAATTCCTCCTCATAACCACATTGAGTCCCCGGTATAAGATTGCATGGTTCAATATTAAAATTTCCCGCCCAGATTAAGGAACAATCCGGACCTACACTCTTCATTAAGTCCATCAGCTCCTCATCTAAGAGTGTGATAACCTCATGTCTTGAAGCATTACAAATATTATTATAAAAATTGATCACTATGATATCCTGTAATCCCTTTGCTGTAAAAAATAAAAACTGGAAATTTGGTGCCTTGGTATCGGATTTTTTTAAAAATCAACCTAGAAGATAACAATATAAGTGTTGCTAGGCCCCCACTAGCCCTACCTGCCTTTGAGGGAATAGCATTTGTTGAAATTGTCTTGGACCCGTTTACGAAGAAATTATCTATGAGTCAAGTCTCTTGTATTAAAACCACATCACATTGTTGAATGCTTTTGAGCCAACTAGCGTCCCGCAATTTGCTCCTTGCCCCAGCTATTTTCCATGACATAATGTGTAAAAGTTCCTGCTGTGAATGGCTAGAAGAATTTTAATCAACCATCGTAATAGGCCTTTTTATGTGTATAGGGCTACAATTCTCCATATCTAAAGGGAATTCATTCTTGCTGGTATTATTGATAATATTCACATTAACATCGTTGGCTTCAACCTGATCCTTACAAGCCATTACTCTCTATAAAGATATTTTTGGTTTAACAGCCAATTCGTCCTCCACCATATTTTTCCGATCAACTGTATATGGATGCAGTCACTCCACCTCACTGCTCCTCCTAAGTGAATCAAACCTATGTGGCATGGTTGGTATATTAAAGTACGATTGGCTAATCGACCTGGCTTGAGCCCACCCAAAAAATAAGTCTGTACTAGGTTGGTAAAAATATCCCAATGATAGGGCAACAATGTGATCGGTATTATATTCAGGTTACCAGACTTGATTAGCAGCGAGTTCCTCCAGTAATAGGCCTTACATTCGAGGGCGGCAAAAGTTCACAATTACACAGTCCCCATCGCCTGTTTTTGCCAATTTGCCCACCCAGCTAACTCGTCTGACCATAATAATTTCAAGCGCTAGGCACCCGGTATTACAGAAAGTATTTGCCTTAAACCAGTGAATCACCCTATTTTGTAAAGAATCCACCCCAAGTTTCAGTTGTATTGCCAGATAATTTGGGTACATTCTTCAGATTAATCACATATGGGGTAACTTGAGGGTGTAAGTCTAGGAACACCTCCTGTTCCGATCCCAATTGGGTTTGTCCATTCATCTTCCTGTTGCCATTTTCTTTATTACCCCATAACATAGGTGTATGCAAAGTCTGTGCTTCCTCAACACATGAATCAATACGTAGTACAGGGCAAGCCCTTTCCTGATTCTCTAAGTTAATCGTATTTTTAGGCCTCACTTGTGTATCACATCGCTTTTGATCATTTGCATTCAATAGCGTATTCGATGGTTGTAGAGCATTTACCATTTCCAATAGCTTTGCAATATCCTTCTGTACTGTTTTGATTTCTAATAAAACCCGCCTCTCAATACAATCAATTTTCCCATGCATTTTTTAAAAATAAGTTATCTATAGTCTGTTTGTCATTCATTAAGTCCACATGCTTCGTTCCCAGACCAGCCCCCACAGTTTTGCTAGGCTTTCCTTTTTTTGGGGCTGTTTTTAATGGACTTTGCCTCCTTGGTGCATGGCTTTGTTTACTTTTTTTTCAGGGGGTAAGTCTGTTTCTAATATATCGAAGCAGCAGTGACTGACTTCAAGAGGAGGAGTCGACACGCAGGGCCCTTGTACATACAATTCATCATTTCCAACAAATGTAGGGGCAACGATATTTGTAGTACTATTAACTTGTACTTGCAAAGTAAAATCAGAACTAAGAGAATTATTTAGTTCATGGACTTCCACACCAGTCTTAACCTCCTTGTGGACTGCATTAAAAGCTGATTTAGCGGCTGCCAGCTGTTCTTCTACTTGAACAATCTCGTTGTTAATAATGCCCCTTGCACTTTTCAAGTAGGTTGTATTTGCGCAGTGTTCTCCACAGTTTTGTTCTTACATATCGCTAACTTTCGCTTCCCTATACTATATTACAAATAACGGTAAGTTAAAGCGGGAGATAACTTTTAGAGTACTTTGCGTTGTTCCACTTACCCAGATAGCGATGTTTTACTTTCCCCTCCGCCACAACCACGAAAATAATAAATGGAAGGGGGGTGGCCCAGCCCAGCCTCACTCAATCTCAAATGGGCTCAAACAGGCCCGCCCTTGGCCCAGGCTTTGCCTGGCACGCGTCCGCGTGCATTCCGCGAAGTGGGTGCCACGAGCGTTAATGTAGCCTCCCCACAGGTGCGGGCAATGAAGAAGACGCTCCTGGGACTTGGAGTCGCTTGCAGGTCACGTAGTTCAGGCAGGGCATTTGTAGAGCGCACTATCACCCGGGCTGGTGTCCTGGCATAGACTCATGGATAATGTTGAGCTACGCTGAGGGCATTTGTAGAGCGCACTATCACCCGGGCTGGTGTCCTGGCATAGACTCATGGATATTGTTAAGCTACGCTGAGGGTATTTGTAGAGCGCACTATCACCCGGGAGGGTGTCCGGGCACAGACACATGGATATTGTTAAGCTACGCTGAGGGTGTTTGTAGAGAGCACTATCACCCGGGCGGGTGTCCTGGCATTGACGCATGGATATTGTTAAGCTACGCTGAGGGTATTTGTAGAGCGCACTATCACCCGGGCGGGTGTCCTGGCATTGACGCATGGATAATGTTAAGCTATGCTGAGGGTATTTGTAGAGCGCACTATCACCCGGGCTGGTGTCCTAGCATAGACTCATGGATATTGTTAAGCTACGCTGAGGGTATTTGTAGAGCGCACTATCACCCGGGAGGGTGTCCGGGCACAGACACATGGATATTGTTAAGCTACGCTGAGGGTGTTTGTAGAGAGCACTATCACCCGGGCGGGTGTCCTGGCATTGACTCATGGATATTGTTAAGCTACGCTGAGGGTATTTGTAGAGCGCACTATCACCCGGGCGGGTGTCCTGGCATTGACGCATGGATAATGTTAAGCTATGCTGAGGGTATTTGTAGAGCGCACTATCACCCGGGCTGGTGTCCTGGCATAGACTCATGGATAATGTTGAGCTACGCTGAGGGCATTTGTAGAGCGCACTATCACCCGGGCTGGTGTCCTGGCATAGACTCATGGATATTGTTAAGCTACGCTGAGGGTATTTGTAGAGCGCACTATCACCCGGGAGGGTGTCCGGGCACAGACACATGGATATTGTTAAGCTACGCTGAGGGTGTTTGTAGAGAGCACTATCACCCGGGCGGGTGTCCTGGCATTGACTCATGGATATTGTTAAGCTACGCTGAGGGTATTTGTAGAGAGCACTATCACCCGGGCGGGTGTCCTGGCATTGACGCATGGATAATGTTAAGCTATGCTGAGGGTATTTGTAGAGCGCACTATCACCCGGGCTGGTGTCCTGGCATAGACTCATGGATATTGTTAAGGTACGCTGAGGGTATTTGTAGAGAGCACTATCACCCGGGCGGGTGTCCTGGCATTGACGCATGGATAATGTTAAGCTATGCTGAGGGTATTTGTAGAGTGCACTATCACCCGGGCTGGTGTCCTGGCATAGACTCATGGATAATGTTAAGCAATGCTGAGGGTATTTGTAGAGCGCACTATCACCCGGGAGGGTGTCCGGGCACAGACACATGGATATTGTTAAGCTACGCTGAGGGTATTTGTAGAGAGCACTATCACCCGGGCGGGTGTCCTGGCATAGACTCATGGATAATGTTAAGCTACGCTGAGGGTATTTGTAGAGAGCACTATCACCCGGGAGGGTGTCCTGTCATAGACGCATGGATAATGTTAAGCTATGCTGAGGGTATTTGTAGAGCGCACTATCACCCGGGAGGGTGTCCGGGCACAGACACATGGATATTGTTAAGCTATGCTGAGGGTATTTGTAGAGAGCACTATCACTTGGGCGGGTGTCCTGGCATAGACTCATGGATAATGTTAAGCTATGCTGAGGGTATTTGTAGAGCGCACTATCACCCGGGCGGGTTCCTGGCATAAAAGCTTGGATAATGTTAAGCTATGCTGAGGGTATTTGTAGAGCGCACTATCACCCGGGAGGGTGTCCGGGCACAGACACATGGATATTGTTAAGCTACGCTGAGGGTATTTGTAGAGAGCACTATCACCCGGGCGGGTGTCCTGGCATAGACGCATGGATAATGTTAAGCTATGCTGAGGGTATTTGTAGAGCGCACTATCACCCGGGCGGGTTCCTGGCATAAAAGCATGTATAATGTTAAGCTATGCTGAGGGTATTTGTAGAGCGCACTATCACCCGGGAGGGTGTCCGGGCACAGACAAATGGATATTGTTAAGCTACGCTGAGGGTATTTGTAGAGAGCACTATCACCCAGGCGGGTGTCCTGGCATAGACTCATGGATAATGTTAAGCTACGCTGAGGGTATTTGTAGAGAGCACTATCACCCGGGCGGGTGTCCTGGCATAGACTCATGGATAATGTTGAGCTACGCTGAGGGTATTTGTAGAGAGCACTATCACCCGGGCGGGTGTCCTGGCATAGACTCATGGATAATGTTAAGCTATGCTGAGGGTATTTGTAGAGCGCACTATCAACCGGGAGGGTGTCCGGGCACAGACACATGGATATTGTTAAGCTACGCTGAGGGTGTTTGTAGAGAGCACTATCACCCGGGCGGGTGTCCTGGCATTGACTCATGGATATTGTTAAGCTACGCTGAGGGTATTTGTAGAGCGCACTATCACCCGGGCGGGTGTCCTGGCATTGACGCATGGATAATGTTAAGCTATGCTGAGGGTATTTGTAGAGCGCACTATCACCCGGGCTGGTGTCCTGGCATAGACTCATGGATAATGTTGAGCTACGCTGAGGGCATTTGTAGAGCGCACTATCACCCGGGCTGGTGTCCTGGCATAGACTCATGGATATTGTTAAGCTACGCTGAGGGTATTTGTAGAGCGCACTATCACCCGGGAGGGTGTCCGGGCACAGACACATGGATATTGTTAAGCTACGCTGAGGGTGTTTGTAGAGAGCACTATCACCCGGGCGGGTGTCCTGGCATTGACTCATGGATATTGTTAAGCTACGCTGAGGGTATTTGTAGAGAGCACTATCACCCGGGCGGGTGTCCTGGCATTGACGCATGGATAATGTTAAGCTATGCTGAGGGTATTTGTAGAGCGCACTATCACCCGGGCTGGTGTCCTGGCATAGACTCATGGATATTGTTAAGGTACGCTGAGGGTATTTGTAGAGAGCACTATCACCCGGGCGGGTGTCCTGGCATTGACGCATGGATAATGTTAAGCTATGCTGAGGGTATTTGTAGAGTGCACTATCACCCGGGCTGGTGTCCTGGCATAGACTCATGGATAATGTTAAGCAATGCTGAGGGTATTTGTAGAGCGCACTATCACCCGGGAGGGTGTCCGGGCACAGACACATGGATATTGTTAAGCTACGCTGAGGGTATTTGTAGAGAGCACTATCACCCGGGCGGGTGTCCTGGCATAGACTCATGGATAATGTTAAGCTACGCTGAGGGTATTTGTAGAGAGCACTATCACCCGGGAGGGTGTCCTGTCATAGACGCATGGATAATGTTAAGCTATGCTGAGGGTATTTGTAGAGCGCACTATCACCCGGGAGGGTGTCCGGGCACAGACACATGGATATTGTTAAGCTATGCTGAGGGTATTTGTAGAGAGCACTATCACTTGGGCGGGTGTCCTGGCATAGACTCATGGATAATGTTAAGCTATGCTGAGGGTATTTGTAGAGCGCACTATCACCCGGGCGGGTTCCTGGCATAAAAGCTTGGATAATGTTAAGCTATGCTGAGGGTATTTGTAGAGCGCACTATCACCCGGGAGGGTGTCCGGGCACAGACACATGGATATTGTTAAGCTACGCTGAGGGTATTTGTAGAGAGCACTATCACCCGGGCGGGTGTCCTGGCATAGACGCATGGATAATGTTAAGCTATGCTGAGGGTATTTGTAGAGCGCACTATCACCCGGGCGGGTTCCTGGCATAAAAGCATGTATAATGTTAAGCTATGCTGAGGGTATTTGTAGAGCGCACTATCACCCGGGAGGGTGTCCGGGCACAGACAAATGGATATTGTTAAGCTACGCTGAGGGTATTTGTAGAGAGCACTATCACCCAGGCGGGTGTCCTGGCATAGACTCATGGATAATGTTAAGCTACGCTGAGGGTATTTGTAGAGAGCACTATCACCCGGGCGGGTGTCCTGGCATAGACTCATGGATAATGTTGAGCTACGCTGAGGGTATTTGTAGAGAGCACTATCACCCGGGCGGGTGTCCTGGCATAGACTCATGGATAATGTTAAGCTATGCTGAGGGTATTTGTAGAGCGCACTATCAACCGGGAGGGTGTCCTGGCATAGACGCATGGATAATGTTAAGCTATGCTAAGGGTATTTGTAAGGCGCACTATCACCCGGGCGGGTTCCTGGCATAAACGCATGGATAATGTTAAACTATGCTAAGGGTATTTGTAGAGCGCACTATCACCCGGGAGGGTGTGCGGGCACAGACACATGGATATTGTTAAGCTACGCTGAGGGAATTTGTAGAGAGCACTATCACCCGGGCGGGTGTCCTGGCATAGACGCATGGATAATGTTAAGCTATGCTAAGGGTATTTGTAGAGCGCACTATCACCCGGGAGGGTGTCCGGGCACAGACACATGGATATTGTTAAGCTATGCCAAGGGTATTTTTGGAGCGCACTATCACCCGGGAGGGTGTCCTGGCATAGACGCATGGATAATGTTAAGCTATGCTGAGGGTATTTGTAGCGGTAATTGCAAACACAACAGTGATGGACAGAATGTGGATCAATGTCACACATTCACCCCAGTCCAAAGATCTGGGCCCAAATCCACCGTTTTTCCACTCCACACCACCCTGGGTTAGACAATGGCGATATGCAAATCAGCGCTGACCCTGTGCCCCATGGGAACAGTCCAGTCCGAACTACAAAAGCCATGTCCTTCCCAGAACGGAATCAAGCATCCGAGGACCGGCCCGGTTTCGAGGTAACACCTCTCGTCAGCCCGGCTAGCTTGACTCCAGTGGTGTGGAGTGCCTGGGACTCACGTCTGAGCATCCCCAGTACACTTAGAGCGGTAATTGCAAACACAACAGTGATGGACAGAATGTGGATCAATGTCACACATTCACCCCAGTCCAAAGATCTGGGCCCAAATCCATCGTTTTTCCACTTGTAGTTCGGACTGGACTGTTCCCATGGGGCACAGGGTCAGCGCTGATTTGCATATCGCCATTGTCTAACCCAGGGTGGTGTGGAGTGGAAAAACGATGGATTTGGGCCCAGATCTTTGGACTGGGGTGAATGTGTGACATTGATCCACATTCTGTCCATCACTGTTGTGTTTGCAATTACCGCTCTAAGTGTACTGGGGATGCTCAGACGTGAGTCAGAGGCACTCCACACCACTGGAGTCAAGCTAGCCGGGCTGACGAGAGGTGTTACCTCGAAACCGGGCCGGTCCTCGGATGCTTGATTCCGTTCTGGGAAGGACATGGCTTTTGTAGTTCGGACTGGACTGTTCCCATGGGGCACAGGGTCAGCGCTGATTTGCAGATCGCCATTGTCTAACCCAGGGTGGTGTGGAGTGGAAAAACGATGGATTTGGGCCCAGATCTTTGGACTGGGGTGAATGTGTGACATTGATCCACATTCTGTCCATCACTGTTGTATTTGCAATTACCGCTCTAAGTGTACTGGGGATGCTCAGACGTGAGTCCCAGGCACTCCACACCACTGGAGTCAAGCTAGCCGGGCTGACGAGAGGTGTTACCTCGAAACCGGGCCGGTCCTCGGATGCTTAATTCCGTTCTGGGAAGGACATGGCTTGTGTAGTTCGGACTGGACTGTTCCCATGAGGCACAGGGTCAGCGCTGATTTGCATATCGCCATTGTCTAACCCAGGGTGGTGTGGAGTGGAAAAACGATGGATTTGGGCCCAGATCTTTAGACTGGGGTGAATGTGTGACATTGATCCACATTCTGTCCATCACTGTTGTGTTTGCAATTACCGCTCTAAGTGTACTGGGGATGCTCAGACGTGAGTCCCAGGCACTCCACACCACTGGAGTCAAGCTAGCCGGGCTGACGAGAGGTGTTACCTCGAATCCGGTCCGGTCCTCGGATGCTTGATTCCGTTCTGGGAAGGACATGGCTTTTGTAGTTCGGACTGGACTGTTCCCATGGGGCACAGGGTCAGCGCTGATTTGCATATCGCCATTGTCTAACCCAGGGTGGTGTGGAGTGGAAAAACGATGGATTTGGGCCCAGATCTTTGGACTGGGGTGAATGTGTGACATTGATCCACATTCTGTCCATCACTGTTGTGTTTGCAATTACCGCTCTAAGTGTACTGGGGATGCTCAGACGTGAGTCCCAGGCACTCCACACCACTGGAGTCAAGCTAGCCGGGCTGACGAGAGGTGTTACCTCGAAACCGGTCCGGTCCTCGGATGCTTGATTCCGTTCTGGGAAGGACATGGCTTTTGTAGTTCGGACTGGACTGTTCCCATGGGGCACAGGGTCAGCGCTGATTTGCATTTCGCCATTGTCTAACCCAGGGTGGTGTGGAGTGGAAAAACGATGGATTTGGGCCCAGATCTTTGGACTGGGGTGAATGTGTGACATTGATCCACATTCTGTCCATCACAGTTGTGTTTGCAATTACCGCTCTAAGTGTACTGGGGATGCTCAGACGTGAGTCCCAGGCACTCCACACCACTGGAGTCAAGCTAGCTGGGCTGACGAGAGGTGTTACCTCGAAACCGGGCCGGTCCTCGGATGCTTGATTCCGTTCTGGGAAGGACATGGCTTTTGTAGTTCGGACTGGACTGTTCCCATGGGGCACAGGGTCAGCGCTGATTTGCATATCGCCATTGTCTAACCCAGGGTGGTGTGGAGTGGACAAACGATGGATTTGGGCCCAGATCTCTGGACTGGGGTGAATGTGTGACATTGATCCACATTCTGTCCATCACTGTTGTGTTTGCAATTACCGCTCAGTGGGTATTTGTAGAGCGCACTATCACCCGGGCGGGTTCCTGGCATAAACGCATGGATAATGTTAAACTATGCTGAGGGTATTTGTAGAGCGCACTTTCACCCGGGAGGGTGTCCGGGCACAGACACATGGTTATTGTAAAGCTACGCTGAGGGTATTTGTAGAGAGCACTATCACCCGGGCGGGTGTCCTGGCATAGACTCATGGATTATGTTAAGCTATGCTGAGGGTATTTGTAGAGCGCACTATCAACCGGGAGGGTGTCCTGGCATAGACGCATGGATAATGTTAAGCTATGCTAAGGGTATTTGTAGAGCGCACTATCACCCGGGCGGGTTCCTGGCATAAACACATGGATAATGTTAAACTATGCTAAGGGTATTTGTAGAGCGCACTATCACCCGGGAGGGTGTCCGGGCACAGACACATGGATATTGTTAAGCTACGCTGAGGGTATTTGTAGAGAGCACTATCACCCGGACGGGTGTCCTGGCATAGACGCATGGATAATGTTAAGCTATGCTAAGGGTATTTGTAGAGCGCACTATCACCCGGGAGGGTGTCCGGGCACAGACACATGGATATTGTTAAGCTATGCAAAAGGTATTTTTGGAAGCACTATCACCCGGGAGGGCGTCCTGTCATAGACGCATGGATAAGGTTAAGCTATGCTAAGGGTATTTGTACAACGCACTATCACCCGGGAGGGTGTCCTGGCATAGACGCATGGATAAGGTTAAGATATGCTAAGGGTATTTGTAGAGCGCACTATCACCCAGGAGGGTGTCCTGGCATAGACGCATGGATAAGGTTAAGCTATGCTAAGGGTATTTGTAGAGCGCACTATCACCCAGAAGGGTGTCCTGGCATAGAGGCACCTGGCATAGACGCATGGATAATGTTAAGCTATGCTAACGGTATTTTCTAGAGCGCACTGTCACCCGGGAGGGGGGCCTGGCATAGATGCATGGATAATGTTAAGCTATGCTGAGGGTATTTGTAGAGCGCACTATCACCCGGGAGGGTGTCCTGGCATTGACGCATGGATAATGTTAAACTATGCTAAGGGTATTTGTAGGGCGCACTATCACCCGGGAGGGTGTCCTGGCATTGACGCATGGATAATGTTAAACTATGCTAAGGGTATTTTTGGAGCGCACTATCACCCGGGAGGGTGTCCTGGCATAGACGCATGGATAATGTTAAGCTATGCTGAGGGTATTTGTAGAGCGCACTATCACCCGGGCGGGTTCCTGGCATAAACGCATGGATAATGTTAAACTATGCTGAGGGTATTTGTAGAGCGCACTATCACCCGGGAGGGTGTCCGGGCACAGACACATGGATATTGTTAAGCTACGCTGAGGGTATTTGTAGAGAGCACTATCACCCAGGCGGGTGTCCTGGCATAGACTCATGGATAATGTTAAGCTACGCTGAGGGTATTTGTAGAGAGCACTATCACCCAGGCGGGTGTCCTGGCATAGACTCATGGATAATGTTAAGCTATGCTGAGGGTATTTGTAGAGCGCACTATCACCCGGGAGGGTGTCCTGGCATAGACGCATGGATAATGTTAAGCTATGCTAAGGGTATTTGTAGAGCGCACTATCACCCGGGCGGGTTCCTGGCATAAACGCATGGATAATGTTAAACTATGCTAAGGGTATTTGTAGAGCGCACTATCACCCGGGAGGGTGTCCGGGCACAGACACATGGATATTGTTAAGCTACGCTGAGGGTATTTGTAGAGAGCACTATCACCCGGGCGGGTGTCCTGGCATAGACGCATGGATAATAATAAGCTATGCTAAGGGTATTTGTAGAGCGCACTATCACCCGGGAGGGTGTCCGGGCACAGACACATGGATATTGTTAAGCTATGCAAAAGGTATTTTTGGAAGCACTATCACCCGGGAGGGTGTCCTGTCATAGACGTATGGATAAGGTTAAGCTATGCTAAGGGTATTTGTAGAGCGCACTATCACCCGGGAGGGTGTCCTGGCATAGACGCATGGATAAGGTTAAGCTATGTTAAGGGTATTTGTAGAGCGCACTATCACCCGGGCGGGTTCCTGGCATAAACGCATGGATAATGTTAAACTATGCTAAGGGTATTTTTAGAGCGCACTATCACCCGGGAGGGTGTCCTGGCATTGACGCATGGATAATGTTAAGCTATGCTAAGGGTATTTGTAGAGCGCACTATCACCCGGGCGGGTTCCTGGCATAAACGCATGGATAATGTTAAACTATGCTAAGGGTATTTGTAGAGCGCACTATCAACCGGGAGGGTGTCCGGGCACAGACACATGGATATTGTTAAGCTACGCTGAGGGTATTTGTAGAGCGCACTGTCACCCGGGCGGGTGTCCTGGCATTGACGCATGGATAATGTTAAGCTACGATGAGGGTATTTGTAGAGCGCACTATCACCCGGGAGGGTGTCCGGGCACAGACACATGGATATTGTTAAGGTACGCTGAGGGTATTTGTAGAGCGCACTATCACCCGGGCGGGTGTCCTGGCATTGACTCATGGATAATGTTAAGCTACGCTGAGGGTATTTGTAGAGCGCACTATCACCCGGGCGGGTGTCCTGGCATAGACTCATGGTTAATGTTAAGCTATACTGAGGGTATTTGTAGAGCGCACTATCACCCGGGAGGGTGTCCTGGCATAGACAAATGGATAATGTTAAGCTATGCTGAGGGTATTTGTAGAGCGCACTATCACCCGGGCGGGTTCCTGGCATAAACGCATGGATAATGTTAAACTATGCTAAGGGTATTTGTAGAGCGCACTATCACCCGGGAGGGTGTCCGGGCACAGACACATGGATATTGTTAAGCTACGCTGAGGGTATTTGTAGAGCGCACTGTCACCCGGGCGGGTGTCCTGGCATTGACGCATGGATAATGTTAAACTATGCTAAGGGTATTTTTGGAGCGCACTATCACCCGGGAGGGTGTCCTGGCATAGACGCATGGATAATGTTAAGCTATGCTGAGGGTATTTGTAGAGCGCACTATCACCCGGGCGGGTTCCTGGCATAAACGCATGGATAATGTTAAACTATGCTGAGGGTATTTGTAGAGCACACTATCACCCGGGAGGGTGTCCGGGCACAGACACATGGATATTGTTAAGCTACGCTGAGGGTATTTGTAGAGAGCACTATCACCCGGGCGGGTGTCCTGGCATAGACGCATGGATAATGTTAAGCTATGCTAAGGGTATTTGTAGAGCGCACTATCACCCGGGAGGGTGTCCTGGCATAGACGCATGGATAATGTTAAGCTATGCTGAGGGTATTTGTAGAGCGCACTATCACCCGGGCGGGTTCCTGGCATAAACGCATGGATAATGTTAAACTATGCTAAGGGTATTTGAAGAGCGCACTATCACCCGGGAGGTTGTCCGGGCACAGACACATGGATATTGTTAAGCTACGCTGAGGGTATTTGTAGAGCGCACTGTCACCCGGGCGGGTGTCCTGGCATTGACGCATGGATAATGTTAAACTATGCTGAGGGTATTTGTAGAGCGCACTTTCACCCGGGAGGGTGTCCGGGCACAGACACATGGTTATTGTAAAGCTACGCTGAGGGTATTTGTAGAGAGCACTATCACCCGGGCGGGTGTCCTGGCATAGACTCATGGATTATGTTAAGCTATGCTGAGGGTATTTGTAGAGCGCACTATCAACCGGGAGGGTGTCCTGGCATAGACGCATGGATAATGTTAAGCTATGCTAAGGGTATTTGTAGAGCGCACTATCACCCGGGCGGGTTCCTGGCATAAACACATGGATAATGTTAAACTATGCTAAGGGTATTTGTAGAGCGCACTATCACCCGGGAGGGTGTCCGGGCACAGACACATGGATATTGTTAAGCTACGCTGAGGGTATTTGTAGAGAGCACTTTCACCCGGACGGGTGTCCTGGCATAGACGCATGGATAATGTTAAGCTATGCTAAGGGTATTTGTAGAGCGCACTATCACCCGGGAGGGTGTCCGGGCACAGACACATGGATATTGTTAAGCTATGCAAAAGGTATTTTTGGAAGCACTATCACCCGGGAGGGCGTCCTGTCATAGACGCATGGATAAGGTTAAGCTATGCTAAGGGTATTTGTACAACGCACTATCACCCGGGAGGGTGTCCTGGCATAGACGCATGGATAAGGTTAAGATATGCTAAGGGTATTTGTAGAGCGCACTATCACCCAGGAGGGTGTCCTGGCATAGACGCATGGATAAGGTTAAGCTATGCTAAGGGTATTTGTAGAGCGCACTATCACCCAGAAGGGTGTCCTGGCATAGAGGCACCTGGCATAGACGCATGGATAATGTTAAGCTATGCTAACGGTATTTTCTAGAGCGCACTGTCACCCGGGAGGGGGGCCTGGCATAGATGCATGGATAATGTTAAGCTATGCTGAGGGTATTTGTAGAGCGCACTATCACCCGGGAGGGTGTCCTGGCATTGACGCATGGATAATGTTAAACTATGCTAAGGGTATTTGTAGGGCGCACTATCACCCGGGAGGGTGTCCTGGCATTGACGCATGGATAATGTTAAACTATGCTAAGGGTATTTTTGGAGCGCACTATCACCCGGGAGGGTGTCCTGGCATAGACGCATGGATAATGTTAAGCTATGCTGAGGGTATTTGTAGAGCGCACTATCACCCGGGCGGGTTCCTGGCATAAACGCATGGATAATGTTAAACTATGCTGAGGGTATTTGTAGAGCGCACTATCACCCGGGAGGGTGTCCGGGCACAGACACATGGATATTGTTAAGCTACGCTGAGGGTATTTGTAGAGAGCACTATCACCCAGGCGGGTGTCCTGGCATAGACTCATGGATAATGTTAAGCTACGCTGAGGGTATTTGTAGAGAGCACTATCACCCAGGCGGGTGTCCTGGCATAGACTCATGGATAATGTTAAGCTATGCTGAGGGTATTTGTAGAGCGCACTATCACCCGGGAGGGTGTCCTGGCATAGACGCATGGATAATGTTAAGCTATGCTAAGGGTATTTGTAGAGCGCACTATCACCCGGGCGGGTTCCTGGCATAAACGCATGGATAATGTTAAACTATGCTAAGGGTATTTGTAGAGCGCACTATCACCCGGGAGGGTGTCCGGGCACAGACACATGGATATTGTTAAGCTACGCTGAGGGTATTTGTAGAGAGCACTATCACCCGGGCGGGTGTCCTGGCATAGACGCATGGATAATAATAAGCTATGCTAAGGGTATTTGTAGAGCGCACTATCACCCGGGAGGGTGTCCGGGCACAGACACATGGATATTGTTAAGCTATGCAAAAGGTATTTTTGGAAGCACTATCACCCGGGAGGGTGTCCTGTCATAGACGTATGGATAAGGTTAAGCTATGCTAAGGGTATTTGTAGAGCGCACTATCACCCGGGAGGGTGTCCTGGCATAGACGCATGGATAAGGTTAAGCTATGTTAAGGGTATTTGTAGAGCGCACTATCACCCGGGCGGGTTCCTGGCATAAACGCATGGATAATGTTAAACTATGCTAAGGGTATTTTTAGAGCGCACTATCACCCGGGAGGGTGTCCTGGCATTGACGCATGGATAATGTTAAGCTATGCTAAGGGTATTTGTAGAGCGCACTATCACCCGGGCGGGTTCCTGGCATAAACGCATGGATAATGTTAAACTATGCTAAGGGTATTTGTAGAGCGCACTATCAACCGGGAGGGTGTCCGGGCACAGACACATGGATATTGTTAAGCTACGCTGAGGGTATTTGTAGAGCGCACTGTCACCCGGGCGGGTGTCCTGGCATTGACGCATGGATAATGTTAAGCTACGATGAGGGTATTTGTAGAGCGCACTATCACCCGGGAGGGTGTCCGGGCACAGACACATGGATATTGTTAAGGTACGCTGAGGGTATTTGTAGAGCGCACTATCACCCGGGCGGGTGTCCTGGCATTGACTCATGGATAATGTTAAGCTACGCTGAGGGTATTTGTAGAGCGCACTATCACCCGGGCGGGTGTCCTGGCATAGACTCATGGTTAATGTTAAGCTATACTGAGGGTATTTGTAGAGCGCACTATCACCCGGGAGGGTGTCCTGGCATAGACAAATGGATAATGTTAAGCTATGCTGAGGGTATTTGTAGAGCGCACTATCACCCGGGCGGGTTCCTGGCATAAACGCATGGATAATGTTAAACTATGCTAAGGGTATTTGTAGAGCGCACTATCACCCGGGAGGGTGTCCGGGCACAGACACATGGATATTGTTAAGCTACGCTGAGGGTATTTGTAGAGCGCACTGTCACCCGGGCGGGTGTCCTGGCATTGACGCATGGATAATGTTAAACTATGCTAAGGGTATTTTTGGAGCGCACTATCACCCGGGAGGGTGTCCTGGCATAGACGCATGGATAATGTTAAGCTATGCTGAGGGTATTTGTAGAGCGCACTATCACCCGGGCGGGTTCCTGGCATAAACGCATGGATAATGTTAAACTATGCTGAGGGTATTTGTAGAGCACACTATCACCCGGGAGGGTGTCCGGGCACAGACACATGGATATTGTTAAGCTACGCTGAGGGTATTTGTAGAGAGCACTATCACCCGGGCGGGTGTCCTGGCATAGACGCATGGATAATGTTAAGCTATGCTAAGGGTATTTGTAGAGCGCACTATCACCCGGGAGGGTGTCCTGGCATAGACGCATGGATAATGTTAAGCTATGCTGAGGGTATTTGTAGAGCGCACTATCACCCGGGCGGGTTCCTGGCATAAACGCATGGATAATGTTAAACTATGCTAAGGGTATTTGAAGAGCGCACTATCACCCGGGAGGTTGTCCGGGCACAGACACATGGATATTGTTAAGCTACGCTGAGGGTATTTGTAGAGCGCACTGTCACCCGGGCGGGTGTCCTGGCATTGACGCATGGATAATGTTAAACTATGCTAAGGGTATTTTTGGAGCGCACTATCACCCGGGAGGGTGTCCTGGCATAGACGCATGGATAATGTTAAGCTACGCTGAGGGTATTTGTAGAGCGCACTATCACCCGGGCGGGTTCCTGGCATAAACGCATGGATAATGTTAAGCTATGCTGAGGGTATTTGTAGAGCGCACTATCACCCGGGAGGGTGTCCGGACACAGACACATGGATATTGTTGAGCTACGCTGAGGGTATTTGTAGAGAGCACGATCACCCGGGCGGGTGTCCTGGCATAGACTCATGGATAATGTTAAGCTACGCTGAGGGTATTTGTAGAGAGCACTATCACCCGGGCGGGTGTCCTGGCATAGACTCATGGATAATGTTAAGCTATGCTGAGGGTATTTGTAGAGCGCACTATCACCCGGGCTGGTGTCCTGGCATAGACTCATGGATAATGTTGAGCTACGCTGAGGGCATTTGTAGAGCGCACTATCACCCGGGCTGGTGTCCTGGCATAGACTCATGGATATTGTTAAGCTACGCTGAGGGTATTTGTAGAGCGCACTATCACCCGGGAGGGTGTCCGGGCACAGACACATGGATATTGTTAAGCTACGCTGAGGGTGTTTGTAGAGAGCACTATCACCCGGGCGGGTGTCCTGGCATAGACTCATGGATAATGTTAAGCTATGCTGAGGGTATTTGTAGAGCGCACTATCACCCGGGCTGGTGTCCTGGCATAGACTCATGGATAATGTTGAGCTACGCTGAGGGCATTTGTAGAGCGCACTATCACCCGGGCTGGTGTCCTGGCATAGACTCATGGATATTGTTAAGCTACGCTGAGGGTATTTGTAGAGCGCACTATCACCCGGGAGGGTGTCCGGGCACAGACACATGGATATTGTTAAGCTACGCTGAGGGTGTTTGTAGAGAGCACTATCACCCGGGCGGGTGTCCTGGCATTGACTCATGGATATTGTTAAGCTACGCTGAGGGTATTTGTAGAGCGCACTATCACCCGGGCGGGTGTCCTGGCATTGACGCATGGATAATGTTAAGCTATGCTGAGGGTATTTGTAGAGCGCACTATCACCCGGGCTGGTGTCCTGGCATAGACTCATGGATAATGTTGAGCTACGCTGAGGGCATTTGTAGAGCGCACTATCACCCGGGCTGGTGTCCTGGCATAGACTCATGGATATTGTTAAGCTACGCTGAGGGTATTTGTAGAGCGCACTATCACCCGGGAGGGTGTCCGGGCACAGACACATGGATATTGTTAAGCTACGCTGAGGGTGTTTGTAGAGAGCACTATCACCCGGGCGGGTGTCCTGGCATTGACTCATGGATATTGTTAAGCTACGCTGAGGGTATTTGTAGAGAGCACTATCACCCGGGCGGGTGTCCTGGCATTGACGCATGGATAATGTTAAGCTATGCTGAGGGTATTTGTAGAGCGCACTATCACCCGGGCTGGTGTCCTGGCATAGACTCATGGATATTGTTAAGCTACGCTGAGGGTATTTGTAGAGAGCACTATCCCCCGGGCGGGTGTCCTGGCATTGACGCATGGATAATGTTAAGCTATGCTGAGGGTATTTGTAGAGTGCACTATCACCCGGGCTGGTGTCCTGGCATAGACTCATGGATAATGTTAAGCAATGCTGAGGGTATTTGTAGAGCGCACTATCACCCGGGAGGGTGTCCGGGCACAGACACATGGATATTGTTAAGCTACGCTGAGGGTATTTGTAGAGAGCACTATCACCCGGGCGGGTGTCCTGGCATAGACTCATGGATAATGTTAAGCTACGCTGAGGGTATTTGTAGAGAGCACTATCACCCGGGAGGGTGTCCTGTCATAGACGCATGGATAATGTTAAGCTATGCTGAGGGTATTTGTAGAGCGCACTATCACCCAGGAGGGTGTCCGGGCACAGACACATGGATATTGTTAAGCTATGCTGAGGGTATTTGTAGAGAGCACTATCACTTGGGCGGGTGTCCTGGCATAGACTCACGGATAATGTTAAGCTATGCTGAGGGTATTTGTAGAGCGCACTATCACCCGGGCGGGTTCCTGGCATAAAAGCTTGGATAATGTTAAGCTATGCTGAGGGTATTTGTAGAGCGCACTATCACCCGGGAGGGTGTCCGGGCACAGACACATGGATATTGTTAAGCTACGCTGAGGGTATTTGTAGAGAGCACTATCACCCGGGCGGGTGTCCTGGCATAGACGCATGGATAATGTTAAGCTATGCTGAGGGTATTTGTAGAGCGCACTATCACCCGGGCGGGTTCCTGGCATAAAAGCATGGATAATGTTAAGCTATGCTGAGGGTATTTGTAGAGCGCACTATCACCCGGGAGGGTGTCCGGGCACAGACACATGGATATTGTTAAGCTACGCTGAGGGTATTTGTAGAGAGCACTATCACCCAGGCGGGTGTCCTGGCATAGACTCATGGATAATGTTAAGCTACGCTGAGGGTATTTGTAGAGAGCACTATCACCCGGGCGGGTGTCCTGGCATAGACTCATGGATAATGTTGAGCTACGCTGAGGGTATTTGTAGAGAGCACTATCACCCAGGCGGGTGTCCTGGCATAGACTCATGGATAATGTTAAGCTATGCTGAGGGTATTTGTAGAGCGCACTATCAACCGGGAGGGTGTCCTGGCATAGACGCATGGATAATGTTAAGCTATGCTAAGGGTATTTGTAGAGCGCACTATCACCCGGGCGGGTTCCTGGCATAAACGCATGGATAATGTTAAACTATGCTAAGGGTATTTGTAGAGCGCACTATCACCCGGGAGGGTGTGCGGGCACAGACACATGGATATTGTTAAGCTACGCTGAGGGTATTTGTAGAGAGCACTATCACCCAGGCGGGTGTCCTGGCATAGACTCATGGATAATGTTAAGCTACGCTGAGGGTATTTGTAGAGAGCACTATCACCCGGGCGGGTGTCCTGGCATAGACTCATGGATAATGTTGAGCTACGCTGAGGGTATTTGTAGAGAGCACTATCACCCGGGCGGGTGTCCTGGCATAGACTCATGGATAATGTTAAGCTATGCTGAGGGTATTTGTAGAGCGCACTATCAACCGGGAGGGTGTCCTGGCATAGACGCATGGATAATGTTAAGCTATGCTAAGGGTATTTGTAGAGCGCACTATCACCCGGGCGGGTTCCTGGCATAAACGCATGGATAATGTTAAACTATGCTAAGGGTATTTGTAGAGCGCACTATCACCCGGGAGGGTGTGCGGGCACAGACACATGGATATTGTTAAGCTACGCTGAGGGAATTTGTAGAGAGCACTATCACCCGGGCGGGTGTCCTGGCATAGACGCATGGATAATGTTAAGCTATGCTAAGGGTATTTGTAGAGCGCACTATCACCCGGGAGGGTGTCCGGGCACAGACACATGGATATTGTTAAGCTATGCCAAGGGTATTTTTGGAGCGCACTATCACCCGGGAGGGTGTCCTGGCATAGACGCATGGATAATGTTAAGCTATGCTGAGGGTATTTGTAGCGGTAATTGCAAACACAACAGTGATGGACAGAATGTGGATCAATGTCACACATTCACCCCAGTCCAAAGATCTGGGCCCAAATCCATCGTTTTTCCACTCCACACCACCCTGGGTTAGACAATGGCGATATGCAAATCAGCGCTGACCCTGTGCCCCATGGGAACAGTCCAGTCCGAACTACAAAAGCCATGTCCTTCCCAGAACGGAATCAAGCATCCGAGGACCGGCCCGGTTTCGAGGTAACACCTCTCGTCAGCCCGGCTAGCTTGACTCCAGTGGTGTGGAGTGCCTGGGACTCATGTCTGAGCATCCCCAGTACACTTAGAGCGGTAATTGCAAACACAACAGTGATGGACAGAATGTGGATCAATGTCACACATTCACCCCAGTCCAAAGATCTGGGCCCAAATCCATCGTTTTTCCACTTGTAGTTCGGACTGGACTGTTTCCATGGGGCACAGGGTCAGCGCTGATTTGCATATCGCCATTGTCTAACCCAGGGTGGTGTGGAGTGGAAAAACGATGGATTTGGGCCCAGATCTTTGGACTGGGGTGAATGTGTGACATTGATCCACATTCTGTCCATCACTGTTGTGTTTGCAATTACCGCTCTAAGTGTACTGGGGATGCTCAGACGTGAGTCAGAGGCACTCCACACCACTGGAGTCAAGCTAGCCGGGCTGACGAGAGGTGTTACCTCGAAACCGGGCCGGTCCTCGGATGCTTGATTCCGTTCTGGGAAGGACATGGCTTTTGTAGTTCGGACTGGACTGTTCCCATGGGGCACAGGGTCAGCGCTGATTTGCAGATCGCCATTGTCTAACCCAGGGTGGTGTGGAGTGGAAAAACGATGGATTTGGGCCCAGATCTTTGGACTGGGGTGAATGTGTGACATTGATCCACATTCTGTCCATCACTGTTGTATTTGCAATTACCGCTCTAAGTGTACTGGGGATGCTCAGACGTGAGTCCCAGGCACTCCACACCACTGGAGTCAAGCTAGCCGGGCTGACGAGAGGTGTTACCTCGAAACCGGGCCGGTCCTCGGATGCTTAATTCCGTTCTGGGAAGGACATGGCTTGTGTAGTTCGGACTGGACTGTTCCCATGAGGCACAGGGTCAGCGCTGATTTGCATATCGCCATTGTCTAACCCAGGGTGGTGTGGAGTGGAAAAACGATGGATTTGGGCCCAGATCTTTAGACTGGGGTGAATGTGTGACATTGATCCACATTCTGTCCATCACTGTTGTGTTTGCAATTACCGCTCTAAGTGTACTGGGGATGCTCAGACGTGAGTCCCAGGCACTCCACACCACTGGAGTCAAGCTAGCCGGGCTGACGAGAGGTGTTACCTCGAAACCGGGCCGGTCCTCGGATGCTTGATTCCGTTCTGGGAAGGACATGGCTTTTGTAGTTCGGACTGGACAGTTCCCATGGGGCACAGGGTCAGCGCTGATTTGCATATCGCCATTGTCTAACCCAGGGTGGTGTGGAGTGGAAAAACGATGGATTTGGGCCCAGATCTTTGGACTGGGGTGAATGTGTGACATTGATCCACATTCTGTCCATCACTGTTGTGTTTGCAATTACCGCTCTAAGTGTACTGGGGATGCTCAGACGTGAGTCCCAGGCACTCCACACCACTGGAGTCAAGCTAGCCGGGCTGACGAGAGGTGTTACCTCGAAACCGGGCCGGTCCTCGGATGCTTGATTCCGTTCTGGGAAGGACATGGCTTTTGTAGTTCGGACTGGACTGATCCCATGGGGCACAGGGTCAGCGCTGATTTGCATTTCGCCATTGTCTAACCCAGGGTGGTGTGGAGTGGAAAAACGATGGATTTGGGCCCAGATCTTTGGACTGGGGTGAATGTGTGACATTGATCCACATTCTGTCCATCACAGTTGTGTTTGCAATTACCGCTCTAAGTGTACTGGGGATGCTCAGACGTGAGTCCCAGGCACTCCACACCACTGGAGTCAAGCTAGCTGGGCTGACGAGAGGTGTTACCTCGAAACCGGGCCGGTCCTCGGATGCTTGATTCCGTTCTGGGAAGGACATGGCTTTTGTAGTTCGGACTGGACTGTTCCCATGGGGCACAGGGTCAGCGCTGATTTGCATATCGCCATTGTCTAACCCAGGGTGGTGTGGAGTGGACAAACGATGGATTTGGGCCCAGATCTCTTGACTGGGGTGAATGTGTGACATTGATCCACATTCTGTCCATCACTGTTGTGTTTGCAATTACCGCTCAGTGGGTATTTGTAGAGCGCACTATCACCCGGGCGGGTTCCTGGCATAAACGCATGGATAATGTTAAACTATGCTGAGGGTATTTGTAGAGCGCACTTTCACCCGGGAGGGTGTCCGGGCACAGACACATGGTTATTGTAAAGCTACGCTGAGGGTATTTGTAGAGAGCACTATCACCCGGGCGGGTGTCCTGGCATAGACTCATGGATTATGTTAAGCTATGCTGAGGGTATTTGTAGAGCGCACTATCAACCGGGAGGGTGTCCTGGCATAGACGCATGGATAATGTTAAGCTATGCTAAGGGTATTTGTAGAGCGCACTATCACCCGGGCGGGTTCCTGGCATAAACGCATGGATAATGTTAAACTATGCTAAGGGTATTTGTAGAGCGCACTATCACCCGGGAGGGTGTCCGGGCACAGACACATGGATATTGTTAAGCTACGCTGAGGGTATTTGTAGAGAGCACTATCACCCGGGCGGGTGTCCTGGCATAGACGCATGGATAATGTTAAGCTATGCTAAGGGTATTTGTAGAGCGCACTATCACCCGGGAGGGTGTCCGGGCACAGACACATGGATATTGTTAAGCTATGCAAAAGGTATTTTTGGAAGCACTATCACCCGGGAGGGCGTCCTGTCATAGACGCATGGATAAGGTTAAGCTATGCTAAGGGTATTTGTACAACGCACTATCACCCGGGAGGGTGTCCTGGCATAGACGCATGGATAAGGTTAAGATATGCTAAGGGTATTTGTAGAGCGCACTATCACCCGGGAGGGTGTCCTGGCATAGACGCATGGATAAGGTTAAGCTATGCTAAGGGTATTTGTAGAGCGCACTATCACCCAGAAGGGTGTCCTGGCATAGAGGCACCTGGCATAGACGCATGGATAATGTTAAGCTATGCTAACAGTATTTTCTAGAGCGCACTGTCACCCGGGAGGGGGGCCTGGCATAGATGCATGGATAATGTTAAGCTATGCTGAGGGTATTTGTAGAGCGCACTATCACCCGGGAGGGTGTCCTGGCATTGACGCATGGATAATGTTAAACTATGCTAAGGGTATTTGTAGGGCGCACTATCACCCGGGAGGGTGTCCTGGCATTGACGCATGGATAATGTTAAACTATGCTAAGGGTATTTTTGGAGCGCACTATCACCCGGGAGGGTGTCCTGGCATAGACGCATGGATAATGTTAAGCTATGCTGAGGGTATTTGTAGAGCGCACTATCACCCGGGCGGGTTCCTGGCATAAACGCATGGATAATGTTAAACTATGCTGAGGGTATTTGTAGAGCGCACTATCACCCGGGAGGGTGTCCGGGCACAGACACATGGATATTGTTAAGCTACGCTGAGGGTATTTGTAGAGAGCACTATCACCCAGGCGGGTGTCCTGGCATAGACTCATGGATAATGTTAAGCTACGCTGAGGGTATTTGTAGAGAGCACTATCACCCAGGCGGGTGTCCTGGCATAGACTCATGGATAATGTTAAGCTATGCTGAGGGTATTTGTAGAGCGCACTATCACCCGGGAGGGTGTCCTGGCATAGACGCATGGATAATGTTAAGCTATGCTAAGGGTATTTGTAGAGCGCACTATCACCCGGGCGGGTTCCTGGCATAAACGCATGGATAATGTTAAACTATGCTAAGGGTATTTGTAGAGCGCACTATCACCCGGGAGAATGTCCGGGCACAGACACATGGATATTGTTAAGCTACGCTGAGGGTATTTGTAGAGAGCACTATCACCCGGGCGGGTGTCCTGGCATAGACGCATGGATAATAATAAGCTATGCTAAGGGTATTTGTAGAGCGCACTATCACCCGGGAGGGTGTCCGGGCACAGACACATGGATATTGTTAAGCTATGCAAAAGGTATTTTTGGAAGCACTATCACCCGGGAGGGTGTCCTGTCATAGACGCATGGATAAGGTTAAGCTATGCTAAGGGTATTTGTAGAGCGAACTATCTCCCGGGAGGGTGTCCTGGCATAGACGCATGGATGAGGTTAAGCTATGTTAAGGGTATTTGTAGAGCGCACTATCACCCGGGCGGGTTCCTGGCATAAACGCATGGATAATTTTAAACTATGCTAAGGGTATTTTTAGAGCGCACTATCACCCGGGAGGGTGTCCTGTCATAGACGCATGGATAAGGTTAAGCTATGCTAAGGGTATTTGTAGAGCGCACTATCACCGGGGAGGGTGTCCTGGCATAGACGCATGGATAAGGTTAAGCTATGTTAAGGGTATTTGTAGAGCGCACTATCACCCGTGAGGGTGTCCTGGCATAGACGCATGGATAAGGTTAAGCTATGTTAAGGGTATTTGTAGAGCGCACTATCACCCGGGCGGGTTCCTGGCATAAACGCATGGATAATGTTAAACTATGCTAAGGGTATTTTTAGAGCGCACTATCACCCGGGAGGGTGTCCTGGCATTGACGCATGGATAATGTTAAGCTATGCTAAGGGTATTTGTAGAGCGCACTATCACCCGGGCGGGTTCCTGGCATAAACGCATGGATAATGTTAAACTATGCTAAGGGTATTTGTAGAGCGCACTATCAACCGGGAGGGTGTCCGGGCACAGACACATGGATATTGTTAAGCTACGCTGAGGGTATTTGTAGAGCGCACTGTCACCCGGGCGGGTGTCCTGGCATTGACGCATGGATAATGTTAAGCTATGCTGAGGGTATTTGTAGAGCGCACTATCACCCGGGAGGGTGTCCGGGCACAGACACATGGATATTGTTGAGCTACGCTGAGGGTATTTGTAGAGAGCACTATCACCCGGGCGGGTGTCCTGGCATAGACTCATGGATAATGTTAAGCTATGCTGAGGGTATTTGTAGAGCGCACTATCACCCGGGCGGGTGTCCTGGCATAGACTCATGGTTAATGTTAAGCTATACTGAGGGTATTTGTAGAGCGCACTATCACCCGGGAGGGTGTCCTGGCATAGACAAATGGATAATGTTAAGCTATGCTGAGGGTATTTGTAGAGCGCACTATCACCCGGGCGGGTTCCTGGCATAAACGCATGGATAATGTTAAACTATGCTAAGGGTATTTGTAGAGCGCACTATCACCCGGGAGGGTGTCCGGGCACAGACACATGGATATTGTTAAGCTACGCTGAGGGTATTTGTAGAGCGCACTGTCACCCGGGCGGGTGTCCTGGCATTGACGCATGGATAATGTTAAACTATGCTAAGGGTATTTTTGGAGCGCACTATCACCCGGGAGGGTGTCCTGGCATAGACGCATGGATAATGTTAAGCTATGCTGAGGATATTTGTAGAGCGCACTATCACCCGGGCGGGTTCCTGGCATAAACGCATGGATAATGTTAAACTATGCTGAGGGTATTTGTAGAGCACACTATCACCCGGGAGGGTGTCCGGGCACAGACACATGGATATTGTTAAGCTACGCTGAGGGTATTTGTAGAGAGCACTATCACCCGGGCGGGTGTCCTGGCATAGACTCATGGATAATGTTAAGCTATGCTGAGGGTATTTGTAGAGCGCCCTATCACCCGGGAGGGTGTCCTGGCATAGACTCATGGATAATGTTAAGCTATGCTAAGGGTATTTGTAGAGCGCACTATCACCCGGGCGGTTTCCTGGCATAAACGCATGGATAATGTTAAACTATGCTAAGGGTATTTGTAGAGCGCACTATCACCCGGGAGGGTGTCCGGGCACAGACACATGGATATTGTTAAGCTACGCTGAGGGTATTTGTAGAGAGCACTATCACCCGGGCGGGTGTCCTGGCATAGACGCATGGATAATGTTAAGCTATGCTAAGGGTATTTGTAGAGCGCACTATCACCCGGGAGGGTGTCCGGGCACAGACACATGGATATTGTTAAGCTATGCAAAAGGTATTTTTGGAAGCACTATCACCCGGGAGGGTGTCCTGTCATAGACGCATGGATAAGGTTAAGCTATGCTAAGGGTATTTGTAGAGCGCACTATCACCCGGGAGGGTGTCCTGGCATAGACGCATGGATAAGGTTAAGCTATGCTAAGGGTATTTGTAGAGCGCACTATCACCCGGGAGGGTGTCCTGGCATAGACGAATGGATAAGGTTAAGCTATGCTAAGGGTATTTGTAGAGCGCACTATCACCCGGGCGGGTTCCTGGCATAAACGCATGGATAATGTTAAACTATGCTAAAGGTATTTTTAGAGCGCACTATCACCTGGGAGGGTGTCCTGCATTGACGCATGGATAATGTTAAGCTATGCTAAGGGTATTTGTAGAGCACACTATCACCCGGGCGGGTTCCTGGCATAAACGCATGGATAATGTTAAACTATGCTAAGGGTATTTGTAGAGCGCACTATCAACCGGGAGGGTGTCCGGGCACAGACACATGGATATTGTTAAGCTACGCTGAGGGTATTTGTAGAGCGCACTGTCACCCGGGCGGGTGTCCTGGCAATGACGCATGGATAATGTTAAGCTATGCTGAGGGTATTTGTAGAGCGCACTATCACCCGGGCGGGTGTCCTGGCATAGACTCATGGTTAATGTTAGGCTATACTGAGGGTATTTGTAGAGTGCGCTATCACCCGGGAGGGTGTCCTGGCATAGACACATGGATAATGTTAAGCTATGCTGAGGGTATTTGTAGAGCGCACTATCACCCGGGCGGTTCCTGGCATAAACGCATGGATAATGTTAAACTATGCTAAGGGTATTTGTAGAGCGCACTATCAACCGGGAGGGTGTCCGGGCACAGACACATGGATATTGTTAAGCTACGCTGAGGGTATTTGTAGAGCGCACTGTCACCCGGGCGAGTGTCCTGGCATTGACGCATGGATAATGTTAAGCTATGCTGAGGGTATTTGTAGAGCGCACTATCACCCGGGCGGGTGTCCTGGCATAGACTCATGGTTAATGTTAAGCTATACTGGGGGTATTTGTAGAGCGCACTATCACCCGGGAGGGTGTCCGGGCACAGACACATGGATATTGTTAAGCTACGCTGAGGGTATTTGTGGAGCGCACTGTCACCCGGGCGGGTGTCCTGGCATTGACGCATGGATAATTTTAAACTATGCTAAGGGTATTTTTGGAGCGCACTATCACCCGGGAGGGTGTCCTGGCATAGACGCATGGATAATGTTAAGCTATGCTGAGGGTATTTGTAGAGCGCACTATCACCCGGGCGGGTTCCTGGCATAAACGCATGGATAATGTTAAACTATGCTGAGGGTATTTGTAGAGCGCACTATCACCCGGGAGGGTGTCCGGGCACAGACACATGGATATTGTTAAGCTACGCTGAGGGTATTTGTAGAGAGCACTATCACCCGGGCGGGTTTCCTGGCATAGACGCATGGATAATGTTAAGCTATGCTAAGGGTATTTGTAGAGCGCACTATCATCCGGGAGGGTGTCCGGGCACAGACACATGGATATTGTTAAGCTATGCAAAAGGTATTTTTGAAAGCACTATCACCCGGGAGGGTGTCCTGTCATAGACGCATGGATAAGGTTAAGCTATGCTTAGGGTATTTGTAGAGCGCACTATCACCCGGGAGGGTGTCCTGGCATAGACGCATGGCTAAGGTTAAGCTATGCTAAGGGTATTTGTAGAGCGCACTATCACCCGGGAGGGTGTCCTGGCATAGACACATGGATAAGGTTAAGCTATGCTAAGGGTATTTGTAGAGCGCACTATCACCCAGAAGGGTGTCCTGGCATAGAGGCACCTGGCATAGACGCATGGATAATGTTAAGCTATGCTAACGGTATTTGTAGAGCGCACTGTCACCCGGGAGGGGGGCCTGGCATAGATGCATGGATAATGTTAAGCTTTGCTGAGGGTATTTGTAGAGCGCACTATCACCCGGGAGGGTGTCCTGGCATTGACGCATGGATAATGTTAAACTATGCTAAGGGTATTTGTAGAGCGCACTATCACCCGGGCGGGTTCCTGGCATAAACGCATGGATAATGTTAAACTATGCTAAGGGTATTTGTAGAGCGCACTATCACCCGGGAGGGTGTCCGGGCACAGACACATGGATATTGTTAAGCTACGCTGAGGGTATTTGTAGAGCGCACTGTCACCCGGGCGGGTGTCCTGGCATAAACGCATGGATAAGGTTAAGCTATGCTAAGGGTATTTTTGGAGCGCACTATCACCCGGGAGGGTGTCCTGGCATTGACGCATGGATAATGTTAAGCTATGCTAAGGGTATTTGTAGAGCGCACTATCACCCGGGCGGGTTCCTGGCATAAACGCATGGATAATGTTAAACTATGCTAAGGGTATTTGTAGAGCGCACTATCACCCGGGAGGGTGTCCGGGCACAGACACATGGATATTGTTAAGCTACGCTGAGGGTATTTGTAGAGCGCACTGTCACCCGGGCGGGTGTCCTGGCATTGACGCATGGATAATGTTAAGCTATGCTGAGGGTATTTGTAGAGCGCACTATCACCAGGGCGGGTGTCCTGGCATAGACTCATGGTTAATGTTAAGCTATGCTGAGGGTATTTGTAGAGCGCACTATCACCCGGGAGGGTGTCCTGGCATAGACGCATGGATAATGTTAAGCTATGCTGAGGGTATTTGTAGAGCGCACTATCACCCGGGCGGGTTCCTGGCATAAACGCATGGATAATGTTAAACTATGCTAAGGGTATTTGAAGAGCGCACTATCACCCGGGAGGGTGTCCGGGCACAGACACATGGATATTGTTAAGCTACGCTGAGGGTATTTGTAGAGCGCACTGTCACCCGGGCGGGTGTCCTGGCATTGACGCATGGATAATGTTAAACTATGCTAAGGGTATTTTTGGAGCGCACTATCACCCGGGAGGGTGTCCTGGCATAGACGCATGGATAATGTTAAGCTATGCTGAGGGTATTTGTAGAGCGCACTATCACCCGGGCGGGTTCCTGGCATAAACGCACGGATAATGTTAAACTATGCTGAGGGTATTTGTAGAGCGCACTATCACCCGGGAGGGTGTCCGGGCACAGACACATGGATATTGTTGAGCTACGCTGAGGGTATTTGTAGAGAGCACTATCACCCGGCGGGTGTCCTGGCATAGACTCATGGATAATGTTAAACTACGCTGAGGGTATTTGTAGAGAGCACTATCACCCGGGCGGGTGTCCTGGCATAGACTCATGGATAATGTTAAGCTATGCTGAGGGTATTTGTAGAGCGCACTATCACCCGGGAGGGTGTCCTGGCATAGACGCATGGATAATGTTAAGCTATGCTAAGGGTATTTGTAGAGCGCACTATCACCCGGGCGGGTTCCTGGCATAAACGCATGGATAATGTTAAACTATGCTAAGGGTATTTGAAGAGCGCACTATCACCCGGGAGGGTGTCCGGGCACAGACACATGGATATTGTTAAGCTACGCTGAGGGTATTTGTAGAGCGCACTGTCACCCGGGCGGGTGTCCTGGCATTGACGCATGGATAATGTTAAACTATGCTAAGGGTATTTTTGGAGCGCACTATCACCCGGGAGGGTGTCCTGGCATAGACGCATGGATAATGTTAAGCTATGCTGAGGGTATTTGTAGAGCGCACTATCACCCGGGCGGGTTCCTGGCATAAACGCATGGATAATGTTAAACTATGCTGAGGGTATTTGTAGAGCGCACTATCACCCGGGAGGGTGTCCGGGCACAGACACATGGATATTGTTGAGCTACGCTGAGGGTATTTGTAGAGAGCACTATCACCCGGGCGGGTGTCCTGGCATAGACTCATGGATAATGTTAAGCTTTGCTGAGGGTATTTGTAGAGCGCACTATCACCCGGGAGGGTGTCCTGGCATTGAAGCATGGATAATGTTAAACTATGCTAAGGGTATTTGTAGAGCGCACTATCACCCGGGAGGGTGTCCTGGCATTGACGCATGGATAATGTTAAACTATGCTAAGGGTATTTTTGGAGCGCACTATCACCCGGGAGGGTGTCCTGGCATAGGCGCATGGATAATGTTAAGCTTTGCTGAGGGTATTTGTAGAGCGCACTATCACCCGGGCGGGTTCCTGGCATAAACGCATGGATAATGTTAAACTATGCTGAGGGTATTTGTAGAGCGCACTATCACCCGGGAGGGTGTCCGGACACAGACACATGGATATTGTTAAGCTACGCTGAGGGTATTTGTAGAGAGCACTATCACCCGGGCGGGTGTCCTGGCATAGACTCATGGATAATGTTAAGCTATGCTGAGGGTATTTGTAGAGCGCACTATCACCCGGGAGGGTGTCCTGGCATAGACGCATGGATAATGTTAAGCTATGCTAAGGGTATTTGTAGAGCGCACTATCACCCGGGAGGGTGTCCGGGCACAGACACATGGATATTGTAAAGCTACGCTGAGGGTATTTGTAGAGAGCACTATCACCCGGGCGGGTGTCCTGGCATAGACGCATGGATAATGTTAAGCTATGCTAAGGGTATTTGTAGAGCGCACTATCACCCGGGAGGGTGTCCGGGCACAGACACATGGATATTGTTAAGCTATGCAAAAGGTATTTTTGGAAGCACTATCACCCGGGAGGGTGTCCTGTCATAGACGCATGGATAAGGTTAAGCTATGCTAAGGGTATTTGTAGAGCGCACTATCACCCGGGAGGGTGTCCTGGCATAGACGCATGGATAAGGTTAAGCTATGCTAAGGGTATTTGTAGAGCGCACTATCACCCGGGAGGATGTCCTGGCATAGACGCATGGATAAGGTTAAGCTATGCTAAGGGTATTTGTAGAGCGCACTATCACCCAGAAGTGTGTCCCGGCATAGAGGCACCTGGCATAGACGCATGGATAATGTTAAGCTATGCTAACGGTATTTGTAGAGCGCACTGTCACCCGGGAGGGGGGACTGGCATAGATGCATGGATAATGTTAAGCTATGCTGAGGGTATTTGTAGAGCGCACTATCACCCGGGAGGGTGTCCTGGCATTGACGCATGGATAATGTTAAACTATGCTGAGGGTATTTGTAGAGCGCACTATCACCCGGGAGGGTGTCCTGGCATTGACGCATGGATAATGTTAAACTATGCTAAGGGTATTTTTGGAGCGCACTATCACCCGGGAGGGTGTCCTGGCATAGACGCATGGATAATGTTAAGCTATGCTGAGGGTATTTGTAGAGCGCACTATCACCCGGGCGGGTTCCTGGCATAAACGCATGGATAATGTCAAACTATGCTGAGGGTATTTGTAGAGCGCACTATCACCCGGGAGGGTGTCCGGGCACAGACACATGGATATTGTTAAGCTACGCTGAGGGAATTTGTAGAGAGCACTATCACCCGGGCGGGTGTCCTGGCATAGACTCATGGATAATGTTAAGCTATGCTGAGTGTATTTGTAGAGCACCCTATCACCCGGGAGGGTGTCCTGGCATAGACTCATGGATAATGTTAAGCTACGCTGAGGGTATTTGTAGAGAGCGCTATCACCCGGGAGGGTGTCCTGGCATAGACGCATGGATAATGTTAAGCTATGCTAAGGGTATTTGTAGAGCACCCTATCACCCGGGAGGGTGTCCTGGCATAGACGCATGGATAATGTTAAGCTATGCTGAGGGTATTTGTAGAGCACCCTATCTCCCGGGAGGGTGTCCTGGCATAGACGCATGGATAATGTTAAGCTATGCTGAGGGTATTTGTAGAGCACCCTATCACCCGGGAGGGTGTCCTGGCATAAACGCATGGATAATGTTAAACTATGCTAAGGGTATTTGTAGAGCGCACTATCACCCGGGAGGGTGTCCGGGCACAGACACATGGATATTGTTAAGCTACGCTGAGGGTATTTGTAGAGAGCACTATCACCCGGGCGGGTGTCCTGGCATAGACGCATGGATAATGTTAAGCTATGCTAAGGGTATTTGTAGAGCGCACTATCACCGGGAGGGTGTCCTGGCATTGACGCATGGATAATGTTAAACTATGCTAAGGGTATTTTTGGAGCGCACTATCACCCGGGAGGGTGTCCGAGCACAGACACATGGATAATGTTAAGCTACGCTGAGGGTATTTGTAGAGAGCACTATCACCCGGGCGGGTGTCCTGGCATAGACTCATGGTTAATGTTAAGCTATGCTGAGGGTATTTGTAGAGGGCACTATCTCCCGGGAGGGTGTCCTGGCATAGACGCATGGATAATGTTAAGCTATGCTAAGGGTATTTGTAGAGCGCACTATCACCCGGGCGGGTTCCTGGCATAAACGCATGGATAATGTTAAACTATGCTAAGGGTATTTGTAGAGCGCACTATCACCCGGGAGGGTGTCCGGGCACAGACACATGGATATTGTTAAGCTACGCTGAGGGTATTTGTAGAGAGCACTATCACCCCAGCGGGTGTCCTGGCATCGACGCATGGATAATGTTAAGCTATGCTAAGGGTATTTGTAGAGCGCACTATCACCCGGGAGGGTGTCCTGGCATTGACGCATGGATAATGTTAAACTATGCTAAGGGTATTTTTGGAGCGCACTATCACCCGGGAGGGTGTTCTTGCATAGACGCATGGATAATGTTAAGCTATGCAACGGGTATTTGTAGCGTGCACTATCACCCCGGAGGGTGTCCCGGCATAGACTCATGGATAATGTTAAGCAATGCTGATGGTATTTGTAGAGCGCACTATCACCCAGAAGGGTGTCCTGGCATAGAGGCACCTGGCATAGACGCATGGATAATGTTAAGCTATACTAAGGGTATTTTTGGAAGCACTATCACCCGGGAGGGTGTCCTGTCATAGACGCATGGATAAGGTTAAGCTATGCTAACGGTATTTGTAGAGCGTGCTATCACCCGGAAGGGTGTCCTGGCATGGACGCATGGATAATGTTAAGCTATGCTAAGGGTATTTGTCGAGCGCACTATCACCCGGGAGGGTGCCCTGGCATAGAAGCATGGATAATGTTAAGTTATGCTAAGGGTATTTGTAGAGCGCACTATCACCCGGGAGGGTGTCCGGGCACAGACACATGGATAATGTTAAGCTTTGCTGAGGGTATTTGTAGAGCGCACTATCACCCGGGAGGGTGTCCTGGCATTGACGCATGGATAATGTTAAACTATGCTAAGGGTATTTGTAGAGCGCACTATCACCCGGGAGGGTGTCCTGGCAATGACGCATGGATAATGTTAAACTATGCTAAGGGTATTTTTGGAGTGCACTATCACCCGGGAGGGTGTCCTGGCATTGACGCTAACCCTGGGCGTAGTTCGCGAAGTAGCACTACGCGAAGTTACACGAAGTGCACTTCGCACTACGCGAACTTCACGTAGCACTACGCGAGCTGAGTAGTAGCATGTTCGCACTGTGCAAGATGCGTTATCAATGATTGCACAGTGCGGACAAGCATCCGGCACTGTGCAATCATTGAAAACGGCATCTTGCACAGTGCGAGCTGTAGTTTTCTGCCGCTCGAGTAGATTTTTACTCGAGCGGCAGCTTTCTCAACCTGGACTGGTAGTTTCTCATCGAGAGTCTCGTCAGGATGTCATTTTGCTTGCTCGCGGTCGCGAACATGACGTTGAGGAACGTGAACAAGCAAAAAATGACCGCTGCACTACGCTACGCTGCGCTACGCGTGTTCGCACTTTGCTACGTGCAGCTCGCGTAGTGCGAAGTTGCGCAAACTTTGCAAACTACGCGAGCGTAGCGTAGTGCTTCGCCCAGGGTTAATTGACGCATGGATAATGTTAAGCTATGCTAAGGGTATTTGTAGAGCGCACTATCACCCGGGCGGGTTCCTGGCATAAACGCATGGATAATGTTAAACTATGCTAAGGGTATTTGTAGAGCGCACTATCACCCGGGAGGGTGTCCGGGCACAGACACATGGATATTGTTAAGCTACGCTGAGGGTATTTGTAGAGCGCACTGTCACCCGGGCGGGTGTCCTGGCATTGACGCATGGATAATGTTAAGCTATGCTGAGGGTATTTGTAGAGCGCACTATCACCCGGGCAGGTGTCCTGGCATAGACTCATGGTTAATGTTAAGCTATGCTGAGGGTATTTGTAGAGCGCACTATCACCCGGGAGGGTGTCCTGGCATACACGCATGGATAATGTTAAGCTATGCTGAGGGTATTTGTAGAGCGCACTATCACCCGGGCGGGTTCCTGGCATAAACGCATGGATAATGTTAAACTATGCTAAGGGTATTTGAAGAGCGCACTATCACCCGGGAGGGTGTCCGGGCACAGACACATGGATATTGTTAAGCTACGCTGAGGGTATTTGTAGAGCGCACTGTCACCCGGGCGGGTGTCCTGGCATTGACGCATGGATAATGTTAAACTATGCTAAGGGTATTTTTGGAGCGCACTATCACCCGGGAGGGTGTCCTGGCATAGACGCATGGATAATGTTAAGCTATGCTGAGGGTATTTGTAGAGCGCACTATCACCCGGGCGGGTTCCTGGCATAAACGCATGGATAATGTTAAACTATGCTGAGGGTATTTGTAGAGCGCACTATCACCCGGGAGGGTGTCCGGGCACAGACACATGGATATTGGTGAGCTACGCTGAGGGTATTTGTAGAGAGCACTATCACCCGGGCGGGTGTCCTGGCATAGACTCATGGATAATGTTAAGCTACGCTGAGGGTATTTGTAGAGAGCACTATCACCCGGGCGGGTGTCCTGGCATAGACTCATGGATAATGTTAAGCTATGCCGAGGGTATTTGTAGAGCGCACTATCACCCGGGAGGGTGTCCTGGCATAGACGCATGGATAATGTTAAGCTATGCTAAGGGTATTTGTAGATCGCACTATCACCCGGGCGGGTTCCTGGCATAAACGCATGGATAATGTTAAACTATGCTAAGGGTATTTGAAGAGCGCACTATCACCCGGGAGGGTGTCCGGGCACAGACACATGGATATTGTTAAGCTACGCTGAGGGTATTTGTAGAGCGCACTGTCACCCGGGCGCGTGTCCTGGCATTGACGCATGGATAATGTTAAACTATGCTAAGGGTATTTTTGGAGCGCACTATCACCCGGGAGGGTGTCCTGGCATAGACGCATGGATAATGTTAAGCTATGCTGAGGGTATTTGTAGAGCGCACTATCACCCGGGTGGGTTCCTGGCATAAACGCATGGATAATGTTAAACTATGCTGAGGGTATTTGTAGAGCGCACTATCACCCGGGAGGGTGTCCGGGCACAGACACATGGATATTGTTGAGCTACGCTGAGGGTATTTGTAGAGAGCACTATCACCCGGGCAGGTGTCCTGGCATAGACTCATGGATAATGTTAAGCTATGCTGAGGGTATTTGTAGAGAGCACTATCACCCGGGCGGGTGTCCTGGCATAGACTCATGGATAATGTTCAGCTATGCTGAGGGTATTTGTAGAGCGCACTATCACCCGGGAGGGTGTCCTGGCATAGACGCATGGATAATGTTAAGCTATGCTAAGGGTATTTGTAGAGCGCACTATCACCCGGGCGGGTTCCTGGCATAAACGCATGGATAATGTTAAACTATGCTAAGGGTATTTGAAGAGCGCACTATCACCCGGGAGGGTGTCCGGGCACAGACACATGGATATTGTTAAGCTACGCTGAGGGTATTTGTAGAGCGCACTGTCACCCGGGCGGGTGTCCTGGCATTGACGCATGGATAATGTTAAACTATGCTAAGGGTATTTTTGGAGCGCACTATCACCCGGGAGGGTGTCCTGGCATAGACGCATGGATAATGTTAAGCTATGCTGAGGGTATTTGTAGAGCGCACTATCACCCGGGCGGGTTCCTGGCATAAACGCATGGATAATGTTAAACTATGCTGAGGGTATTTGTAGAGCGCACTATCACCCGGGAGGGTGTCCGGGCACAGACACATGGATATTGTTGAGCTACGCTGAGGGTATTTGTAGAGAGCACTATCACCCGGGCGGGTGTCCTGGCATAGACTCATGGATAATGTTAAGCTACGCTGAGGGTATTTGTAGAGAGCACTATCACCCGGGCGGGTGTCCTGGCATAGACTCATGGATAATGTTAAGCTATGCTGAGGGTATTTGTAGAGCGCACTATCACCCGGGAGGGTGTTCTGGCATAGACGCATGGATAATGTTAAGCTATGCAACGGGTATTTGTAGCGTGCACTATCACCCCGGAGGGTGTCCCGGCATAGACTCATGGATAATGTTAAGCAATGCTGATGGTATTTGTAGAGCGCACTATCACCCAGAAGGGTGTCCTGGCATAGAGGCACCTGGCATAGACGCATGGATAATGTTAAGCTATACTAAGGGTATTTTTGGAAGCACTATCACCCGGGAGGGTGTCCTGTCATAGACGCATGGATAAGGTTAAGCTATGCTAACGGTATTTGTAGAGCGTGCTATCACCCGGAAGGGTGTCCTGGCATGGACGCATGGATAATGTTAAGCTATGCTAAGGGTATTTGTCGAGCGCACTATCACCCGGGAGGGTGCCCTGGCATAGAAGCATGGATAATGTTAAGTTATGCTAAGGGTATTTGTAGAGCGCACTATCACCCGGGAGGGTGTCCGGGCACAGACACATGGATAATGTTAAGCTTTGCTGAGGGTATTTGTAGAGCGCACTATCACCCGGGAGGGTGTCCTGGCATTGACGCATGGATAATGTTAAACTATGCTAAGGGTATTTGTAGAGCGCACTATCACCCGGGAGGGTGTCCTGGCAATGACGCATGGATAATGTTAAACTATGCTAAGGGTATTTTTGGAGTGCACTATCACCCGGGAGGGTGTCCTGGCATTGACGCTAACCCTGGGCGTAGTTCGCGAAGTAGCACTACGCGAAGTTACACGAAGTGCACTTCGCACTACGCGAACTTCACGTAGCACTACGCGAGCTGAGTAGTAGCATGTTCGCACTGTGCAAGATGCGTTATCAATGATTGCACAGTGCGGACAAGCATCCGGCACTGTGCAATCATTGAAAACGGCATCTTGCACAGTGCGAGCTGTAGTTTTCTGCCGCTCGAGTAGATTTTTACTCGAGCGGCAGCTTTCTCAACCTGGACTGGTAGTTTCTCATCGAGAGTCTCGTCAGGATGTCATTTTGCTTGCTCGCGGTCGCGAACATGACGTTGAGGAACGTGAACAAGCAAAAAATGACCGCTGCACTACGCTACGCTGCGCTACGCGTGTTCGCACTTTGCTACGTGCAGCTCGCGTAGTGCGAAGTTGCGCAAACTTTGCAAACTACGCGAGCGTAGCGTAGTGCTTCGCCCAGGGTTAATTGACGCATGGATAATGTTAAGCTATGCTAAGGGTATTTGTAGAGCGCACTATCACCCGGGCGGGTTCCTGGCATAAACGCATGGATAATGTTAAACTATGCTAAGGGTATTTGTAGAGCGCACTATCACCCGGGAGGGTGTCCGGGCACAGACACATGGATATTGTTAAGCTACGCTGAGGGTATTTGTAGAGCGCACTGTCACCCGGGCGGGTGTCCTGGCATTGACGCATGGATAATGTTAAGCTATGCTGAGGGTATTTGTAGAGCGCACTATCACCCGGGCAGGTGTCCTGGCATAGACTCATGGTTAATGTTAAGCTATGCTGAGGGTATTTGTAGAGCGCACTATCACCCGGGAGGGTGTCCTGGCATACACGCATGGATAATGTTAAGCTATGCTGAGGGTATTTGTAGAGCGCACTATCACCCGGGCGGGTTCCTGGCATAAACGCATGGATAATGTTAAACTATGCTAAGGGTATTTGAAGAGCGCACTATCACCCGGGAGGGTGTCCGGGCACAGACACATGGATATTGTTAAGCTACGCTGAGGGTATTTGTAGAGCGCACTGTCACCCGGGCGGGTGTCCTGGCATTGACGCATGGATAATGTTAAACTATGCTAAGGGTATTTTTGGAGCGCACTATCACCCGGGAGGGTGTCCTGGCATAGACGCATGGATAATGTTAAGCTATGCTGAGGGTATTTGTAGAGCGCACTATCACCCGGGCGGGTTCCTGGCATAAACGCATGGATAATGTTAAACTATGCTGAGGGTATTTGTAGAGCGCACTATCACCCGGGAGGGTGTCCGGGCACAGACACATGGATATTGGTGAGCTACGCTGAGGGTATTTGTAGAGAGCACTATCACCCGGGCGGGTGTCCTGGCATAGACTCATGGATAATGTTAAGCTACGCTGAGGGTATTTGTAGAGAGCACTATCACCCGGGCGGGTGTCCTGGCATAGACTCATGGATAATGTTAAGCTATGCCGAGGGTATTTGTAGAGCGCACTATCACCCGGGAGGGTGTCCTGGCATAGACGCATGGATAATGTTAAGCTATGCTAAGGGTATTTGTAGATCGCACTATCACCCGGGCGGGTTCCTGGCATAAACGCATGGATAATGTTAAACTATGCTAAGGGTATTTGAAGAGCGCACTATCACCCGGGAGGGTGTCCGGGCACAGACACATGGATATTGTTAAGCTACGCTGAGGGTATTTGTAGAGCGCACTGTCACCCGGGCGCGTGTCCTGGCATTGACGCATGGATAATGTTAAACTATGCTAAGGGTATTTTTGGAGCGCACTATCACCCGGGAGGGTGTCCTGGCATAGACGCATGGATAATGTTAAGCTATGCTGAGGGTATTTGTAGAGCGCACTATCACCCGGGTGGGTTCCTGGCATAAACGCATGGATAATGTTAAACTATGCTGAGGGTATTTGTAGAGCGCACTATCACCCGGGAGGGTGTCCGGGCACAGACACATGGATATTGTTGAGCTACGCTGAGGGTATTTGTAGAGAGCACTATCACCCGGGCAGGTGTCCTGGCATAGACTCATGGATAATGTTAAGCTATGCTGAGGGTATTTGTAGAGAGCACTATCACCCGGGCGGGTGTCCTGGCATAGACTCATGGATAATGTTCAGCTATGCTGAGGGTATTTGTAGAGCGCACTATCACCCGGGAGGGTGTCCTGGCATAGACGCATGGATAATGTTAAGCTATGCTAAGGGTATTTGTAGAGCGCACTATCACCCGGGCGGGTTCCTGGCATAAACGCATGGATAATGTTAAACTATGCTAAGGGTATTTGAAGAGCGCACTATCACCCGGGAGGGTGTCCGGGCACAGACACATGGATATTGTTAAGCTACGCTGAGGGTATTTGTAGAGCGCACTGTCACCCGGGCGGGTGTCCTGGCATTGACGCATGGATAATGTTAAACTATGCTAAGGGTATTTTTGGAGCGCACTATCACCCGGGAGGGTGTCCTGGCATAGACGCATGGATAATGTTAAGCTATGCTGAGGGTATTTGTAGAGCGCACTATCACCCGGGCGGGTTCCTGGCATAAACGCATGGATAATGTTAAACTATGCTGAGGGTATTTGTAGAGCGCACTATCACCCGGGAGGGTGTCCGGGCACAGACACATGGATATTGTTGAGCTACGCTGAGGGTATTTGTAGAGAGCACTATCACCCGGGCGGGTGTCCTGGCATAGACTCATGGATAATGTTAAGCTACGCTGAGGGTATTTGTAGAGAGCACTATCACCCGGGCGGGTGTCCTGGCATAGACTCATGGATAATGTTAAGCTATGCTGAGGGTATTTGTAGAGCGCACTATCACCCGGGAGGGTGTTCTGGCATAGACGCATGGATAATGTTAAGCTATGCTAAGGGTATTTGTAGAGAGCACTATCACCCGGGCGGGTGTCCTGGCATAGACTCATGGATAATGTTAAGTTACGCTGAGGGTATTTGTAGAGAGCACCATCACCCGGGCGGGTTCCTGGCATAGACGCATGGATAATGTTAAGCTATGCTAAGGGTATTTGTAGAGCGCACTATCACCCGGGAGGGTGTCCGGGCACGGACACATGGATATTGTTAAGCTATGCAAAAGGTATTTTTGGAAGCACTATCACCCGGGAGGGTGTCCTTTCATAGACGCATGGATAAGGTTAAGCTATGCTAAGGGTATTTGTAGAGCGCACTATCACCCGGGAGGGTGTCCTGGCATAGACGCATGGATAAGGTTAAGCTATGCTAAGGGTATTTGTAGAGCGCACTATCACCCGGGAGGGTGTCCTGGCATAGACGCATGGATAAGGTTAAGCTATGCTAAGGGTATTTGTAGAGCGCACTTTCACCCAGAAGGGTGTCCTGGCATAGAGGCATGGATAATGTTAAGCTATGCTAACGGTATTTGTAGAGCGCACTGTCACCCGGGAGGGGGGCCTGGCATAGATGCATGGATAATGTTAAGCTTTGCTGAGGGTATTTGTAGAGCGCACTATCACCCGGGAGGGTGTCCTGGCATTGAAGCATGGATAATGTTAAACTATGCTAAGGGTATTTGTAGAGCGCACTATCACCCGGGAGGGTGTCCTGGCATTGACGCATGGATAATGTTAAACTATGCTAAGGGTATTTTTGGAGCGCACTATCACCCGGGAGGGTGTCCTGGCATAGACGCATGGATAATGTTAAGCTTTGCTGAGGGTATTTGTAGAGCGCACTATCACCCGGGCGGGTTCCTGGCATAAACGCATGGATAATGTTAAACTATGCTGAGGGTATTTGTAGAGCGCACTATCACCCGGGAGGGTGTCCGGACACAGACACATGGATATTGTTAAGCTACGCTGAGGGTATTTGTAGAGAGCACTATCACCCGGGCGGGTGTCCTGGCATAGACTTATGGATAATGTTAAGCTACGATGAGGGTATTTGTAGAGAGCACCATCACCCGGGCGGGTGTCCTGGCATAGACTCATGGATAATGTTAAGCTATGCTGAGGGTATTTGTAGAGCGCACTATCACCCGGGAGGGTGTCCTGGCATAGACGCATGGATAATGTTAAGCTATGCTAAGGGTATTTGTAGAGCGCACTATCACCCGGGAGGGTGTCCGGGCACAGACACATGGATATTGTAAAGCTACGCTGAGGGTATTTGTAGAGAGCACTATCACCCGGGCGGGTGTCCTGGCATAGACGCATGGATAATGTTAAGCTATGCTAAGGGTATTTGTAGAGCGCACTATCACCCGGGAGGGTGTCCGGGCACAGACACATGGATATTGTTAAGCTATGCAAAAGGTATTTTTGGAAGCACTATCACCCGGGAGGGTGTCCTGTCATAGACGCATTGTTAGAATTGGGGGTCTCTGGTTGGCGCAAGTAGGTACTTGTGACAAGCAGGGACCCTCTCCTCTAAGTCAGGGCAAAGGATGACCCTTCAGAATTACCCTTGCTCACCCTCTAGGTGCTTGGCGTGAGCAGCCAAGGCGATTCTCCAGGCGTTAGTCAGTTAAGCATTTGTAGACACACACACAGTAAAATATACCGATCCCCCCACAAATGGACACCAGGCTGTGAGTATATAAAAATACGCTTCTTTATGTAAAATATATATATCTCTTAGGTCAGACTTATCACAAGATCAAATAACGGTTCTGTATGCCCACAGGTTGTAAATAGGCAAGCTCTCTTTTAGTTATAGTTCAAAAATGCACTGTTCTTCTCTTAAGTTGTATTCCACAATGTTCTCTTGATTCCTTGTTTGTTTCTGCACTCGGGTGCGCTTTAGACGGGTGAAATCCCGACGCCCTGCCAAGTCTCACGCTTCCCGCGTGAGACGCGATCGGCCCGGCCGGGTCTCTGACAGCTGATGGCCCTCCTGGTCTGCGGGACCCCCTCGGGGGGGGAACACCGACCTCAGAGCTGTCCAGGTGGAGGGGAGGCCCACGGACCCAGCGCAGCCCCAGTCACTCGGTCAGGGGCTCTGGTTGCAGCCTCGTCTCCCCGACAGCTAAAGGATTCCAGCGGGAGGGGCTGGAGCGCTCTTCTCAGCGCGGAGCTGCAGGCAGGCACACCGAGCGACGCGAGTCAGCGGAACAGGGGCGGCTCGCACCGCGGGTGATATTCACAATTCCTGGGCCCTTGCAGGCAGGCTGGCAACCCTAAAATCAAGGGTAGAAACAAACGTGGCGGGCCCCGAGCCCGTTGACGGTCTCGGTGGCGGCTTTCCTCCGGGGACAAAGGCGAGGTGCCCAGCGGCTCAGGCAGAGCGGGGCTGGCACCCGAGGCGTCCGTCCAGGTCGGAGGTCTGTCCCCTGGGTCTGTTTGCGTCCGGTGGGGATTTCTGGCGGGAGGGTGAGGCACAGCAGCGGGCCCTCTTAGGCGGTCAACACAGCGATCTCCTCAGCGGGGGGAGAGCGGCTCAACGGAGCGGAGCTCTTCCTCGGCGGGGACGAGGAGACACAGTCGGTCACGGCCTCAGGGAGGGGCTGGGGGGCACCACAGCAGTGAGCCTTCCAGGCGGTCAACACAGCGACCTCCTCAGCGGGGGGAGAGCGGCTCAACGGAGCGGAGCTCTTCCTCGGCGGGGACGAGGAGACACAGTCGGTCACGGCCTCAGAGAGGGGCTGGGGGGCACCAAAGTCACAGCTCCGGCAGTAGTAGATATCCCGGTTAATTACCGGCAGACGAGCAGAGGCAGGTTGAGCCAGATGGTCCTGTGGCTCAGGTCAGGGGGCAAGCTCAGTCAAGCCCTTGGAGAATGTTTAAGCACAAAGCAGCAAAGTCTTTTCTCATCAAGTCTTTTCCTCTCCTTTCTCAGCAAGGCAAGCAGCAGGCCAGTTCTCCCAGCGTCTCTTCTCCTTCTAGTCGGGCAGAGGTCCTTCGTGGTGAAACAGGATTCTAATTTACAAGGAGCAGGGCTCCTACTTTTATACACAGTTTCTTTTGTTCTCACTGGCCAGGGGGGCCTCTGCATAACTGCTTCAGTCTCTGAGTACTTGTTGTGGGTACTTATGACTTCTGTATTCAGTGTGAGGGCAGGCACATCAGCCGCTCCCCAGGGGGGCGGAGCCGGCATTGAGAGGGCAGGAGTGGCCTGAGTACTTTGTTGACAAGCTTCGGTCCTTCCTGGGCCAGGTGCAGGCTGAGTCATCAGTCGCTCCCCAGGAGGGCGGAGCCAGCATTGTGGAGGCAGAGCACAGCCTGATGCATCATTCAGGGGAAACTCCCACCACCCATTAAGGGGTCCTCCTGCTAATCACTACCTGTCAACTCCCAGCCCTGTCACTCACACACACCAGACAGTCAGATCCACATCCAAGCAGAGGCGGGCTGAAATGGTTAGGCAAGCAAATGCTAACTTTCTAAAAGTAGCAATTGCAAACACAGGATATTAAAATAAACTTTACTAAAAGAAGTATTTTATTATTCTGAGTTCAGGCATACTAAACATGAATTTCTACCATGTTCCCTGAGCCTGCTGGGATTATAGAGTGTAATAATTCCAGCAGCCCATCTGGCCTAGAAGGGAACTGGTAGCCTTACAATAGTGAAAACCGAATTTGGCAGTAATTCACTATTAGAACATGCCACACACATCAGGGCATGTTCTACCTTACACTTACAATGCACCCTGCCCTCAGGCCTACCATAGGGGTGACTAAGATGAAGTTAAGGGAAGGTTTAGGGGCTGGCAAGTGTGTGCACTTGCCCAGCCAGGGTGACAGTACCAGACTGCACGCAGGTTCTGCAATGGCAGACCCTAGACACATTTTAAGGCTGCTTCTGTGGGTGGCGCAACCAGCGCTGCAGGCCCACTAGCAGTATTGGCATTCACAAGCCCTGGCACTCCTGGTGCACTTTACTGGGGTCTGACAGTAAATCCAATGAACCAATCAGGTATATCAATCACATGTACACTTTACAGTAGGGAGCACTTGCACTGCGGCACGGGTTGGCCGTGGCGCAGTGCCCTGAGTCGCGGACACCAGCAAAAACATCTGAGGCACAACAGCAAAAAAGTGGAAGGGAAACTCACGCCAAGGTGCCAGGTCTAACACGTGTCCCCTCCAGCTGAAATGTGGGGGGAACTACCCTTCCCCAGGGAGTTCCACATCACTAAGGCGGAAAAACCTGGACAGACCGTCAGCGTTGGCGTGATCTGTGCCAGGGCGGTGTTCCACCGTAAAGTCCATACCCTGTAGGGAGATGGACCACCTCAACAGTTTTGGGTTCTCACCCCTCATTTGCATCAACCATCTGAGGGGCCTGTGGTCTGTCTGAACCCGGAAGTGAGACCCAAACAAGTAGGGTCTTAGCTTCTTCAGTGCCCAGACCACAGCAAATGCTTCACGCTCTATTGCACTCCACCTACTTTCCCGTGGAAGTAACCTCCTACTGATGAAGGCTACAGGGTGGTCCCAGCCCTCCTCAGTCATCTGTGAGAGAACAGCCCCTACACCATGCTCTGAAGCGTCTGTTTGCACTATGAATTCCTTGGAGAAATCAGGAGCCAGGAGCACGGGCGCCGTGCACATGGCAGTCTTCAGGGTGTCAAAAGCCTTCTGACAGGTGTCAGTCCAAATCACATTCCTGGGCTGCTTCTTAGAAGTCAGCTCTGTCAAGGGGGTCACAATAGTGCCATAGCCCTTGACAAACCTCCTGTAATACCCAGTGAGCCCCAGGAAGGCTCTCACTGCAGTCTGGGTCTTGGGGGGTTCCCAAGCCAGGATGGTCTCAATTTTGGGTTGCAAGGGTGCCACCTTGCCACTCCCCACCTGGTGTCCCAAGTACACCACGGAACCCTGCCCAATCTGGCACTTGCTCGCCTTGATTGTGAGGCCTGCCTTGCGCAGGGCCATCAACACTTCCCAGAGGTGTCGCAGGTGTTCTGGCCAGGTACCACTGAACACTGCGATGTCATCCAGGTAGGCGGCACTGAACTCATCCAGCCCAACCAACACCTGGTTGACCAACCTCTGAAAGGTGGCAGGGGCATTCTTCATCCCAAATGGCATAACCCGGAACTGGAAATGCCCATCTGGTGTGGAGAATGCTGACCTCTCCTTTGCCCCATCGGTCAAGGCGATCTGCCAGTACCCAGACGTTAAATCAAACGTGCTGAGGAACCGGGCAGCCCCTAGCCGATCAATGAGCTCATCAGCTCTGGGGATAGGGTGCGCGTCAGTCTTGGTGACTGAATTGAGTCCTCTGTAGTCCACACAGAACCGGAGTTCAGGTGTGGCTCCCGGCGCAGCAGCCTTTGGGACCAAGACCACGGGGCTGGACCAAGGACTGCTGGAAGACTCAACCACCCTAAGAGCAAGCATCTTGGAGACCTCCTCCTTGATGCAGGCCCGGACCCTGTCAGTTACCCTGTAGGCCTTATGCTTCACAGGTAAGCTGTCTCCTGTGTCCACATCATGGACGCACCAATCTGTGACACTAGGAACCAGGGAGAACAGGTCTGGAAACTGCCCCAGCAACTGGCGGCAGTCTTCCTGTTGCTCAGGGGTCAGGGTGGGTGAGAGGTTAACTCCATCCACTGACCCATCCTTCTCACAGGCCACTAAGAGGTCAGGAAGAGGCTCAGACTCCTCTTCCATTCCATCATCAGTGGCCAACAGCATGCCCACTTCGGACCTTTTCAAGTGGGGCTTGAGGCGGTTGACATGTAAGACCCTTAAAGGATTCCGGGGCGTCTTCATGTCCACCAAGTATGTCACTGAGCTCTTGCGCTCCACAACCTCAAATGGGCCCGTCCACTTATCCTGAAGTGCACAGGGTTCCACTGGGGCCAAGACATACACCTCTTGTCCAGGCTGAAGCTCTACCAGAGTGGCATTCTGGTCGTACCACCGCTTCATCTCCTCCTGGCTAGCTTCCAGATTTGCCTCAGCAAGTTGTCTGAAGCGCCTGGTTTGGTTTCTGAAGGCCAGCATGTAGCTATATACATTCTGGGGAGGTTTCCTGGGAGATTGCTCCCAGCCTTCCTTTACCAAACTCAGTGGTCCTCTCACGGGGTGACCATACAGCAGCTCAAAGGGGCTGAACCCTAGAGACTTCTGTGGCACCTCGCGGTATGCAAAGAGCAGGCATGGTAAGAGGACGTCCCACTTACGCCTCATTGGACCTTCCAGGCCCATGATCATGCCCTTTAGGGTTCGGTTGAATCTCTCAACCAACCCATTTCCTTGGGGATGGTAAGGTGTGGTGAACTTGTAGGTTACACCACACTCTTGCCAAAGGGACTTCATATACTTGGATATGAAGTTGGTCCCTCTGTCGCTCACCACCTCTAGAGGGAACCCCACTCTGGAGAAAATTCCCATTAGTGCACGCCCCACCACGGGGGCCGTCACTGTCCTCAGAGGGATGGCTTCAGGGTACCGGGTGGCATGATCCACCAAGACCAGGATGAACCTGTTGCCCATGGCTGTCTTGGGGTCCAGAGGCCCAACAATGTCAATACCCACTCGTTGGAATGGAGTACTGACCACAGGGAATGGTTGGAGTGGAGCCTTGTTCTTCCCTCCACTCTTCCCACTTGCCTGGCAAGTTGGACAGGTCCTACAATGAGCATCTGAGCTCTTGTGCATTTGGGGCCAGTAAAAGTGGGTGACAAGCCTGTCATAGGTCTTGTCCATCCCCAAATGTCCTGCTAGCGGCACATCATGAGCCAGTCCCAGTAGGAAGGCTCTGAACTTCTGGGGTACCACCAGCACACGGGCTGACCCAGGTTCAGCAGTCTTAGGCTCGGAATACAGGAGGTCATTCTCCCAGTACACATAATGTGTTTTGGCCTGAACACCATTGGCCTGGTCTGCAGCCTGCTGCCGCATACCCACGAGAGAAGGGCATTCTTTCTGCTCCCTGCAGAATTCCTCCCTGGAGGGGCCTCCTTCTTGCTGCCAATGGGTCAGCTCAGGCAGGTCCCCCAGTTCAGCAATCTGTTCCCCTGTAGGCTCCAGGGCATCCCCCTCAAGGTCTGCTTCCTCCTGGACCGTGGGAACAGCAGGGGCCGGTTTCCCGCGCCCCCTGCGCCTTCTCCCTAAGGCCGGTTCCTGGGCCTTTCCTTCAGGTCCCAGGACTTCTTGATCACCCCTACTGGCTGCCATTGACCGGGTGGTCACGCACGCCCAGTCAGGTAGACCCACCATCCTCAGGTGAGTCGTTTTCTCCACCTTTTCCCAAGGGGAGTCCTCCAAGTCATTCCCTAGCAAACAGTCAACAGGCATGGTTTTCCTCACACAGACCTGCAGAGTACCAGAGACCCCCCCCCACTCGAAGGGAACTTGAGCCATCGGACACTGACTCTCTGAATTGTCAGCGTTGACAACCCTACAGTAGGCATGGGGTACAACCTGCTCTTGAGACACCAGGTGCTGCCTCACTGCAGTCACACTGGCTCCTGTATCTCTAAGAGCCTCAGCTTTCTTACCATTGATGGTAACCACCTGCCCATATTTTTTAGTGTTAGAGGGCAGGTAGTTTGTAGGGACCATCTCACTGTCTCCTAGTGAGACTAGGGTCATCTGAACAGGATCTCCACCCGCCGGGACCATCACTTCTTCTCCTAAGTGAACACTGGTCACTTGTCGGGGCGGAGCACCAGTGGGTGCTGGTTTTCCAAACAGGCGACACTTGGGGTCACTGGCTATGTGCCCCGGGTCACCACATTTGTAACAATTGAAGGGCCCCTTTGGAACAGGTCTACCTGTCGGGGCCCCATTCTGCTTTGGGGGTGGGGGAGGCTGAGAACCCTTCTGCTGGTTCCCTTGGGGATTACTTTGGGGGCCTTTAGGGAACCCTTTCTGTTTACCCCTGTCCCCCCCACTCTTCTGCTGGGGACCCTGCCCACCCTTGGCGGAGTCTCCCACTGGACCCTTGTGGACCCTGGTGCTGAGCCAGCGGTCCGCCTCCTCAGCAAGCTTCCTCGGGTTGGACAGCTTGCTATCAATCAGGTGCTGGCGTAACTCAGGAAAACAGTTATCAGACAAGTGCTCCCATGCAATTAAATCAAAGAGACTTTGAAAATCATTCACCTTGTTACCCTTCACCCAACCATCCAGGGCTCTGCAAAAAAAATTCACATACTCCACATACGTAGTCCCAGGACGCTTTGCACACCCCCTGAACCTCTGTCTATATAATTCAGGGGTAAGCCCATACCTGGTCATTAAGGCCTCTTTCATGTGGGGATAAGAAATCTGTTCTGCAGTGGGCAAATCTAGCAGGGTGTCCCGCCCTTCGCTAAGGAACCTTCCCCACAACCCCGCTCCCCAATCTTTCTCAGGGACCCGGTGGGAGGACATGGCTACCTCATATGCCCTAAACCACTGTCCTATGTCATCCCCCCTAAAGAATTCTTTAACTATATCTTTGGGGATGTACACCTTGGACTCTACCTGCACCGGCGTTGTGCTGCCACCAGAAGGAGCTGTTCCCAAACCTCTTTGATCCAACTCCTTCATTCTCAGGTCATGGTCCAGCTGGCGTTGCTGTGCCTCCATGGCCAATCTTTGCTTGTCCATTTCCAGTTTTTGTTTTTCCATTTCCATTTGCCCAGCTAATCTTGCCATCTCCATTGCATGCGCCCTGTCTGCGGCCCTGTCTGCCAGCTCCTCTGGTGACAGGCCTCTGGGGGGCTCTCCAGCGCCATCTGGTGGAATGATATCCACCGGGGTCTGTGGATCTCTTGACTCCCTCCAGGCTCTCAGCGCCGTCACGAGTTGGGTCTTGTTGCTCAATCCACCTTTGGCAATTCTGCATTTTGTGCAGAGATCTTTCAGCTGGTCATTGGTTAAGCTCCTCAAGGCTCCCTCTCTCCAATCTATGTCATCTGCTCCAGAGAAGGTAGAGAGCGCTCTTCCGGCAGGAAGTGAGCCAGGCATGGCTTTAGTAATGGCAGATGTCTCAACAAAATTAGCAAAAAGGAACTGGAAACCTGTGGCTGCGTTATAGATCTGCTCTCCCTATGTGGTGATCAGTAATTCACTGTATGTAAACTACAAATGCAAATTCGCAAATCCTCACCGCTGCGACCAATGTTAGAATTGGGGGTCTCTGGTTGGCGCAAGTAGGTACTTGTGACAAGCAGGGACCCTCTCCTCTAAGTCAGGGCAAAGGATGACCCTTCAGAATTACCCTTGCTCACCCTCTAGGTGCGTGGCGTGAGCAGCCAAGGCGATTCTCCAGGCGTTAGTCAGTTAAGCATTTGTAGACACACACACAGTAAAATATACCGATCCCCCCACAAATGGACACCAGGCTGTGAGTATATAAAAATACGCTTCTTTATGTAAAATATATATATCTCTTAGGTCAGACTTATCACAAGATCAAATAACGGTTCTGTATGCCCACAGGTTGTAAATAGGCAAGCTCTCTTTTAGTTATAGTTCAAAAATGCACTGTTCTTCTCTTAAGTTGTATTCCACAATGTTCTCTTGATTCCTTGTTTGTTTCTGCACTCGGGTGCGCTTTAGACGGGTGAAATCCCGACGCCCTGCCAAGTCTCACGCTTCCCGCGTGAGACGCGATCGGCCCGGCCGGGTCTCTGACAGCTGATGGCCCTCCTGGTCTGCGGGACCCCCTCGGGGGGGGAACACCGACCTCAGAGCTGTCCAGGTGGAGGGGAGGCCCACGGACCCAGCGCAGCCCCAGTCACTCGGTCAGGGGCTCTGGTTGCAGCCTCGTCTCCCCGACAGCTAAAGGATTCCAGCGGGAGGGGCTGGAGCGCTCTTCTCAGCGCGGAGCTGCAGGCAGGCACACCGAGCGACGCGAGTCAGCGGAACAGGGGCGGCTCGCACCGCGGGTGATATTCACAATTCCTGGGCCCTTGCAGGCAGGCTGGCAACCCTAAAATCAAGGGTAGAAACAAACGTGGCGGGCCCCGAGCCCGTTGACGGTCTCGGTGGCGGCTTTCCTCCGGGGACAAAGGCGAGGTGCCCAGCGGCTCAGGCAGAGCGGGGCTGGCACCCGAGGCGTCCGTCCAGGTCGGAGGTCTGTCCCCTGGGTCTGTTTGCGTCCGGTGGGGATTTCTGGCGGGAGGGTGAGGCACAGCAGCGGGCCCTCTTAGGCGGTCAACACAGCGATCTCCTCAGCGGGGGGAGAGCGGCTCAACGGAGCGGAGCTCTTCCTCGGCGGGGACGAGGAGACACAGTCGGTCACGGCCTCAGGGAGGGGCTGGGGGGCACCACAGCAGTGAGCCTTCCAGGCGGTCAACACAGCGACCTCCTCAGCGGGGGGAGAGCGGCTCAACGGAGCGGAGCTCTTCCTCGGCGGGGACGAGGAGACACAGTCGGTCACGGCCTCAGAGAGGGGCTGGGGGGCACCAAAGTCACAGCTCCGGCAGTAGTAGATATCCCGGTTAATTACCGGCAGACGAGCAGAGGCAGGTTGAGCCAGATGGTCCTGTGGCTCAGGTCAGGGGGCAAGCTCAGTCAAGCCCTTGGAGAATGTTTAAGCACAAAGCAGCAAAGTCTTTTCTCATCAAGTCTTTTCCTCTCCTTTCTCAGCAAGGCAAGCAGCAGGCCAGTTCTCCCAGCGTCTCTTCTCCTTCTAGTCGGGCAGAGGTCCTTCGTGGTGAAACAGGATTCTAATTTACAAGGAGCAGGGCTCCTACTTTTATACACAGTTTCTTTTGTTCTCACTGGCCAGGGGGGCCTCTGCCTAACTGCTTCAGTCTCTGAGTACTTGTTGTGGGTACTTATGACTTCTGTATTCAGTGTGAGGGCAGGCACATCAGCCGCTCCCCAGGGGGGCGGAGCCGGCATTGAGAGGGCAGGAGTGGCCTGAGTACTTTGTTGACAAGCTTCGGTCCTTCCTGGGCCAGGTGCAGGCTGAGTCATCAGTCGCTCCCCAGGAGGGCGGAGCCAGCATTGTGGAGGCAGAGCACAGCCTGATGCATCATTCAGGGGAAACTCCCACCACCCATTAAGGGGTCCTCCTGCTAATCACTACCTGTCAACTCCCAGCCCTGTCACTCACACACACCAGACAGTCAGATCCACATCCAAGCAGAGGCGGGCTGAAATGGTTAGGCAAGCAAATGCTAACTTTCTAAAAGTAGCATTTGCAAACACAGGATATTAAAATAAACTTTACTAAAAGAAGTATTTTATTATTCTGAGTTCAGGCATACTAAACATGAATTTCTACCATGTTCCCTGAGCCTGCTGGGATTATAGAGTGTAATAATTCCAGCAGCCCATCTGGCCTAGAAGGGAACTGGTAGCCTTACAATAGTGAAAACCGAATTTGGCAGTAATTCACTATTAGAACATGCCACACACATCAGGGCATGTTCTACCTTACACTTACAATGCACCCTGCCCTCAGGCCTACCATAGGGGTGACTAAGATGAAGTTAAGGGAAGGTTTAGGGGCTGGCAAGTGTGTGCACTTGCCCAGCCAGGGTGACAGTACCAGACTGCACGCAGGTTCTGCAATGGCAGACCCTAGACACATTTTAAGGCTGCTTCTGTGGGTGGCGCAACCAGCGCTGCAGGCCCACTAGCAGTATTGGCATTCACAAGCCCTGGCACTCCTGGTGCACTTTACTGGGGTCTGACAGTAAATCCAATGAACCAATCAGGTATATCAATCACATGTACACTTTACAGTAGGGAGCACTTGCACTGCGGCACGGGTTGGCCGTGGCGCAGTGCCCTGAGTCGCGGACACCAGCAAAAACATCTGAGGCACAACAGCAAAAAAGTGGAAGGGAAACTCACGCCAAGGTGCCAGGTCTAACACGCATGGATAAGGTTAAGCTATGCTAAGGGTATTTGTAGAGCGCACTATCACCCGGGAGGGTGTCCTGGCATAGACGCATGGATAAGGTTAAGCTATGCTAAGGGTATTTGTAGAGCGCACTATCACCCGGGAGGATGTCCTGGCATAGACGCATGGATAAGGTTAAGCTATGCTAAGGGTATTTGTAGAGCGCACTATCACCCAGAAGGGTGTCCCGGCATAGAGGCACCTGGCATAGACGCATGGATAATGTTAAGCTATGCTAACGGTATTTGTAGAGCGCACTGTCACCCGGGAGGGGGGACTGGCATAGATGCATGGATAATGTTAAGCTATGCTGAGGGTATTTGTAGAGCGCACTATCACCCGGGAGGGTGTCCTGGCATTGACGCATGGATAATGTTAAACTATGCTAAGGGTATTTGTAGAGCGCACTATCACCCGGGAGGGTGTCCTGGCATTGACGCATGGATAATGTTAAACTATGCTAAGGGTATTTTTGGAGCGCACTATCACCCGGGAGGGTGTCCTGGCATAGACGCATGGATAATGTTAAGCTATGCTGAGGGTATTTGTAGAGCGCACTATCACCCGGGCGGGTTCCTGGCATAAACGCATGGATAATGTCAAACTATGCTGAGGGTATTTGTAGAGCGCACTATCACCCGGGAGGGTGTCCGGGCACAGACACATGGATATTGTTAAGCTACGCTGAGGGAATTTGTAGAGAGCACTATCACCCGGGCGGGTGTCCTGGCATAGACTCATGGATAATGTTAAGCTATGCTGAGTGTATTTGTAGAGCACCCTATCACCCGGGAGGGTGTCCTGGCATAGACTCATGGATAATGTTAAGCTATGCTGAGGGTATTTGTAGAGAGCGCTATCACCCGGGAGGGTGTCCTGGCATAGACGCATGGATAATGTTAAGCTATGCTAAGGGTATTTGTAGAGCACCCTATCACCCGGGAGGGTGTCCTGGCATAGACTCATGGATAATGTTAAGCTATGCTGAGGGTATTTGTAGAGCACCCTATCTCCCGGGAGGGTGTCCTGGCATAGACGCATGGATAATGTTAAGCTATGCTGAGGGTATTTGTAGAGCACCCTATCACCCGGGAGGGTGTCCTGGCATAAACGCATGGATAATGTTAAACTATGCTAAGGGTATTTGTAGAGCGCACTATCACCCGGGAGGGTGTCCGGGCACAGACACATGGATATTGTTAAGCTACGCTGAGGGTATTTGTAGAGAGCACTATCACCCGGGCGGGTGTCCTGGCATAGACGCATGGATAATGTTAAGCTATGCTAAGGGTATTTGTAGAGCGCACTATCACCGGGAGGGTGTCCTGGCATTGACGCATGGATAATGTTAAACTATGCTAAGGGTATTTTTGGAGCGCACTATCACCCGGGAGGGTGTCCGAGCACAGACACATGGATAATGTTAAGCTACGCTGAGGGTATTTGTAGAGAGCACTATCACCCGGGCGGGTGTCCTGGCATAGACTCATGGTTAATGTTAAGCTATGCTGAGGGTATTTGTAGAGGGCACTATCTCCCGGGAGGGTGTCCTGGCATAGACGCATGGATAATGTTAAGCTATGCTAAGGGTATTTGTAGAGCGCACTATCACCCGGGCGGGTTCCTGGCATAAACGCATGGATAATGTTAAACTATGCTAAGGGTATTTGTAGAGCGCACTATCACCCGGGAGGGTGTCCGGGCACAGACACATGGATATTGTTAAGCTACGCTGAGGGTATTTGTAGAGAGCACTATCACCCCAGCGGGTGTCCTGGCATCGACGCATGGATAATGTTAAGCTATGCTAAGGGTATTTGTAGAGCGCACTATCACCCGGGAGGGTGTCCTGGCATTGACGCATGGATAATGTTAAACTATGCTAAGGGTATTTTTGGAGCGCACTATCACCCGGGAGGGTGTTCTTGCATAGACGCATGGATAATGTTAAGCTATGCAACGGGTATTTGTAGAGTGCACTATCACCCCGGAGGGTGTCCCGGCATAGACTCATGGATAATGTTAAGCAATGCTGATGGTATTTGTAGAGCGCACTATCACCCAGAAGGGTGTCCTGGCATAGAGGCACCTGGCATAGACGCATGGATAATGTTAAGCTATACTAAGGGTATTTTTGGAAGCACTATCACCCGGGAGGGTGTCCTGTCATAGACGCATGGATAAGGTTAAGCTATGCTAACGGTATTTGTAGAGCGTGCTATCACCCGGAAGGGTGTCCTGGCATGGACGCATGGATAATGTTAAGCTATGCTAAGGGTATTTGTCGAGCGCACTATCACCCGGGAGGGTGCCCTGGCATAGAAGCATGGATAATGTTAAGTTATGCTAAGGGTATTTGTAGAGCGCACTATCACCCGGGAGGGTGTCCGGGCACAGACACATGGATAATGTTAAGCTTTGCTGAGGGTATTTGTAGAGCGCACTATCACCCGGGAGGGTGTCCTGGCATTGACGCATGGATAATGTTAAACTATGCTAAGGGTATTTGTAGAGCGCACTATCACCCGGGAGGGTGTCCTGGCAATGACGCATGGATAATGTTAAACTATGCTAAGGGTATTTTTGGAGTGCACTATCACCCGGGAGGGTGTCCTGGCATTGACGCTAACCCTGGGCGTAGTTCGCGAAGTAGCACTACGCGAAGTTACACGAAGTGCACTTCGCACTACGCGAACTTCACGTAGCACTACGCGAGCTGAGTAGTAGCATGTTCGCACTGTGCAAGATGCGTTATCAATGATTGCACAGTGCGGACAAGCATCCGGCACTGTGCAATCATTGAAAACGGCATCTTGCACAGTGCGAGCTGTAGTTTTCTGCCGCTCGAGTAGATTTTTACTCGAGCGGCAGCTTTCTCAACCTGGACTGGTAGTTTCTCATCGAGAGTCTCGTCAGGATGTCATTTTGCTTGCTCGCGGTCGCGAACATGACGTTGAGGAACGTGAACAAGCAAAAAATGACTGCTGCACTACGCTACGCTGCGCTACGCGTGTTCGCACTTTGCTACGTGCAGCTCGCGTAGTGCGAAGTTGCGCAAACTTCGCAAACTACGCGAGCGTAGCGTAGTGCTTCGCCCAGGGTTAATTGACGCATGGATAATGTTAAGCTATGCTAAGGGTATTTGTAGAGCGCACTATCACCCGGGCGGGTTCCTGGCATAAACGCATGGATAATGTTAAACTATGCTAAGGGTATTTGTAGAGCGCACTATCACCCGGGAGGGTGTCCGGGCACAGACACATGGATATTGTTAAGCTACGCTGAGGGTATTTGTAGAGCGCACTGTCACCCGGGCGGGTGTCCTGGCATTGACGCATGGATAATGTTAAGCTATGCTGAGGGTATTTGTAGAGCGCACTATCACCCGGGCAGGTGTCCTGGCATAGACTCATGGTTAATGTTAAGCTATGCTGAGGGTATTTGTAGAGCGCACTATCACCCGGGAGGGTGTCCTGGCATACACGCATGGATAATGTTAAGCTATGCTGAGGGTATTTGTAGAGCGCACTATCACCCGGGCGGGTTCCTGGCATAAACGCATGGATAATGTTAAACTATGCTAAGGGTATTTGAAGAGCGCACTATCACCCGGGAGGGTGTCCGGGCACAGACTCATGGATATTGTTAAGCTACGCTGAGGGTATTTGTAGAGCGCACTGTCACCCGGGCGGGTGTCCTGGCATTGACGCATGGATAATGTTAAACTATGCTAAGGGTATTTTTGGAGCGCACTATCACAAGGGAGGGTGTCCTGGCATAGACGCATGGATAATGTTAAGCTATGCTGAGGGTATTTGTAGAGCGCACTATCACCCGGGCGGGTTCCTGGCATAAACGCATGGATAATGTTAAACTATGCTGAGGGTATTTGTAGAGCGCACTATCACCCGGGAGGGTGTCCGGGCACAGACACATGGATATTGTTGAGCTACGCTGAGGGTATTTGTAGAGAGCACTATCACCCGGGCGGGTGTCCTGGCATAGACTCATGGATAATGTTAAGCTACGCTGAGGGTATTTGTAGAGAGCACTATCACCCGGGAGGGTGTCCTGGCATAGACTAATGGATAATGTTAAGCTATGCTGAGGGTATTTGTAGAGCGCACTATCACCCAGGAGGGTGTCCTGGCATAGACGCATGGATAATGTTAAGCTATGCTAAGGGTATTTGTAGATCGCACTATCACCCGGGCGGGTTCCTGGCATAAACGCATGGATAATGTTAAACTATGCTAAGGGTATTTGAAGAGCGCACTATCACCCGGGAGGGTGTCCGGGCACAGACACATGGATATTGTTAAGCTACGCTGAGGGTATTTGTAGAGCGCACTGTCACCCGGGCGCGTGTCCTGGCATTGACGCATGGATAATGTTAAACTATGCTAAGGGTATTTTTGGAGCGCACTATCACCCGGGAGGGTGTCCTGGCATAGACGCATGGATAATGTTAAGCTATGCTGAGGGTATTTGTAGAGCGCACTATCACCCGGGCGGGTTCCTGGCATAAACGCATGGATAATGTTAAACTATGCTGAGGGTATTTGTAGAGCGCACTATCACCCGGGAGGGTGTCCGGGCACAGACACATGGATATTGTTGAGCTACGCTGAGGGTATTTGTAGAGAGCACTATCACCCGGGCGGGTGTCCTGGCATAGACTCATGGATAATGTTAAGCTACGCTGAGGGTATTTGTAGAGAGCACTATCACCCGGGCGGGTGTCCTGGCATAGACTCATGGATAATGTTAAGCTATGCTGAGGGTATTTGTAGAGCGCACTATCACCCGGGAGGGTGTCCTGGCATAGACGCATGGATAATGTTAAGCTATGCTAAGGGTATTTGTAGAGCGCACTATCACCCGGGCGGGTTCCTGGCATAGACGCATGGATAATGTTAAGCTATGCTAAGGGTATTTGTAGAGCGCACTATCACCCGGGAGGGTGTCCAGGCACGGACACATGGATATTGTTAAGCTATGCTGAGGGTATTTGTAGAGCGCACTATCACCCGGGAGGGTGTCCTGGCATAGACGCATGGATAAGGTTAAGCTATGCTAAGGGTATTTGTAGAGCGCACTATCACCGGGGAGGGTGTCCTGGCATAGACGCATGGATAAGGTTAAGCTATGCTAAGGGTATTTGTAGAGCGCACTTTCACCCAGAAGGGTGTCCTGGCATAGAGGCACCTGGCATAGACGCATGGATAATGTTAAGCTATGCTAACGGTATTTGTAGAGCGCACTGTCACCCGGGAGGGGGGCCTGGCATAGATGCATGGATAATGTTAAGCTTTGCTGAGGGTATTTGTAGAGCGCACTATCACCCGGGAGGGTGTCCTGGCATTGAAGCATAGATAATGTTAAACTATGCTAAGGGTATTTGTAGAGCGCACTATCACCCGGGAGGGTGTCCTGGCATTGACGCATGGATAATGTTAAACTATGCTAAGGGTATTTTTGGAGCGCACAATCACCCGGGAGGGTGTCCTGGCATAGACGCATGGATAATGTTAAGCTTTGCTGAGGGTATTTGTAGAGCGCACTATCACCCGGGAGGGTGTCCTGGCATTGACGCATGGATAATGTTAAACTATGCTAAGGGTATTTGTAGAGCGCACTATCACCCGGGAGGGTGTCCTGGCAATGACGCATGGATAATGTTAAACTATGCTAAGGGTATTTTTGGAGTGCACTATCACCCGGGAGGGTGTCCTGGCATTGACGCTAACCCTGGGCGTAGTTCGCGAAGTAGCACTACGCGAAGTTACACGAAGTGCACTTCGCACTACGCGAACTTCACGTAGCACTACGCGAGCTGAGTAGTAGCATGTTCGCACTGTGCAAGATGCGTTATCAATGATTGCACAGTGCGGACAAGCATCCGGCACTGTGCAATCATTGAAAACGGCATCTTGCACAGTGCGAGCTGTAGTTTTCTGCCGCTCGAGTAGATTTTTACTCGAGCGGCAGCTTTCTCAACCTGGACTGGTAGTTTCTCATCGAGAGTCTCGTCAGGATGTCATTTTGCTTGCTCGCGGTCGCGAACATGACGTTGAGGAACGTGAACAAGCAAAAAATGACTGCTGCACTACGCTACGCTGCGCTACGCGTGTTCGCACTTTGCTACGTGCAGCTCGCGTAGTGCGAAGTTGCGCAAACTTCGCAAACTACGCGAGCGTAGCGTAGTGCTTCGCCCAGGGTTAATTGACGCATGGATAATGTTAAGCTATGCTAAGGGTATTTGTAGAGCGCACTATCACCCGGGCGGGTTCCTGGCATAAACGCATGGATAATGTTAAACTATGCTAAGGGTATTTGTAGAGCGCACTATCACCCGGGAGGGTGTCCGGGCACAGACACATGGATATTGTTAAGCTACGCTGAGGGTATTTGTAGAGCGCACTGTCACCCGGGCGGGTGTCCTGGCATTGACGCATGGATAATGTTAAGCTATGCTGAGGGTATTTGTAGAGCGCACTATCACCCGGGCAGGTGTCCTGGCATAGACTCATGGTTAATGTTAAGCTATGCTGAGGGTATTTGTAGAGCGCACTATCACCCGGGAGGGTGTCCTGGCATACACGCATGGATAATGTTAAGCTATGCTGAGGGTATTTGTAGAGCGCACTATCACCCGGGCGGGTTCCTGGCATAAACGCATGGATAATGTTAAACTATGCTAAGGGTATTTGAAGAGCGCACTATCACCCGGGAGGGTGTCCGGGCACAGACTCATGGATATTGTTAAGCTACGCTGAGGGTATTTGTAGAGCGCACTGTCACCCGGGCGGGTGTCCTGGCATTGACGCATGGATAATGTTAAACTATGCTAAGGGTATTTTTGGAGCGCACTATCACAAGGGAGGGTGTCCTGGCATAGACGCATGGATAATGTTAAGCTATGCTGAGGGTATTTGTAGAGCGCACTATCACCCGGGCGGGTTCCTGGCATAAACGCATGGATAATGTTAAACTATGCTGAGGGTATTTGTAGAGCGCACTATCACCCGGGAGGGTGTCCGGGCACAGACACATGGATATTGTTGAGCTACGCTGAGGGTATTTGTAGAGAGCACTATCACCCGGGCGGGTGTCCTGGCATAGACTCATGGATAATGTTAAGCTACGCTGAGGGTATTTGTAGAGAGCACTATCACCCGGGAGGGTGTCCTGGCATAGACTAATGGATAATGTTAAGCTATGCTGAGGGTATTTGTAGAGCGCACTATCACCCAGGAGGGTGTCCTGGCATAGACGCATGGATAATGTTAAGCTATGCTAAGGGTATTTGTAGATCGCACTATCACCCGGGCGGGTTCCTGGCATAAACGCATGGATAATGTTAAACTATGCTAAGGGTATTTGAAGAGCGCACTATCACCCGGGAGGGTGTCCGGGCACAGACACATGGATATTGTTAAGCTACGCTGAGGGTATTTGTAGAGCGCACTGTCACCCGGGCGCGTGTCCTGGCATTGACGCATGGATAATGTTAAACTATGCTAAGGGTATTTTTGGAGCGCACTATCACCCGGGAGGGTGTCCTGGCATAGACGCATGGATAATGTTAAGCTATGCTGAGGGTATTTGTAGAGCGCACTATCACCCGGGCGGGTTCCTGGCATAAACGCATGGATAATGTTAAACTATGCTGAGGGTATTTGTAGAGCGCACTATCACCCGGGAGGGTGTCCGGGCACAGACACATGGATATTGTTGAGCTACGCTGAGGGTATTTGTAGAGAGCACTATCACCCGGGCGGGTGTCCTGGCATAGACTCATGGATAATGTTAAGCTACGCTGAGGGTATTTGTAGAGAGCACTATCACCCGGGCGGGTGTCCTGGCATAGACTCATGGATAATGTTAAGCTATGCTGAGGGTATTTGTAGAGCGCACTATCACCCGGGAGGGTGTCCTGGCATAGACGCATGGATAATGTTAAGCTATGCTAAGGGTATTTGTAGAGCGCACTATCACCCGGGCGGGTTCCTGGCATAGACGCATGGATAATGTTAAGCTATGCTAAGGGTATTTGTAGAGCGCACTATCACCCGGGAGGGTGTCCAGGCACGGACACATGGATATTGTTAAGCTATGCTGAGGGTATTTGTAGAGCGCACTATCACCCGGGAGGGTGTCCTGGCATAGACGCATGGATAAGGTTAAGCTATGCTAAGGGTATTTGTAGAGCGCACTATCACCGGGGAGGGTGTCCTGGCATAGACGCATGGATAAGGTTAAGCTATGCTAAGGGTATTTGTAGAGCGCACTTTCACCCAGAAGGGTGTCCTGGCATAGAGGCACCTGGCATAGACGCATGGATAATGTTAAGCTATGCTAACGGTATTTGTAGAGCGCACTGTCACCCGGGAGGGGGGCCTGGCATAGATGCATGGATAATGTTAAGCTTTGCTGAGGGTATTTGTAGAGCGCACTATCACCCGGGAGGGTGTCCTGGCATTGAAGCATAGATAATGTTAAACTATGCTAAGGGTATTTGTAGAGCGCACTATCACCCGGGAGGGTGTCCTGGCATTGACGCATGGATAATGTTAAACTATGCTAAGGGTATTTTTGGAGCGCACAATCACCCGGGAGGGTGTCCTGGCATAGACGCATGGATAATGTTAAGCTTTGCTGAGGGTATTTGTAGAGCGCACTATCACCCGGGCGGGTTCCTGGCATAAACGCATGGATAATGTTAAGCTTTGCTGAGGGTATTTGTAGAGCGCACTATCACCCGGGAGGGTGTCCTGGCATTGAAGCATAGATAATGTTAAACTATGCTAAGGGTATTTGTAGAGCGCACTATCACCCGGGAGGGTGTCCTGGCATTGACGCATGGATAATGTTAAACTATGCTAAGGGTATTTTTGGAGCGCACTATCACCCGGGAGGGTGTCCAGGCACGGACACATGGATATTGTTAAGCTATGCTGAGGGTATTTGTAGAGCGCACTATCACCCGGGAGGGTGTCCTGGCATAGACGCATGGATAAGGTTAAGCTATGCTAAGGGTATTTGTAGAGCGCACTATCACCGGGGAGGGTGTCCTGGCATAGACGCATGGATAAGGTTAAGCTATGCTAAGGGTATTTGTAGAGCGCACTTTCACCCAGAAGGGTGTCCTGGCATAGAGGCACCTGGCATAGACGCATGGATAATGTTAAGCTATGCTAACGGTATTTGTAGAGCGCACTGTCACCCGGGAGGGGGGCCTGGCATAGATGCATGGATAATGTTAAGCTTTGCTGAGGGTATTTGTAGAGCGCACTATCACCCGGGAGGGTGTCCTGGCATTGAAGCATAGATAATGTTAAACTATGCTAAGGGTATTTGTAGAGCGCACTATCACCCGGGAGGGTGTCCTGGCATTGACGCATGGATAATGTTAAACTATGCTAAGGGTATTTTTGGAGCGCACTATCACCCGGGAGGGTGTCCTGGCATAGACGCATGGATAATGTTAAGCTTTGCTGAGGGTATTTGTAGAGCGCACTATCACCCGGGCGGGTTCCTGGCATAAACGCATGGATAATGTTAAACTATGCTGAGGGTATTTGTAGAGCGCACTATCACCCGGGAGGGTGTCCGGACACAGACACATGGATATTGTTAAGCTACGCTGAGGGTATTTGTAGAGAGCACTATCACCCGGGCGGGTGTCCTGGCATAGACTCATGGATAATGTTAAGCTACGATGAGGGTATTTGTAGAGAGCACTATCACCCAGGCGGGTGTCCTGGCATAGACTCATGGATAATGTTAAGCTATGCTGAGGGTATTAGTAGAGCGCACTATCACCCGAGAGGGTGTCCTGGCATAGACGCATGGATAATGTTAAGCTATGCTAAGGGTATTTGTAGAGCGCACTATCACCCGGGAGGGTGTCCGGGCACAGACACATGGATATTGTAAAGCTACGCTGACGGTATTTGTAGAGAGCACTATCACCCGGGCGGGTGTCCTGGCATAGACGCATGGATAAGGTTAAGCTATGCTAAGGGTTTTTGTAGAGCGCACTATCACCCAGAAGGGTGTCCCGGCATAGAGGCACCTGGCATAGACGCATGGATAATGTTAAGCTATGCTAACGGTATTTGTAGAGCGCACTGTCACCCGGGAGGGGGGACTGGCATAGATGCATGGATAATGTTAAGCTATGCTGAGGGTATTTGTAGAGCGCACTATCACCCGGGAGGGTGTCCTGGCATAGACGCATGGATAATGTTAAGCTATGCTGAGGGTATTTGTAGAGCGCACTATCACCCGGGCGGGTTCCTGGCATAAACGCATGGATAATGTTAAACTATGCTGAGGGTATTTGTAGAGCGCACTATCACCCGGGAGGGTGTCCGGGCACAGACACATGGATATTGTTGAGCTACGCTGAGGGTATTTGTAGAGAGCAATATCACCCGGGCGGGTGTCCTGGCATAGACTCATGGATAATGTTAAGCTACGCTGAGGGTATTTGTAGAGAGCACTATCACCCGGGCGGGTGTCCTGGCATAGACTCATGGATAATGTTAAGCTATGCTGAGGGTATTTGTAGAGCGCACTATCACCCGGGAGGGTGTCCTGGCATAGACGCATAGATAATGTTAAGCTATGCTAAGGGTATTTGTAGAGAGCACTATCACCCGGGCGGGTGTCCTGGCATAGACTCATGGATAATGTTAAGTTACGCTGAGGGTATTTGTAGAGAGCACCATCACCCGGGCGGGTTCCTGGCATAGACGCATGGATAATGTTAAGCTATGCTAAGGGTATTTGTAGAGCGCACTATCACCCGGGAGGGTGTCCGGGCACGGACACATGGATATTGTTAATGTTATGTTATGTTAATACTGCTTATATAGCGCATGGCTACCCCAGCAATGGGGCGTCCCAGCGCTGCGGACAAACCTAGAAGCAGTGCAACACAGCAGAGAGAGTGGAGCTAGATGGAAGAGAACAGCCAAGTTTTAATCTGTTTGCGGAACAGCAGGTGATTAGAAGTGGCCCGAGCCCCAAGTGGGATCGAGTTCCACAGCTTCGGCGCCAGATGCCTAAAAGAGCGACCACCAGCTCGGCTCCTACGGATCTTAGTCGTGCGTGCCAGAGACAGGTCGGCTGAACGAAGGGCGCGCGAGGGGGCATAGAAGGTACAGAGTCCCAGCAAGGTTTGGGGGGCGGTATTATACAGGATTTTATGAATTAAACAGAGGCTTTTGAACTGGATACGTTGTTTAACGGGAAGCCAATGTAACCGATGGAGGATAGGGGAGGTGTGGCATTTTTTTGGCAGAGCGAATAGAGTGCGCGCCGCGGCATTCTGAGCTCTCTGGAGCCTGTTTATCACCGTCAAGTTAGAGCCTAGCATCAGGACATTACAGTAGTCTAGATGGGATAAGACTAGGGCCTGGATTATAGTCTGGCGGATGCAAGGCTCAAAGAATCCGAGGATAGGTTTAAGAGAGCGCAGGCGACCATAACAGGTGCCTGCCACTCTCTTGGCATGAGTTTCCATGGAGAGTGAGTTATCCAACATCACACCCAGGTTTTTAACAGTCTCTTTGGGGACAGGAGAGGGTCCCAGAGTGGGAGGCCACCAATGTGCGTCCCATTTCTCGGTATCCTTACCTACAATGAGTATCTCCGTCTTAGAAGAATTTAGCTGGAGATAGTTATGTGACAGCCAGTTCGATATAGCCAGGATATCTTCCTGGAACTTAATTTGGTCAGCCCCACTGTTCTTAGAGAAGGAGAAGATGAGTTGTGTATCGTCCGCGTATGATGTTAATTTGATGTTACGATCCCTGGCCAGCATGGCCAGGGGGCGGACGTACACATTGAACAGTGTGGGGCTGAGCGCAGAGCCCTGCGGGACTCCACAGTCCAGGGGATGTATGCTGGATGAGTACGGTGGGGCGTGCACTTGGAATGAACGGTCAGATAAAAACGACGTGAACCATCCCAAGGCACTCTCCCTGACTCCGATCTCCCACAGTCTCGCAAGCAGGATCCTGTGGGAGACCGTGTCGAAGGCCGCGCTCAAATCCAGCAGAACCAGGGCAGATGTCTCACCCTGGTAAGCTATGCAAAAGGTATTTTTGGAAGCACTATCACCCGGGAGGGTGTCCTTTCATAGACGCATGGATAAGGTTAAGCTATGCTAAGGGTATTTGTAGAGCGCACTATCACCCGGGAGGGTGTCCTGGCATAGACGCATGGATAAGGTTAAGCTATGCTAAGGGTATTTGTAGAGCGCACTATCACCCGGGAGGGTGTCCTGGCATAGACGCATGGATAAGGTTAAGCTATGCTAAGGGTATTTGTAGAGCGCACTTTCACCCAGAAGGGTGTCCTGGCATAGAGGCACCTGGCATAGACGCATGGATAATGTTAAGCTATGCTAACGGTATTTGTAGAGCGCACTGTCACCCGGGAGGGGGGCCTGGCATAGATGCATGGATAATGTTAAGCTTTGCTGAGGGTATTTGTAGAGCGCACTATCACCCGGGAGGGTGTCCTGGCATTGAAGCATGGATAATGTTAAACTATGCTAAGGGTATTTGTAGAGCGCACTATCACCCGGGAGGGTGTCCTGGCATTGACGCATGGATAATGTTAAACTATGCTAAGGGTATTTTTGGAGCGCACTATCACCCGGGCGGGTTCCTGGCATAAACGCATGGATAATGTTAAACTATGCTGAGGGTATTTGTAGAGCGCACTATCACCCGGGAGGGTGTCCGGACACAGACACATGGATATTGTTAAGCTACGCTGAGGGTATTTGTAGAGAGCACTATCACCCGGGCGGGTGTCCTGGCATAGACTCATGGATAATGTTAAGCTACGATGAGGGTATTTGTAGAGAGCACTATCACCCGGGCGGGTGTCCTGGCATAGACTCATGGATAATGTTAAGCTATGCTGAGGGTATTTGTAGAGCGCACTATCACCCGGGAGGGTGTCCTGGCATAGACGCATGGATAATGTTAAGCTATGCTAAGGGTATTTGTAGAGCGCACTATCACCCGGGAGGGTGTCCGGGCACAGACTCATGGATATTGTTAAGCTACGCTGAGGGTATTTGTAGAGCGCACTGTCACCCGGGCGGGTGTCCTGGCATTGACGCATGGATAATGTTAAACTATGCTAAGGGTATTTTTGGAGCGCACTATCACAAGGGAGGGTGTCCTGGCATAGACGCATGGATAATGTTAAGCTATGCTGAGGGTATTTGTAGAGCGCACTATCACCCGGGCGGGTTCCTGGCATAAACGCATGGATAATGTTAAACTATGCTGAGGGTATTTGTAGAGCGCACTATCACCCGGGAGGGTGTCCGGGCACAGACACATGGATATTGTTGAGCTACGCTGAGGGTATTTGTAGAGAGCACTATCACCCGGGCGGGTGTCCTGGCATAGACTCATGGATAATGTTAAGCTACGCTGAGGGTATTTGTAGAGAGCACTATCACCCGGGAGGGTGTCCTGGCATAGACTAATGGATAATGTTAAGCTATGCTGAGGGTATTTGTAGAGCGCACTATCACCCAGGAGGGTGTCCTGGCATAGACGCATGGATAATGTTAAGCTATGCTAAGGGTATTTGTAGATCGCACTATCACCCGGGCGGGTTCCTGGCATAAACGCATGGATAATGTTAAACTATGCTAAGGGTATTTGAAGAGCGCACTATCACCCGGGAGGGTGTCCGGGCACAGACACATGGATATTGTTAAGCTACGCTGAGGGTATTTGTAGAGCGCACTGTCACCCGGGCGCGTGTCCTGGCATTGACGCATGGATAATGTTAAACTATGCTAAGGGTATTTTTGGAGCGCACTATCACCCGGGAGGGTGTCCTGGCATAGACGCATGGATAATGTTAAGCTATGCTGAGGGTATTTGTAGAGCGCACTATCACCCGGGCGGGTTCCTGGCATAAACGCATGGATAATGTTAAACTATGCTGAGGGTATTTGTAGAGCGCACTATCACCCGGGAGGGTGTCCGGGCACAGACACATGGATATTGTTGAGCTACGCTGAGGGTATTTGTAGAGAGCACTATCACCCGGGCGGGTGTCCTGGCATAGACTCATGGATAATGTTAAGCTACGCTGAGGGTATTTGTAGAGAGCACTATCACCCGGGCGGGTGTCCTGGCATAGACTCATGGATAATGTTAAGCTATGCTGAGGGTATTTGTAGAGCGCACTATCACCCGGGAGGGTGTCCTGGCATAGACGCATGGATAATGTTAAGCTATGCTAAGGGTATTTGTAGAGCGCACTATCACCCGGGCGGGTTCCTGGCATAGACGCATGGATAATGTTAAGCTATGCTAAGGGTATTTGTAGAGCGCACTATCACCCGGGAGGGTGTCCAGGCACGGACACATGGATATTGTTAAGCTATGCTGAGGGTATTTGTAGAGCGCACTATCACCCGGGAGGGTGTCCTGGCATAGACGCATGGATAAGGTTAAGCTATGCTAAGGGTATTTGTAGAGCGCACTATCACCGGGGAGGGTGTCCTGGCATAGACGCATGGATAAGGTTAAGCTATGCTAAGGGTATTTGTAGAGCGCACTTTCACCCAGAAGGGTGTCCTGGCATAGAGGCACCTGGCATAGACGCATGGATAATGTTAAGCTATGCTAACGGTATTTGTAGAGCGCACTGTCACCCGGGAGGGGGGCCTGGCATAGATGCATGGATAATGTTAAGCTTTGCTGAGGGTATTTGTAGAGCGCACTATCACCCGGGAGGGTGTCCTGGCATTGAAGCATAGATAATGTTAAACTATGCTAAGGGTATTTGTAGAGCGCACTATCACCCGGGAGGGTGTCCTGGCATTGACGCATGGATAATGTTAAACTATGCTAAGGGTATTTTTGGAGCGCACAATCACCCGGGAGGGTGTCCTGGCATAGACGCATGGATAATGTTAAGCTTTGCTGAGGGTATTTGTAGAGCGCACTATCACCCGGGCGGGTTCCTGGCATAAACGCATGGATAATGTTAAGCTTTGCTGAGGGTATTTGTAGAGCGCACTATCACCCGGGAGGGTGTCCTGGCATTGAAGCATAGATAATGTTAAACTATGCTAAGGGTATTTGTAGAGCGCACTATCACCCGGGAGGGTGTCCTGGCATTGACGCATGGATAATGTTAAACTATGCTAAGGGTATTTTTGGAGCGCACTATCACCCGGGAGGGTGTCCAGGCACGGACACATGGATATTGTTAAGCTATGCTGAGGGTATTTGTAGAGCGCACTATCACCCGGGAGGGTGTCCTGGCATAGACGCATGGATAAGGTTAAGCTATGCTAAGGGTATTTGTAGAGCGCACTATCACCGGGGAGGGTGTCCTGGCATAGACGCATGGATAAGGTTAAGCTATGCTAAGGGTATTTGTAGAGCGCACTTTCACCCAGAAGGGTGTCCTGGCATAGAGGCACCTGGCATAGACGCATGGATAATGTTAAGCTATGCTAACGGTATTTGTAGAGCGCACTGTCACCCGGGAGGGGGGCCTGGCATAGATGCATGGATAATGTTAAGCTTTGCTGAGGGTATTTGTAGAGCGCACTATCACCCGGGAGGGTGTCCTGGCATTGAAGCATAGATAATGTTAAACTATGCTAAGGGTATTTGTAGAGCGCACTATCACCCGGGAGGGTGTCCTGGCATTGACGCATGGATAATGTTAAACTATGCTAAGGGTATTTTTGGAGCGCACTATCACCCGGGAGGGTGTCCTGGCATAGACGCATGGATAATGTTAAGCTTTGCTGAGGGTATTTGTAGAGCGCACTATCACCCGGGCGGGTTCCTGGCATAAACGCATGGATAATGTTAAACTATGCTGAGGGTATTTGTAGAGCGCACTATCACCCGGGAGGGTGTCCGGACACAGACACATGGATATTGTTAAGCTACGCTGAGGGTATTTGTAGAGAGCACTATCACCCGGGCGGGTGTCCTGGCATAGACTCATGGATAATGTTAAGCTACGATGAGGGTATTTGTAGAGAGCACTATCACCCAGGCGGGTGTCCTGGCATAGACTCATGGATAATGTTAAGCTATGCTGAGGGTATTAGTAGAGCGCACTATCACCCGAGAGGGTGTCCTGGCATAGACGCATGGATAATGTTAAGCTATGCTAAGGGTATTTGTAGAGCGCACTATCACCCGGGAGGGTGTCCGGGCACAGACACATGGATATTGTAAAGCTACGCTGACGGTATTTGTAGAGAGCACTATCACCCGGGCGGGTGTCCTGGCATAGACGCATGGATAAGGTTAAGCTATGCTAAGGGTTTTTGTAGAGCGCACTATCACCCAGAAGGGTGTCCCGGCATAGAGGCACCTGGCATAGACGCATGGATAATGTTAAGCTATGCTAACGGTATTTGTAGAGCGCACTGTCACCCGGGAGGGGGGACTGGCATAGATGCATGGATAATGTTAAGCTATGCTGAGGGTATTTGTAGAGCGCACTATCACCCGGGAGGGTGTCCTGGCATAGACGCATGGATAATGTTAAGCTATGCTGAGGGTATTTGTAGAGCGCACTATCACCCGGGCGGGTTCCTGGCATAAACGCATGGATAATGTTAAACTATGCTGAGGGTATTTGTAGAGCGCACTATCACCCGGGAGGGTGTCCGGGCACAGACACATGGATATTGTTGAGCTACGCTGAGGGTATTTGTAGAGAGCAATATCACCCGGGCGGGTGTCCTGGCATAGACTCATGGATAATGTTAAGCTACGCTGAGGGTATTTGTAGAGAGCACTATCACCCGGGCGGGTGTCCTGGCATAGACTCATGGATAATGTTAAGCTATGCTGAGGGTATTTGTAGAGCGCACTATCACCCGGGAGGGTGTCCTGGCATAGACGCATAGATAATGTTAAGCTATGCTAAGGGTATTTGTAGAGAGCACTATCACCCGGGCGGGTGTCCTGGCATAGACTCATGGATAATGTTAAGTTACGCTGAGGGTATTTGTAGAGAGCACCATCACCCGGGCGGGTTCCTGGCATAGACGCATGGATAATGTTAAGCTATGCTAAGGGTATTTGTAGAGCGCACTATCACCCGGGAGGGTGTCCGGGCACGGACACATGGATATTGTTAATGTTATGTTATGTTAATACTGCTTATATAGCGCATGGCTACCCCAGCAATGGGGCGTCCCAGCGCTGCGGACAAACCTAGAAGCAGTGCAACACAGCAGAGAGAGTGGAGCTAGATGGAAGAGAACAGCCAAGTTTTAATCTGTTTGCGGAACAGCAGGTGATTAGAAGTGGCCCGAGCCCCAAGTGGGATCGAGTTCCACAGCTTCGGCGCCAGATGCCTAAAAGAGCGACCACCAGCTCGGCTCCTACGGATCTTAGTCGTGCGTGCCAGAGACAGGTCGGCTGAACGAAGGGCGCGCGAGGGGGCATAGAAGGTACAGAGTCCCAGCAAGGTTTGGGGGGCGGTATTATACAGGATTTTATGAATTAAACAGAGGCTTTTGAACTGGATACGTTGTTTAACGGGAAGCCAATGTAACCGATGGAGGATAGGGGAGGTGTGGCATTTTTTTGGCAGAGCGAATAGAGTGCGCGCCGCGGCATTCTGAGCTCTCTGGAGCCTGTTTATCACCGTCAAGTTAGAGCCTAGCATCAGGACATTACAGTAGTCTAGATGGGATAAGACTAGGGCCTGGATTATAGTCTGGCGGATGCAAGGCTCAAAGAATCCGAGGATAGGTTTAAGAGAGCGCAGGCGACCATAACAGGTGCCTGCCACTCTCTTGGCATGAGTTTCCATGGAGAGTGAGTTATCCAACATCACACCCAGGTTTTTAACAGTCTCTTTGGGGACAGGAGAGGGTCCCAGAGTGGGAGGCCACCAATGTGCGTCCCATTTCTCGGTATCCTTACCTACAATGAGTATCTCCGTCTTAGAAGAATTTAGCTGGAGATAGTTATGTGACAGCCAGTTCGATATAGCCAGGATATCTTCCTGGAACTTAATTTGGTCAGCCCCACTGTTCTTAGAGAAGGAGAAGATGAGTTGTGTATCGTCCGCGTATGATGTTAATTTGATGTTACGATCCCTGGCCAGCATGGCCAGGGGGCGGACGTACACATTGAACAGTGTGGGGCTGAGCGCAGAGCCCTGCGGGACTCCACAGTCCAGGGGATGTATGCTGGATGAGTACGGTGGGGCGTGCACTTGGAATGAACGGTCAGATAAAAACGACGTGAACCATCCCAAGGCACTCTCCCTGACTCCGATCTCCCACAGTCTCGCAAGCAGGATCCTGTGGGAGACCGTGTCGAAGGCCGCGCTCAAATCCAGCAGAACCAGGGCAGATGTCTCACCCTGGTAAGCTATGCAAAAGGTATTTTTGGAAGCACTATCACCCGGGAGGGTGTCCTTTCATAGACGCATGGATAAGGTTAAGCTATGCTAAGGGTATTTGTAGAGCGCACTATCACCCGGGAGGGTGTCCTGGCATAGACGCATGGATAAGGTTAAGCTATGCTAAGGGTATTTGTAGAGCGCACTATCACCCGGGAGGGTGTCCTGGCATAGACGCATGGATAAGGTTAAGCTATGCTAAGGGTATTTGTAGAGCGCACTTTCACCCAGAAGGGTGTCCTGGCATAGAGGCACCTGGCATAGACGCATGGATAATGTTAAGCTATGCTAACGGTATTTGTAGAGCGCACTGTCACCCGGGAGGGGGGCCTGGCATAGATGCATGGATAATGTTAAGCTTTGCTGAGGGTATTTGTAGAGCGCACTATCACCCGGGAGGGTGTCCTGGCATTGAAGCATGGATAATGTTAAACTATGCTAAGGGTATTTGTAGAGCGCACTATCACCCGGGAGGGTGTCCTGGCATTGACGCATGGATAATGTTAAACTATGCTAAGGGTATTTTTGGAGCGCACTATCACCCGGGCGGGTTCCTGGCATAAACGCATGGATAATGTTAAACTATGCTGAGGGTATTTGTAGAGCGCACTATCACCCGGGAGGGTGTCCGGACACAGACACATGGATATTGTTAAGCTACGCTGAGGGTATTTGTAGAGAGCACTATCACCCGGGCGGGTGTCCTGGCATAGACTCATGGATAATGTTAAGCTACGATGAGGGTATTTGTAGAGAGCACTATCACCCGGGCGGGTGTCCTGGCATAGACTCATGGATAATGTTAAGCTATGCTGAGGGTATTTGTAGAGCGCACTATCACCCGGGAGGGTGTCCTGGCATAGACGCATGGATAATGTTAAGCTATGCTAAGGGTATTTGTAGAGCGCACTATCACCCGGGAGGGTGTCCGGGCACAGACACATGGATATTGTAAAGCTACGCTGAGGGTATTTGTAGAGAGCACTATCACCCGGGCGGGTGTCCTGGCATAGACGCATGGATAATGTTAAGCTATGCTAAGGGTATTTGTAGAGCGCACTATCACCCGGGAGGGTGTCCGGGCACAGACACATGGATATTGTTAAGCTATGCAAAAGGTATTTTTGGAAGCACTATCACCCGGGAGGGTGTCCTGTCATAGACGCATGGATAAGGTTAAGCTATGCTAAGGGTATTTGTAGAGCGCACTATCACCCGGGAGGGTGTCCTGGCATAGACGCATGGATAAGGTTAAGCTATGCTAAGGGTATTTGTAGAGCGCACTATCACCCGGGAGGATGTCCTGGCATAGACGCATGGATAAGGTTAAGCTATGCTAAGGGTATTTGTAGAGCGCACTATCACCCAGAAGGGTGTCCCGGCATAGAGGCACCTGGCATAGACGCATGGATAATGTTAAGCTATGCTAACGGTATTTGTAGAGCGCACTGTCACCCGGGAGGGGGGACTGGCATAGATGCATGGATAATGTTAAGCTATGCTGAGGGTATTTGTAGAGCGCACTATCACCCGGGAGGGTGTCCTGGCATTGACGCATGGATAATGTTAAACTATGCTAAGGGTATTTGTAGAGCGCACTATCACCCGGGAGGGTGTCCTGGCATTGACGCATGGATAATGTTAAACTATGCTAAGGGTATTTTTGGAGCGCACTATCACCCGGGAGGGTGTCCTGGCATAGACGCATGGATAATGTTAAGCTATGCTGAGGGTATTTGTAGAGCGCACTATCACCCGGGCGGGTTCCTCGCATAAACGCATGGATAATGTCAAACTATGCTGAGGGTATTTGTAGAGCGCACTATCACCCGGGAGGGTGTCCGGGCACAGACACATGGATATTGTTAAGCTACGCTGAGGGAATTTGTAGAGAGCACTATCACCCGGGCGGGTGTCCTGGCATAGACTCATGGATAATGTTAAGCTATGCTGAGTGTATTTGTAGTGCACCCTATCACCCGGGAGGGTGTCCTGGCATAGACTCATGGATAATGTTAAGCTACGCTGAGGGTATTTGTAGAGAGCGCTATCACCCGGGAGGGTGTCCTGGCATAGACGCATGGATAATGTTAAGCTATGCTAAGGGTATTTGTAGAGCACCCTATCACCCGGGAGGGTGTCCTGGCATAGACGCATGGATAATGTTAAGCTATGCTGAGGGTATTTGTAGAGCACCCTATCTCCCGGGAGGGTGTCCTGGCATAGACGCATGGATAATGTTAAGCTATGCTGAGGGTATTTGTAGAGCACCCTATCACCCGGGAGGGTGTCCTGGCATAAACGCATGGATAATGTTAAACTATGCTAAGGGTATTTGTAGAGCGCACTATCACCCGGGAGGGTGTCCGGGCACAGACACATGGATATTGTTAAGCTACGCTGAGGGTATTTGTAGAGAGCACTATCACCCGGGCGGGTGTCCTGGCATAGACGCATGGATAATGTTAAGCTATGCTAAGGGTATTTGTAGAGCGCACTATCACCGGGAGGGTGTCCTGGCATTGACGCATGGATAATGTTAAACTATGCTAAGGGTATTTTTGGAGCGCACTATCACCCGGGAGGGTGTCCGAGCACAGACACATGGATAATGTTAAGCTACGCTGAGGGTATTTGTAGAGAGCACTATCACCCGGGCGGGTGTCCTGGCATAGACTCATGGTTAATGTTAAGCTATGCTGAGGGTATTTGTAGAGGGCACTATCTCCCGGGAGGGTGTCCTGGCATAGACGCATGGATAATGTTAAGCTATGCTAAGGGTATTTGTAGAGCGCACTATCACCCGGGCGGGTTCCTGGCATAAACGCATGGATAATGTTAAACTATGCTAAGGGTATTTGTAGAGCGCACTATCACCCGGGAGGGTGTCCGGGCACAGACACATGGATATTGTTAAGCTACGCTGAGGGTATTTGTAGAGAGCACTATCACCCCAGCGGGTGTCCTGGCATCGACGCATGGATAATGTTAAGCTATGCTAAGGGTATTTGTAGAGCGCACTATCACCCGGGAGGGTGTCCTGGCATTGACGCATGGATAATGTTAAACTATGCTAAGGGTATTTTTGGAGCGCACTATCACCCGGGAGGGTGTTCTTGCATAGACGCATGGATAATGTTAAGCTATGAAACGGGTATTTGTAGAGTGCACTATCACCCCGGAGGGTGTCCCGGCATAGACTCATGGATAATGTTAAGCAATGCTGATGGTATTTGTAGAGCGCACTATCACCCAGAAGGGTGTCCTGGCATAGAGGCACCTGGCATAGACGCATGGATAATGTTAAGCTATACTAAGGGTATTTTTGGAAGCACTATCACCCGGGAGGGTGTCCTGTCATAGACGCATGGATAATGTTAAACTATGCTAAGGGTATTTGTAGAGCGCACTATCACCCGGGAGGGTGTCCGGGCACAGACACATGGATATTGTTAAGCTACGCTGAGGGTATTTGTAGAGAGCACTATCACCCGGGCGGGTGTCCTGGCATAGACGCATGGATAATGTTAAGCTATGCTAAGGGTATTTGTAGAGCGCACTATCACCCGGGAGGGTGTCCTGGCATTGACGCATGGATAATGTTAAACTATGCTAAGGGTATTTTTGGAGCGCACTATCACCCGGGAGGGTGTCCGAGCACAGACACATGGATAATGTTAAGCTACGCTGAGGGTATTTGTAGAGAGCACTATCACCCGGGCGGGTGTCCTGGCATAGACTCATGGTTAATGTTAAGCTATGCTGAGGGTATTTGTAGAGGGCACTATCTCCCGGGAGGGTGTCCTGGCATAGACGCATGGATAATGTTAAGCTATGCTAAGGGTATTTGTAGAGCGCACTATCACCCGGGCGGGTTCCTGGCATAAACGCATGGATAATGTTAAACTATGCTAAGGGTATTTGTAGAGCGCACTATCACCCAGGAGGTTGTCCGGGCACAGACACATGGATATTGTTAAGCTACGCTGAGGGTATTTGTAGAGAGCACTATCACCCCAGCGGGTGTCCTGGCATCGACGCATGGATAATGTTAAGCTATGCTAAGGGTATTTGTAGAGCGCACTATCACCCGGGAGGGTGTCCTGGCATTGACGCATGGATAATGTTAAACTATGCTAAGGGTATTTTTGGCGCGCACTATCACCCGGGAGGGTGTTCTTGCATAGACGCATGGATAAAGGTTAAGCTATGCAACGGGTATTTGTAGAGTGCACTATCACCCGGGAGGGTGTCCCGGCATAGACTCATGGATAATGTTAAGCAATGCTGATGGTATTTGTAGAGCGCACTATCACCCAGAAGGGTGTCCTGGCATAGAGGCACCTGGCATAGACGCATGGATAATGTTAAGCTATACTAAGGGTATTTTTGGAAGCACTATCACCCGGGAGGGTGTCCTGTCATAGACGCATGGATAAGGTTAAGCTATGCTAACGGTATTTGTAGAGCGTGCTATCACCCGGAAGGGTGTCCTGGCATGGACGCATGGATAATGTTAAGCTATGCTAAGGGTATTTGTCGAGCGCACTATCACCCGGGAGGGTGCCCTGGCATAGACGCATGGATAATGTTAAGTTATGCTAAGGGTATTTGTAGAGCGCACTATCACCCGGGAGGGTGTCCGGGCACAGACACATGGATAATGTTAAGCTATGCTGAGGGTATTTGTAGAGAGCACTATCACCCGGGCGGGTGTCCTGGCATAGACTCATGGTTAATGTTAAGCTATGCTGAGGTTATTTGTAGAGCGCACTATCACCCGGGAGGGTGTCCTGGCATAGACGCAAGGATAATGTTAAGCTATGATAAGGGTATTTATAGAGCGCACTATCACCTGGGAGGGTGTCCTGCATAGATGCATTGATAATGTAAAGTTATGCTTAGGGTATTTGTAGAGGGCACTATCACCCAGGAGGGTGTCTAGCATAAACGCATGAATAATGGTACAGTATGTTAAGGGTATTTGTAGAGCGCACTATCACCCAGGAGGGTGCCCTGGCATAGACGCATGGATAATGTTAAGCTATGCTGAGGGTATTTGTAGAGCGCACTGTCACCTGGGAGGGTTTCCTGGCATGGACTCATGGTTAATGTTAAGCTATGCTGAGGGTATTTGTAGAGCGCACTATCACCCAGGACGGTGCCCTGGCATAGACGCATGGCTAATGTTAAGCTATGCTAAGGGTATTTGTAGACGGCACTATCCCCCGGGAGGGTGTCCTGGCATATACACATTGATAATGTTAAGCTATGCTGAGGGTATTTGTAGAGCGCACCATCACCCAGGAGGGTGTCCTGGCATAGACGCATGGATAATGTTAAGCTATGCTAAGGGTATTTGTAGTTTATCAATTAACACAAGGGAACCCAACTAGTTTGCTGAGGACCGTGGGTAGTTACTGTTATCAAAGACAAGGGTCCTTAGCTTACATATTTTACAAGGAAAAAGATAAAATATAGAGCATAATAGGCAACTATATGTGTCACTGTCCAGCCGGACAGGATATTTATTTTCAAAAGAATACGACTTGTAGTTCAGAGATAGTGCAACAGGCACAATCCTGTACCCAAGCAATTCAGAGAACATACAAGGTGTTCGAAAGTTTAAAGCAGGCAAAAGAAGGAAAATGAGCAAAATTGGCCACTTATAAATCAGTGTTCAATTAAAGTAGTGCCAAAGAAGGCACCAGACACAACAGAGTTTAACATAGTAGTTTGGTTGTGAAGGTGCTTTACAAAGTCGACGTTTCGATCCCCTATGCTCAATTGTTTGGGATCATCATCAGGACTGACATATTTTACAGCATTTGCCTGACAATTTAACATACACGAGATTTACCGCCCTGATAGGGGTTAAATAGACCCTATTCCAACAGGTGGTGTTTGTGAAACGTGCCAACCTGGGCGCAGTCCTTCTGGGGTTTGGACTTCTGTAGGGAAGGTTAGAATAACCTGGGCGCAGTCCTTCTGGGGTTTGGACTTCTGTGGGGAGGGTTAGATTAACCGGATACTTCCGTGCGGCTGGGCACCCACGTGTTGCAACAATCTGCAATACCGGAGCTGGCGGCTCGATGTCCTTCCTTCAGCTCACCCGGGAGGGTGTCCGGGCACAGACACATGGATATTGTTAAGCTACGCTGAGGGTATTTGTAGAGAGCACTATCACCCGGGCGGGTGTCCTGGCATAGACGCATGGATAATGTTAAGCTATGCTAAGGGTATTTGTAGAGCGCACTATCACCCGGGAGGGTGTCCGAGCACAGACACATGGATAATGTTAAGCTACGCTGAGGGTATTTGTAGAGAGCACTATCACCCGGGCGGGTGTCCTGGCATAGACTCATGGTTAATGTTAAGCTATGCTGAGGGTATTTGTAGAGGGCACTATCTCCTGGGAGGGTGTCCTGGCATAGACGCATGGATAATGTTAAGCTATGCTAAGGGTATTTGTAGAGCGCACTATCACCCGGGCGGGTTCCTGGCATAAACGCATGGATAATGTTAAACTATGCTAAGGGTATTTGTAGAGCGCACTATCACCCGGGAGGGTGTCCGGGCACAGACACATGGATATTGTTAAGCTACGCTGAGGGTATTTGTAGAGAGCACTATCACCCCAGCGGGTGTCCTGGCATCGACGCATGGATAATGTTAAGCTATGCTAAGGGTATTTGTAGAGCGCACTATCACCCGGGAGGGTGTCCTGGCATTGACGCATGGATAATGTTAAACTATGCTAAGGGTATTTTTGGCGCGCACTATCACCCGGGAGGGTGTTCTTGCATAGACGCATGGATAATGTTAAGCTATGCAACGGGTATTTGTAGAGTGCACTATCACCCGGGAGGGTGTCCCGGCATAGACTCATGGATAATGTTAAGCAATGCTGATGGTATTTGTAGAGCGCACTATCACCCAGAAGGGTGTCCTGGCATAGAGGCACCTGGCATAGACGCATGGATAATGTTAAGCTATACTAAGGGTATTTTTGGAAGCACTATCACCCGGGAGGGTGTCCTGTCATAGACGCATGGATAAGGTTAAGCTATGCTAACGGTATTTGTAGAGCGTGCTATCACCCGGAAGGGTGTCCTGGCATGGACGCATGGATAATGTTAAGCTATGCTAAGGGTATTTGTCGAGCGCACTATCACCCGGGAGGGTGCCCTGGCATAGAAGCATGGATAATGTTAAGTTATGCTAAGGGTATTTGTAGAGCGCACTATCACCCGGGAGGGTGTCCTGGCACAGACACATGGATAATGTTAAGCTATGCTGAGGGTATTTGTAGAGAGCACTATCACCCGGGCGGGTGTCCTGGCATAGACTCATGGTTAATGTTAAGCTATGCTAAGGGTATTTTTGGAGCGCACTATCACCCGGGAGGGTGTTCTTGCATAGACGCATGGATAATGTTAAGCTATGCAACGGGTATTTGTAGAGTTCACTATCACCCGGGAGGGTGTCCCGGCATAGACTCATGGATAATGTTAAACTATGCTGATGGTATTTGTAGAGCGCACTATCACCCAGAAGGGTGTCCTGGCATAGCGGCATGGATAATGTTAAGCTATACTAAGGATATTTTTGGAGTGCACTATCACCCGGGAAGGTGTCCTGTCATTGACGCATAGATAATGTTAAGCTATGCTAAGGGTATTTTTGGAGTGCACTATCACTCGGGAGGGTGTCCTGACATTGACGCATAGATAATGTTAAGCTATGCTGAGGGTATTTGTAGAGCGGATATCACCCGGGAGGATGTCCTTGCATAGACGCAAGGATAATGTTAAGCTATGATAAGGGTATTTATAGAGCGCACTATCACCTGGGAGGGTGTCCTGCATAGATGCATTGATAATGTAAAGTTATGCTTAGGGTATTTGTAGAGGGCACTATCACCCAGGAGGGTGTCTAGCATAAACGCATGAATAATGGTACAGTATGTTAAGGGTATTTGTAGAGCGCACTATCACCCAGGAGGGTGCCCTGGCATAGACGCATGGATAATGTTAAGCTATGCTGAGGGTATTTGTAGAGCGCACTGTCACCTGGGAGGGTTTCCTGGCATGGACTCATGGTTAATGTTAAGCTATGCTGAGGGTATTTGTAGAGCGCACTATCACCCAGGACGGTGCCCTGGCATAGACGCATGGCTAATGTTAAGCTATGCTAAGGGTATTTGTAGACGGCACTATCCCCCGGGAGGGTGTCCTGGCATATACACATTGATAATGTTAAGCTATGCTGAGGGTATTTGTAGAGCGCACTATCACCCGAGAGGGTGTTCTTGCATAGACGCGTGGATAATGGTAAGCTATGCAAAGGGTATTTGTTGAGTGCTATTGGACTTGGCCCTTCTGGCAGGTTCACCCCAAAACTTTTTGATTTTAGTTGTGACCTGGTGCTATTTATTTTTGGCTTCTGCGCACTTTAACACTGTGTCCCAGTGTAAAGTGTGTGCGTGTCGGGAGGTTGGCCTGCCCTCCCATAGGAATGCATGGGAAATGTATGTGTCCATGGTAGTTCCTGATGCATTGGGAGTGCAGGTGCGAGTTTGGTATGTGCGGACTTGTGTGATTGAATGCTGTGCGATGATGTGTGCGGCGTCAATGTGTCTAGTGTGGAAGTGCCACTTCTAGAAGTTGGCATGTCTGTGTAATAAATGTGAAGTGACTGTCTGGCTTGTGATTGACTGGAGTTGACTGGTGTGCCTGGCTCCAGGAGTCAGGATGGGTCTGTCCCGGTGTTGAATAAGGAGATTTACATCCAGATGGGTGGGAGGAGTGCACCAGGGACCTGAATAGGGCTGGGCCTTCCCTACATAATGCTGGCTCTGCCCCCTGTGGTGCGACTGATGTCCCGAGCTTGTCCAGTGCATGGGGAGAGGGGCTGAGCACAACAGAGTGCTCCAGGACCAGCTGTGTCTGGTTTTCCCCCCACCCTGCACCCTAAGACAAAGGGAACATGTGTATAAAAGAGGGGATGTGACCCCATGAAAATGTCCTTCCTGATCCTAACGCGAGGGGGGCCTGCTGCTGCTGCTGGGCTGCTGCTGGGCGCCAGGAGGACCGCCATTGGGGACTGCCTCCCTGCCTGGAGGACCCTGTGAGCTGACCCCTGGGTCCAGCCTTTGCCCCCCACCTCCTACCAGAACTTTCCTGGACTTTTGGATTCCTGCCTGCCAGCCCCTGGGAAGCTCTGGCCTCCCCCTCTGAGAATAGCGAATTGGTGCCGCTGGAGTGGTGATCGCTGCCCTAAGGGATTCCCCTGCGTGGGGATCCCCCTGACTTGCTGATTTGCGGCACGGGAGCCCACTCCGCCTTGCCTGCCACCTTGGGGAGAGGACGGGAGCCTACCCCGTAGTCGAGTACTTTGCGAGTGTCCACCTTGCTTATCTGTCATGCCTGAAAAACCCTAGCGGGTGCCCACCCTGCCAGGCACCTCATCTTTAAGAGGGTGCCTACCCCTCGTTTGCCCCGAAAACTTCACTGCCGCCGTCCCGGGGTGCTCCCGGGCAGAGTGCTGTGCCCGCCTCCTAACCACGCTGGGATTGGTCCCCGGCCTCAAGGATTCCCGCCACATCATCCCTGGGCCTCGCAGGGATTGGTACAGCCTCAAGGGCTTTCCCACGTGCACCCAGGAAGCAGGGCGGGCCCCGGAGAAGAACCAGGAAGCGGACTCGAGCCCACCCCGCGCTCCTGTGGCCCCACCGAGAGGGCCTCCGGGGAAAGAAAAGGGCTGCCGGTGCTGGCAGGGCGCCCGTGGTGTGAGGAGAGCCCCGAAACCCCACTGCTGCCAGAGGGAAGCTGGCCGAGACGTCACAGCCTCCCCGCCACAGGTCTCAGTGAGTGTGGGCGCCGCGGCGTGGAGAAAGCTCCAAGCTAGTTGTAGAGTGGCCCCGGAAGGCAGAGGGCTGCTCCAACGAACACGGGTGCATTTTCTTTGGTAATTGAGAGCCCCGTGGCCCCAACGTGAGGGGAACACTTTATTTAGAGCCTGAGAGGCTCCGCCAGTACGGGGCAGTTTTGGTTGGCATTGAGCGGCCCGGAAGGCAGCGGGTCGCTCCCACCGCATTTTGGGCGACATTTCCTGGCCATCCCGAGCCCCGTGGCTCCAACGTTGTTTTGGGGGGGCATATTTCCTTTGAGAGTCTGCGAAGCTCCCACGTTGTTCTGGGGGAAGAAGTTATTTTTTTAGAGCCCAGAGGAGATCCAGGAGGCATGCTGTTGCCAGGCTCAGTTCCCCAACTGCCCATCACTTAGAGTGCAGCTGCATCGTTTAGGCCCTTGCGCATTCTTCTTTGGCAGCCTGCGCAGCCTGATGAAAAGCAGCGAGACCCCCAAGACTGTTGAAGCCGCTTGGTGCAAACCACCTCTAATTCACCACAGGCGCCGGAAACTGGAAGGCGAAGAACACGTTTATTACTCCAGAGGAGAACACATCACTTCGGACACCGGGGCTATCGTCAGGAGGTGCTCTATCTGCATCTCTGTGGCATGGCCTTTTATACTAGTTCTTGTCATTTTATTACATGGTCAAACATTCCTGGCATCAGTTTATTGCATATTCAAACATCCTTGGAATACCCGCCTTAAGCTAGTTTCCACACAGACCTTGCAGCAATTGACCCCCACCCAGATCTAACAGATGATCGCTATCTCGCAGCTGGACATTCCGACAGGATGTAAAACATGTGGGATCGGTCAGATCTAAGGGGTCGTGTCACTGATTAATTCCGGCTCCTTTGTTGGTGAAGCAAGTTCTGTCGTATATGGGTAATAAACTATGTCCACAGGGGTCGGTCAGTGCCTGGGACCAGATTGAGTGGCCAGGTGCAGGGAAGGAGGTTATCAAAAGGGGGCCTGTCCGTGCGCAAAGGATGAAAGGACAGGTGGGTTTGGCGCGGGAAGTGACTCCGGGGCATTGTCATGCTGACAAGGTTTTACGACCCCAGTACGTGTGTTCAGGCTTAGTCAGAGCGCGGGGGTGATGGCGAGGTCAGGGTGATGCACAGGTGACCAGCAGTGTATGAAAGTACCGCGGTATCTAAAATGGTTGCCGTTTACGCGCTCGCAAAGGCCTACGTTAAGCAAGATGGCGCTGGCAATGTTCATGTTATCATTTTACATTTCCACAGTCCCCCTTTGAGCATATCCTAGCCAGCTTGTCAGTTCACGTCAATGTCCATAATATTTTGTATCTCTCGGTCATACAGTGCTTTCATATTTTCGAATCGAGTGTCCAAAGTCTTAGGGCATAAACAGTTCAAACAAAGAGAACACAAGGGCGGTATGCATTGTATCCCCAAGCAGCAGCCACATATTCAAAAACTGGCACCAAGATATTCATCAGTAGTTTCCATCCCCAGTCTTTCAAAATGCCCCAAAACCAGCTTCCAAGTGTCCAAGTCTCTGTTTCCTGATGGATCTCTGATGCCAGTCGATGAAGATGTTCAATTGCCTTGTAGACTGAGGGTGAGGTGTCATGGATGAAGATGCAACAACTGGCACCGATGATGCGGCATGCTCCTCCACGATGGCTAATACTACGTCCAGGACAAGGCGGTTCTGTAAAGCCACCAGGCGGACTGCCTGCAGCTCAGCAGTGTTGTTGGTGAGGATGCCAGCAGTGACGTTCGAGGCTGTTTCTACTGCTTGGGTCAGGTGTCGAATGGCTCGGCTATTTGCCATCGGACCCCATAGCGGGATGAGTCCTTTAGCTGCATCGAGGAACTGTGATGCAGCGGAGTCTGCTTGTTCTGTGTCTTTGGAGCATCTTCCTCTGTGATGGTCTGCAGGTACTATGTAGGTAGGAGGTAGAACAAAGGCGATGTAGCACGTGCCCCCCCCCAGCCCTTTGGGAGCCAGGTGTAGGCTTTTGTACCGCAGACGAAGTACATATTCGGTGATGCAACAAATGTAGGGGGGTCGGCATTGTTCAGAGTCGGAGGTGTGGTGACAGTGATGTGTTCTTTCTTGGTGGTGGGCTGCATAGTGGGTGACATTGTCCTGCAAGCGGGAGCACTCTCTTCAATGATCCAAACTGTGACCATTAGTAAGAGGCAGATGAGAGATGTTGCAAAAAGTATGATTGTCTTTGTACTGTGCAGCTTGGCAATTTTGGAGTCTTAGCAGTGGTTCTTCGGTCGTCCGGTATCTTCCATCATCTTCAAGAGGCTCGATGACTGGCAGGACCACATACTTTCGTCTAGCGTTTCTCCTGGTAACCTTTGTATTGTTAGCTACCGTTCTGAGACCTTTGACTCAGATAGTGGCCTGTGTCCTCAGAGCACTCTCCTTTCATCGCAAGTTATACCCTTTCTTGGATGGTACCGTGGGGTCGGGAAACTCTGTCAGTTCAAGTGTCTCTGTTTCTGGGTAACAACTCAGGGCTGGTCGATCTCTGGTCAGCAGTTCCTTTTGCATATCCACCTCTTCGTGCGTTGCCAGTGTTGGGGATATTTTCTTACAGTGATTGGCGTGCAGCCAGTTTTTCTTTCCTTCCACTCGAAGAGCAGTTCAGGTGGTGATCAAGACTTGCCAGGGGCCCGTCCACCTGGGTTCAAGACACTTTGACCTCAAGAAGTTCTGCGTCAGGACGAAGTCTCCAGGTTTGATATTGTGTCCTGGGCCCCTGGATACATCTGGTATGGCTTGCTGCACCTGTTGATTGATAAGAGTTAGTTCGCTCATCAATTTGTGCAAGTAGTCGGACATTAGTATGTCCGGGACATCAATAATGGTTGTCGGTTTTGGTGCCGCCCAAATGTTCATTGGTCTGCCGAAGACAACCTTATAAGGAGTCAATTGGTGTTTGGTCGAGGTGGAGCGCATTGATAGCAATGTCAGTGGGAGGGCGTCGGGCCATTTCAGCCCAGTCGTGGCGACTATTTTTGCTAGCTTCAGTTTTAGTGTGGCGTTGTGTCTTTCTACTAGGCCCGCTGATTGGGGGTGGAAAACGGCATGGAACTTTTGCTTTACCCCCAATCCTTTCAGTACGTTCTGTATAACCTCTGCTATGAAGTAGGGGTCATTGTCGCTCCATATTATCCTACAAAGGCCATATTCAGGGAAGAATTCTTTCAGTAATACCTTCGCATTAGCTAAGGCGGTGTTATCGCGGGTGGGGTAGGCCTCCACCCATTTGCTAAAGGCACACACAATCACTAGGACGTATTTTAGACCATGGCACCTCTCTAACTGGATGTAGTCCATTTGGAGGACTTCAATGGGGTGGTCAGGGACTCCAAACCCTCCCCGTGGTACTACTGTTCCCTTCCCTGGGTTGTGTTGTAGGCATACTATACATTGCTGTACCAAGCGCTTTGCTGATCCGGCTATCTTGCTGTTATGCCATACTCTGGTGATTAGTTTGGTCATGGGGCAGATCCTATGTGTGCTGGCTAATGTGTCATGGTCAATATGGGGATCAGATCGGCATTAGGTAGCAGCCATTTGTCTCCGTCTTTTGTCCTCCAGCACCCTTCCTCGTCTTTTAGTCCCACCCGAGCCCATTCAGTCAGTTCGTCTTGTGTGCCTGTCGTTTGAATGTCCCTTACAGTCGTTCTAGCGTCGGTCCATTGTTCAACTTGTGACCTAGTCACATACATTTGCGTTGTGGTTCTGTCCTTGGCAGTGGATCAGGCAGTAATGTCGGCTAGTGCATTTCCCTGTCCAAAGAGATCTGTCACTTTCTTATGTGCTTGGCATTTAATCACTGCAAGCTGCTTGGGGAGGAGGTCTGCTTCTGTCAAGGTGGAGACTAGATCTCCATGCAGGACTGGTGTGCCGCATGAGGTCAGGAATCCTCTTTCCCTCCATAGAAGCCCAAAATGGTGAACCACCCCGAAGGCGTACAGGCTGTCAGTGTATATGTTTACAGTAATACCAGCTGCTAAGATACATGCTCATGTGAGGGCAATGAGCTCTGTTGCTTGTGCGGATCATTGGGCATTGCGGGCTGTTTCGAGGATGGTTCGGGCTGTGGTGACTGCATATGCGGCTGAGGTGGTGCCATCAGGGAGTTTGATGCATGAGCCAGCCACCCATAGGTCCCCATCTGGTTCTGGAAAGGCAGTGTCTCGAAAATCTACCCTACTCTTTGTCTGTTTGTCAGTGAGGGTCACACAGTCATGTAGGGGAATCACACCAGGGTAATTTTCGGGTAGGGGTAACAGTGTGGCTGGATTGTGAGAGGTGCATCGCTTCAGTGTGATGTGTGGTGCCAGCAGGGACAACTCGTATCCTGTCAATTGTGCGCTAGTCAAGTGTTGGGTTTTGGTCTGGTTCAGTAGCATGTCAACCGCATGAGGTACTAGTACAGTGATGGGATTTGAGAGCACTATTCCTTCGCTCTGGCGGATGGATACTGCTGCAGCTGCCACGGCGTGCAAGCACGCCTGCAACGCTCTGGGGACGCCAAACACTGTAGCTGTACCTGCCGTGGACTTACCGGAGGAGGAACTGTTAAGCGGCCTGCCCTCTATCTCTCTCCCGAGGGATACCGCTGCTTCCCGCTACCACTCGCCGCACCCGCTTCGCGGGTGCCGCTTTGCGAGTGACGCTTTGCGGGTAGCTGCGAGGGGCAGACGCCGCCTTGCCCGACTGTGTCCCGGAGTGTGGGGGAAGACCTGAGGAGTCTCTGAGGTGGTGCGTGGCAGGGACTCTGTAGACCAGGAGTCCCTGCGTAGACCCGGAGATCTGGGCCGCGCCCCATGGGAGACACGCCCCCGCCCGACCAAGAGCTAAAGAGCCGGAGCACCTGGACTCTTGCGGGACGCCAAACGCTGTATCTGTACCTGCCGTGGACTTACCGGAGGAGGAACTGTTAAGCGGCCTGCCCTCTATCTCTCTCCCGAGGGATACCGCCGCTTCCCGCTACCACTCGCCGCACCCGCTTCGCGGGTGCCGCTTCGCGGGTGCCGCTTCGCGGGTAGCTGCGAGGGGCAGATGCCGCCTTGCCCGACTGTGTCCCGGAGTGTGGGGGAAGACCTCAGGAGTCTCTGAGGTGGTGCGTGGCAGGGACTCTATAGACCAGGAGTCCCTGCGTAGACCCGGTGATCTGGGCCGCGCCCCCTGGGAGACACGCCCCCGCCCGACCAAGAGCTAAAGAGCCGGAGCACCTGGACTCTTGCGGGACGCCAAACGCTGTAGCTGTACCTGCCGTGGACTTACCGGAGGAGGAACTGTTAAGCGGCCTGCCCTCTATCTCTCTCCCGAGGGATACCGCCGCTTCCCGCTACCACTCACCGCACCCGCTTCGCGGATGCCACTTCGCAGGTAGCTGCGAGGGGCAGACGCCGCCTTGCCCGACTGTGTCCCGGAGTGTGGGGGAAGACCTCAGGAGTCTCTGAGGTGGTGCGTGGCAGGGACTCTGTAGACCAGGAGTCCCTGCGTAGACCCGGTGATCTGGGCCGCGCCCCCTGGGAGACACGCCCACCGCCCGCAATGCCCTCTATGTAACGGCTCGTCTAACGCTCAGCGGGATGCGAGTGGGACGCTGAGCGAAGCCCAGGCAAAGGGCGGACAGTCTGTGGCAGTCAGGGGCCGTCTAAGGCTGGGCTGGGCCACCCCTCTAACATTGCGATCCGTATCTACAGGCCCCGAAGGTATTATAACTGTATCAAAAGGCACCTTGCCATCCCTGTAGTGTGTGCCTATCTCTACTCGCTCGGGGAAGAGCATAAGGGGAGGGGGCGAGGCGGTCCCTAGCAGTGTTATAGGTACTATGGACCAATTCATCACACGGGTTGCAGCCGTTATAGAGAAGGAGATCATAATGACGGAGCGGCGCCTCTCGCAGGAATGTCCCCCGTCAAAGCGATCATCGCTGGGCCCGTTGGCTCAGGCAGTGTCACCGGTGTGTAGCCCTGTTGTCCTTTTAGCTACACCTCATGTGCCTGACGAGCCAGGGGTTGCATCCCTCAGTGCCAGCGTTGATAGGTTAGAAAGCCTGGCTGCATCATCTATACCCCCTCCTGTGGATGGTGGCAGTCCAGGCTCCCCCCCCTATTGTAGATCATGCATCCACAACAGGCACCGACTACCCCCCTCCTATAGTTACCACACCTAAGACACCGGGCATATCTCTGCCGGCCCCAAAGGTCTCACTAAACACTAAAAGGAAAAGGCCCGCCAGCCCGCATAAAGGAAGCTCCCTGAAATTGTTCAAGAGACCAAGGAAACTGGGGATAAAAACGTTAGGCACTAAAACAGGTGAGGGCCCGGCGACGGCAAATTCCTTTTCTTCCTCCAAGGAGAATGGCCCCTTTACTTACAAGGCATGTGCAGTTCCCAAACCTAGTTACCAGCCACCTGCTTTCTGTGTTCTTGTCACTATCGCACAAATTGCAGAGTTATTGAAAACACAGCTATCCCCGATAGTCGATAGAGTAATAGGTCTGGGAGATAGACTAGATCGGTTCGAACAATCAACCCTAGACAGCTTTTTCTCGCTGAAAGCACTAATTAAGCTGCACTCTAGACAAAGGGAGGAGGGACAAGGGTGCCCCTTGGAAAATAGGGAAACTGCTGAATCCCAGCAGGTTTTACCTGTTGTATCTAAAACGGCTAAACCGTTCACCCCGCAGACGATTGACAATGCTCCCTCAGTGCCCTCTGTGGCTACCTCTGGGAGTATTGCCCAAATAGTACAAGTACACTCGGGTGGCTCTAAGCCCCCCAAAGCCCTGGGTACGAAGTCTGGCCGGGTAGAACAACCAGGAGGGAGGGGCCCACTTAAGCCCAAGGGAACGCTAAAAGGGGTGAGCAAAGGCAAGGAAACTGGTCAGGTTGGTCAGGCTGGCTTAGCCAAAACACCTACTAACCACCCAGTTCTTACCCATCCAAAAGCTCCATCACCAAAAGTTGTCCCAAGAGTAACACCAATTAAGGCTGTTCCATCCTCACCACCTGGGAACCTCCCCCCGATTGCCACCCTTATGTTGCTGTTCTCACCAATGACCCTCCCCTGAAGGCTGACCAAAACGAAACCCCTCAAGCCCTAAAAAACAAAACTCTTCATTGGCTAGAGTCCAACAGACCCCTTCCTAGGGGCCTTGATGGCCTAATTTTAGGAGTGAGAAGGGTGGATTGGGTGGGTTATAGTCGCAAGCATCTGGAAGGAGACTGTGTGGTGGTCAATTTCAGGGATAGCAGAGTGGCACAAACCATTTGCAACTACAAACCGAAATCCGGGGGCCAGGGGATTGGCATAGTGGATCTAACTTTCTTCTACCCAAGACCAATTAATACCCCGATTGGCCGAGAGACCAGCATGGACCGGAGAAACAACTCCGGCTATTCTGAGTTTCCGGCTAATCTTCAATTCCAGCCTCAGGCAGTCTGGTCAGTGCCTGGTTGGAGACCACCAGGATTCTGAACCAACGTTACCATCAGGGAGGTCTCTGGGGTCTGTAATGTAGGTGAAGACACCGAGTTGAGGGGGCTGGTTATCATGGACGGTATTGTGACACCCGGCATGGTGGGTGCCTCTCCTGCACACGAGAGTAACCGGTCCCCCGGGAGGCAAGGTGGGGTTGGCAGTCTAATGACCCAGGACCTGTCAGAGGGTGGAGGAGGCCTCGACTCCGGCGGTGTTCCAGCTGTGGCGGATCCAGTACTTAGGATTTTCAGCTGGAACATTGCGGGAATCAAAAGGAAGTTGGGCTTGCCTGACTGGAACGCTCTTGTAGAGGGATATTCCATCTATATATTTCAGGAGACGTGGTGTAGGGTGTCGTGTCACAAGGTGGGATATTCATCCCACTTTGTCCCAGCAGTTCCCCCCTTGTCAGGGAGGGGATGCCCATCGGGAGGTCTCCTTATTTGGGTTTCTGTCTCCCTGGACTGCAGGGTGGAGGAGCATGCCACAAACTCTCCTGATCTCCTCCATGTCACGCTAAAGAATTCCCGGGGATGCGTGCTCCTAGACATTTTTAACATCTATGCTAGAGGATCCAAGGGGGGCGCACAGTCGGCCACCATTACTCTTTTGGAAGACCTACTTAAGCAGCGGTCAACCAAATCGTGTACTCTGGTGGCGGGTGACCTGAATTGCACGTTCAAGCCTCTAGGTCTTGACGATATGCTTGGCATTGAAGAAGAGGACTCGAGGAAGGGGATTCCGGCTCTAGACCTGCCCCTTATTAGAAGGTGGTCACAAGTGGCGTTTCAGATCAATGCTCCTACAATGGAATTTGACCTGAGGGCGGTTAACGGGAGGTCTAAATCAGACACAATAGGTGCGCATACGTATAACAGGCCAAATCATACGTCCAGAATAGACTACATTCTTCTCGATGTATGCTTATGGAGTTCCCTGTGTGATATGGAGATTATCCCGACTATTGAGAGTGACCACAATCTCCTCTCTCTGGTCCTATCCCCCCAGTGGCTTAAGGGTATGGCTGGGTCACGTTCTCTGATGGCAGCCAACCCGCAGATGGTCAGTGTATCTAATTGTGGGAGACGATTGAAGTGGGCCAAGCTCGCCTTGTCCGCTGAGATAGTTGCAGCCATAGGGGCACTGTTGGCTGCAGCACAGAGTAATTTAGGCTCATGGTCCCATGTGCCTGAGGAGGCCTCTCAGATCTTTTGCAATCTAATTAGGGCCCTAAGTAACTTATTCATCTCCCCAAATAGTTATTCCGGTGCGTCGAATAGGATTTAAACCAATGATTAGACAGGGATGGTTTACGACCAATTGTAGGACCACGAAAAAAGCCCTGATAGGAGCAGTTAAATCTAAGTTCCAAATAGCAATTAGGACAGCAAGGAAGAATTACTCACTGACTTTAAGGACGGCGAAAAAAGAGTGGGAGGAGAAGTTTTGGGAAGACCTCTTAGCAGCTAGTAAGGGAAAGGATGCAAGGGGGTTCTGGAGTTTGGTTAGATCTAGGAATAGGCCAGATGCATCGTTAGTTACGTGTAATATCCCCGCGCAGATATGGTACGACCACTTCGAGGCCCTTTATTCTATACCAGAAGGGGACCTGAGCGAATCCTTCTTTCTGGGGGACGATGCTGGGGTAAGTGTTTTAGACGGCTTTACCCCCAGGGAGGTGGAGGCCGTAATTAAGTCCCTAGTCCCACTTAAAGCAGCCGGACCGGATGGCCTTCCGGGTGACTTGCTACGAGCTAACCCCAAGGAGTGGGGGTATTTGGTAGCTACGCTACTAAATGCAATTGTGGGGGGTACTGTAGTACCGGATTCCTGGAAGGGGGCGGAGGTTGTCCCGATATTCAAAAAGGGGTGTCGGGACAGCCCCGCCAACTACAGGCCCATCAGTCTCATTGACTCTTCCCAAAAGGTGGCTGGATAGGTGATTTTGGGGAGGATTCTTCATTGGGCTGATGACAATAAGATTCTGTCCGACTTTCAGGCGGGATTTCGTTCAGGAACCGGGACGATCGAACAGGCATTCAGGCTCATGCTCCTGTACTGGAAGGTGGTGGTGCTGGGCAAGGGCATTCTTTACCTTGCCTTTATCGACCTCAAGACTGCCTTTGACCTAGTACCTAGGGAGGAGCTGTGGAGGGTTCTGCAGGGGTTGGGGTTGCCCCCTTATATCCTGTTGCTCTTGATAAAACTTCATACAGACAACTATGCGCAGGTACGGTGGGGCACAAATGGGGAGAAAACCAATAGGATCCCGGTACGCAGGGGTGTCCTCCAGGGATGTGTATTAGCTCCCACACTATTCTCCTTGTATGTGAATGGTGTGGTTGAGCATCTGCTCAAAGAACCGGCAGATGCTCCGTCCCTGGGGGGCATCCGAGTCCCCACCCTGCTCTTTGCTGATGACACTCTCCTTATTGCAAAGACACCCCAGGGCCTTCAAAAGCTCCTCAACCGCTTCCAGGAGTTCTGTTCTCTCAGGGGGTTGATGATCAATGTAGACAAGACCAAATACTTGATCATGAACGCTCCAAAAAAACCAGGGCGTCCCCCAGTCCTGAATGCTGTCTCCCTGGAGAGGGTCTGTGAATTTGATTATTTGGGGATCCGCCTTAGCAACTCCGCGAGCTGGACCCCTCACATTCTTAAGATGCTGCTCAGCCACAAGAGGGTGGCCGGTGTCCTACTCAGGGAACATTGCTCTTCTTCTAAACATTGAATTTCCCCGGTTTTAGATATTTACAAAGCTGGGGGGTCATCGCCGCCTTGTATGGGGCGGAGTTGTGGGGCACCTCTAACCTCGAGGTATTTGCCAAAGCAGAAAGTAAATTCCTGAAAGAACTATTGGGACTCCCCTTGAGCACTCCCACAGTTCCGGTGCTCCTGGACTTGGGCTGTAGATCAATCACGGACTAGCCGCGACTACGGCCCCTGCTCTTGTGGGCTCGCTTGTGGAGGGTGCCCGAACTAGCATCATACGCAGCAGGACTATCTGAGGTGATGGCAAGGGAGGGATGGCACCGGATAAAATGGCTGAGGGATGTCAAGAGCCTCTTGGGGGAGCTGGGCCTGGAAGACTCTTGGGCTACCCGAACTGCTCCACCCAAGGCCACCCTGAAGAAACTATACTGGGTCAGGGTGGCTTCGAAACTTATTGGAAACCCACGCCATTGTAAGTCGACCGCAGCATTTTTAAGGATTAAAGATGTTGTGGCATATGAACCTTACTTGGACCTTATTTCCATTCCATTAGACAGGGCTCTGTACTTCAAGTTTAGAGTGGGTACTTTACCCCTAGGGGACCTGATGTCCAGGTGGAAATCGACCTCTCAGTCCTCACCCTTCTGTGCTTTGTGCCCTACACGGTAGGAGACGGTGGCACACATTCTTTTTGAATGCCCGGACTACTGCGCACCAAGGAGGCGTTGGTTGATACCACTGTGCAGACTCTTAGGCACCCGCCAGTACTTGGTGGCCCTCCGCATCCTATTGACAGATACATCCCCCCCTATTGTCTGTGGCGTCGCAAAATTTTTAAAATGGTCATGGTTGATTCGTTTAAAGAGGCTTTCTATCTCAATTTAATTCCTTTTTAACTATTTATTATAACAGTTCCGATTGTTTTATTCTTTTAAACTTAAATGAATTGTATCTTCCATCGTCATAATGTACAATTTTTTTATGTATGTACTGCTTTTAAGATATCAATGTATCTGTATATTTTATTGTAATTATTTCCTCCTTCCTACCCTCCCTTTTCCCCCTTTCCTTATTTCTTTAATAAATCAAACTTAAAAAAAAAGATATCAATGTATCGAAATAAAGCATATCAACCAACCAACATACATTTGCGTTGTGGTTCTGTCCTTGGCAGTGGATCGGGCAGTAATGTCGGCTAGTGCATTTCCCTGTCCAATGAGATCTGTCACTTTCTTATGTGCTTGGCATTTAATCACTGCTAGCTGCTTGGGGAGGAGGACTGCTTCTGTCAAGGTGGAGACTAGATCTCCAAGCAGGACTGGTGTGCCGCATGAGGTCAGGAATCCTCTTTCCCTCCATAGAAGCCCAAAATGGTGAACCACCCCGAAGGCGTACAGGCTGTCAGTGTATATGTTTACAGTCATACCATCTGCTAAAATACATGCTCATGTGAGGGCAATGAGCTCTGTTGCTTGTGCGGATCGTTGGGCAATGCGGGCTGTTTCGAGGATGGTTCGGGCTGTGGTGACTGCATATGCGGCTGAGGTGGTGCCATCGGGGAGTTTGATGCATGAGCCAGCCACCCATAGGTCCCCATCTGGTTCTGGAAAGGCAGTGTCTCGAAAATCTACCCTACTCTTTGTCTGTTCGTCAGTGAGGGTCACACAGTCATGTAGGGGAATCACACCAGGGTAATTTTCGGGTAGGGGTAACAGTGTGGCTGGATTGAGAGTGGTGCATCGCTTCAGAGTGATGTGTGGTGCTAGCAGGGTCAACTCGTATCCTGTCAATTGTGCGCTAGTCAAGTGTTGGGTTTTGGTCTGGTTCAGTAGCATGTCAACTGCATGAGGTACTAGTACAGTGATGGGATTTGAGAGCACTATTCCTTCGCTCTGGCGGATGGATACTGCTGCAGCTGCCACGGCGTGCAAGCACGCCTGCAACGCTCTGGCTACCGGGTCGAGAGTGGCAGAGAAATATGCACAAGGGCGGTGTTTGTGGCCTATTGACTGTGTTAAGACGGACAATGCACATCCCTCCCTTTCATGTGTGTAGAGAAAGAATGGTTTGGAGTAGTCTGGGGTTCCTAGAACTGGTGCCGATCAAAGGGCATCTCACAATTCTTTGAATGCTGACTGACATTCGGGTGTCCAGGGAAAAGGTGAGGGGATGTCTTTGGCTAGGAGGGAGAGAAGGGGTTTGACAATGAGGCTAAAGTTTGGCAACCACTTTCGGCAAAAGGATGTGAGGATTATCAAAGAGCGGACCTGCTTCTGATTCTTGGGAACGGGAGTGTCTAGAACTGTTTGAATCCTGTCGGGTGTGAGTTTCCTCCCTTCCTTTAATAAGAGGTGTCCTAGGTATGTTACTTGAGGTTTGCAAAACTGCAATTTCTTTCGGGAGACTTTGTGACCATTCTCTGCAAGGAAGTGTAAGAGTTGGATGGTGGCTGTAACGGCTAGTGGAGTGGTGTATGCTGCTAGAAGGATATCATCTACATACTGTATCAACACCACCCTGTCTGGTAACTGCAAGGCATCTAACTGTCTTTTGAGTGCCTGGCTATAGATGCTCGGACTCTCGGTGTACCCCTGGGGTGCTCCACAAAATCTATATGAGCGGGATCTTAGGGTAAATCCAAAAAGATAGCGGCTGTCTTGGTGAATGGGTATGGAGAAGAAGGCATTCTTGAGATCGACAACGGAAAAAGTGGTAGCCGAGGATGGAATTAGGGTAGGATGGTGGTGATGTCAGAAACTACTGGGTACTGCGGTACTACTATTTTGTTTATCTTTTGGAGATCGATGATGAAGCGGTAGGCTTTTCCATCTCCCTCTCCCTGTCTCTTGATGATCGGTAAAATAGGACTGTTACAAACATTGCTTACTACCTCTTCTACCACTCCTGCCTCTACCAGAGACTGTATGATATCGTCAAATTTTTTTTTTCCGCCTTCTGGCGATATCTTGTACTGGGGTACTTTCGGTAAGATTGCGTCTTGTCGTATTGTCACGTGTACCGGGTCAATCATCATTCGTCCTACGTCTGAATCGGCCGTGGCCCACAGATGCGAGGGCAAAGTGTCTAGTAGGGATGTGTCTGTCTTAGAAATGGGATACATGTGTCGGGATGGATTATCTCTCATGTGCTGGTGATTGTCATATAAGATGACTCGTACTCCGTCTGGCGAACATCTGATAGTCGCACGGAAATGCTTCAGTAGATCAAGACCCATAATGGCGTCTGGGGTATTGGTGGAGAGAAGGAATGTCGTGTTGACAACATTGTTTTCCATTTTGAAGGGGATCGGTCTGGAAAAAGTGTTGGTGGAGGGCGTACCGTCAAATCTTATTGAGGTTATGTGTGAGCCAGACAAGGGTGCCCTTGGAATCAGTCGTTTGGATAGCGCACTACGTGTTGCCCCTGTGTCTACCAAGAATGGCGACTCTGTGCACAGGACCTTTGCGGTAACATAAGGGCCTTGCTGGTCAACATAGAGCTCGACTGGATCCCTCCCTTGCCCTTGGCTGACCTACGCAAAGTCATACGTGTTGTCGAAATCGGACTGCTGATGCTGATTCTGTCTGGAATGATCAAATGTGTTTGCTCTACCTGGTCTATCTTCGTTAACTTCATTCGCGTACCCTCTCCCACGTCCTCTTCCTTTCTGTCCGTTTACTATTTCTCTTGCCCCTCTGCCCCTACCATTTCCTTGCAGAATCGGGCATTGGGATTTCCAGTGTCCATACTCTTTACAAAATGCACACTGATCCTGTCCTAAGTCTGGCCGTCTTGCATATGGTGTCGATGGATTACTTCTAGGTGGTTGTGCCCCAGGGGTATTCTGTTGGTATGCTCCTTTATATTGCTCCCTTCCTGTATTCACTCCTTGGAGCTGCGCTATCATTACCCTTTCCTTTAGGTCTTTCTTCTTTCTTTCTGTAGCTCTATCGATCTAATTTTTCTGGTGTTCATAGTACTGGGCCATCTGGAGGATGGCCGGTGGTCTAGAGGCTGCCCAGCTGCTTTTGCTGGTCTGCACTTTTTGCGACACCTCCGGTAGCAGTCCCTTAACATAATTCTGCACAAACAAACGGTTGCGGTGGACATGTCTTGTCCGCTGTAATCGGCGAACACTGTTTCGAATCGGGAGAAGTATTCTGAGACATCCTCCTGTGGTTTCTTGCGGCATGCGATTACAATGGACCAATCAATCTTTTTCTCCGGGATTATGATTTTGAATTTCTTTACTATCTTGTCGGGAAGGTCTAATAAGGCTTTTACTGGTTTCTGTCCGGTGTTTCGCTGTTTATCTAATACACAGAGTTGTTCCCAGGTATGGCGAGCAGCTCAGTGTGGTCTACTCCCTAATTTGCTTCCACACATCCGCTGGTAGACATAGCCCAACGAACAAATCGATATCGGCGAGTGTCATAATGGTTGATCCCAGAGCGGTACCTAGCTCTGTATAAAATGCAGTAGGATTCTTCCGTAAATCCGGTAAGGATTTACGAAATGCTAGGATGTCTTGTCTGATATACCCAATTGTAGACCACTCGACCTTTAGCATCTTGGTGGTTAATGTCATCATTGTTCCCTTGTCCCCTAGGAGGGACCCAATAAGGGGCAGCTTCTTTTATCAGCATCATGGTATTTGGCTTTTCTATCGGGGGGCCTGTTGTTGTAGGTGTCTTATCTTTAACTACCCGTCCTTGTTCTATGAGGTGGTGGAATACCTCCAGTGTGTACGAGAATAGTTCTGCTACATCGCAGTCATTTTCATCTCCCATATCTACCTTTCTATAAAGAGCCATTAGTCGTTCGGGCCCTACATGGTTGTACTTTTCCTCGTAAGCAGTGAGGGTGTAATAACAGAGGCGTACGATGAAGTGTTGCTTGTGAATGTCGACATAGGATTTACATATGTTAGTAATATCCTCTTCGGTCTCTTTTCTGTCTACGAGCGTTTTAACTATTTTATTGATTCCTGCTCATTCGTCCTTACTCAATCGTGGGATTCTCGGCAACCCTTTCTCTTTTGATTCAGTTTCTACTGATGTGCCTTTAGACGAGGTATTAGGCATTTGAGACTCTATTGGTGCTGAGGCTATGGGAGTCAAGGCAATGGTGTTGCCTTGAACTGTACTTTGGCATTCCTGGCGTTGTAGTGCAGGATGAGTGGGGGCATAGGGAGGTGGCATGTAGATGATCGGGGGACCTAATAACAAATCATCATCTACTTTTTGCTTAGTTGGTAACTCAGGGTAAAGAGTCGAGGGCATTCTAACAGGACATTGACCAGAAATGTTTGACTCTGGTTCCTTTCGATCAGCTTCTCTTTCTTTTATGTCCTCTTCTAATTTTTTAGAAGCTTGGTGAGCTGCTTTTCGTATCTCTTTGTCTAATCTAGCTTCGTTTCTTTTCTTTCTTTGGTTGCGTTGCTTCTTTCTGCCATAAACCATAGCTGTCGAGCATGGCTGGCGTAGTTCTTTTTCTGCGAAGAGCTATTCCTAGCGTTTCTATTTTGTCGGGATCAAAAGAACACGTCAGTGGCCACTGATTTTACCGGTCTTTTCTAGTGCGTTTATGCCAACGTTTGCTATACGTTACAGCGGCTAGTCCATATTTCACATACATGTCCTTATTAGGGGTGCCTTCCGGTGGTGCCCGATGAATGACCTCTAATAAACGGTGCGGCCAAAAACAATCAATCAATCGTGAGAAGACAAGCATGACGTAACAAAGGTCAAAATGAATATCTCAAATCAATTTAGGCAAAAGCCCGCATTACGTGTCCTTCGCTGTCTGCACAGAAAGGGAGTATTCCTAATCTCCGTTTGTTTGCACGCAGGGACTGTCTCACCTAAGGGGAATACTAGTATTCAGTTGAACTTATTCAACCAGTCAAACAGTCAATAAATTAATAAGAATCGATTTTTCACAACCTTACCCGGACCGTTATGGACAGTTTCTTCGTCGTCCGTTTCCAGCGCCCGTTTGTCCTCTCACTCCAACAATTCGGCGTTCCTGTAAGGTCCCAGTCAGGACCGCAGGCCAATCGAGAGAGAGGTCCGTTCGGAATCGGTGAAGTTCAGTTGATCGGCCGCCAGATGAGGGTCTCTTTCAGGCAGGTGCACCTCCCGATCGTTCAGATGTTCACTTCGTCGTTAGTAAGCATGGGCAAAATTTGCGAATTCGCGCGATATCGCGCTCGCGATCCGCAACATTTGCGAATTTGTGCAAATTTGCGGATTTTTTTATTTTTGCGTGTTCGCGGGGCGCTTTGCGTGTTCGCGGGGCGCTTTGCGTGTTCGTTGGTTTTTTTTTAGCACAGCGACCACGATCCCCCCTCTGGTTCATCACTGCCACCCTCTGGTTCATCACTGCCACCCTCTAGTTCATCACTGCACCCTCTGGTTCACCACTGTCACCCTCTAGTTCATCACAGCACCCTCTGGTTCACCACTGCCATCTTCTGGTTCATCACTGTCGCCCTCTGGTTCATCACTGTCACCCTCTGGTCCATCATTGCCACCCTCTGGTACATCACAGCACCCTCTGGTTCACCACTGCCATCCTCTAGTTCATCACTGTCGCCCTCTGGTTCATCACTGTCACCCTCTGGTTCATCACTGCACCCTCTGGTTCATCACTGCCACCCTCTGGTTCATCACTGCCACCCTCTAGTTCATCATTGTCACCCTCTGGTTCATCATTGTCACCCTCTAGTGCATCACTGCACCCTCTAGTTCACCACTGCCACCCTCTGGTTCATCACTGCCACCCTCTGGTTCATCACTGTCACCCTCTGGTTCATCATGGCCACCCTCTAGTTCATCACTGTCGGCCTCTGGTTCATCACTGTCACCCTCTGGTCCATCACTGCCACCCTCTGGTACATCACAGCACCCTCTGGTTCACCACTGCCATCCTCTAGTTCATCACTGTCGCCCTCTGGTTCATCACTGTCACCCTCTGGTTCATCACTGCACCCTCTGGTTCACCACTGCCACCCTCTGGTCCATCACTGCCACCCTCTGGTTCATCACTGCCACCCTCTAGTTCACCACTGTCACCCTCTATTTCATCACTGTCGCCCTCTGGTTCATCACTGCCACCCTCTGGTACATCACTGCCACCCTCTGGTACATCACAGCACCCTCTGGTTCACCACTGCCATCTTCTGGTTCATCACTGTCGCCCTCTGATTCGTCACTGTCACCCTCTGGTCCATCACTGCCACCTTCTGGTACATCACAGCACCCTCTGGTTCACCACTGCCATCCTCTAGTTCATCACTGTCGCCCTCTGGTTCATCACTGTCACCCTCTGGTTCATCACTGCACCCTCTGGTTCATCACTGCCACCCTCTGGTTCATCACTGCCACCCTCTAGTTCATCATTGTCGCCCTCTGGTTCATCATTGTCACCCTCTAGTGCATCACTGCACCCTCTAGTTCACCACTGCCACCCTCTGGTTCATCACTGCCACCCTCTGGTTCATCACTGCCACCCCCTGGTTCATCATGGCCACCCTCTAGTTCATCATTGTCACCCTCTGGTTCATCACTGTCACCCTCTGGTTTATCACTGTCACCCTCTGGTCCATCACTGCCACCCTCTGGTACATCACATCACCCTCTGGTTCACCACTGCCATCCTCTAGTTCATCACTGTCGCCCTCTGGTTCATCACTGTCACCCTCTGGTTCATCACTGCACCCTCTGGTTCATCACTGCACCCTCTGGTTCATCACTGCCACCCTCTTGTTCTTCACAGCACCCTCTGGTTCACCACTGCCACCCTCTGTTTCATCACTGCCACCCTCTGGTTCATCACGGCCACTCTCTGGTTTACCACTGCCACCCTCTGGTTCACCACTGCCACCCTCTGGTTCACCACTGCACCTTCTGGGGAAAGAATTCGTCCCGCTTGCAAATTCGTGGATTTTTCTGCGATTTCGCGCGATTCACGGATCGCGAAATCGCAGAAAATCTGCAAATTCCACGAGCTGAACGAATTTTGCGCCCATGCTTAGTCGTTAGGACCTCTCTCACTGGACCCACGTGTCGCTGATGGGCCCCAACGTTGTGGGGCCAATTGATGAAAAGCAGCGAGACTCCCAAGACTGTCAATGCCGCTTGGTGCAAACCACCTCTAATTCACCACAGATTAGTGATCACAAATAACGAGGCAGGCGCTGGAACTGGAAGGCGAAGAACAAGTTTATTAACCAGAGGAGAACACATCACTTCGGACACCGGGGCTATAGTCAGGAGGTACTCTAACTGCATCTCTGTGGCATGGCCTTTTATACTTGTTCTTGTCATTTTACTACATGGTCAAACATTCCTGGCATCAGTTTAGTGCATATTCAAACATCCTTGGAATCCCCGGCTTAAGCTCGTTCCCACACACACACACCTTGCAGCAATTGACCCCCACCCAGATCTAACAGATGATCGCTATCTCGTAGCTGGACATTCCGACAGGATGTGAAACATGTGGGATCGGTCAGATCTAAGGGGTCGTGTATATATGTATGTATGTGTGTTCTTATATAGCGCTCGACTTACCCTTGGGCATCTCGGCGCTTGCATTGGGAACCCGTCCTGGTTTTTCCCTGTGAGATCACCCGTGCTGGGCATCCCCAAGGTGAAAGCCAGGCATCCCGCTGCGGGGGGGGCCGTTGTGGAGATTAAGCAAGCTTGTTGCCCAGAGCTGCATAGTGTGAACTCGTGCTTAGAGTGGGCACCGAGGCGAGAATTATCAAGTCCGTGGACAATTGGGCTCATGACCCTGCCGCGTCGGGAATCGAACCCTGGTCCCGGGTCTGACCTCAGCTTCAGGGTATGCCTCCTCTAACCAGTGAGCCACACTTCTCCACACTGATTAATTCCGGCCCTTTGTTGGTGAAGCAAGTTCTGTCGTATATGGGTAATAAACTATGTCCACAGGGGTCAGTCAGTGCCTGGGACCAGATTGAGTGGCCAGGTGCAGGGAAGGAGGTTATCAAAAGGGGGTCAGTCCGTGCGCAGAGGATGAAAGGACAGGTGGGTTTGGTGCGGGAAGTGACTCCGGGGCATTGTCATGCTGACAAGGTTTTACAACCCCAGTACGTGTGTTCAGGCTTAGTCAGAGCCCGGGGGATGATGGCGAGGTCAGGGTGACGCACAGGTGACCAGCAGCATATGAAATGGCTGCGGTATCTAAAATGGTTGCCGTTTACGCGCTCGCGAAGGCCTACATTAAGCAACATGGCGCCGGCAATGTTCATGTTATCGTTTTACATTTCCACAAGCCAGCCCAGACATTCTGGACATTGGGCCTGTGAGCCCCTGAGAGGCCAAGTTGGCCTGGGGTCAGTTCTGTGATCTTTCGTGCAAATAATGATTTCTTTCCTACTGTGATTTCTGCATAATATGCAATGCCTTTTTGCCTATACCCCTAAATGTATTTTTATGCTTAGGAGGTTGTGTTTCCTAGTATAGGTTATGCTAGTGAGTTCATGGTTCCCTGCGTGATATATGCCTAAGGTGGTTAGGATTGCGTAGTGTGTACTTACCTTTACCAGTGGTTACTGGTTGTGTGCTACATTTGCTATTTGGTGCTACAAGTGTTCTATGTTCTAAGTGCTATTCCTACAAAGTGCTATCTCTACCAAGTGCTAGTTCCAAAAGTGCTTATCCCTGACAGTGGTCCATGTGGCCCTGGCCTGTTTATGTAATCCCCCTGTAAATTCTGCCCGTGCCAGTGGCACAGTGTAAATTGTGTGTTTATTATCTAATGTGTTTGCTATAATACAAAGGCTATTTTTATATATAATCTTGTGTGGAGTTTTCTTTGTGGTGGTCCTTGGGTGGATAAGCCTTACTACTCGTGACAAGCTACCAAGGGGGTGAGCAGGGGTTATCTTTGGCGGGTGACTTCCTTGCCCTGACATAGAGTGGTGGTTTCTGCCTGGCTTTGGCGCAAGCCTTAGCCAACCAGAAATCTCCATTTCTAACATTGGTGGTCAGCGGTGAGATTTGGACTTGCGTTTGCGCTGTACCGCAGCAGCAAGTGGCTGCACTACAAAACTCTGCATTTTAGATAATCACATTTTGGGGATTATTCTTTTTTAATATAGTTCCATTATTTCTTCTCCTAACGGTTTCCTTTGTGAATTGTGTACTCCTGTTTTAGCTCAGACACCTAGGTTCCTTGTGTTGAACTTTTCTCGAGAACCTCCGCCAAAATGGAGCCTGCTTTTGATTTCTGTGGTCTGTTTAGATACAGTATGTTAGAGTTGGTAAGGTTCTGTGAAGAGAGAGACATAGAGGTGGGTGAGTCAGACACCCAGTTCAAACTTAGGGACAACCTAATCCTATGGCAAAAGGATCAATGGGATCTTGAGCGCAGTGAGGAGGAAAGGGCCCGGGTCGCACGCCATGAGGGTGGTGGGTCTGAAGGGAGCCCTGAAGAATCTGAAGAGGAGGAAGAAAATGACACTGCATGGATGCCAGTAAATAGTGAAGACCCCATAGATAGGGAGTACCTTGCTGGGTCCAGTGTCGGGGGCAGCGCCCCATCCGTTTCCTCTGCCCCCAGAGGAGTAGGTAGATAGGAGGGAAGAGAGGGAGTATCAGCTGGCCATGGAGATGCTCAGGGTAGAGCATGTCAAGCAGATGGCACAGCTGAGTGTGGAAAAGAGCAAGCAGCGCAGGAGAGGATGGAGGAGGCTGAGAGGGCCTTCACCAGAGAGAAATTAGCTCTGGAGGGAAGACTATCCCATGTGCGCAGTTATAGTTTTCTGGATTCCCCAGGGAGGGCTGAGTCCAGTGGTGGCAGGGATCCAGCGCTCCTAATGAAAAACTGTCTCAAAAATGCTACCTGCTACCTCAAAACTCACCATAATTCAAGAAACACACATCTAGGCCCATAAACTACCGAGACAATTTTTTGAGCAACTGAATATATAGTTTGATTAAAAAGCTATTCACAAAATATTTACATTATTATATACAACTGCAGTTTAAACATCTTTAACATGGTTTAATCTCATTTAATCAAACAACTAAGGCGATGAAATCAATCTGATGGTAACTAAATTATAAATAAACAAGACCAGCTTGTCATTTCAAATCTAATTTTATTAGCTTTATTCAAAGAAAAGAGCATTTAGGCTTTAAATCTTTATTTCATACGCCAACAAGAAAAGTAGCATTTTAAAAGTAACTGTTAAAGTAAACTGACATTTATTCAAGCATAGCTAACAGCAGAGTACAAAGTTCCCCAGGGGGCGTTAAACCGTGTGGAGCAAGGAGTTGGTATTATGAATACCGTGGCTGTGAAGAAAGGGTTCCCTAGTCGGAACTTAGAGAGCCTCACACACCCAAAGTAATAAGCGTGAAACACACCCTTACTAGAGGGTGTCCGGTGTCATCATCGGCTCACTGCCCCTCGTCAGACCGGCGCTGCAATATCTGACGGAGTCCCCAAAGGTACTCTTTTGACGGGGTTCTTTTAGTTCCTTGCCGAAGGTGGATGTGGGTGAGGATGAAAAGGAAGGTGTAGTCAGTGCAGTGGTGAGTGAAAGCGATAAAAAAGGTAATCAGTCCACTTGCAACTTTAATAACGTGGCTGATTCCTTAGTTAAAAGGGGTGGGAGGGGAGTTTAGAGACCGTAAAAGGTGTACAGAACAATAACTCTACCCCCTAGTGTGGTCAACATGTTTCTCGCCGAAAGGCGATTCGTCAGGACCTAAAATAAAGTACTACACAAAAAGAAAGTGAACTCAATGCTCAATCTATATAAAGAAAGCAAATACAACCTCGCTGGGTCGGAGGACAAGAGGGCCAAGGGGTCCTGCTCTATTTAGGCGACCTAGAGGTAGGGGAACAAAATATAAAAACAAAGAGAACAGCTCAAGTCAAATGCAATATAGTGACTCAATGTTCAAATCGTGCAGCGTGACTCTTGTGACACAGGCTCCACACTGTGAGAAGTGAAGGGGGGTGGTGTGGAAAGGGAGCATACACCACCCAGATATCACAATTGGGGAATTTTCATTGTGTGTTTTTAAAAACAAACTGTGGTATATAACCGAAGCTTTCAGGATAACAACCCGCCCCTCCGGAAACAACAGTAGGCGTGCAGCATTGGTCAAGTTCTTACCCTAAGGGGATTAAGAATGGGCCCCGCAGCAAGCTCCCGTGAGGCCAGCGTAATAAGGATTGGATACACCTATTGGATGTAAAAATAGGTAGCTGGTAACTGAGACAGGTAAGGTTGAAGTGTAAAGTGGACAACTCGGCCCGATATTGTCCCGTCAACCACGCTCCATGATGACGCTGGGGCTTTAACGGTCTCGAGTTGAGCTTACCTTTGAGTAGACACTGGAATGGCGGAACACCTACCCCTCACGCTCGCGGCACCTGGTCAGGGTGCGGAGCTGCTGGTGGAGGTTTCTACCGGTGTCCGCCCTTTTAAGGGGATGAAGGCGCATCTAGGTTGCGTCAAGCGCATGCGCAGTACCCGGTATGGGGATGAAGGCGCATTGAGATTGCGCTACGCGCATGCGCTGTCCCCGGTCTGGGACAATGGGCAGAATTAGATGCTCGGATGGTACAGTGAAGGGGCCATCTTGGGAGTGTCACAACATGCTTTCACAGATCGCGAATGGCTTCGAGATCAATAGCTCAGGGAGGCAGGTGTAATTAGACCAGAAGGGAGAACGTTACAGGGAATGCCTAAGTGAGTATTCATGCAGTGTCCATAGGGAGTGTAATGGTGCGAATGTTAGCGCATATAGTATCGTAGTCTACACACGATGTCAGGACACTGTCTGTAATGACCGTATGCTGCCGAGACTGCGTGACTAAACCCAGTCAGTCCGTGGAGTAATGAACAAAAGGTATGCTGTATGAGAGGGATCAAGGTGGACTAGGATGGCAGAAATAGTAAGGGGTAAGGAGTTGGGCTATAGGTTATGTAGCACCATTAGTCAGGGGTTTATGGCAGGAGAGGAATGTCTGGGATGTGATACCATTACAGTAGGGGTGGACTGGTATTGGAGTAGAGGGTATCTACCTCGAGACACTCGCCCAAGGAATAGCGTCATTCAGCCCAATTGTATCTAGCTGGAGACGATGCACCCATCTCTGTTCAAGCCTGAACAAAGCTTGTCTAGTCATGGCTGGTTGGGACTCAAGCACTAGCCATTGGATGCTGTCGGCCGGGTGATTATGTTGTTTATAATGTTCATACATTCTCGTATGAGTTCTGGAACATCGTATGTTGCTTTTATGCTCCGTTATTCTCAATTTGACCTGTCTCATGGTCATCCCGACGTAGAATTTGTCACAATTATTCAAGCATAATCAGAATTATGAAGCATTTTATTAATAATAGTTTTTCATCCTTAAACCTATTTCCCTGTCTCTATGCCTGCAAAGGGAAGAATCATTAAAGTCAGCTGTCCTTACGTGCTCCAAAAGTCCGTCCGTATAGCACGTCTCTCAGCATTCAGGAAAGCAAGAGTTTTTTCCCAAAACATGACCAAAGGCTTTATACCTTTTTCCCTAGCTAAAACTCTCTACATGTATCTTTTCTTGAGCCATCCTGAGCCTTCATTGGCTGTTCCAAGTCAGACCAGGCTAGGTCACTTTTAATTTTTGTTCAAGTCCGGGCCTTACATAGGCCCTATTGTCTTTTTACTTTGACAGCCATTCCGCTTCCTCGAAAAAGTTAATTTTCCCGAGTCACCACGTTCTACTTCCCTATCTCCACAAACGCCCGGAGATCCTGTCCTTGGGGCCCGTCTCCTTTAACGTGCATCTTTATTTTGTAAAAGAACTGTTCTTCAAAATGCAACATTGCAGAAAACTCAAATAAACAAGTTCATGGGCTCCCTTCTTCGGACATGGCCTCGCATCTCTGGCTCTGTCAGGCCTCTTTTAAAGCAGTCATCTTTTAGGCCTCACTTCGGAAACTATTATTTAAACAAACACAAGACATCAATTAATTAAAGAATTGAGACCCATTCTGTTACCCACCCCCTTTGCTAAATGATTAACCCTATTAATTATGTTACCTAGCAGAAGCACAATTAAGCAGCATATATTTACCTCGATGAACCAATCGAACTCCAACAGCTTTTATCACAGAAAGGACAAAACATAAGCACATAAGATAAGCACATGCCATCAGTTTGACTGCCGCTTTTAATTCTTGACAAAGACAATAGACAAGGTTTAGTTAGTTATTTTTCATTCTGCATTTGCAACACAAAGGCATGATATTAGTCCCACGTGTCATGATGCAAATCTTTATACTAGGTTGATTAATAAGATCACAACATGCTTATTAATTTTATTATCGTTATGGGAAATTAACTTCACAAGTTTGAACAAAATATTATTCAATTTCTTGCTCCATCAACTCCCTCATCTGGTGATTTCTAAATCACCAAACTATACCCAAAAAATTTGGAATTTTTATGCTCTAGAACATATTTCAGACTTTCTTAATGTTAGTGTTTCTAAACCTTAGTTTCACCTACATTTCTGCATTTCTCATATTGAGTTCTAAGAATTTCTTCTAATTCTATTTCTTTTTCTTTTCTCAGTTCATATATTCTCTTTTTCTCTATCTGATATTTTCTTCTCTTGTGTATCATGCAACTAATTTTTAACAAAAGTATCACTATAGCTATAACTATTAAAGGAAAAACTATTTTACCTATAATTGAACTACCAATCTCTTGAAACCAGCTCTTGATAGATGTAATTCTTTTACTCATACGTTCTGAAAACGAATCATCCTCTATAGGCTCTACCTCATGGTGTATTTCAGTAATATTCTTTATATACATTTCAATGTTATGGCTTTCATTAGGTATGTATGTGCAACAGTGCTGTACATTGTTGCATGGATCTCTGCTCATATACAGAAAGGTGCACAGAGCACTAGGACATTAGTGAATAATGGTGAGCCAAATACTCACCTCTGTGCCTAGTAAAAACCCTACCAGCTAGCATCAGTGTCCCAGAGGACCTTTGCACTAAAACAAAAGGACCAATGGTTAGACAATCCAGAACATGTGGCTCTTAGTTCTCGTGGGATCAGTGGGATGTGAAACACCCTTTGGTTACACTCACAATGACTTGTCACGAAATGAAAATAAAGAGACACGTTAGGTTTAAATGTTTTAATCTATCGTGTTCTCATGTGCAGTATTTTAGACAATACAAGCAGACACATTACTAAAAGTATTGTAATTAGCAGGGTTACAATTCCGTAGGAAACAAAAGGAGGAACCATATTATAATAGCTTGTACAAAAACAGGTAAAATATGACACCTAGTTTTCACCACCTCCCTACACTAACATAATTATTATGAATGAAGGTCTCATGAGTTCAATGGAGGACCCCATATTTACCTCACTGCTTGGTATGAGTAAATCACATCAGTAGCTCTCTGCTCTTCGGGACTCGTACAAGTGCAAGCAAAACTTCATGTGTTACAATATAAACGCAGCGGCTTCTCACGTTTTCTGCAGCTGCACCATTATTGTGTCTAATGAAAGATACACTTGCTTGTCGAAAACAGGCCCACGTTATAATGTCCTTGACATTCCGTACTAGCTGTGCAGACTGGCGATATCATGTGTGGCTGTAGAAGTTAATAACAAAAGCTCGTTCATACAGCGAGACACTCAGAACTGCTAACTTGCAAAAACATATTATCACAGTGCCGTGCGCAGAATGGCAAGCAAAGTAAAAAGATGGCGTTCAGCTCAGAATGGCCATGCTAACATAACAGACATTCATAAGGTGGCCCGAACCCACACAACACCCCCTGAAGGAAGTGGAACTCACAGTACACAATTCAAACACACATTAGAGCATGGAGTTCAAGTTAGAATGAGACTGATAAAATTCCAGGATTTCGTGAACATCCTACAAATATCTGCAGAATAGTGATTTTTTTTAGAAAAAAATCAGACATCCTCAATCATAAGGACGAAAACTAGTGGAATTAGATAGTCTAAGTTCAGAGAACTGGAGTCAGAATTTGGGTGCCTTCAGAGGTAGGAAACCGAATGCCTAAAAAAAATATCCTGTATATATTCCAATAAAAAATTTCACTCTTCTAGCAGAGTATAGGCACTAAAAGTTGCAATAGCCTCCAAGAGGAAGTCATTGTTTTCACCCATGAATGACTCAGCCATCCAATTCATCAATGGGAAAGAGCAAATGTGTTCATCCATCACCGGTGCCCCTCGTAACATGAGGGAACTACTCGGGCTCAATTCAATGAAACTATGGGCCAGAAAGTCATTGTCCACAATCCAAAAGTTCCAGTCGCCAAGGATCCCATGTGCGCAAGCGCAGGCCATCAAACCGATACCAGAACAATCAACCTCATGAGATGCCAACGGACTCATCAGCAGATTAAAATCAGGCACAGGAGACACCGTATTGCTGAGGCACAAATCCAGGGCCCATTCGAAGCCACAACTGTGGCAGTGGAATACAGGTGAAGAAACAGCAGCAAAATGACAATGAGTATGCCACACTCAAAGTCGCCAAAGGCAAAGCACCAAAAAAGTGCATCATTTGCTCACGTAGTTGGAGCAACCATGGAAGGTGCTCGTCGGGGACAGGAAGCGCATCCATTCTGCAGCAGACAGAATAACAGCAGGATGCCAGTGCCAATTGCTAGCAAAAAAGTGGCAAACCTCCGAAGACACTTGAAAACATCGAGTGAAAAAATGCGGAAACTACACCAAATATAGTCTCAAATGACGTTACAAGGCTGTAGTGTAGTTCCTATTATCTCCATAGGCATCTGCGCATTGAAATAACATCAACAACAAAAGACCCGTAACTGAGGTTACCAAAGGTCCCCTGCTGACAACATTAGACTTAAGGGTTTGCCAGCTAGCTCAGAGGTCACTAGAAACTTTCTCGAATGTAGGATAAGGTATTATAGTGCCTACTTAGACAAGAAGAGATTTAGCTTCTGACAACCATTCAACATGACAACTTTGTATCTCCATGAGTTAGGAGTAAATCTCCAGAGTCGTGAAAAACAATAGAAATGGTTTTACTCACTCTGTCATGCATTCTTAGTTTCACTCGAGAGTGTAGAGAAAGAGAGACGGGCGTTTTCAATAAAAGGTGTTATTTATTGAACAGTCTGTTTTCTCACACAGGAGAAGTGAATTGCAATGATAGCAACACTTGTCATAAAATATAGAGCATACAGTAAAAAGAGTATTATAAAGTAATACTGCAAAAGCATGTTATCGCTTCTTAGCCATAACAGGTATCTAAAACATATCCTAAAATCTATACAATAGAAAGCTAGCTAAAATAGCTAAACTGACTCAACTGATGTAATCTACCTTATGCCTACCCTGTGTTCCTAACCTGAGTTGTGAACGGGAAAAGATAAGTGAGAGCTTCAGTTAAGTTAAATAATTTCTCTGCCAGATTATTCTAAGACCAAAAATCATTCTCTGTCGCTAATCAGCTCCATACCTTGTTTCAGAATGTGGGAGGTCTGGAATCTCTGAACTCGATATCCCGGCAGCCGGTTGTGGCAGGCAGGGAACACCGGAGCTGGATTTTCTCGGCTGGAGAAAAAGGCAGCTTCTCTCTCAGTGCGTCAAGTAGGAGGGTCGGATGGCTTCAGGTCTCGCATCCACTGGGCTTGGGACGAGGTCAGTCGATCAGCTCCAGAAAACCACCGCGTGTTTGACTGGACCAACCTGGCTGCTTTTATACTAGCTAGGTGACTGGTTTGCCGCACAAGGTTGGACATATGGACGTCACTAGATGCATGAAGTGCGCACTGCTGTCCAGGGGTTTGAGACAAATCAATACTGGAGGATTAGGAGTCTCTCCTGAGGCTACAGTATGTTCGTCATGTCCCAGAGCCGGTTTGTATTCTCTAGGGGCCATGTAGTCAGTGGATAACGTCATGTTATGTCTGTGCTGACTCGGACTATATATGGTAGTGAATCTTATGACCATATAAGGGAATTAGTGGTTTAAGACCATCTTTGGGCATGAATCCCTAAATCTAGATAAGGGGCCTAGATAAATACATAACACCCACTCCACGTACAGATGTTCAATCAGATAAGCCTAAGCTAACCTACCTATACATAGCTAAGCATTGTGTATACATTCCACCCTCAAAATACATTTGCACATTTCAGGGAATGGTGAAGAAACCAAATATTTACAATACTCCTTCTCAGGGGTCTTACCAATAAGTAGTCCATTCAAAAGTGGCAAAGAAATCAACACAGAATCTGAAATATGAAAAGACATCTTTATTATTAATTGTGAGGCTCCGTCGCCCAGCCACTCTTAAAGCAACTGAATGAGGGAGTCTGCTGCATGGCCTTCGCACAGGCCTTTTATACAGAATATTCCGCCTTAAGCACACATTCCTGCTTTGAAGTGCATTATGTTGGAGATTCCCAGGACGTGCACACAAAGCATCACTTTCAAGATAAGTCCAGGCTAAAAAAGGATCGCACACATGCTTGGTTTCCTGTTCAATCAGGCCGGACAACCCCATCATAAAACCTTCAACCCAGATCGATGAACATGTCGTAAAGGAAAGGCAGAAACAGATGGGAAGGAAGATAGAAGTGGTGGGAACAGTGCCATAAAGTCGGACATGTCCTGCTCTTTGATCTTTATTAGGCCAGCTGCTGAACAAGGAACTGGCTTGGGAGGTTAGCCTCAAGCAACAGGGTCAGCTGTTGTCAGGTCATGCAGAAGTCAGCACAAACCCATGCTAAGGTTATGTCCTTTAAATGCTTGCTCTGCCATGGGGAGAGCCTACTGTAAGGGCAACGAATAACATGGCTGCTATTCACAAGATGAAACCCAAGTGTTCAATACAAAACCTTCAAATGTACAGTGAATCCATTGGTGTAACATGATGAAAATACTCATGCATACCGCATTCGTCATTTGCGGTTCACTGATACCAAATTCATAACAGAATTATGATTTTTAAAACACAGGTTCAGAATTTTCAGAACCACACCAGTAAAGCAAGAAGCTAAAAACAGGTCAAGGAGATATTAGATCAACTTGAATACCAAGGGGGGATTGATAGATGCACCTCGTCCATGAACAATCCTTTGTTTCCTGTCTCCAAACCAGACAATACATATTGTCTAGTCTTGGACTACAGACATTTAAACTCTTGTTGCAAAACCTTTTCAGTATAAAATGCACACAGTGCAGCACTGATGAATAACATTGTGCGCAAAACAATATAAAACCACATTAATATTTCTAACGGTTTCTTCTGTCAAAATATTGCACCAGAAAGCAGGTACTTGATAGCTTTCTCAATTATGGGGACACAGCGTAATTTTTGTCGTCTCCCTCATGGATTCAAGAATAGTCCAGGGTTATTTTCAGCCAGAGTAACAGATTTACTACAAACATATGGTGATGAGGCATTATCTTATGTCAACGACATCTATCTTACAGACGATGAATTGGATAGGCGCTTGAAAAGAGTGAACACCATAATACTTGGCTTCGCATCTGAAGGGTATGAATTCAATTTCAAGAAATCACGAATTGCCCATCTCAACGTCCTATTCTTAGGATACGAACTTTCAAGTGAAGGCAAAAGCCTAGCAGCAAACTTTTTAGAGAAGTGTGCGCTGCTTCAACCTCGATTCTAGGTTTCCTGAATTTCGGAAGAACTTACATTCTAAATTACGCAGAAAGTGTTAAACCTCTCTACGAATTAATCAAACCTGATTTCAAAACAACTAATTGGACTCAAAAACACACTGACATTTTACGTTCAGTCCAAACGGACATGTTGGCAACAACACACTTACAAACACGCGTAAACGTACGCAACCTTGTAATCCGAATCATTCCAGGAAGATGGGGATTCACGTACTTAACCTTTAATGAAGGTAAAAAAGTACCAATAGTTTATAAATCACACTTGTACACACAAGCTGAAATGAAAGTCACTTCTACAGAAAAAATACTAACAGCGGTTCAAACTGCAGTAGCAAAAGAGAGAGCCCTCGCATAGGGATAACACATAATGTTTGTTACACCTTTACCCGCCTTAGAGGCAGTGACAAAAGCAAGAATTCCAAATGCTAAGGCTTTACATCCGAGATGGATACAATGGGTTAATTCTCTTGCTGCAACAGACGTTGAATACGTTTTTTGACCCCTATTTTTAAACTCAAGAATTTCTACAATACGAACAAGAATGTCCTCGGTCCACTGAGATTCTGCCTCTAAAACATTACGGATGTATAATTTATACAGACGGATCAGCACAACCCGCAATTGGGGGTAAACAAACTTATAGTGCTGCGTTGGTGATTGTTAAAGGTCACTGGCCCGATGGTAAATTCCGACTTATGGTGACAAAAACGCAATCTCTAGGAGATTGTACAGCTCAGCGAGCTGAACTACAGGCATTCAAGATGGCGCTTGAAAATACTGATCGCGAATTCCCCACACTCATAGTGTGCGATTCCTATTATTGCGTCCAATCTTACAATGAATACTTGCAGAATTGGATTCGAAACGGTTTCAAAGATGCAAAAGTTGGCACAATCAAGCATAAATTGCTTTGGGAACAAGTAGTTCAATTACAGAAAGAACTATAAAAGACTCATGTGATCCATACACTGAGTCATCAGCGTGATGGCTTTCACGTTGAAGGAAATTAATTGGCTGATGAAGCCACGAAGGCAGCTGTGCAAACGGCTTCTGTAGCTGCAATCACTCGTTCAAAAACGAAAATAGACAGCAAAATAATACAGGCTGTCACCGCTTCCAACAAAAACAGCGGTAAAATGTTACCGAAAGGTTTTCCACTCAAGTACTCATATATAACTTATGCAAATAATGTTCCGTTTGCTCGAATCCCTGGAGTGGGGGATAGAGTAATTCCAAACATGGAACATAGATTATGACTAATCTTAGCAGCACATGAAGGGCTTGCCTCTGCACATGCAGGTGTTTCCGCCACAGTGTCTTTATTAAAACAGAGATATTGGTGGCCGTGCATGAGGAAACAGACCCAAAACTATGCTTTGGAATGTGAAGTCTGCCAGAAGATGAAAGTCTCTACAGTGAAACGTCCTGCACAGACGCCCCTTTTAATCTCAGATAAACCATTAGCATTTGTTTACCTGGACCACTGTGGTCCCCTACAGAGGGATGGCAACTATAAATATATCATGGTCGCAGTGGATTCATGCTCAAGATTCATTTGGATGTGGCCTCAGCGCTCGGCTGACGCCCAAACTGTTATAAAAGATTTGCGAGTCTTTATCGGCACATACGCAATCGGCACGCTACATTCTGACGAGGGTCCTGCGTTCAGCTCCAAAGCTTACAAAGAGGACATGGTCAATCTGGCCATTGCATTGTGGTATTCTAGTCCATTCCATCCTGAGGGAAATTCCATAGTGGAAAGAAAAAACCAGGACATAAAGCAATCTATAACAGCTAGGGTATTAGGCTCGGGTGACTGGTGGGTCAAACATCTAATAAGTGTCTAACGTAGTCTAAACAATCTGCCAAGAAGTTCTCTGGGTGGAATCACTCCATATGAAATCCTTTTTGGTACTAGAATGCTTGTCCAGGACCTTGATCGTCACACTTCAGTGGTAGAATAAAAACTCTTTGATATCAATGACCGTTTGGCTGTTTTGCAAGACTTAAATGAAACAGGAAGAAGTCTAAGCAACACATTACAAAAGCCAACGACCACTGAAGAAAAAACACCTGTCCCTGCAAGGTCTGCCTGGATTTCAAAGATTGGGGATCTAGTCAGAGAAAAGATCGCGGACAAGAAAGAATTTGGGCCTTCTTACAGACAACCAGTACCTCTCCTAGCAGTCCACGGATCAAGAACAGTGTTACTGCCGCCCCTTGCTGGAAGAAAGGAGAACAGGTTCGTGTCTATAGACCTGGTAAAACCACATCATGTGGCAGATCATAAGTAGTAGGCCATGTGGACTCCAAAGATGTAGCAGACAACCAAATCTGGCTACTATCCAAGAGGTTCAAACTGAGAGACTCATCACCTTTGAAGAATCTGCAGAGTGAAAAGAAGGACTATGCAACAAAGCAATGGCACTTGTACCTCTTGAAACCCAAATAACAGTTAGTCAAGATTCACCTGTCTACAATGATATAGCATCTGACTATACTAACATGACAAAGGATCCAGCAGTTCCAGTGATTTCAAGTAATCCTGATGCAATACCAACAATTGACTGAACTGCCTCTCTTCTATTTCATTAACTTTGATACGTTTTCCGAGGATCCCAGCGAGCCTGAAACAACGCCAGCTAAAAGAACTTTTAAAGAACAAGCAACAGAACTTTTTCAGCAACTTGAAAAAACTTATCTGGTTTCACCATGGGTTGAACTTTGGATTGTGCTAGGCATACTTTTCCTCCTACTTTGGCTATTTCTTGTATTAACTCTGGGAATACTGATAAATTGGAGATATAGTAAAAGGAACACAGCAAGTAAGAACATCAACTTGCTCCTGAAGCCACACAAATCATCTCATCATGAACAAAGAGACTTGACATCAGTGAACATCACAGCTGTTCCTATACCTGGTGGTATAGCATAGGACAGACTGATTATGACATCTTTGGCCCTGCAGAGCTGTTGAAGATTCTACACCAATTCAAGGTTTCCTTGAGTGACTTTGTTTCACCCAGCACGTTTTCTGATGATTGGGACTTTGGGACTGTTAATAATATGATGTCAGATTTAGAGATGTCTGCAAAATTTACAAAACATGAATACTTAGAAGGTTCAACAGATTATGAACAAATGTATTGTTTTAATCATTATGATCATCATTATTTGCACAAATCTGCAAACCCTAGAAATGTTTATACTTTCAACCAATGGGAACATTGTCCAACGCCACCAAAAGGTAGCCCAAAAACATTCTATGAAATATTTCCATACTTCTCAGGTTTTAATGTCTCAAATCCAGAAACATTTTACTTCAGGTTCAGATTTTAAAGTCTTTATTTCGATTATTAGCAATCATAAAAGACATATTAAAATACAAAAGAATATAACTGGTTCATTTAAAATATCCAAAGAAAATCAATACATATAGAAATTATTTAGACACTCACAAAAATACATAAGTGTACAAACAGAAAAACATTTCTTAACAGGTGATTAAAACGGGATTACATTTCAATTAATGAATAAAGAGACCTGAATATTTTATAAAATTAAAGAAAATAAAGAAAAACATTGCATTTAAAAGGTTAGGATTACAGTTCTAGATTGCGAGCAATGAATGCAGATAATGAGACATAGTCGTAGGGTGGTTTAACAGTTACATGCACAAACTAAACAGATTTTGGCAAATTGGAGACAACCTTTGTACTTGGCGCTAAGGCGTGCGGTTTTTTAGCCTAAGGAGCCAAGCCCAGCCCAAGTACTTTGCCAAAGCTACCACAAAGAGCTCTGAAGTGTTGGTCCTGAGCACCTGTATGGCTTCCATCGCTGTTTTGAATGGTAAGTTTTGGAACAAGGGTTTTAGCCATTTTTTCGAGGTGCTCCGTACCTTGGACAGGCAAAGAGGAAGTGGCCTTCTGATTCAATATGACCTGAGCAGCAAGTACAATAGGGTGATATCCCTGTGGACCGTTTGTTCAGAAAGATGTTTAATGGCAAAGCGCCCACTCTAAACTGATGGTACCATTTCTTATCTAGCGGTCGGGATATGACATCCCAGTATGGCTCTCTCAGTAGGTCAATTTTGAATGTTAAAAACCTGCCTGTGAGGTCTTTTTTGTTGGACAGCAACACTCTTTTTAGGCGGATGGTGGCCCAATATAGAGATTTGAATTCATCTTTGGGTGGGAAGGAATTAGATTGTGGGGATGACCAGAGATGTTCCAAGCCCATGTCTTTCAGAATTGTTTTTACAGCATTGAGCCATGGTATTTTCCCTGAACCCCTGATAGACCTAACTTCCGACAATTCTTTTGCAAAAAGGAATAGGTCTGGGGATGTCCATATTCGTCTCCACAATGCCACTAACCTAAATCTTGCCATTTCATTAATAGGGGGGGAACCAAGATCCAGGCAGAGGGGGAGCAAGGGTGTAGACTGTGGAAGGCCCACTAGGTTTCGAAGGAATCTACATTGAGTTTTGTACAGATTAGACAAGTCCATATGACCCCATAGATCTGAGCCGTATAAGATGGCTGTAAAAATTTTAACATCATAGATCTTAAGGGCCGGCAGGACCCGTTTAGTGATTGATTCCTTCTGCTCTTTAACGAGGCAACCAGTCAGCCTGGCAAGTTTAAGTTGTTGCATATTAATCTGATCCTTCCATCTTAGGCGGCTATCAAGGGTGACCCCTAGGTAGGTCATGGTATCAACCTGTTCAAGGTTTACTCCATTCATCTTCACTGAACTCCGGACTGAGTGGTTTTTTGTGAAGACCATAAATTTTGTTTTCCCCACGTTGACTACCAAGTTGTTGATGGCACAGAACTCCTCAAAGCGGTCCAAAGCCCGCTGTAGTCCGCTGCGTGTTTTTGAGAGGATTAGAGTGTCATCTGCAAAGATGAGTAACGGAAACCTCATCCCTGCCAGCATTGGGGCATCAGTGGGGGTATCCAAGAAGAATTTGACAACTTGATCGATAAAAAGGAGGAACAGGGTAGGGGCCAGGACACACCCCTGGCGGACACCTCGGGTTACGGGGAATGTTTCTGTGACTTGTCCCTGGCCCCCCCACCTCACCCTCGCAAAGTTGTCCTCATGGAGTCTTATAATAAGGTCCAATAATTCGGGTGGGCATCCCAAGGTTTCCAGCACACCCCATAACCTGTCCCTGGGCACCAGATCAAAGGCGGACTTCAGATCGATGAATGCAGCATAGATGTTACCACCACCTAACCAAACCTCCTTCCAATAGATCAGGCAGAATCTAAAAACCTGATCTATGGTGCTCATTCCCGATCTGAAGCCCACCTGCATGGGGGACAGAATATTCTCCATTTCTATCCAGCCCTGGACCCTTCCCAAAACCATGCGCGCCACTATCTTTTGAATCGAATCGATTAAGCTGATAGGGCGGTAGTTTGCTGGAATGGATTTATCACCCTTTTTATAGACTGGAACTATTTCTGCCCCTTTCCAAGATTTCGGGACTGTAGCTCCAAGTGCCAAGGTATTAGCTATTCTAGTGATATACGGGAGCCACAAAGTGGGATTAGATTTAAAAAGATCAGCCGGGATTAGGTCCATACCGGGGGCTTTACCTCGGAGAGTAAGTGCCAGTGCCAACTCAGCCTCCGCAACCGTAAAGGTGAGTTTTCCGCTTACTGGGGTCTGCATGAGTGGATTGCCTAAGGGATTTGTAGTCTCATCGTCCCCAGCTCTAAATTGAGCCGAGTAAAATGATACCCAATCCTCAAGTGGCACATTATTTCCCGGGGTAGAAGAGTCAATGTTTTTACCCCATTTAACCAAATCCCAAAACCTTTTCTGGTTATTAGAGGATGATACCTCTAAAAGATCTGACCAGAACTCATCCTCCCACTCCCGTTTGGCTTTACTAAGGCTTTTTTTGTAAAGGAGTCTAGCAGCTCTCACTTTAACCATGTCCCGAGATTTAATGGCAGAGATGAGAGCTGTATGTGCCTCTCTACAGTCCTTGTTGTACCATTTTTGGGGCAAAGGATTAGTTTTAGTAGCAGCCTTCCCACATGGTTTAGATAGCATTGTTTTTAACCTGCCAAAACACTTAATATGAACACCCATCACACTATTTACAGCTCCAGTGTCCACCCCCGACATATCTATTTGCAACATTTCATTAAGTGCATTTCCCACTACAACATTGATATTATTTAGTAAACACTCATCTTCCATAACCCGTGACCACTTCAGTCTCCTCCTATCATTGGTAAGTTGGACGTCCCCTGTGTAGGTTGCAGATGGTTCCTCCTTTCTATTTAAATCCGGTGTCTTCAATGATAGGGACAGTGGATTGTGATCACTTTCCGGGCGCTCTAAAACTGCCATGTCAATTAGCAGAGCCCAATGCTCCATATCCAGTAAAATATAGTCAATGCGGCTTTTCCTCTGGCCATTATCAAAAGTGCAATTTCCCTTCACATCAGAGGCAGAGCGGCCATTACATGCCCGGAACCCATTTTGTAAACAAAAGGCCATCCAGGACACTGCAGCCTCTGTAGCTTTAGCCATCTTCTCCACTTGTAAGTCTGGAATACCCCATACAGAATCATCTGCCATAGTCCATGTATCTCCCATATCTAACACGGGTTCTATAGTACAATTTAGATCGCCAGCAAGGATGGTAGTGATACCTCCGTCCATTTTCGTTATCATGTGATCAACAAGGTTCAACAGGGGTGGGCATCGACCGCCAGGAAGGCCTCTAGCATAGATGTTAATAATGTTCATAACTTGCTTGTTCCCTTTGTTTAATATAATGGATAACAGATCCTGATTCTCCACCGGGAACTCCGTTGGGTAGAAGCCCAGAGATTGTTTCACCCAGATTAGCAAGCCACCTGCGGCCCGCCCTTTACCTCCTTTGGTTGCGGGTTTAAAAAAGTTGATATAGCCCAACTTATGGACAGGTTCCGTTGCCCATGTTTCCTGCAACAGGATAATATCGTAATTGTCCATAAAATTTGACCAATCTGCAGACGCAAGGCGTGCCTTAATACCCGCTATGTTCCAGGACAAAATTTTCAGATGGTCGTTCAAATTGCCTGGCAACGAAGAGTGCAGTGGCTGTGCGGATCCATGAGCAGCCCCTATATCATCATTAACCACTAGATGCTTGACACAGTCTACGGGGGCAATGGTTTTCTCCTCAATCAGGGACCCCTGGGCAACTACGTGTGGTCTAGGGCTGTTTGGCAGATATGTTCGGCCTCCTTCTCCGTCAACTAGATTGGTTAATTGGATTGGGCATACCATGTTATGATCACTGGGTACTTGGGCTATCACACTACCAGTCGGGGACTCACTAAAGGGATCGCTAAGTCAATCTATAGCTTCCAAGCCAGAAAGGGGGCCAAAATGATTAAAGAGAAAAGGGCGCTGGCAGTCAATCGGGGTCAATACCATGGGATGTCTCGCAGCAGGACCTTTACGAAACAGAGGATAGGATTGAAAGGGTATATGCCTGCGCGGGTAAAAGTAGGATAAATCTAGTGTTTGTACATCCCCCTGCCGTGCAAATCTGGGTACTCGTTTAATAGCATCTACCACCCATGAGTCTTTGAACGATATAAGGATACAGTCTCCTTCTAAATCTTTTGCCTCAGGCCCCACCCAATCTACTCTCCTCACATACAATATCTCCGTAGGAGTGGAGGGGGGTAGCGGGCGATTTTTATTCAGCCAGAAAGTGACTTTATTACGAAGGTCACCATAAGATTCCCTTGATCCTGGTTTTAATGGTGCTACGCCTGTCAAAACGATGGTATGTAAGGCCGCTTCGGGTTGGAAGATCAACACTGGGAATGTTTGGCCTTTTACGCCCCCCCTCCCTGCGTCTGGTGGAAGCAGTATTTTGAGTTCTTGAAGTACTTGGGGAAGGACGATTTAAATTAGGTTGTGTTAGAGGACCCATGTGTTGACGCCCAACCATATTTTGTTTGACCTCTGTTTTCGTTTGGGGCTTTAGTACCTGAGTCTGAGAGCTAGCGCCTGATTTAGAAGAGGTGGTAAAAGGAGTATTAGTTTTTTGACCCCCTTTAGCTATGGTGTTATTCATTCCTATCGTTTTATTGGGGAAATTTTTGCCGTTTTCCATATTCTTACTGGTAACCTTACTGGGTGCCTTACTTGGTGCTAGTGTATTGACAGTACCCTTATTATTTGAGCCACACAATGCTTGTAACATTGTATGGTTTGATTGAATCAGACCCTCCATGCTATCGATCTTAGAGGTCATGAGCCTAGTCCGCTCCAGGACTGGTAAGAGTAGTGTTTTAAACATGGCCTCCATTTTTGCCAGCAAAACCTCATCACTATTAAGGCACATGGGACATGTAGTTGAGGAACCCAAAGCCAAAAGTGAGGGGCATAGCATGTTGTTAGGCACCGAGGGTTTTAACAGGTTTGGTTGAGGCTCGGACCCCTGGCACCATTCCCCTTGAACTGTATTTGATTCATTAGGTTTCAAATTTCTTTCCCCTGACATTCTAGAATCCCGTTTTCTCTTTTTAGTATTGGGGGCAGAGTTGGATATAGGTGGATTAGCCTTTTCAACAGGATTAGAGATATTGGATTGATTAAGGAGCGGAGTTCCGGATAACTGGCTAAGATCCTGCTCCTCACTAATCACGGAGTCATTATCCTCCATCCCAATCTCCTGCATATCTTTGGAGTCGTTAATACTAATCCTTTCTTCCGTTATTTGATCCCTTGTGGTCGAGCTACCCCCAATATTTTCTATATGGACTATTGCGTCCGTAGAGGTGGTATGGACACAATTGAAGGCAGCATGGGATACAGAGGGTGTAGGGGAGATAGATGTAGCTAAGGCCCCCAGTGAGGATCGTTTTCCACTAATCAAGTCTATTGACAGCCTTTTCTCAACCATGGCAATTTCCTTTTCTAAGATACCAGTGGCCCGTGTGATAAAAGCGTCCAAGGGACCAGAAACGACGCCATTGGATGTATTGATTTGAACAGTACGTTCCTTCCCTGATCTTAATGGCATTTTGAGTGGTCTTCTAGACGTCCAGGGGGAGTGGGCCTAGGCCGGACTCTGCCGTACTCAAACGGCCTCAAACGGCCCGCTCTTTGCCCGGTCTTCGCCCCGGTCGCTCCCGCGCGCTCCCGCGCAGCGTAGCACACCACTATTTGTAGGTCTTGATCCAATGAATGAAGGTGATGGAGTGGGGCGGGGCGGTCAGGGAGAGCGGGGCCAGGTGACTCGGCCACTGACACCGGGACTCCTGGGAATGTGAGTCTGGTGTAACGCTCGCAGCCCTGCTGCCTCGCACAAACCCCACTGCAATGTCCAGGGGTGTGAAGAGATCCGAAGCGGGACCCGCGGAGCGGGTACTGCGAGGCGTGGGTTTGAAGAAGGGAGTCTTCAGCACACAGCTACGCCGTCCAGGTTAGCAGGTTCGCAGAACAGTATCCCACTGAACAGTGAGTCCTCGCCCCTTTTCAGGTGATGGAGTGGGGCGGGGCGGTCAGGGAGAGCGGGCCAGGTGACTCGGCCACTGACACCGGGACTCCTGGGAATGTGAGTCCGGTGTAACGCTCGCAGCCCTGCTGCCTCGCACAAACCCCACTGCAATGTCCAGGGGTGTGAAGAGATCCGAAGCGGGACCCGCGGAGCGGGTACCGCGAGGCGTGGGTTTGAAGAAGGGAGTCTTCAGCACACAGCTACGCCGTCCAGGTTAGCAGGTTCGCAGAACAGTATCCCACTGAACGGTGAGTCCTCGCCCCTTTTCAGGTGATGGAGTGGGGCGGGGCGGGGCGGTCAGGGAGAGCGGGGCCAGGTGACTCGGCCACTGACACCGGGACTCCTGGGAATGTGAGTCCGGTGTAACGCTCGCAGCCCTGCTGCCTCGCACAAACCCCACTGCAATGTCCAGGGGTGTGAAGAGATCCGAAGCGGGACCCGCGGAGCGGGTACCGCGAGGCGTGGGTTTGAAGAAGGGAGTCTTCAGCACACAGCTACGCCGTCCAGGTTAGCAGGTTCGCAGAACAGTATCCCCATTTTACTTAAAAAATGTTAATAGGACAGGAATTAAAAGTATGTTGACTAATACTAGCAAATGTATTCTGCGGCCTTTTATGCTCAGTTGTCCACATTAGGTTTAGACTTTTGGAAAGACAACATTAAGACAAAAACTGTCTAGGGCACAAAAGACTGGCAGGTGCAGGGATTAGAAGCCTTATTTAGAGCCTGCATCATCCCTGAACAAATAATGTTTTAGAATGACACTGTGCACATCCTGTCTTGGCCTAGCCAAGATAAAAGATTTAAACAAACCGTCCATACTTACACCTACACCTGATAGTAAAAACACTTCAGAGGGGATGGTCGACGTAAAAACAATTTTACTAAAAAAACAGAACTGATCCTGATTGGAAAAATGGTTAATCTAGCCCACAGACACACACAACTGTCAAGATAGATTCCTGAACAAGACACAAGGGTAAACATTCACTAGGCCAGATCCAAGAAAGGTCCAGAGACAACATCCAGGGATAGTAACAACAGACAGTGTAGGAAAACTGTGCCTTGATGGGCTACAACAATCCACACAAACAGAGGTAAAATAACACTTATCTTTACTTAAAGATGGAGTTGATCTGAGGAACTTCTTACAAGGGCCTCTTAAACCGCGTCATAAACGTTTTATATACGCTGGTATATATGCCATTTATAATGAGGCTTGGAAAGCGACACAAGCAGACTGCAGAACGAATACGAGAAATTGATCTTATTAATTTAGAGAAATCTCTCTCTGTAGTTGACAATGGGTTAAGTACTTTCTCATCCAGAATGTATTCCTTGGACAACATAGTATCCTCTGCGATAGACATAATGGACAAGACTTACTCATGCTACAGCACGGACAGACACAATTACGTTCTATAATGCTATTAGGTTACAAAATCTTTGTTCTGGCTATGTGCCATGGCGTCTAATCAACACCACATCATTGTTTTCTGAATTTAACCTTACAGATAAACAAATCACTTTGGAACAAAGAGGAGCAGACTATACGGTGCTGAGCATTGAAAAACTGGAAAGATTACCATTAACTGTTTCTGAAAAACCAGCGACAGAATGGATAATACATGCGACAATCACTCTGCCGATGATGATTTTCCATTTTCAGTATTGTTTGAAACATATACCAGAAGGAGTATATGAAAGGTTGGGTAAAGAATACATCAAGTCAACCTATCATTTACCATAGTCAAGTCAAGTCAAGTCAGAGAATTTATATAGCGCACTACATACCCAGAGGGTCTCAAGGCGCTTAGAAAGGGGAGGAGGATTACTTGTCAAATATCCACGTTTTAAGTTGCTTTCTGAATGCTAGGTGGTTCTGGGTAAGGCGAAGGTAAGCGGGGAGTGAGTTCCATGTTTTAGCAGCCAGGTATGAGAAGGATCTGCCTCCCATGGTGGTCTTGTTGATGCGAGGTACCGTGGCGAGGGCTTGGCTGGAAGAACGTAGTTGGCGGGAGGGGGTGTAGAAGGACAGTCGTGAGTTGAGGCATTCTGGTCCGATGTCGTAGAGTGATTTGTGTGCATGGGTTAGCAGTCGGAAAGTGATCCTCTTATTGACGGGTAGCCAATGGAGGTCTTTAAGGTGACCAGAGATGTGTTTGTTGCGTGGGATGTCTAATATGATCCTGGCTGAGGCGTTTTGGATTCGTTGGAGTTTCTTCTGGAGTTTAGCGGTGGTGCCTGCGTAGAGGGTGTTTCCGTAGTCCAGTCGGCTCGTGACCAGAGCATGGGTGACTGTTTTCCTTGTTTCGGTGGGGATCCAGCGAAATGTTTTTCTGAGCATGCGAAGAATGTTGAAGCAGGATGAGGATACGGCGCTGACTTGTCTGTTCATTGAGAGTGAAGAATCCAGGATGACGCCTAGGTTCCGTGCGTGGTCTGTCGGGATGGGTGCTTTTCCGAGGGCTTCCGGCCACCAGGAGTCGTCCCATGCAGAGGGGGATGTACCTAAGATGAGGACTTCTGTTTTGTCTGAGTTCAGTTTCAGACGGCTTTGTTTCATCCATTCGGCAACTTCTTTCATTCCTTCGTGTAGGTTAGTTTTGGCGGTGCTGGGGTCATTGGTGAGAGAAAGGATTAGTTGAGTGTCATCCGCGTAAGAGATGATGTTGACCATGCGACCATACACGCACAAATGTTGGAGTGGGGGAAAAGAAGTATTTCTTAGTGGTTCAAACTGCAAAAGCGCACTAAGCAGTACACTTTTATGTCAGGGTATTCATTTTCATGGAGCCTGTGATGGTTCTTCGACCAACTTATCCTGCCACCTGCAAGGTTCTCCAGCTGCAGTGATAGATCCAATTTTTAGGCAACTTTCGAATGGAAGCTACATTATGTTGAATGATCACAGCTGCTGTGGCATGTTGCCAGGAATAGCCTATCTCGTAACTGTGTCAGCCAATGTCACTTGTTGAATGCAAGTATTGTTTCCTAAAGCAAAGACAGACGGGGAGTCGCCTTTATGGCCTTCACTGAACATCTCTTCTATACGAATTGATACATTAAGCAAAATGAAAGCCATTCTTTTACAAAAAACTGTGCCACTGACCTCGTTCAAAGAGACGTATGATCTGCAAGTTGCAAGGACTTCTGCAGAGATACAGGCCCTTTTATCGACAAACTGCCCTATACATTTCGTAGAAATGTTAGGTTGTATCTTAAACATGTCTGATACGAGTGGTATTGTACATGTATTTAAGACAGTTTTTACGGGACTGTTAGCACCTTTTGAAGCAGTCCTCGGCATATTTCCAAACTTCGTGCACTCGGGGTGTGGCGGACTGCCTCTCATTTTGGGACTCGTAGCAGGGATACTACTTTTGCTCCTTCTGCTCCGATATGGCAAGCCAACTCACCAATGACGCCCAGATCACCGTGGAGAACACTCTTCTGGCGATGAGGTGTCGTGAGCGCATAATCCAAATTTTAGGCTAGGCTTGTTTAAGAGATCTGAATACCACATGGTTTCCATCATTCAGAACAATCTGGCAAGATTGCATCTTACCTGATCTACGATGCCTACTATGTGGAGAATAATGCGTGCTAGACATCTGTCTGACACTCCCATCAGTCATGCCAACGGAAGCTGATACTTTGCTTGGACCAGTAACGGCTCATGCACTGTGTTGTCCCCAGCGGCTACCAATCTTGATGACGGCATTCATTGAGGTCTCACAGATGCAAACTGCTGACGGTGAGATACGTGGATCTACAGGCACACAGGTACCATCGACAACGAACATTGCTAATGCGACTGACGCTGACGGTGATGCTTCTCATCGATGTACGATTGATCTGCTTAATGAGGTAGTCCAACTTTCACGTACAGTAGTAGACAAATTCTTTTCGAGCTTAGGAGATTTGATGTTTTCTCCAAACAATGACACTGACTTTTGAAAGTATTCGACCTTCATTTTTCAAAACAAACTTCTAACTTCGGAACTCTATTTTTTTCTATGATCAGACTTTTTTCCAAATTTGTATATCCTTTCTGGCACAAAGTAATCTGCTTAAAGTAGAACTATTCATAGAGAACAAGAATTCTTTGAATACTTCGAAGAGACAATATTTGACCTTGTCCACAACTGAAATAATTTATATATTCTGCCATGGAATGGTCTCGACTTTTTCTTCTGTATTAAGAGCCATTTCATAAATGTAATTTCATGATTCATTCGGATAGCATTTCCAATGTCGTACTATATGCTTTGAATGAAACCATTGCTTTTAAAATGCGTACAGCACAAATGCTTATTTTTTTGTGTACAACCATTTTGAATGCATTTTATGTATTTTAGGTGGGATTTTTACACATCATGATTTAGATATGTTTTAAAAATACTTAAAAATTAGTTATGTCGAACATAATAAAGTGGAGTGGGTGCTGTCTGGCGTTTTAGGATCCAAGTACAATTTTCCCGATTCATGCCCTTATATAGGTACATTTCACATTGCCCTAATATAGGCATAGAAATCATACCCATATTTAGACGTAGCTCAAGCAGTCCGAATACATGCATGGCTACTTCCACCAGTTCCGAAAAGCCGCAACAATTTCTTGGTAAATCGGCTTAGAGAAGTCAAGGACCTCCCCTTGCTTGAATATTGATTTGTCCAAGAGCTCATAGAGTTTTCAAAGAACTACCATTCCCTTGGGGTTCTTTTATGACGTTATTATGCCCGACTTTACGTCAAACTAGGCACCTTCAAGGTATAAATATGCCTTCACTTGCTCTAGCAAACACACAGTGGTTTGGAGCAGTTCGACTATCTACTTGCACGACGCAGCTCGCTACAGCAAGTGCCGAACGAAGCCGACCCTCCAGCTGACGCACTGATCGAGAAGCTGTCTTTTCTCGCTGAGAAATTCAGCTCCAGTGTTTCCAAGCTCCCCTTGTGGGGTGTTGGGAAATCGAGTCAGAGACAGAGATACCAGACCTCCTTCATTCTAAAACCAAGGTACGGAGCTGATTAGACCCTAAGAGAAATCTTGGACAGATTCTTGGCAAAGAACACTAAACCTATACTACACCACACTTACTTATGCCCTCGTACTAGACTTAGATTAGGTACACCGGGGTAGGCGTATTTTAGAGGCACAAGTTGAGTACTTTTAGTCATTGTTATTTATGTATGTTATTTTATATGGCTTAGAAACCATACAATGCTCATACAGTATTATTTCATATTACTGTTTACACTGTACGCATTATACTTTGCAACCTGTATTACGATTGTAGCAGTTCATTTCTTCTGTGTGAGAAAGAAGACTCAATAAATCCTTTTATTGAAAACGCCCATCTTTCTATTTCTCTACACCTCTGGTGAAACGAAGCATGCATGATTGACTGAGTGAAATACCTATCTATTGTTTCCACGACTCTAGAGATACATTTCTTACTCCTGGGAAACAAAGTTGTCATGTTTATGCGGTTGTCAGAAACGAATCCCTTCTTGTGAATTCGAGAAAGTTTCTAGTGACCTCTGAGCTAGCTGGCACTCACTATTAAGTTTAAGATATTCGATAGAGACCTAGTCGACCTCAGTCCTACGTCAAATCTATAGGATATATTATTCTAATGCGCAGAGCCTATTGGGAATATAGGAACTACACTACACTACGAGTGCTCCGAGCCTTCGTATTATTGGAAGAGTGTTAGAAATGAAGATTCCAGCTCGTGAGCACAGGGAAAGGTCATAGCCAAGACGATCAGGTCTCACCCGTACAGTCAGCATGTTTCTTTAGAGTGGTGCTGGAAAACGATGACTGGGCATTGCTCCAAGGGAATCTCACACTTTGCGGCTGATAAAGCTTCTGCCTGTGGAAGAGATCTGTTACCAGAGGCAGAGGTTCGGTGCGCTAGAAAAGGGGCATGAAAAGAACTAAAATCATTCCTTCATGTCCATTGATTCTAGACCTCTGTCCTTTTTTATTTTTTATTTTACAGAGTTTTATATAGCGCGAACTTGACCAGAATCATGTATCCGACTGCCTTACATAGCACCAGTTGCTTTACATGAGGACATATTCATTTTTGTTAGGCGCGGGGAGATTAAGTGATTTGCCCAGAAGCACAGGATGTTCAGCATCATTGCCGAGACTTGAACCTGGTTCCCAAGGTCCGAGGTCAAACGACCTAGCCGTTAGGCCAACCCCTCTCTCCTACTAGGAATAAACCATTTATGCCAGAAAATGTGCAGAAGCCAAATAGCGATAAGTATACCAAAAAACAAAGCTGCATTTTAGAACCAGATTGGTAGAATATTTCGAGGCAATGTTACTGAATTTCGGGGTCATCATCTGAACTGTGCTGAAGATATTGGGCTTCAGGAGGAGGGTGATGGTTTCACTGTCTCTTTGCCTGAACTATTGATTCTGTATGCCATTTATCAGCGCACATTCTGGGGATTTACCTGGATTCCGCACGGTTTTTATGTCCTCTAGCAAGTCAGTCCTGTCTCCTTGGATTAATTAACTTCTCCTCGGGATGATCATTCTTCAAAATCTGTCCCTGCATGGTCTGCTTAAGGGGAACTGTTTGACTAATTCCCCACCTCCAACTTTGCCTAAATTTATGACTGCCGCTGTTCCATTTTTCTTTTCTGCTTTGTCTTTTCACTGTATTATGCACACTAAATTCACTTGGGCATTTCACTTCCACATTATGCACTACTGTGCACCTTTCTGTTGCTGAATAATAATTATAAAATATACCATGAGAATGATTTGAATATGGAGCTTTGGTCTGTCCCTTTGGTATGTCTGTTGTGCTTTGTTATATTTCCCGCTACTTGAAATCTGTCCCTTTGGTATGTCCTTTGTGCTTTGTTATATTTACCACTACTTGAAATCTATGCATTTTAACAGGAACATTTGACACAGTTGGTTTATTCCTAAATAGCGACCCCCCCAAAAAAAAGTGTGTGTCTTCTTGTATCAATAGGACCCAGGTGGGTTGCCCCGGTTTTGTCTCTGTGGACACATTTGCACAAAAAGCTTCATGGATGGATCTATTTTTTTCTCCTTCTGGGATAAAGACCAAGAAAGGGCTGATGGCTCATTCAGTGTCTTTAATGGGGCCCTATTGTATCTTCAGAGAGACCTCATAAAGCTTTCACGGACATGAAAAGAGCCCAGACCAAGCATGGGGGGGGGAAAGGGGGCAGGGAGCCAGTGCACGCATGGAGAAGTGTGGCTCAGGGGTTAGAGGCGGCAGACCCGGAAGCTGAGATCGGCCTTGGACCAGGGTTCAATTCCCCGCCTCAGCGGGTCTTGGGCTAAAAAATTCCACGGACTCGACAATTCTCGCTCTGGTGCCTACTCGACTCACGGGTTCACACTCTGCGACTCTGGGCAATAGCTTGCTTAATCTCCACAATGGCCCCTCGCGGTGGGATGCCTCGCTTTCACCTTGTGAATACCATGCTGGGGTTATCTCACAGGGGAATACCAGGACGGGTTCCCTAAGCAAGCGCTTAGATACCGGGTCGGCGATTTGCGCTATATAAATACATGTACATTTGCATTTTACATTTACACGCAACACAAGAGGGGGTTGTATGAGTGCAGCAAGGGAGCGAAGGGGGCTGTATGACTGAAACCAGGGAGCAAAGGGGGCTGTATGACTGAAACCAGGTAGCGAAGGGGGCTGTATGACTGAAACCAGGGAGCGAAGGGGGCTGTGTGACTGAAACCAGGGAGCGAAGGGGGCTGTGTGACTGAAACCAGGGAGCGAAGGGGGCCGTGTGACTGAAACCAGGGAGCGAAGGGGACTGTGTGAATAAACCCAGGGAGCGAAGGGAGCTGTGTGACTGAAACCAGGGAGCGAAGGGGGCTGTGTGACTAAACCCAGGGAGCGAAGGGGGCTGTGTGACTGAAACCAGGGAGCGAAGGGGGCTGTGTGACTGAAACCAGGGAGCGAAGGAGGCTGTGCGACTGAAACCAGGGAGCGAAGGGGGCTGTGTGACTGAAACCAGGGAGTGAAGGGGGCTGTGCGACTGAAACCAGGGAGCGAAGGGGTCTGTATGACTGAAACCAGGGAGCGAAGGGGGCTGTGTGACTGAAACCAGGGCGCGAAGGGGGCTGTGTGACTGAAACCAGGGAGCGAAGGGGGCTGTGGAGCGAAGGGGGCTGTGTGACTGAAACCAGGGAGCGAAGGGGGCTGTGTGACTAAACCCAAGGAGCGAAGGGGGCTGTGTGACTGAAACCAGGGAGCGAAGGGGGCTGTGTGACTAAACCCAGGGAGCGAAGGGGGCTGTGTGACTGAAACGAGGGAGCGAAGGGGGCTGTGTGACTGAAACCAGGGAGCGAAGGGGGCTGTGTGACTGAAACCAGGGAGCGAAGGGAGCTGAGTGACTAAACCCAGGGAGCGAAGGGGGCTGTGTGACTGAAACCAGGGAGCGAAGGGGGCTGTGTGACTAAACCCAGGGAGCGAAGGGGGCTGTGTGACTGAAACCAGGGAGCAAAGGGGGCTGTGCGACTGAAACCAGGGAGCGAAGGGGGCTGTGTGACTGAAACCAGGGAGTGAAGGGGGCTGTGCGACTGAAACCAGGGAGCGAAGTGGTCTGTATGACTGAAACCAGGGAGCGAAGGGGGCTGTGTGACTGAAACCAGGGAGCGAAGGGGGCTGTGTGACTGAAACCAGGGAGCGAAGGGGGCTGTGGAGCGAAGGGGACTGTGTGACTGAAACGAGGGAGCAAAGGGGGCTGTGTGACTGAAACCAGGGAGCGAAGGGGGCTCTGTGACTGAAACCAGGGAGCAAAGGGGGCTGTGTGACTGAAACCAGGGAGTGAAGGGGGCTGTGTGACTGAAACCAGGGAGCGAAGGGGGCTGTGTGACTGAAACCAGGGAGCGAAGGGGGCTGTGTGACTGAAACCAGGGAGCGAAGGGGGCTGTGTGACTGAAACCAGGGAGCGAAGGGGGCTGTGTGACTGAAACCAGTGAGCAAAGGGGGCTGTGTGACTGAAACCAGGGAGCGAAGGGGGCTGTGTGACTGAAACCAGGGAGCGAAGGGGGCTCTGTGACTGAAGCCAGGGAGCAAAGGGGGCTGTGTGACTGAAACAAGGAAATGAAGGGGGCTGTGTGACTGAAACCAGGGAGCGAAGGGGGCTGTATGACTGAAACCAGGGAGTGAAGGGGGCTATGTGACTGAAACCAGGGAGCGAAGGGGGTTGTGTGACTGAAACCAGGGAGCGAAGGGGGCTCTGTGACTGAAACCAGGGAGCAAAGGGGGCTGTGTGACTGAAACCAGGGAGGGAAGGGGGCTGTGTGACTGAAACCAGGGAGCGAAGGGGGCTGTGTGACTGAAACCAGGGAGCGAAGGGGGCTGTGTGACTGAAACCAGGGAGCGAAGGGGGCTGTGTGACTGAAACCAGGGAGCGAAGGGGGCTGTGTGACTGAAACCAGGGAGCAAAGGGGGCTGTGTGACTGAAACCAGGGAGTGAAGGGGGCTGTGTGACTGAAACCAGGGAGCGAAGGGGGTTGTGTGACTGAAACCAGGGAGCGAAGGGGGCTGTGTGACTGAAACCAGGGAGTGAAGGGGGCTGTGTGACTGAAACCAGGGAGCGAAGGGGGCTGTGTGACTGAAACCAGGGAGTGAAGGGGGCTGTGTGACTGAAATCAGGGAGCGAAGGGGGCTGTGTGACTGAAACCAGGGAGCGACGGGGGCTATGTGACTGAAACCAGGGAGCGAAGGGGGTTGTGTGACTGAAACCAGGGAGCGAAGGGGGCTCTGTGACTGAAACCAGGGAGCAAAGGGGGCTGTGTGACTGAAACCAGGGAGTGAAGGGGGCTGTGTGACTGAAACCAGGGAGCGAAGGGGGCTGTGTGACTGAAACCAGGGAGCGAAGGGTGCTGTGTGACTGAAACCAGGGAACGAAGGGGGCTCTGTGACTGAAACCAGGGAACGAAGGGGGCTGTGTGACTAAACCCAGGGAGCGAAGGGGGCTGTGTGACTGAAACCAGGGAGTGAAGGGGGCTGTGTGACTGAAACCAGGGAGCGAAGGGGGTTGTGTGACTGAAACCAGGGAGCGAAGGGGGCTGTGTGACTGAAACCAGGGAGCGAAGGGGGCTGTGTGACTGAAACCAGGGAGCGAAGGGGGCTCTGTGACTGAAACCAGGGAACGAAGGGGGCTGTGTGACTAAACCCAGGGAGCGAAGGGGGCTGTGTGACTGAAACCAGGGAGTGAAGGGGGCTGTGTGACTGAAACCAGGGAGCGAAGGGGGCTGTATGACTGAAACCAGGGAGCGAAGGGGGCTGTGTGACTGAAACCAGGGAGCGAAGGGGGCAGTCCCAGGGAGCGAAGGGGGCTGTGCGACTGAAACCAGGGAGCGAAGGGGGCTGTGTGACTGAAACCAGGGAGCGAAGGGGGCTGTGTGACTGAAAGCAGGGAGTGGTGAAAGTGGTGTCCCGGCAGGGGTGCATGCATGGGCACTAGAACATCTCAGAGAGAAATACGACCCTCTCCCATGAGGTTAGGATTGGAGCTACGCTTCCGTAGAGTTGGAGAAACTTTAAACATGTCTATTTCAAAGTGGAATACTCTGCTAAAACAGGTTCAATTGATTTAAGGCTGAAAAAGGATGATTACGGGTCAAATAAAGTGCTGGAATAATGCCGCACAATTTTCATTTTTGTGCCGCTAAATTTCAATTTTAATGCCGCAAAATTTGCAAATCTAGGCCTCAATATCCTGGGGGGGGTCTGACTAGAACTAATGGACATCATATGCTTAAGCCTGTATAATTATCTAACCTAGTTCGTAGCGCTAGATTGCCCCGCCTGCTTAGCATTATTTATAATATATGCTGAGGTTAATTAGATCGTAGCGCTCGACTGCCAAGGTGCGCTTGTCCGACATTGGAACTTGTGCTGTGCTGCCTGCAGTTTTATTTGTGCCTGATTGTACCTGCGCCTCCGCCATTTGCATCGCGCTATTTTGGATTGTGCCCCAGTCTTGTTTAGATATTGGCTGCTTGCTGCCATTTTGTTGTTGTTGTTCTGCCTCCCTGCCCTGATCTCCATTCTCCACCCCGCTCCCGCCTCCCAGCTGACCCTCCCTCCCACTGATACTGATCTCCCCGCTCTGCCGTGGTAGCGCTGTGACCGTCCTGCTCCCAGCAGAAGCGGTCGCTCCACACGCGGCTCCCAGCCTCCTCACCTGGTATCATAGACTGCTGAGTGCCTATCTCGCCTACTGCTTAAGCCTGTATAATTATCTAACCTAGTTCGTAGCGCTAGATTGCCCCGCCTGCTTAGTATTATTTATAATATCTGCTGAGGTTAATTAGATCGTAGCGCTCGACTGCCAAGGTGCGCTTGTCCGACATTAGAACTTGTGCTGTGCTGCCTGCATCACGCTATTTTGGATTGTGCCCCAGTCTTGTTTAGATATTGGCTGCTTGCTGCCATTTTGTTGTTGTTGTTCTGCCTCCCTGCCCTGATCTCCACCCCGCTCACGCCTCCCAGCTGACCCTCCCTCGCCCCTCCCCTTCCACTACCCACATATGACAGATGCTTTTGAGCGCAGCGTTCACGCGCAGCGGTCGCGCCCTATGCGTGCCGAAGGTACGCCAAAGGTAAGCCCGTCTACGCCCGCCCATGCCTGGCACGCGCCCAGCGCCAGACTCCCTGTTCCCCGCTTCATTCCTTCCGCCCGCATATCCTACGACGCCGCAACCCTCTTTGCCCTGAACCCCGGTCGAACGCCACAATGCTGCGAGGCTACCCCAGGACACACCCATGGACCCTTGGACCCTTCACCTCCCACTCCTGCAAGTTCGCCTGCATCAGGACCCACACCAAATCCACTAACTCCAAACACAGCTCCAACTCTAACCACCTGAAGTGCATCCTGCTCAACACCCGATCGGTCCACAGACACGCCACTGAACTCTGGGACCTACTCGACACTACCGCGCTGGACGTCGCCTTCCTTACGGAAACATGGTTGAACGCCTCATCAGCGCCCGACATCGCCATAGCCATCCCGGACGGCTACAAGATCACCCGTAAGGACTGCACCAACCAAACAGGAGGAGGCATCGCCATCGTCCATAAGAACACCATCCGCATCATGACCAGCTCTGACGATAACCTCACTACCGCCGAACACCTTCACTTCCAGATCCACACCAACCCCAGGACCACACTCAGAGGTACCCTCATCTACAGACCACCAGGAACCCGCACACAATTCAGCGAAGACATCACGGACTTCATCAGCCCACACGCCCTTACCTCCGAGAACTACATCCTATTAGGAGACCTCAACTTCCACCTAGAAAAGAAAAACGACAGCAACACCTCTACCCTTCTGGACAACCTGGCCAATCTCGGACTAAAACAACTTGTTGACACCCCCACCCACTTGGCCGGACACACGCTCGACCCCATCTTCACCTCCAGCAAACACATCTCCTTCGATCACACCACAGCTCTCCATTGGACGGACCACAGCTGTGCTCACTTCAGCTACAAACAGACCACGACCCAAAACCCTCCACAACCTATTCCTCGAAGAAATTGGAACAAAATTACCACCGACCAACTCTTCACTTAACCAAAACCCTCCCGCCATATCATCGGACCCAAACCAAGCGGCCACCAAATTCACACAATGGATCACTCACAGCGCTGATGAATTAGCACCCTTGAAAAACCATCAAATCAAACAAGGTAGCAAAAAGGCCCCCTGGTTCAAAGATGACCTTAAGAAATCCAAGAAGTTATGTCGTACTCTCGAGAAAACCTGGAGAAAAAAACCAACCACTGACAACCTTGCCACCTTCAAGGACGCCACACGCAAACACCACCAATTGATCCGATCCACCAAACAATCAGCATTCAAGGATCGTCTCGACAACAACGCCCACAACAGCAAAGAACTATTTAACATTGTCAAAGAATTTACCAACCCCTCCGCCGGCTCCAACGACATCACTCCCTCCCAAGACCTCTACGACTCTTTATCCTCTTTCTTCCACAACAAAATCGCCGACATACATAACAGCTTTGAAAACCAGCCCGAAGAACAGTCCACCTCACCCACCTCCGAACCTAAACAACACCCTAACAACCTCTACGCCTGGAACCCAAACACGCCGAACTAAGCGCCCTTTTGAAGAAACCCACAGCTGACCCCACGGAACTCAAAAACTACCGCCCCATCTCGCTCCTCCCATTCCCTGCCAAAGTCATCGAAAAAGCCGTCAACAGCCAGCTCGCCACCTTCCTCGAATCCAACAAATCCCTCGACCCTTCACAAGCCGGCTTCCGAGCCAAACATAGCACCGAAACCGCCCTCATCGCAGCAACTGACAACATCCGAACACTACTGGACAACGGAGAAACAGCTGCCCTCATACTACTCGACCTCTCCGCCGCCTTCGACACAGTCTGCCATAGCACCCTCATACAACGCCTCAGCAACGTTGGAATTCAAGGAAAAGCTTTGGACTGGATCATCTCGTTCCTCGCCGGAAGAACCCAGAGAGTCCGCCTCCCCCCATTCAAATCACAAGCCACCGAAGTCATCTGCGGCGTACCACAAGGTTCATCTCTCAGTCCCACCCTCTTCAACGTTTACATGAGTCCCCTCGCATCCATCGCGTGACAACACAACCTCAGCATCATCTCCTACGCAGACGACACCCAACTGATCCTCTCCCTCACCAAAGACCCAAACACTGTCAAATCCAATCTACACGAAGGAATGATAGAAGTAGCCGAGTGGATGAAGAACAGCCGTTTAAAACTAAACTCGGACAAAACGGAAGTCCTCATCTTAGGATCATCCCCCTCTGCCTGGGACGACTCCTGGTGGCCACCAGCCCTGGGTACAGCACCCATACCCACTGATCACGCACGTAACCTAGGCTTCATCCTAGACTCCTCCCTCTCAATGACCAGACAAGTCAACACTGTCTCATCTTCATGCTTCAACATCCTACGCATACTCAAAAAAATCTTCCGCTGGATCCCCACCGAAACAAGAAAGACAGTCACCCACGCACTGGTCACGAGCCGACTTGACTACGGAAATACCCTTTATGCCGGAACCACAGCTAAACTACAGAAAAAACTCCAACGCATCCAAAACGCCTCAGCCAGACTCATACTGGACATACCCCGTCAAACTCACATCTCCGGTCACCTGAAAGATCTCCATTGGCTCCCCGTCAACAAGAGAATAACGTTCCGTCTCCTCACCCACGCACACAAGGCCCTCTACGACCTAGGACCCAAATGCCTCAACACACGACTGTCCTTCTACACACCCACCCTCCAACTACGATCAACCAATCAAGCCCTCGCCGCAATTCTGCGCATCCATAGATCCACCATGGGAGGAAGATCCTTTTCCTACCTAGCGGCCAAGACCTGGAACTCCCTCCCCACTCACCTCCGCCTCACACAGAACCACCTCTCCTTCAGAAAGCAGCTTAAAACATGGCTATTCGATAAATAATGCACCCACCCTCCCTCAAGCGCCTTGAGACCCTCTGGGCTAGCATAATGGGCTCTTCCCTATGGATTTTAAACTCCAGTGGTTGAATTTTAAAGTTCTGCATGACCTGAAGCAACTTACCTAGGCCCAGGGCAAGAGCTGGTTTTGGCTGCAGCAGGGTACCTCCTGGCAGGGACCCGGAAGTGGAAGAGTTGTCCTTGAATTCCCATCCTGCAGGATCTGACGAGACCTGCGGATGCCTGGGCACTTCCTGTTCCTTCCCCAGGGGTGATGCAAAGAGCTGGAAGACAGAGTCACCCAGAAGGAGAGCACTGTCATATTTACCAGACTGCAAGAGGATGGATCTTGGACAGTTGGAGGCGACGATCAGTGTTATCCAGATACGTAAGTCTTCCTGGTAATGGGAGCCAAAGCAGCATTAGAAACCATTGTTCGAGTGCAGACTATGGATGCTGAGGCTGGCTCCTCCCATTATTACTGCCTTCCTGTCACAGCGCCTGCGCTTGTGGATGAGGTCGGTAATAGGTGAACTATCTTTACACACTGGACTAGCAGAGCCTTTACTGCCTTTACAGAAGTGGCTCCCGCAGAACTGGTCCTTCTTCCCAGCTCATTGAAACATCGCCCATCCCTATCAGGAGGTGCAGGGATACGAGTGACGTGGTTCTGTTTATCTTATATGGGCTGCTGATGCAATGACGCACTGTGGTCGCTGGTGACAGCATGGAGCAAAATCCAGGGCCCTTTTTTTCCAGCTAGCAACCACCGCCTGGACTTTAGCTTTAGTTCTTGCCGCACACGATTCAAGAAGAGCACTATTGGAGAAGCTTTCTTTCAAGTTGCAGGTTTCAAGGGAGATTCTTAAGCTGAATTCACAGAGTCAGGTCAAGGAGTTTCTTGGGAAGAGTGGACTGAGGAGTTGCATGTAATTTTGATATGGAACGGGATATATGAAACTCTATACAATCTCTTGACGACCGCATGTCGATTGTCCATTAGAGTTTAGACAGCTTCTTGCTGATTGTATTACCCTGAAATCGGCCCTAGGATGCTTGTTTCCGGTCCAGGGAGGACCTGGATTTGCAGTTCGGGCTGGACTGTTCCCATGAGGCACATGGTCAAGACTGATTTGCATATGGCTGGGTCCAAACTTGGGTGGTAAAGTGAGCAAATCAACAATGGATTTAACCCAGATCTCTTGACTGGGGGGTGAATGTTTCATTCATTCAGCATTCCGTCCATGATTTGTTCCTGCAGCACTTTTCACCCTAAGTGGGATGGGTATGCCCAGACGTGGGTCTCTTGCTCGCTGTGCCACTGGACTCAAGCTAGCCGGGCTGATAAGGAGTGTTACTCCGAAACTGATCCCAGGATGATTGTTTTAAGTCCAGGGAGGGACCTGGATTGTTTAGTTCAGTTTAGTTTAATAGTTTATAGAGCGCTCACATCACCCTGGGGCATAGCGGCGCTGTCCAGAAAAACATTGTAGCTTGCAGTTTTCCGTAGTTCCAGCGGGAGTTGATTCCAGTACTTTGGTGTCAAGAACGAAAAGGCTCTGCCTCCCGTCCGGACCAGCCGTATACGAGGAATCTGAAGCAGATCGTGAGCCCTTGATCTAAGGTTTCTACTTGGAATGTATTTGCGTAATTTATTCCATGAATACAAAGGGCCAGTTTCGTTAACTGCCTTGTACGTTAGGCAGCAGATCTTAAAAATGATCTTTTTTTTACTGTCAACCAATGCAACTCCTTCAAAAGCGGAGCTGAAGATGAGCCTGCCGGTTGGTTAAGGATCATTCTTGCTCCAGTATTCTGCGCCACCTGAAGTTTGGCCAGAAGTGTCTCTCCGACTTCCGCCAGTAGAGCATTACCGTAATCCAAACGACTGGTGACCATTGCTTGTACTAGAGTTCTCCGATAGGGGACGGGAATGTAGGGTAATATTTTTCTGACAAGTCGGAGGGCATAGTAGCACAAGCTTGTCGTTGTGGAGACTTGGTCTTTCATGTTCAGGGCTCGATCAAGCTTTAACCCCAAACTTTTTACTGATCCTTTGGGCGATGGCGCGGATCCTAGCTCCTGTGGCCACCAATCCTCTGACCAGACATCTGTTGCTTTTCCCAGCAACATCAGCTCAGTTTTATCCGGGTTTAACTGGAAACAGTTTGCTGTCATCCAGTCTGCGATGGTAAGCATACCTACGGCAAAAGAAGCTTTATCAAGAGCGGGGTTTGATCCAATGTTAAAGATAAGCTGTGTATCGTCTGCATAAGAGACGATTGCAAAGCCCAGTTGCTCCACAATCCTGGCCAATGGGGCCATATTCATGTTAAAAAGGGTAGGGCTCAGACAGGAGCCCAGCGGACGCCTCTGCCCAGATAACTTCTTTTGGATGTGTAAGGACCCACTGTTTGGAATCTCCCTGACAGGAAGTCATTTATCCATTAAGTGCCACCCCATTTATACCTGGGGCAACGAATCTCTCCGCCAGCCTAGAGTGCGCGATGTATCGAAGGCCACGGAGATATCGAGTAGGATTAGGATTGCTGAACCCCCTGCATCGACAGTTAGTCTAAGCGAGTCTGTCACTGCCAGAATTGCGATCTCAGTACTAAACCCTGGCCGGAATCCTGATAGCGAAGGATCCAGGAGCTGGTTTTCTTCAAGGTAAGTACTGAGATGTCGATTAATAATCCCTTCCAGGATTTTACTCAAGAGTGGTAAGAGGGAAATCCAAGTATAGAGGGGTCCGCCGCAGGCTTTTTCAAAATAGGGCGCACAAAAGCCTCCTTCCATATTGGTGGAATAGAACCAGTAAGTATTGACCAATTAAAGATGTCTGTGATCGATTGAGCACAACTGGTTGCTAGGAGTGTCATTATCCTTGGAGGACAGGGATCCACAGGTGACCCAGACGTGGCCGTAGCCAAGCCTTTCATGACCTCCTCTGTCGTAATTACTGTAAAACTGCTCAAAGAGCTTGCCACAGTTCCATCCAGCTTCTTTAACATATTAGGTACTCCTACGTTGTGTAGGGCTGATGGTGGAAAGTTCTCATACATTTTTGAGATTTTATTATGAAAGAAGTGTGCTAGTGAGTCACATAATTCCTGTGACACCACCGGGGTTCGACTGCACACTTTAGGGGATACAAACTCCTGTACTATCCCTAACAATGCTTTGGAAGAGTTACTGGCGCTTTCAATCTGAGTAGTTATAAACTGACGCCTAGCCCCTTTTAAGTTCAGGTGGTATTTGGCTAGAGCCTGACTATGAGGTACTTTGTTTTCATTTGTCTTATTTAAGCGCCACCTTCTTTCCAGGCCTCTGCAGCTAGCTCTTTCTTTTTTTAATTCCATCGTATACCAAGGGGCAGATGCCCGCCTAGTCATACCACTCTGTTTCTGTGTAGGAATATTCGCATCCAGTGCTGTTTCCAAGGCGGAATTAAACACCTCCAATTTAGCGCCCACCTCTTCGATGTGTGTGATGGGACCCGGGGAGAGGACCTCAGCAAAGGATTCTACTGTGAGCTTATGCCATTTTCTACCCTGCTTAAAGCTTGATAAGACAGAGCGGTTGACGGAATATGGATCTAGTTGCTGCAAACTAATCTCAATCAAAAAATGATCCGTCCGAGGGAAGGGTTCCGGTACCTTACACTTAAGCTGGTCAATATTAGAAAAGACCAGATCCAGTTGGTGACCGGCTATGTGTGCAGCGCCTTCCACTCTTTGAGTTAGTCCCATCAGTTCCTCCAGCCTCTACAACCTCTGATCATGAAAACTCTAACCCTGCTGTCTATGACCTTACTGCGCGTGACACTGCCTTGTCTGTCCATGCACCCCGCCTCTTGCTGTGATGTCCCTGTCCCACACTTCTTACCCCAGCCAAACCTTGTGTTTCCCCTGCTCCTCCTGATCTCTGTGCTATAGTTGTTGGATGCTTACTCCTAAACTTTCTTCACCTCTCCTGTGCATTTTTGCTTTGCTGGAGAGACTCTGCTCAATCACTGTTGGCTCAGATGTCAGTGAACCGTATGCTCTGAATCTACCACATTGCAGGGATTGAGTGTCAGTGCAGGGAGTGAGTGACAGTGCAGGGAGTGAGTGACAGTGCAGGGAGTGAGAAACAGTGCAGGGAGTGAGTGTCAGTGCAGGGAGTGAGAGTCAGTGCAGGGGGGAGTGACTGTCAGTGCAGGGAGGGAGTGGGTGTCAGTGCAGGGAGTGAGTCTCAGTGCAGGAAGAGAGTGACAATGCAGGGAGTGAGTGACAGTGCAGGGAGTGAGTGACTGTGCAAGGACTGAGTGTCAGTGCAGGGAGGGAGTGAGTGTCAGTGCAGGGAGTGAGTGTCAGTGAAGGGAGTGAGTGTCAGTGTAGGGGGTGAGTGGCAGTGCAGGGAGTGAGTGACAGTGTAGGAGTGAGTGTCAGTGCAGGGAGTGAGTGTCAGTGCAGAGAGTGAGTGTCAGTGCAGGGAGTGAGTGTCAGTGCAGGGAGTGAGTGACAGTGCAGGGAGTGAGAAACAGTGCAGGGAGTGAGTAACAGTGCAGGGAGTGAAGACAGTGCCGGGAGTGAGTGACAGTGCAGGGAGTGAGAAACAGTGCAGGGAGTGAGTAACAGTGCAGGGAGTGAAGACAGTGCCGGGAATGAGAGTCAGTGCAGGGGGGGAGTGACTGTCAGTGCACGGAGGGAGTGGGTGTCAGTGCAGGGAGTGAGTCTCAGTGCAGGAAGAGAGTGACAATGCAGGGAGTGAGTGACAGTGCAGGGAGTGAGTGACTGTGCAAGGACTGAGTGTCAGTGCAGGGAGGGAGTGAGTGTCAGTGCAGGGAGTGAGTGTCAGTGAAGGGAGTGAGTGTCAGTGCAGGGGGTGAGTGTCAGTGCAGGGGGTGAGTGTCAGTGCAGGGAGTGAGTGACAGTGTAGGGAGTGAGTGTCAGTGCAGGGAGAGAGTGAGTGACAGTGCAGGGAGTGAGTGAGTGTCAGTGCAGGGAGTGAGTGAGTGTCAGTGCAGGGAGTGAGTGTCAGTGCAGGGAGTGAGTGTCAGTGCAGGGAGTGAGTGTCAGTGCAGTGAGTTAGTGACAGTGCAGGGAGTGAGTGACAGTGTAGGGAGTGAGTGTCAGTGCAGGGAGGGAGTGAGTGACAGTGCAGGGAGTGAGTGAGTGTCAGTGCAGGGAGTGAGTGTCAGTGCAGGGAGTGAGTGTCAGTGCAGGTGGGACTGAGTGTCAGTGCAGGGAATGAGTGTCAGTGCAGGGTGGGAGTGAGTGTCAGTGCAGGGAGTGAGTGACAGTGCAGGGAGTGAGTGACAGTGCAGGGAGTAAGTGACAGTGCAGGGAGTGAGTGACAGTGCCGGGAATGAGAGTCAGTGCAGGGGGGAGTGAGTGTCAGAGCAGGGACTGAGTGTCAGTGCAGGGAAGGAGTGAGTGTTAGTACAGGAAGGGAGGGAGTGTCAGTGCAAGGAAGAAGTGAGTGTCGGTGCAGGGAGTGAGTGTCAGAACAGGGAGTGAGTGTCAGTGAAGGAAGGGAGGGAGTGTCAGTGCAGGGAGGGAGTGAGTGTCAGTGCAGGGAGTGAGTGTCAGTGCAGGGAAGGAGTGAGTGTCAGTGCATGGAGTGAGTGTCAGTGCAGGGAGTGAGTGACAGTGCAGGGAGTGAGTGACAGTGCAGGGAGTGAGTGACAGTGCAGAGAGTGAGTGACAGTGCAGGGAATGAGAGTCAGTGCAGGGGGGAGTGAGTGTCAGTGCAGGGAGTGAGTGTCAGTGCAGGGAGGGATTGAGTGTCAGTGCAGGGAGAGAGTGTCAGTGCAGGGAGGGAGTGAGTGTCAGTGCAGGGAGTGAGTCTCAGTGCAGGAAGGGAGTGACAGTGCAGGGAGTGAGTGACAGTCAGGGAATGAGTGTCAGTGCAGGAAGTGAGTGTGAGTGCAGGAAGGGAGTGACAGTGCAGGGAGTGTCAGTGCAGGGAGTGAGTGTCAGTGCAGGGTGGGAGTGAGTGTCAGTGCAGGGAGTGAGTGACAGTGCAGGGAGTGAGTGTCAGTGCAGGGTGGGAGTGAGTGTCAGTGCAGGGAGTGAGCGAGTGTCAGTGCAGGGAGTGAGTGAGTGTCAGTGCAGGGAGTGAGTGAGTGTCAGTGCAGGGAGTGAGTGTCAGTGCAGGGAGTGAGTGTCAGTGCAGGGAGTGAGTGTCAGTGCAGGGAGTTAGTGAGAGTGCAGGGAGTGAGTGACAGTGTAGGGGGTGAGTGTCAGTGCAGGGAGGGAGTGAGTGACAGTGCAGGGAGTGAGTGTCAGTGCAGGGAGTGAGTGTCAGTGCAGGGAGTGAGTGTCAGTGCAGGGAGGGAGTGAGTGTCAGTGCAGGAAATGAGTGTCAGTGCAGGGAGTGAGTGTCAGTGCAGGGAGTGAGTGACAGTGCAGGGAGTGAGTGACAGTGCAGGGAGTGAGTGACAGTGCAGGGAGTGAGTGTCATTGCAGGGAGTGAGTGTCAGTGCAGGGAGTGAGTGTCAGTGCAGGGAGTGAGTGTCAGTGCAGGGAGTGAGTGACAGTGCAGGGAGTGAGTGACAGTGCAGGGAGTGAGTGTCAGTGCAGGGAGTGAGTGTCAGTGCAGGGTGGGAGTGAGTGTCAGTGCAGGGAGGGAGTGAGTGTCAGTGCAGGAAATGAGTGTCAGTGCAGGGAGTGAGTGTCAGTGCAGGGAGTGAGTGACAGTGCAGGGAGCGAGTGACAGTGCAGGGAGTGAGTGACAGTGCAGGGAGTGAGTGTCAGTGCAGGGAGTGAGTGTCAGTGCAGGGTGGGAGTGAGTGTCAGTGCAGGGTGGGAATGAGTGTCAGTGCAGGGAGTGAGTGACAGTGCCGGGAATGAGAGTCAGTGCAGGGGGGAGTGAGTGTCAGAGCAGGGAGTGAGTGTCAGTGCAGGGAGGGAGTGAGTGTCAGTGCAGGGAGTGAGTGTCAGTACAGGGAGTGAGAGTCAGTGAAGGAAGGGAGGGAGTGTCAGTGCAGGGAGGGAGTGAGTGTCAGTGCAGGGAGTGAGTGTCAGTGCAGGGAAGGAGTGAGTGTCAGTGCAGGGAGTGAGTGACAGTGCAGGGAGTGAGTGACAGTACAGGGAATGAGTCAGTGCAGGGGGAGTGAGTGTCAGTGCAGGGAGTGAGTGTCAGTGAAGGGAGGGAGTGAGTGTCAGTGAAGGGAGGGAGTGAGTGTCAGTGCAGGGAGAGAGTGTCAGTGCAGGGAGGGAGTGAGTGTCAGTGCAGGGAGTGAGTCTCAGTGCAGGAAGGGAGTGACTGTGCAGGGAGTGAGGGCCGGGGAAGGTAATGAGTGTCAGTGCAGGGAGTGAGTGACAGTGCAGGGAGTGAGTGACAGTGCAGGGAGTGAGTGTGAATGCAGGAAGGGAGTGACAGTGCAGGGAGTGTCAGTGCAGGGAGTGAGTGTCAGTGCAGGGTGGGAGTGAGTGTCAGTGCAGGGAGTGAGTGTGAGTGTCAGGGAGTGAGTGAGTCGCAGTGCAGTAGGCAGGGCCCTGCTTTCCTCTGGGATTCTTCTCTCTCCATTGGGTTCTGGGCCCTCCTCCTCCTCCTCTGTTTTGTATGAATCATAGATGTGTTAAACAGACATGCCAACCCTCCCGATTCAGGCGTGAGACTACCGATTTGAAGGCTAGTCCCCCGCCTCCCGATTCTATTACAGGACCGGAGGCTTCGGATTATGCTTCTCTTTCTTATATTTGCTACTCACAGCAGCCAATGAAAAACGTTTTGTATGCAAATAAAACTACATTTCCCATGATGCTTGTACATACATCACATCCTGTATAGCCCAGTAAGAGCTGCTGTACCCTGTGTCTCCTCCTCTTTCTTTGCTGCTCACGCAGACAGTTAAGTGCTCTGAACATTATGTGATGATCGTAATTGATTGTTGAATTATCTTGGTGATGTGTCGATTATGTTTGCGCTTATATCGCGCTATGTTACATACTTGTGTTCGGTATGTGTATTGGCTATTAGGGGCCATTACGTTTTTTCCTTGTAAAATGCCATGTTTTTTGATTAGCGCGCGCTGGCACCATTGCTTTCAGGCTATTGTCGGCCTCAGAAGCTCCCGCTGGGAGCGGTGTGATTTTGTGGGGGGGCTCATACTGAAGCATTGTATGTGGTTTCTGGGAACCCCCCCCCCCCGGCACGTTTTCACTTTCCCGATTGCCCACTGATGATTGACAGGGTTCCCGCTGGGAGCGCCGTAATTAAGTTGTGCTCCCGCCCGGAGCAGAGTTTCAGGATTTCAACAACGGCCCGTTCGGGCTTCGCTTCACTCCCTGCGGCCTCTGAGCGCCGCGCTGCTGTCATGGCCCAGTTAGATCTTTAGGGGGCGCACGCCGCCATGTATTTTTCTAAACGGCGTTTTTTTCGGCTGTGTAAATTCACCGCGGGTGGCCTAATAAGGCTTAATTGTGCCCCGCTGTCCTCACACCCGCGCTGTAGCTGGTAACCTTCCCCCATTGACAGAGTCTACAGACCCACTCGGACTTACGTGCCTAAGTCCATGTGGCCTAGGGGCAAGGATTTTGTCTATTATCCAAGAGGTTCAGGGTTCGATTCCAGGTTCTTCAGGTTGTGTTTTTTCACAATGACGAAATTATATTAAATTACACTTAAGATTGGTATTAATCGGATGAGTGTTTACAGTTGTTGTACTGTAATGGTTTGTGTGCACGTGCTAGCGCTATTGGTTTCATCCACCAGAGTCCACAATGCGATCTCCTGCTAGAGTGGAAATGTCACGCAGAGGATATCTGCAACATGCCTGTTGGACCTGCAATTGATTGTCATGACAAGACCTGGCTTGGCCGCACACTGAATCAAACGCTCCTTCAAGAGCTGCGATACTGCGCTGTAACGCGCTACAAAATGAGTTACGGTGGTTTGTGTATAGATTTTGGCTCAAAGATTAGATGTTTCAATGATTATAATTGCTGAATTAACACTATTCCTGTCGCTTCCTTAGGGTTGTTCTGATCATTGCGCGGTCTCGCGCTTTCTCCGCCAAAGGCTTTCCCTAGTAGCCGAGAGCGGTTATGGAGTCATAACGCTCCGGTGTGCGTAACCCACTTGAGCTTCATTTTTGGCGATTTGGCCTACGCACGTCGCACGCGTCCCCTGTTTGTTTCGAGGTCACATTGCCTCGTGCTTTATATGAGCAGATGTCCTGGTAGCCTCCAGGCGATAACAATAGGCTGGCCCTCGGAGTGCGCACACGCTCCTTGTATTTTATGATGACTCCGACGCCCACTGGGCTGAAATAATGACTACAGCTTTGCTGAGGAGCCGATACATTATTCATTTCTCTGTTTTAGTGTGCACAGGGTTGGCTCCCCCTCTACTCCTCCATTGCGCGGTGCTTTGCACTACTATATATTGACTACAGATATCCCTTGAAGGTGATTGGTGGGATGTATATTGGAGGATGACAACTAATTGATCGGAGCGCATGAGTCTCCTGAATTAATTATGTTGACACTCAGGTTCTCCAAGTTCTTGTGTGGTCAACAGGGCCCCAGGTATGACATTCCCTGACTCAGGGTTACAGGGCTTGATTGATGCCCGTCATTGTTCTTCTACCACAAATCCTTGAACATGATTTTGTTTTATTCTATTTTGTTTTATTCTATTTTTATTTTTTATTTTATTTTATTTTGTATTTCCCTTTCGGCGTGCGACGGGATCTAGACTAGCAAGGGATTATTCAGACTAGACAGGCTGCAAATCAATATCCTAGTCGTAGTCAGCCACGCTCGGCAATAGGCGTCGGTAGGACGCCTCTCGCGCCAGCTCCTCCCAGAGTCGCAAATCCTTCAAGGTTGGGCATCCTGACATCTGTTCCAGGTAGGCCTTTTGTGACAGATCCCTCTGGGACAGATTTGTTGCATCTATAATGGGTAGACCTTTTTGCTGGCATATATTCCCATCATATTCTGCAGTTTCTTCCATGTAGCGTTCAGGAGAGCGTCTAGTGGTCTCCTCCTTCCCTTCATTGGCGGTTGTTTTGGTGACGGTTCTGATAGTTGATGCTGGGTATGTTATCCCAAGCTCTCAGCACTCTAGGTCTCTCCGATTAACAAGTTATTTGACTTTTCGAGTTAGCGGTGTATATATACGTAGGGATAGGTCTATCTTAACACAGTCACAGGCCTTAGCCTTCACACTTCCAGACATCGGATTATGATGTTCTGGACAAGTCAGGTTATAACCTTCATGCAATTGTGACTCTTAGATTAGGTTTCCAGGTTTATCTCAATCCTTTGCAACTCAGTTGTTGTACGACCCAAACTACAGTGCTAGAAATATGTTTCCGATGGTATCAGTGCAAGTGTTCCATCGGGTGAGTGCCAAAGTGGCGGTGCGTTGGGCACCGTCAATCAGTTTTTCGATCTTTCTGTTATTCTGGTTCTTTATCGTGCAGGCCTCTTGAGGCTTACTATCAGCATGCGCAATATCTCGACTGCGGGAACTATCAGCGGGTATAGGCATATAGGGCACCTTCTTAGTGGACTCGTTCCAGGATTCAGGCCATTCTGCCGAAATTCTCAGATTTGGGTTACTGCGGAATACCTCCTATAGCATACAGGACAGTAATGGACTGGTGCCTTTGGTACCTTCAGATGGCTGGGGGTGGCATCTCATCCGAGAGACAGTCAGTAATTGTAAGCCCTTTGTGTTCTTCCTCACAGATCCTTTCGGGGCAGGATTGATTTGTCAGTTACAGTCGTTACAGTTGGACGTCAGTTCCATCTGAAAAGAATGTAGGTCTGCTCCCATGAAAGTCGAGGGAAAGGATTTTGTTCCCTCCGATTGGGAGTATTTCCGGCGACTGGGGTCGCAATTTTCGCGCATGAAGGTCTCCATTTTGTATTCCAATGCTCCTTGGATCGGCGGCGGCCGGCTCGGTCCCTTGCCTTTCCTTTCAATTTTCCTTTTTTCTAATGCAGCGATACTCATGTAGATCGAGGCAAAGGTTTTATGATTCACCAGGGAGCTACGGCTCGTAGGTTACTTGTTGCCTTCAGTAAGCACGGATCTGGGTTTGCACATGGCAATGTGGTAAGTACAGTTTTTTCCCAAGGTGGTATGTATTCCGGCTTTGCTTTTATTTAGGATCAAGTTTCCGGTACCTAGAATGCTTTCCACGTCTTTGTAACGCGCTGAGGGCGACCATTTCGTATTTCTGGGTCCTTCCACTCACGCAATATGGTTAGGCAATAGAGGGTCACTTTGTTGGTATGTACACCATGTGGCAGTCTTGTGAGGACTGATTTCTCTAGTTTGTGAATTATTTACCAATAATGAACTTGCGTCGTGTCCTTTTTTCGAGTTCTTTTTTGATGGGGAAAAAATCCCAGCCCGGATTAATTCTAGTGATTTTTCTTTTGATTAATAGACAAATAATAGTATGTCGACCGGACATTAAATATGGTCAAGCTGTGTTACGAGGTATTACACCTTTAGATGTTTCTACGGCGAGGCAAGCCCGCGCTTTACAGGTACAGTATCTACTCTAAGAAGTTTGCTCTAAGCAGTGTCTGGAATGCATGTGGACAGTGCCTGGTCACACGAATTCGAAGTAATGCATTTTTTTGAGGTTTTCTTCCCATTCCTGAAGGATTACAACAGTGATTCTCGGATTTACTATCTGAAGTTTTCACATATAATTGGTCATATTACTGTTGATGATTATTGACATTTCATATGTGGGTTCGGGGCTATTATAGCCGATGGTTGAGGGCATTTTTGCCGGAATGGGTATTCAGAATCAATGGTGAGACGCAGTCTGTTCAAGAACCATACTTATCATTCGTGTTTTGATGATTCTCATTGTTTAACAAGTTTCAATTCTAATGATTGATTTTCTCAGAATATTTAAACAGTATTTTAAGTACCAGTGGGAGATTTAAGAGTGTAGTAGTGTGGATAAGCGTTGAACTAGCATAATCCGAAGCCTCCGGTCCTGTAATAGAATCAAAAATTAGCTAGCACTCGCGCCAAGAATTTTCAATTCTATTAAGGACACGGAGGCGAGGATTATCCCACCCGGTTTATTACAGTATTGTAATAATTACCCACCCGCATGTACTTGATACTCTGTATCAGCAGAAGTTACGGGTTTTCCTGTCTCATTCCTTTCAGCTTCGAGTAACGAAGAAGGAGCAGGTGTTCTTCTGGCTTACAAGACGTAAACTTTCCAGCTTGAAGAGGGTTCTTCCAGCTTCGAGTAAAAAAGGAAGGAGCAGGTGTTCTTCTGGCTTAAAAGACATAATCTTTCCAGTTTGAAGATGGTTCTTCCATGTTGAAAGATGTTTATTGGGACTCATATTCTGTGGATTGGACTGGATTTATTAATGTGTGGACTATATAAGTTCGAGCAAAGAAAGAGGAGGAGACACAGGGTACAGCAGCTCTTACTGGGCTATACAGGATGTGATGTATGTACAAGCATCATGGGAAATGTAGTTTTATTTGCATACAAAACGTTTTTCATTGGCTGCTGTGAGTAGCAAATATAAGGAAGAGAAGCATAATCCTCGCCTCCGTGTCCTTAATAGAATTGAAAATTCTTGGCGCGAATGCTAGCTAATTTTTGATTCCTACAAGCAAAAACCCGATTCCTCGTGTGTTTCAGCTGACAGGGCTCGGTATTGTGTAAAGTGCTGATTCTTCCAACAAAGTAGCGATGCAGGGGCTCTGGAAGGGGTGAAAAACTAACAAAGCGTCATTAACAAGGGAATCGTCTTTTAAAGACCTGCGAAGTACTGGGGGGGGGGGGAGCTGTTTCAACCCAGGCTGCCACAGAGGTGTGGGGGGTGCATGTACTGCCAACAACCTGCCAGACCAGTGCCCAATACTTGCATCACCCTCTCTGCCTGCCATTATGCTTAATGTTTCTAAAAGGTAAGAAAAAAACGTGCGTTTCAAATGTCCGATCCTGCAGCAGCCACTTCCAATCTCCTGAAATGTTGGCATGTATGGTGTTAAACTCGAGGTTGGAGGTTGTTTTCCTTCATTTGTTCCCCTGTGAAAGGGATCCAAAAGAGAAAGAAACACTTTTGCTGGAATTTTCGTCTAGTTCTCTAATTGGAGCTTTGTTTCATTCTGTTTGGATCCGAGCTCTTCCTGGGGGGGGGGGGGGCTCTGCCTCGTTTCCTGGGGGGCGAGGGGGGCTCTGCCTCGTTTCCTGGGGGGGGCTCTGCCTGGTGGGGGGAGGGCTCTGCCTCGTTTCCTGGGGGGCGAGGGGGGCTCTGCCTCGTTTCCTGGGGGGGGGGCTCTGCCTGGGGGGGGGGGGCTCTGCCTCGTTTCCTGGGGGGCGAGGGGGGCTTTACATGAGGCCCGGTCACTTCACACCCGGTCACCTTCACTTGTTCCAGACCCGGGCGATGGAGTGATTCGCCCAGGGTCACAGGTCTGAGCCGACGCCGGGACTCGACCCAAAGACGGCAGCTCGGGCCGCTACGCCACATCGTCTTTGGTCTGTGTCTCTCACGTGAAGTGCAGGGTGTGGATTTCTGGCGAGAAAGTCTATTTACCTTTTGAGTGTTTTATGCTCATTTAAGTGAAAATACTCGGTTTTATCGTCCGGCGACCAGGACAGTCTGCGTATGTGCGGAGGGGCGGTGTCCAGCCACTTCCGGCTTCTTAGCAGTCTGCGCATGTGCGGAAGAGCGGTGTCCAGTCACTTCCGGTGTCTCGGCAGTCTGCGCATGTGTCGTGTTCGACCGACCTGGGCGACGTTCATTGTGAGAAGGAGGACGTCAGGATCAGCAACAGCAGAGTCAGCAGCAGCGGATCCCGCTTCACTTCCGGTCAATTCTCGTGCACGGCCCAATCAAGGTGAAACTCGTTTTCCGGGTCAAGGGCTACAGAGTCAGCATAAACAGCACGTGCTGATACTGATGGAGCGAGATAGAAAACAAAATTTTGTTTAAACTCGTGAAGTCACATTTCCATAACATGAATAATAATATTAATGATTTGTGATATGTCGTGCTAATACAACTTAGATTAAACTTTACACATGGGGGGACTAACATGTGTGCTCATAAACGTGCATAATTGTTGCATCTTTTTGTTCGTGCAAAATAATAAAATAATTTATTGTTTTCGTTTTTGTCATTACTAACTGCTGCAAACTTAAAAGAAGCATGTGCTTGTTTTGCTTTTCCTTGTCTGTGTGATGTCATTTCTACTATTCTAGGTGCATATAAGTCTCATGGAATAACGGAGACTGGTAGATATAAACGCTGCTTTAATTGTTTGCAATGGCTAGATAACATTTTGATTAATCGGGTGGGTTAATTAATTAGTAAATCTTGGGGTGGATACAGAATCTACATTATTTCTTACATTAATACTTTTCTTGTGTTTGTTTTATACTAGAAAGCTTAAGTTGCCTGCTTTTGGGCCTAGTCACTTGAGTCGCAGAAAAGAGCTGACTTGTAATTCTGCAAAAGTCACGAGACGCCCATTCTGAATTAAAATGTTTATCAAAGCTGCATTCACAAAGCAAAAACTGATGTGCTGTCATCATTCTGTCGGACATGGCCAAGGTCGAAAGTGAACATTTTGTCAGCCTTAACTTGGCATCCGCGGAAGTTGCTTGGACGTAGTGAGAACAAATTTGAACATTTGTTGCAAACTCAGGAAGCTCCTGGTTTCACGTGGAAGAGACAATGGTCTTTATGAAACATGATCTAATGGAACTTTTGAAAAGTGGGTGACATGTCACTTGTCACTCTCAGCCAATGGGACTTCGAAGATTTCTGAAAACTTTCCTTTGCGTAGTTTAGTTAGCGTAGAAAGGTATAAAAAGTCATGCCCCTAGGGATGGGCTGGCTGCTGCTTTCTGACTTTCCGATGAGGGTGATGTGCTGTCGGACTTTGCGTGGAGCACGTAAGAATCCTCAAAGAACTTTACTTTAATTTCTATCTATTTAGCTCAGTTAGGGAATTAGGTTTTAGAAATGCTAAACTTTATATATTTACTTTAAATTTGATTCACTTATTTAAATTGTATTTTCTCACATTTCTTTACAATCATGCTTGCTTTATTGCTAATAAAATTCATTTATAAAACTATCAACTTATATACCATAATTTAGTAAATAAAATCTTACTTTTGACAAACAAGCTGGTCTTGGTTATTCAGAAGTGTAGGTTACTATTAGCTAGATCACGTCGCCAATGGTGGTCATTTAAATGGTTAAGTTTTATTCTAATGACAATATTCTTTTCGCAGATGTATAAAAATGTATATAGTTTGTAGATAATGTGTATATAGATTTAATCTGACCACCTGATTCAGTAGGCCCAAAATATGTCAGGTTTATAAATGGGTCCATATTTAGTATAGAATTTTGTTTATAGGTTATGAAGTTGGGTAGCGTTGTTTATGATATATTTTCTATAGGCCGCTGGATCAATTCTCTGGTAGCAGAAATTGATGGTTGCTAAGAGTAACCAAGGTAATATGGTGGTTGCTAAGGGTTACTAAAGTATTATGGTATGGAAATAGGATCGATGTTTTAACACATGTTGAGTTCGTTTTTCGTGCTATCTGTAAGCTATACCGGTATAGATTGTGTGGCGAGAAATTAGTCACGCAAGCCATCTGTTCTGTTTGTAGTGATATCGCCGAGTATCACAAGAGGTATCGCCGTGTACCATAGTGTTGTCGCCGAGCAGCACAGTTTTAGGGCTAGGTCTGAATCTTGTATAGTGAGGGTTTTCTAAGAAATTAAAGCAGCATGAGAATAGGGACAAAGCGCCTTCCATAAAACTCACTGTGATGAGAGTATTAGTTATATCCGAGCTTGAGTGAAGGGTAAATTAGCGTCGGTGCATGATTATCTATAAACAGGTTAGAGTCCTGTACGGGTACATGTTTCATATCTATAAACAGGTGAGAGCCCTGTACGGATAACGTCGTTATTTTGCTAACGGTGCATGATTTCTATAAACAGGTGAGAGTCCTGTACGGATTTCATGTGTGTTTGAAATTAGGGAAATTTCAGTGTGAAAGTGCAAGTTTGAATTGTATCTTATGTTCAAGTGGAACTCTTAGAACTTTCACTTCGCGGTGGGTTCAGAGCAAAGCGAGTTCATAATTATACGTGTTAGAAGGGTGGGGTAAGGTTACTCTACTAACAATTGAATATTATCCTTAGTGTGAATAGCGCCGTCTATTCCGAAGTGTGGATACTTGAATGTATGTAAACTATCCTAAATAGTGAAACGAACAGATGTTGTCATTATAGTCATTGTTAAGAATTAATTTACACTGAAAAGTGTTCTTAAAATGGCGCTGTGAAAAGATTTTGTAAAGGAGGGGTAAGCGCCAGTAGTGAGAAACGAGAAACCGCAGCTGCTGTGTACGTCACAGAGCCGCGCTGGGATTGGGTGACCTACGTCACAAGCTATATTCTGATTGGCTCTTGAGTCTCTGACGGCCTGTGAGCTGATTGGTCCTTCGGAAAAACTCCAAATTTATTGGTTGAGCAGAAAAGTGACGTAGCTCAACTGTCATTGGCTTGTTGGTGTGTTTCGCGCACGGATTGGTTGTTTTACGGAACATCCCGGAAATATTTTACGAACGATTTTGTGAATTAGATTTAACTCTTAAAAATGAGTTATCATTTTAAACATGTTGAGAAAAAGCCAACATTATTTCAGAAGTTTAAGAATTTATTTTCACCTGACAAGAAAATCGAAACGCGAGGTGGTAAACTACTTCATAAGTATAAAACACCTGCAGCGTATATGGAAGGTGAATATGGATATCATACTGTCTTATGGTTCGATAGTTGGAAACGCTATACTAAGAACGACGGTGTTTTAACTTGGCCTGATGATGGTTCATTTAATGTAAAAGTCTTAAGAAATTTACGAGAGAAAATGAATGCTCTTGTTCCGAAACCGAGACCAACTCAATTTGAAGCTTTAGTTGAGTGGGAAGACGAGATGTATCAGTTACAAAGAGAAGCTAGTGGAATTAAAAGACCTTCTAAAAATCCACCTTGGAGAAGAGAAACTCATGAAGATAGATTGCGAATGTGGAGACAGGGAAACATGAGTGAAGGATTGTATTTAATTCATGAAATGGTAATGGGTACTCCTACAGGGAAATCTATGGAAAGTGAATCTGAGGATGCAGTTATGGAAGAAATATATACAACTGCTAGAAAGAATCAGCCTTTGAGACCTCCTAGATCATGGTCTACTCCGATGGTTTCTACTGAAACTTCACCGAGTGCACCTCCAATTAATGAAGCTCCTAAACTTTATCCAAATAATTGTGAAATCATTGAAACTCCTAGAAGACCAGAATTCGAGAATGCTCGAAATGAAGGTAGACATTTTACAATGGCTCCAAGAGCAAGAGAACCTCCAAAAGATTATACAAGAGAGGCAAGAAATGTTGAAGATGTTGATTATAATGAATATTTAAGATCAAAAGAAGAATTAATAAAAAGAATGACAAAAGGCATGGAAGCTGTGACAGTTCCAGTAACAATTGGTCCTGTTCAGCCCGTATTTGATCAAAAGGAAACAAACAAAACTGGATTAACTATTCCTTTAAATACAGAAATTCAAAAGGCTGCTGAAAAATTTTATTCAGACTTATCTGAAATAAACTCTTCTAAATCGAGAATGCCTGATTTAACCTTTAATGAGGATTTATCTCCAAAAACACCAATGGGTGCTATATCAGATATAGGGAGTCCTGAAGTCAGGGTAACCACACCAAAACTTGATGTGGCCAAATTAAAAGCGAATATCGAAGAATTAATAATTGGAACAATTGGTCCAGATAGTTTAAATTACTATCGAGATGATGAACTACTGTTCATTTGCAAAAGCATTCAGTGGAAAACGAAAAACAAATATGATCAACTAGAGGATCTAGCAGCAGAACTTGAAATCGATGTGAGTAAACAAAAGAATTTTGCGAAACATTACAGATTAGACTTTTCAGAAAGTGACATCGAGAGTTTAAACTCAATGGGAAGAATAGTTCATATTAAAGATTTGATTGTCTATATCAAAAAGCTTGGAGAACTGAACAAATGGAGAGTAAAATGGACGAAAAAGAAGGAAGATGAAAGATTGGAAAAATTGTCAAAACAATTTCCAATGAGAGAAATTGCAGGTGGAGGATATGTTCATGTCCCTTGGTCGAGACAGGACATTCTGTTATTCACAAATGACTTTCCGAAATTGAGGGAGAAACCAGTTGAGTGGTACAGGCAAGTTGATAGATTTATCAAAGTGTCAAAAGTTCTGTGGATTGATTTAGATGGATTTTTTGACATTGTCGTTCCATCAGATCTTTGGACAGAATGCAAGATATCGATTAGTTGGCCAAAAACAGAACCTGAGCGAATCAAAGAAACAGGTGCTCCAAATCCACTTGTCATGGATTTTTATGAAAAAGTAATTGTTTGGATGAAAAACAAAATTCCACCCAAAGAAGTCGATTGGGTTAAAATAGAAAGAACAGAACAGGAAACAAAAGAATCAGTTCATTCTTTTTATGAAAGACTACTGTTAATCTTTAAACAATACAGTGGTTATGAAAAATTAGATGAAAAAGACATGAGCCATTTTGTCTATAGATTTGTTTATGGACTAAAACCTGAAATTGGAGAAATGATCAGAAATAGTATTGTCGGATGGCAATCACTATCTGTAGATGATATTCTAAGAAAAGCTAAGTATTGCAGTGATGAAATAGAAGTAAAACAGAAGAAGCTGAAGGAGAAAGCCATGTGGGCTCAAGTAAAAGTGGCTGAGCAACAAATTGCCAGTATGGGTAATAAGAACACTAATTTTGTTCAAACTGGGAATACAAACCAGATACAAGGAAAGTTTAAAGGTAATAATTTCCCAAAGAAATTTAGCCCAAAGATTGAGGAGTTGAAACAAAGATTACCTTGTTTTAATTGTGGCGAAATTGGACATTGGAGAGAAGAGTGTCCTCATCCTCCTAAAAACTTAAAGAATCCCTTATTGAATCCACAGATGCAGAATGGTGTTGACCTGCAGCGACAGCTACAGATACAACAGGGGTTAAACGAATTAAATATTCAACGACAGTTACAGCAACAGCAACAACAACAGGTGAATAATCGTCAAGACCAATTGCCACAACCACCTTTTCCGAATTGTGGGGGAGTTCAAAAATATAATCCAAACGTGGGATTTCAGGGAAGTGAACAGGTAATAAAACCACAAAAACAGCAAAAGCAGCAAAGGGTTCAAATGCAAAATGCTTCACAACAATTTTTATTAGCAGAAAGTCAAGACAGCGATTCTGATGATTATTGTTGACGGTGCCCGAGAGAGGAGGAAGAGTGTGTTGTTGGAGCCACTCTTGAGGTTGACCAGTCTGGTCCTTTTGTAAACGGGAAAGTTAATGATGTAGACATCACTTTTCTAGTGGACACTGGTGCTACCCGTTCTACTGTTAGATCAGTGGAAATTGAAAACCTACCTCTCTCTGGGGATACCATCCAAGTTGTCGGAGTAAGTAATCAACAAATTAAAACTGACTTAACTGATCCAGTACCAGTTGAAATTGGAAACTACAGAGATAAACACAGATTTGTGGTTTGTAATAGTAGTCCAGTAAATCTATTGGGCAGAGACATCCTATGTAAAATGAATTGTAGAATATATTGTTCTCCTGATGGAGTTGAGTTACAAACAATGGAGGAAGATGGTTTATACAGAATGACAATGATGATGATGGAAGCAGAAGAAACAAAATTGTTTCCTGCATTTGAAGAAAAAGATTTACCTGAAGAACTCAAAGAAACAGTGAAATCTGAAATATGGGATTTTACTGGAAATGAGATGGGTCTGATGAAAAACGTAGATCCAGTAAAAATTACATTGAAACAGGGAATAGAATTTCCAAACACTCCACAATATAAAGTGAAAACAGAAACAATTGAAGGTATTACACCTATAATTGAAAAATTAATCAAGCAAGGTGTATTAAAAGAAATGGAGAGTAGCTCTTGTAATTCACCAATTATGGGAGTTAAAAAGTCTAACGGAACATTTAGAATCGTACAAGATTTGAGAAAGGTTAATCAAATTGTCGTTCCATGTTGTCCTGTGGTTCCAAATCCAGCAGTAATTCTATTTCAGATTCCACATGATGCTGAATGGTATACAGTCATTGACCTTTGCAATGCATTCTTTACTGTTCCCTTACATCCAGACAGTTATGAAATCTTTGCTTTCAGATTCCAAGGTAAGACCCTCGGATGGTCAAGAATCCCTCAGGGCTATACAGAAAGTCCTTCAATTTTTAACGAATTGTTAAAAAGATCATTAGAAGACCTAGACTTACCTGGTAGGTCTACGCTAGTGCAGTATATTGATGATTTGTTAATAGCTGCAAAGACAAGAGAAAATTGTGTAACAGACACAATAATTCTGTTAAATCGCCTTGCAGAAGAAGGACATAAAGTGTCCCCAGCAAAACTACAGTTTTGCAAACAAGAAGTAAAATATCTTGGTCACAGAATTGCAAAGGGAAAAAGACAAGTAACAATAGAGAGAATAAAAATGATTCAAGCAATGTTACCACCAAGAACACAAAGACAGGTCAGAATGTTCTTGGGAATGGTTGGTTACTGTCGACAATGGATAAGTGGATTTTCAGTAATTGCAAAACCACTACAAAGACTGACAAAGTCAGATGTAAAAGATCCAATTATTCTCAATGATGCTGAGATGGACTCTTTTGAGAACCTGAAAAAGAGCTTATGCCAAGCTCCTGCTTTAGGTATGCCAAATTATGAGAAAGATTTCGAACTGTATTGCAGTGAGAGAGAAGGATGTGCATTATCTGTGTTAATTCAGAGACACGGAAATTTAAAGAAACCTATTGCATACTTCTCTGCAGTTCTTGATCCAATTGCTAAAGCATTACCAGGTTGTTTGAAAGCAGTTGCAGCTACAAGTATCAGCCTCGAACAAAGTGAAGGAATCATTATGGGATTTCCTGTGAAAGTTTTTGTGCCTCATTCAGTTGAAATATTACTGACAAGAGGTAAGACTCAACATTTAACAAGTAGCAGATTGACAAAGTATGAGAAAATCATACTGGGAGCAGATAATGTTTCGATTTCAAGATGTTTAAATCTGAATCCTTCTACATTACTGCCTGATTCTGAAATTGTTGATGACATTGAAACAGAACATGAATGTTTAGATGTCATGGAATTCTGCACTAAACCAAGAAAAGACATTAAAGACAGACCTTTGTCTGAATCGGATTTTGTCTACTTTGTAGATGGGTCATGCTTAAGATCCGAAGGAGGTGTCTTAAAAGCTTCATATTCAGTTTGTACAGTCGTAGATGTTGAAGAAGCATCATGTCTTGAAGGAGTTCGTTCAGCACAGGTGGCTGAATTAATTGCTTTAATTCGTGCATGTGAAATATCAAAGGATATAAGAGTTACCATCATTACTGATAGTCAGTATGGGTACGGAGTTGTGCATGATTATGGACAACTCTGGTCACAGAGAGGATACATGACATCAGCAGGATCACCAATTAAAAATGCAGTTTTCATTAGGAGATTAATTGAAGCAATACAATTGCCAAAAGAAATAGCCATTGTTAAGTGTGCAGCGCACACTAGAGGAACTGATTATATTTCCAAGGGAAATGCCTTCGCAGATGAAACAGCTAAATACTGCGCAAGGAAAAATTATTCATACAATCGGGAGAGGAGTAAAGAAACTGATTCAAATTCATTAATGCTAACAACTGTTGTAGAAACATGGCATGAGATTAGAGATTTACAAGATGAAGCAGAAGATGAAGAAAAAGACTTATGGTTAAGATCAGATTGTAGACCACGTGAAGAAGATGGAGTGTGGGTTTACAAAGATGGCAGAGTAGTCTTACCAAATTGTTTGATTGCTGACATGGCCAGATTATATCATGGTCCAGCACATCTAGGAAGAGATTCTATGGTTAGACTTTTCAGAGAAACATGGTTCAATACCAAGTTTAGAACTATTGCAGAATCCTTTTGTCAAAGGTGTTTGTCATGCCAACAAATGAATCCAAACAGAAAATCAGTGGTGGGGACAGGAATAATTGGTCGAGAGGGTGGTCCCTTTACCAGGTTACAAATGGACTTCATTGAAATGCCCTTACACAATTGTTTGAAATATGTGCTTGTAATTGTGTGCTTATTTTCAAGATGGGTAGAGGCTTTCCCTACACGACATTGTGATTCAATTACAGTGGCAAAACTAATGCTCAGAGAAATCATCCCAAGATACGGTTTTCCAGTCACTATTGAGAGTGATGGAGGAAGCCATTTTGATAACAAACTGATGAAGTTAATTTGCGAAGCTTTGAGCATTGAGCAGAAAATACACTGTGCATACAGACCAGAGGCATCAGGAGTAGTTGAACAAATAAATGGAACAATTAAAAACAGAAATGGAAAAATGTGTCTTGAAACAGGTGTAAAGTGGACTGATGCTCTTCCACTTGTTTTGATGTCATTAAGAAGTACACCAGATAAAAAGACAGGTTTGAGTCCTCATGAAATTTTAATGGGAAGAGTTATGAGGCAAGCTTTTGTACCTGTAGGTAAACTGTTGAGCATAAATGACAGTGCTATTTTGGATTACTGTAAAAGGTTATCTGATATGGTAACTTCTGTGTCTAATCAGGTGGGAACTGAAGCTCAATCAGATGAAAAGGTTTTGACACATGATCTGAGACCTGGCGATTGGGTCAGAACGAAAGTACATCGGAGAAGGAATTGTCTAGCTCCTAGATGGCAGAAACCTAGGCAGATAATTTTGATCACTACTAATGCTGTAAAGTGCAGAGGATTGAAACGTTGGATTCATCCTAGTCATACTATTCCAGTACCAACTCCTGAGAGTTCTGATGTTGAAAGTGATACTACAGACGATTCTGATTCTGAAGCAGAAGGCGAAACAGAAGGTGAAATAATTCCAGATTCTGAAGATCGACAAGAAAGTCGACATCTGGAAACTGTACCAGTGAATGGAAATTTGACAAGAAAAGACTTGGAAATAATTGAAATAGATTCTGAAGGTGAAGAGAATCTGTTAAAAGGAAAGATAACTGAGGATTCGGTTGTCTCCATTGAAGACAAAGAAGCAAAACAAAAAGAAGCTTCAGACCAGGAGAGTATCGAAAGGCAGAGAACAAACTCTGAAGAAAGGAACAGAAATCCGAAATCTGGGAAGTTGGGAGTAATTGAGGAAGAGGAGGAAGACGAATTACCGAGTACCAGTGATGGAAGACAAAGTGTTCCTGAAGGAGTGAAATTGCCGAATAGAGAAGTTCCTGAGTCAATTGAAATTTCAGACTACGAAACTGAAGAAAGTGACGTGGAAGGTGAAAGTGAAAACAGAAAGAAAAGGACTTGGAAGTCAGAATCAAATAATTCTGAACCAAAGAAGAAGTACGTGAGAAAAGCAGACTACTGGCCAGGTGGAAGATTGAGAGTCAGATTGATCAAAAAGCCAAAAGAACAAGTTGAAGAAATCAGTAGTCAAAAGAGTCCTGGAAAAGAAGTTGGAGTTGGAAGAAAAATTGAAGTGATATCGAGAAAAGGGAAGAGAATAATAAGACCAAACCAAAAATACAAGTCTCCTGAGTGGACTTACTTAGTAATTCCACCTGTTATTGACATATATGATAGTAGTGAAGAAGAAAACGAAATCCAAGAAATTAGTGACAATGATTGAAGTACAGAAATATTAAATTGGCAGAAGGCTGAAGAAAATTTGTTAGTTGACACAAGGTCGAAGAAAAACTGTTTAGTTGAAGAAAACTTATGTATGACATAAGGTCGAAGAAATCTTGTTTAGGGTTTTAAAAAAAAAAAAAAAAAAAAAAAATATTTTAAAAGGGGGGTGTAAATATAAATTTAGAATTTTAAAATTTATTTTATTTTTTTTGAGGCTAAAATTAACCAAGAATGCCTTATGTTAAGGAGAGCACTTCAAAGTGTTCTGTTTTTAAAAGATGCTGTAAGATGACTCTGGTGTGTCTGCTCATTTTAATTCTGCTCTGGTTAGTTCTAGCTGTGATTATCCCTTTGGAAATGAATAGAGAATTACACAAAGTTAACATAACAAGCAAAGCTCTGGTTAGCCAAACTAAACATAGTGCGTCTACAAAAGTTATTGATCATCAGCCTAACATTCATCAAGATAAATCAATTGGTGATTTCTCAAGTAATACATTCACAAAGCTATTGAGTGAATATGTTAAGGTAATGGATGCAAAAGACTGCTACGTCTGCGTTAAGTTACCTGCTTCTGTTTCTGAGGGAGTAACATATAATATGCTTCCTCTCACTTATGCTGTAACATGTAGTGTATTAACTAGTTTATTTTATCAAACTGGACGTTTAGAATATTACTATTCAAATTATGATGAAATTTTTGCAAATATTAAGATTGATAATGCTTTAAATAAGCATAAGAAAGCAAAACAAATGAGAGAATTTTTCCTTGTTACTAACGAACTCACTTACGAGTATGCTTACAAGAATAATCTAACATGTAAATTAAGTGCTGAAGGAAAGAAATTTTTGAACATGGTTGAGGAGAGAAGAGCAATTTATAAGAGGAATGAATTAGTCAAGCAGACTAAGTCAAGTTTCTGGCAGAAAGAGGATGAGAAATTAAATGGCAAAATGCTTGAAAATATTGCAATTCACATAGACAAACCAATTAGTGGAAAACTTTGCATTAGAAGAGATAATACACTTTTTGATAATTACTTTGTAGGTGCAAGTAACTGTGAAGATACTTATCAGATTTTGGGAGGTTGGGGATTTAAAGGTGGAAAAGATCCTATCTTTCCTGGGATTTATTTTGTTTGTGGTGACAAAGCCTACTACAACCTTCCAGACCACTGGTATGGAACTTGTTATGTGGGAATTGTTTTTCCTAAAGTGTTTCATGTTGACAGAGATTCAGAAGGATTGTTTAAAATTCATAATTATGTAAATAGAGTTAAAAGAGAAACTTTTACTGAAGTTCTGGGAGATATTTTTCAAGCTGTAATACCTTTTGTTGGTATAACCCTAAATGCAGGGAGAATCAGAAAATTGTCCACTATAGTTGATAGATTATCAACTGACACAGCTGATGGATTTCAATTAGTGAATGTTGAAGTTATTGCAATTAGATCTATGGTAATACAAGACCGCCTTGCTTTAGACATACTCCTAGCAAAAGAGGGAGGAGTCTGTGGCATTTTACATGTACAACATTGTTGTACATATATACCTGATGAAAGTAAGAATATTGAAATGTATATTAAGAATATTACACAAATGCATTCAGAGATAATTCCTTTAGAAGAAGATGATTTTACAGGGAAACTTTCAAAAAGGTTTCAAGCAATTAAAAACTGGTTTCATGATATTGGAAGTTCAATTCTTGGCAAGATTCTGGCACCTTTGATTATAATAGTATTCATTTTTATTTTGACCAAAATAGGTTGTTTGTTACATAAAAGAAAGAAACAGTTGAAAGAAAAGAAAAGAATCTATAAACTCAGAAAAGAAGAAGAAAGAGAGATCGAATTACAGGAGTTACATAGAGAGCGTTATGCTAATTCCAAAGATTATGCAGAAACAGACTTTTAGGTTTACTGATACAAATGAATTTGAATCGATTTCTTAGAAATTTAAATTATCAAAATTTTGAGTGCTAGTGTGGTGATTTGTTAATCACCAGATGAGGGAGTTGATGGAGCGAGATAGAAAACAAAATTTTGTTTAAACTCGTGAAGTCACATTTCCATAACATGAATAATAATATTAATGATTTGTGATATGTCGTGCTAATACAACTTAGATTAAACTTTACACATGGGGGGACTAACATGTGTGCTCATAAACGTGCATAATTGTTGCATCTTTTTGTTCGTGCAAAATAATAAAATAATTTATTGTTTTCGTTTTTGTCATTACTAACTGCTGCAAACTTAAAAGAAGCATGTGCTTGTTTTGCTTTTCCTTGTCTGTGTGATGTCATTTCTACTATTCTAGGTGCATATAAGTCTCATGGAATAACGGAGACTGGTAGATATAAACGCTGCTTTAATTGTTTGCAATGGCTAGATAACATTTTGATTAATCGGGTGGGTTAATTAATTAGTAAATCTTGGGGTGGATACAGAATCTACATTATTTCTTACATTAATACTTTTCTTGTGTTTGTTTTATACTAGAAAGCTTAAGTTGCCTGCTTTTGGGCCTAGTCACTTGAGTCGCAGAAAAGAGCTGACTTGTAATTCTGCAAAAGTCACGAGACGCCCATTCTGAATTAAAACGTTTATCAAAGCTGCATTCACAAAGCAAAAACTGATGTGCTGTCATCATTCTGTCGGACATGGCCAAGGTCGAAAGTGAACATTTTGTCAGCCTTAACTTGGCATCCGCGGAAGTTGCTTGGACGTAGTGAGAACAAATTTGAACATTTGTTGCAAACTCAGGAAGCTCCTGGTTTCACGTGGAAGAGACAATGGTCTTTATGAAACATGATCTAATGGAACTTTTGAAAAGTGGGTGACATGTCACTTGTCACTCTCAGCCAATGGGACTTCGAAGATTTCTGAAAACTTTCCTTTGCGTAGTTTAGTTAGCGTAGAAAGGTATAAAAAGTCATGCCCCTAGGGATGGGCTGGCTGCTGCTTTCTGACTTTCCGATGAGGGTGATGTGCTGTCGGACTTTGCGTGGAGCACGTAAGAATCCTCAAAGAACTTTACTTTAATTTCTATCTATTTAGCTCAGTTAGGGAATTAGGTTTTAGAAATGCTAAACTTTATATATTTACTTTAAATTTGATTCACTTATTTAAATTGTATTTTCTCACATTTCTTTACAATCATGCTTGCTTTATTGCTAATAAAATTCATTTATAAAACTATCAACTTATATACCATAATTTAGTAAATAAAATCTTACTTTTGACAAACAAGCTGGTCTTGGTTATTCAGAAGTGTAGGTTACTATTAGCTAGATCACGTCGCCAATGGTGGTCATTTAAATGGTTAAGTTTTATTCTAATGACAATATTCTTTTCGCAGATGTATAAAAATGTATATAGTTTGTAGATGATGTGTATATAGATTTAATCTGACCACCTGATTCAGTAGGCCCAAAATATGTCAGGTTTATAAATGGGTCCATATTTAGTATAGAATTTTGTTTATAGGTTATGAAGTTGGGTAGCGTTGTTTATGATATATTTTCTATAGGCCGCTGGATCAATACCTTCCGACTTCTTTACGGGTCGGCTGACTGCAGAGGCAGGAGGACCCTCCCAGGGTGTCTGTGCAGCTAGCTTCAGCTCCAGCCACACCTCAGACTCCAAACCTGCCCCCCCCTCAGACTCCAAACCTGCCCCCCCCCTCAGACTCCAAACCTGCCCCCCTCGGACCCCAGATCTGCCCCTGCCCCCCCCTCAAACCCCAAACCTTCCCCCCCAGACTCCAAACCTGCCCCCCCTCAGACTCCAAACCTGTCCCCCATCAGACCCCAAACCTGCCCCCCCCTCAGACTCCAAACCTGCCCCCCTCGGACCCCAGATCTGCCCCTGCCCCCCCCTCAAACCCCAAACCTGCCCCCCTCAGACTCCAAACCTGCCCCCCCTCAGACTCCAAACCTGCCCCCCTCGGACCCCAGATCTGCCCCTTCCCCCCCCTCAAACCCCAAACCTGCCCCCCCAGACTCCAAACCTGCCCCCCCTCAGACTCCAAACCTGCCCCCCCCCACCCCCCTTCCAGAGAGCCTACTATATAAAACATCTGTGCATACTGTGCTTCTTTTTACTGCTCTCTGGGGAATCCTGCATGTTACTTTGCCTTTCACTGCTCACAAAGGTATTTAACGCTTAATCTTTAAATTTGCGCACACTGCATGACTTTCAATACTGTATGAGAAATCTATGTGAACTGGACTACGTATTACTACACTCTGAGACATCTTTGCACACTGGACTGCTTTTTACTGCACTACAAGCAGCATTCACAAAGCAAATATGGATGAATTCTACACTGCTGTTTTAATACGCTATGAGAACTCTCTTCACCCTGCTCTGCACTATGAGAAAACTTTTTCTTATACACTATTAGAAATGTGTGCCCACTGTATTGCTTTTTACAACACTATGTGAAATCTGTGCACATTGTACGTGTTTTTACTTAACCAGAAGAAATATGTGCACATTGCATTGCTTTTCATGGCACTGCAAGGGATATTTACAGCGTAAAGAGGTAATCTGTGCACAGGGTACTGCTTTTACCACACTATAAGAAATCTCTGTGCAATGTACTGCTTTTTACCACACAATGAGAAATCTTTGCACACTGTACTACTTTTACTACACTATGAGGACTATGTTCACAATGGACTGCTTTGTACTGCACTACAGGGGGGCATGCACAGTGAAAATGTGTACACTGCACTGTTGTTTACTGCACTAGGAGAGATGCATTATCACTGCACTGCTTTATACTGCACTGTGAGAAATCTTTGCCACCACACTTCTTCACCTGCACATTTGAGGGAAATTTAAATTCTCATTGTTGCTGATTTATTTTATACCATGAGAGGTTGGACTCGCACACCCATCGACGCACAGGCCGCGCCTGGGTGTGTCTGGCCAGAAAGAGACACTTCCGCCTTCTACTCTGACAAGGAGAGTGTCCACTTCTCCTGCTTTGCCGTGGTCAGCAGCCCCTCCTTTCTTCCTCTTCTTCCCTCTCTCTGTCTCGCTCTTCCTCACTTGCTGAATGAAAGCGTGACTTCATGACATGGCTCTTACCCTCTCTTTTCCTTCATTTGTTCCCCTGTGAAAGATATCCAAAAGAGAAAGAAACACTTTTGCTGGAATTGTAGTCTTGTTCTCAATTTTTTCTATTCCAAAGTGCAGCCTTGGGATGAAGAGAAAACAAACATTTACAATGCAATGGTCTCGGCATTATTAAAGGTAGAGCTATTGGCATTGTTCATGACATTTTTTTTCATTTTAAAAAAAAAAACATAAATAAATGGTATTGTCATTTACAATGGCAATAGGTGAGCATTAGAGAGTAGTAGAGAGTATTCGCGGACACAGAGCCACACACACAGAAAGCCACACACACACAGAGCCCCCTCACAGAGCCCCACCCCCCCCACACACACAGAGCCCCCCCCACACACACAGAGCCCCCCCACACACACAGAGCCCCCCCACACACACACAGAGCCCCCAAACCACACACACACAGAAACCCCCTCCCACACACACACACAGAGCCAGACACACACACACACAGAGCCCCCCACACACACAGAGCCCCCAACCACACACACACATAACCCCCCCCACACACACACACACAGCCCACTACACACACACACACACACACAGCCCACTACACACACACACAGAGCCCCCCCACACACACACAGAGCCCACACACACAGAGCCCCCCCCACACACACAGAGCCCCCCACGCACACACAGAGCCCGACACACACAGAGAGCCACACACACAGAGCCCCCCAACACACACACAGCCCCCCCCACACACCCCCACAGAGAACTCCCCCCACACACACAGAGAGCCCCCCCACACACACAGAGCCCCCCACACACACAAAGCCCCCCCCTCACACACAGAGCCCCCCAACACACACACACAGAGCCCCCCCCCACACACACACAGAGCCCCCCTCACAGCCCCACACACACAGCGCCCCACACACACAAATGAAGGATTAGAAGTAAAAATATATTTAAAAAAAACAGTGCAGTGGCACACATGGATGGTGAGTTTAAAAAAAAAACAAAATCGTGAAGCACACATTAACGGGTCGCATGCAAGACTGTTTCTATGAGGTACAAATAGAGCACTGTGTCAGAAGTCAAGATGCTACTCTTCTGAGCTAGAAGGTGTCTCTAACTACAGCATGTGCTCAGACAGACTGAGCCAAAAAGACATCTCTATATGGGTGGTCTTCAAGTTTTTTATGCTTTGTCAATAGAGGGCAGGACCAGATTAGCATATTGTGCATTTGTTATCTCATATCAAAGGCAGCTGCTCAACAGTGTGACTGTGTAAAGATAATGGCATGTTTTATCTGGGCTAGGAATACAAACCAACCAAAGGTGTCAGGTTAGAAGAAAAATATTTGTTTAAACTAAATATGCTTGTGTTTAGCTTTTCCACTTCTTTCTTAATAAAATAAATGACCCCTGCTCAACTGGAAGTTAATTTGTGTTTAAGGCATCTGACTCTGGCTTCAAAATCTGCCAATACTTTGATTTTAAATAATGGATGCCTGTTATCAAAGCAGGCTTGCGAGTCCTAGAAAAATTAGAACTCTTTAATATAGTCAAGTCAAGTCAAGTCAAAGGATTTATATAGCGCACTACATACCCAGAGGGTCTCAAGGCGCTTAAGGAGGGGTGGGGAGTTACTTGTCAAATATCCACGTTTTAAGTTGCTTTCTGAATGCTAGGTGGTTCTGGGTAAGGCGAAGGTAAGTGGGAAGTGCGTTCCAGGTTTTAGCTGCAAGGTAGGAGAAGGATCTACCTCCCATGGTGGTCTTGTTGATGCGAGGTACAGTGGCAAGGGCTTGGTTGGAAGATCGAAGCTGGCGGGAGGGGGTGTAGAAGGACAGTCGTGTGTTGAGGCATTCTGGTCCGATTTCGTAGAGTGCTTTGTGTGCGTGGGTTAGGAGCCGGAAAGTGATCCTCTTATTGACGGGAAGCCAGTGGAGGTTTTTCAGGTGACCAGAGATATGTTCTTTACGCGGGATGTCTAATATGAGCCTGGCTGAGGCGTTTTGGATTCGTTGAAGTTTTTTCTGGAGTTTAGTGGTAGTCCCGGCGTAGAGGGTGTTTCCATAGTCCAGTCGGCTCGTGACCAGAGCGTGGGTGACCGTTTTCCTAGTTTCGGTGGGGATCCAACGAAATGTTTTTTTGAGCATGCGAAGAATGTTGAAGCAGGATGAGGAGACGGCGTTGACTTGTCTGTTCATTGAATGTGAGGAATCCAGGATGACGCCCAGGTTCCGTGCGTGGTCTGTCGGGATGGGTGCTTTTCCAAGGGCTTCTAGCCACCAGGAGTCGTCCCATGCGGAGGGGGAGGTGCCTAAGATGAGGACTTCTGTTTTATCAGAGTTCAGTTTCAGACGGCTGTGTTTCATCCATTCGGCTACTTCTTTCATTCCTTCGTGTAGGTTAGTTTTGGCGGTGCTAGGGTCATTGGTGAGTGATAGGATCAGTTGAGTGTCATCCGCGTAGGAGATGATGTTGAGGTTGTGTTGACGGGCGATGGCCGCGAGGGGGCTCATGTATACGTTGAAAAGGATGAACTAAACACGGACCTCAGCACATTCATGAAACTGATAAGACATATAGCCATTCTGGAGGACACCAACAACCAAAAGTGGCATGTAAGGGGGCCACAAACAACAGCTCAGTCAACTTTAAAGATTGCTAGTTTTTTAAATTATTTTATAAATAGGGATCTGATTCTTTGTTATTATGAGACGATGTTGAGCTTTACGTTTTTGCCTTCTGGGGTGAAGATGTCGACAACGAAAGTACAGTTAGATAATTTGAATACCCCATTATAAAAATAAGCAGAACTGAGTGGGGGTGTTGTAACGTAAGGTCTAAATAACATCCCTACAGGCATATATGCCCAGTGAAATATTATTTCACTACACCAAATTAACTTTACTTCCTAAAGTTTTCCTATTCAGTGCTCATTTAGCAGCACTGTCAACGTACAGCGAGATCTTTCTTAAATAGGCCAGGGGAAAGGGATGATGGATTAATGAACGGACCAGCCCTGCTAGAACATCATAGACACCATGCTACCGAAATCGCGACATTTCCTTACAGAAACGCCAGCCTCGGCTCCCCAGGCCGTGTGTTCCGCATTAAGATACTATCAGCGGTTATAAACTGCTTCAGTCAGCAAGCCAGACTACAGTCACCATTTCTGCTGAAAGGGGGGGGGGGTTACCTTTGCCCTGGGTCGCCGGCTCCTACTCTGCGGCAGACGCCTATCTCCGAAGCAGTTACACATTAAGCCGAGCGGCGGTGCTACAGCCAGGCCTCGCTCCCCCGCCTGGTCACCCTGCCCGGGCCGGCCCATAATGGCTGCCCTGGGCCTGGAGGCTGCGTGGCTGTCGCGGCGTTTCCATGGCAACCGGGCCCTAATTCAAAAAATGTGTGCTGCGCAATCTGTATTCGATCCATCAATCTCGGCGTCACTGGAGAGCGCGAGATATCTGGGAAATAAACTGCGCGCGAATGACACAGCCCCCTCTCATCCTGACAGGAGGAGCGGTTCAACAACCCCTCAGTACGCTGCACGAGCCTCTGCAGGAGGCTGATGTGGCGTAAAACAATGCATCATTGCAGCTCTAATGACACATAACAACCTCCTGGCCTGCAGGCTGGCGAGGCAGCTCAGCGGGTCAATGCACCCACTTAAAAGAGGTCTGCGCAACCGGCATGTGAAAAATTAGAGGCCCAAGGGCCGACTCGCTCTTTCATTATTTTTAATGTAGATAAAACAAGTAAACGTCCGATCAATTTTACTGCTCGAGGGTTTGATTTTGGACTTGCCTTACAAAACTGGGAAAAGTGCGTCTATATTTATGATCGCTATTCATTGGGCGAACATTTTTGTTTTGCTATCTGAAGCCATTTGACAACCAAACCGAGTAAGGCTACTGCGCTTCAGAGCGCTGTGGAGGCAGGGTCAGAGACGAGGACCAAAAAAACAAAGAAATGAGTTAAATAACACCAACCATATTTCTCCGAGGCGAGGAAAAAATGCCTCGGAGAAAGCACGGTCATTTTCCGATTTGGGGGGGTGGTTTTCTTTCTCTACTCTTCCCATTGGCTGGAAGGTAAAATTCCAGCCAATGGGAAGAGGAGAGAAAGAAAACAAGAAAGAAGCTTAAAAAACGCCCCCTAATCCATAAAAGACGGGGCTTGAACCGAGTGACTCCCCTCTCCTCCAATAGCTGGCCTCCGTTTAGGAAGCCAGCAATGGAGAAGAGGGGCGGGTTCAAGCCCCTTAACTAAGAAACATTAAATCTCAGAGCTCCGCCCACACTGCTACGCAGTGCTACGCAGTGCGACGCAGTCCTCGGCCTAAAAAGGTTCAAAATAAGAAAAATAACAAAGTAAAGCAAAAAAGAGGTGTCGCAAAGTGGCCAGATTGGTTTTATTCACACCTAAACACATTAGCGCCACTTCACAGAGTTTGCCAGTGAAACAGTACTTTCGTTTTCTCGTCTTTCTGTTGGTGCGTGGAGTGGAAAACGTTCAATGCAATCCTTATCGGCTGTTTTCCTTATTTTTGTTTATAAAATGTGTACCGCAGCTCTGTGTTCAGGGATGTGGTCTTTTTAAATCATACTGCTTACGTTTTATAAGGATATAAGCAATGGACATTGAACGGGTCCCTTCCAGGCCCTGTAGTCATGTCCATTGCTTTTCAGGCAACGCACTCTTTGATTTCTAAATAGCGAGTGTAAAAGTGTTGAGGTAACCATGTTGTTCCTGTTTATATTTCACATGCGTTACCTAATCTTGCATTCCCTATAAGTGTTTGATTTTCTAGGATGTTATTACTTGTTTTTCTTTCAGGCAGCATATTACTCTTGTCTGTTGCATAATTTGAAATGTGTCGCATCCAGGTGTTTATAGCGGGGCACAATTGGGTTGTAGCTGAAGGCACTGCAAGTTTTTCTCAGTGGGGCAGTGTGGTGTTCAGTGGGGGTGAGAGTTTGGCTCTATGGCCAAAGATGCCGAATTTGGAACTGGGGAACCAGGTTCAGCTTTCATTACCAGACCACCAGGCCATTCTCCTGAGGGAGCATATTCCCATGCTAGACCTTAGGAGGCCCAGCTGGACCTTCGAAGCCCTGGTGTCTTGGCACTGTTGCGTGTTTATCTAGGTTCCTGATCGATACTGTGACCTTATGCCCCTATTCGGCTATAAATCCATTTATTCCCTATATTGGCATAACCGTTCAAGTGCGATTTTCTGAAAAGTCATCTCTGGCCTCACACGAACAGAGCCACATTCCAGCATAGTTCCCTCTGCCACTTCCTTTGCGACCAATTAGTGCAATGACAGAGCAGCAGTCACTATCTGATATTCCTAGATAACACTCCGAGTTCTTCAACAAGATAAAAACTTAGCAAACCTGGAAATCCCCGCTTGCTATGTTTTGATTAGTAATGGAACTCTAATGAGCAACTGATAACTATCACTTCCTAGTGACATCTTTAATTGACGTCTTATGTCCAGCAAACTTGCGTCAAACCCGGCACCTGTCAGGTATAAATATTACCAACGTTGCCTTAAGCAATCCCCGACTGTGAGCTGTTGTGAGCTGCAAGCTACTGATGCTGGCTGCCTGCATGACCCTGTGTTGGTAAATCTAGCACTCTGTCGCTGCAGCCTGCTATCCTGTGGTGGTGAAGCTGCTGATACCATTATCGCCGCTAAAGCGCGACCTATGGTGCAGTACGCTTAAGGAGCTGAACAGACGTCCCTCTGCGAAGACATCCAGCAGATTCCAGCTGCCCGCGGACGCTGTCCCCCCTCCTTCCTCGACGCGCTGAAGAAGCCGCTGCCTTTCTCGTGCAGAGAAATCCAGTCCCGGCGCTTCCGGTTTACCCTCGCGGGTGACTGGGATATCGAGAGAGACCCCTGAAGGAGATACCAATCCTCCATCATTCTATTCAGAGGTATGGTGTTGACTAAACCCTTAGACGAGAATTCTTGAAACAAACCTTGGCAAAACCAACTTAACTTAAAGCTACTTACTTACTCCCCCTTTTCACGTGTTAGGCTTAGGTCAGGCACACTGGGGTAGGCTTAGTTAGAAGCACCAGTTGAGTATGTTAGCCTAATGTATATATGACTGTATATATGTTTTATTACTTTTAAACCATTGTATGGCTAAGAAACCATATCAATGCTTTTACAGTTCTATTTCGCAATACTTATCCTACTGTACGTACTTTTTATAATAACAATTATTGCAATTGTGGCAATACATTTCTCTTGTACGAGAAGAAAGACTGTTCAATAAATGTTAACCCTTTATTGATACACGCCCGTCTCTCTATTCTCTACATCTCGTGAAAGTAAACTGCACTAGACTGACTGAGTGAAATACATGTCTATTGTTTCACACGACCCTAGAGATCGACTCTTGATCTGAGGAGCAAAGTTGTCATGTTGCACGGTTGTTGGAAAACTGAATCCCTTCTTGTCTGTGCCAAGGAAGCTGATCACTTCCTATGCAGAGAAGAACGTTTCCAGTGACCTCTGAGCTAGTTGGTAAAACAACCCAATTAAGTTTAGCATAGTCAGTGGAGGCCTGGAATATAAGCAGTTCCACGTCAATACTACTGTTTATGTTATTCCAATGCGCAGGGCCTAGTGGGAAACTAGGAACTACACTACATGGCGCCCAACGTTTGGTAAGGCGATAAACTAACGCAAGGCAGTTAGAGTAACTCAGTCGTGCATATTTCACACCCCTTTCTCCCGTAAATACTCCAATAGACGTCTGGAGTGGGTGAAAGGTTAAAATCCGCCCGACCTTAGTAGGAAGAGATTCCTATGTAAAGCTCTGGTTTATTCAACGTTGAAGGATACAGTGTTCCAAAATATTGTGAACCTAATCTTTGTCTCCTTGGAGACCTACTCTGCAAAACCTGCATTTATACAATGTCAGTAGAAAATAACGGAACCACTGGGGGCGCAGCAGATGCGACTCAGCAAGGTCCCGAACACACAGACCCGGATGCTATTATCATCCCGGTCCACAAAAGAAGATCTATAACTTTAAAACTTATAGAGAACGGACTGACACCTCAAGGTGGTACAGTAGTCTTCGTGATAGAGGCTCACGAGTATCGGCAGACAGAGGTATTCTATTCATGGATAAACTTTCCAGCGGTAAACGCTAGAACAAAAGAGTTTCACTATTACAAAATAGAGAAACCTCCGGAAGAGTACGCTCCTTTCGAGGAGATTGAAATTCCACTTAAATTTCAAGAGCACCTGCTCTGGTTTAATGGCGCCCTAAAACACAATGATCACATTACGAGGCTCGGTCCACTAGGTAGACCAGGAGCCACGTGGCCGGTTCTAGCCAGCTACACACCACATCCGGACATTGTAAAAATGTCTAGAGAAGAGCTGTTAGCACAGCTCAAAACACTAATTAAAATACATAGGCAATTAGTCCAATATGTAATGCGGACTGCAACAGTCCAACCAGCTGTTAATATACCACAGCTGACCCCTCATCAGGGGAACACAAATAAAATTACACCACAGAACATACAGTCATGTCTTGGTAAAACACCCGTAAAACGGGAACAAATTCCTTTCTGGTTAGCACAGAAAATCACTCAAATAGAGGCAGTATTTCCTGATACTACCCCTATTGAGAAACACAGAATCTTGACCATCTGCCTTCCTATGGGAATCGCACCACACGTGGAGGACTGTGACACTTGGGGTACAGTCTTTGCTTCCATTTACACAAAAACACACGGTGTTCCGTCTATGGCGGTAATACCAGAAGTGCTAAAACAGATTCAAAATGAATTCGGTCCAGAGCCCGCTTTAAATCTAGGTATGAAATTACTGAAAGACTTCAAGCAGGTCTCGGCTATATTATTAGCCAACATTAGGGGAGAAGCAGCATCTGTGGCGATTCGCCAGAAGTTGAAGGAAACAGATATAAAAGATCCTGTTGAGCTAGCAAAAATCATAGAAAAATGCTATGAAGAATTAGGTAGAGACAGCTTGGGTGGGAAACCGGTAAAGCCCCAACTGCTCGAAAATCCTGAAAAATTATTTATTAAAAATAATTTAAACACTCCTAAAAAGAGCTGGGATGGAAATAAACAATCCACTCCCAAGGAAAAGGTTTTCCAGTCCAGAGGAAGGTCTCCTCGACGGAGGGAAAGAACTCCGACTCGAGAACGCCAGTCTCCCCAGCGGGAGCCCTCTGAGAAAAGATATAACCTTAGAAATAGGGATAATCTGAAAAAACCTGATAGATATCAAAGTATTGATACACGTCCCTCTCGATCTCTTCCACAGAATTCGGAAAGAAGAGGACGGTCAGACCCAGGAGAGCACACCAAGTCCAAAGACAAGGAACCTGCTCAAAATAAGAAATCTCAATTTCCTAAAAAGAAGGTAGCCAGTATTAGAGTAATCAACCATGCCGAGAATACTGAGGACACAGTTGAAAAACGGGGAGTGGGCATCGACAATGTTGGACAGTGCAGCAGAGATCAGTATAGCGCGCAAGATCTTGATGAGTCATCTGGAGACAGTGGACGCGAATGAATACATTCAGGTTGAAACTGCCGACGCCAGACTTAGCGAGCCCCATAAAATATATGAAATAACATTGCGTATAGAGGGTGATAAGACTAGGAAAATTAAGGGTCTATTTTGGGATAAGCTCTCAAAAGGATATGATATTCTGTTAGCTGAAAAAGATTGGCCCCCAGAGTTTGTCAGGGAGTGCCCTCGTGGCGAAGAAGTGATTATGCCTGCCTTCTCGAATCACATTCCGATTCATAAAAAATATACATATGCAAGGAAATGGGCAGTGGCCCAGGCACCTGCGTTATATAAAAATCATGTAGGATGGGATGAGGATTCACCTCCTCACAAAATCCAATTAAAAAGTGAACCAACTGCCCAACGGCAGTATCCCATAAAGCAAGAAGATAAAAAACAAGTCAGGGAGATCTTAGATCAACTTGAGTACCAGGGGGTGATTGAAACATGCACCTCTCAAATGAACAATCCTTTGTTTCCTGTCTCCAAGCCAGACAATTCATATCGTCTAGTTTTGGACTACAGACATCTTAATACATGTTGCAAAACCTTTGCAGTACAAAACTCGCATAGTGCAGCCCTAATGAATAATATAGTTAGGAAAAAATATAAAACGACATTAGACATTTCTAATGGTTTCTTTTGTCAAAACATTGCACCAGAAAGCAGATATTTGACCGCTTTCTCCGCATTTGGGTCACAGAAAAAATTCTGTCGACTCCCACAGGGGTTCAAGAACAGCCCAGGACTATTCTCAGCTAGGGTAACAGAGTTACTACAAATCTATGATGATGAAGCATTATCTTACGTAGATGATATTTATCTCACAGACGACGACTTGGATACTCACTTGAAAAGAGTGAACACCATCATACTTGGGTTCGCAGCAGAGGGTTACAAATTCAACTTTAAAAAGTCTCGAATTGCCCATCTGACAGTACTATTTTTAGGGTACGAATTATCAAGTGAAGGGAAAAGCCTAGCGGACAACTTCTTAGAGAAGTGCGCTGTACTCCAAGCTCCAAAAACGCTGAAGAATTTACAATCCATTCTAGGTTTTCTGAATTTCGGAAGAACTTACATCCTAAATTACGCAGAGAGGGTTAAACCTCTCTACGAACTAATAAAACCTGATTTTAAACAAATCAATTGGACTCAAAAACACACAGAAATTTTGAGATCACTGCAAACAGACATGTTAGCAAAAACAAAATTAGATACACGTGACAACACACGTGATCTTGTAATCCGAGTCATCCCAGGAAGATGCGGATTCACATACCTAACCTCTAATGAGGGAGAAAAGGTACCAATAGCTTACAAATCACATTTGTACACAAAGGCTGAAATAAAATTCAGTTCAACGGAGAAAATTCTAACTGCGGTTCAGACTGCTGTAGCGAAAGAAAGGCCCCTAGCACAAGGTAAACGAATAATAATCGTAACTCCTATACCGGCTTTAGAAGCGGTAACTAAAGCAAGCATTCCTAATGCTAAAGCTTTGCATCCGAGATGGATTCAATGGGTTAATTCTCTTGCTGCAACAGACGTAGTTTACGAATTTGATCCTAACTTAAAAACACAGGAATTTTTACAATATGAATATGAATGTCCTCTGCCAATTGAAATCCTGCCTTTTGAAGAATACGGAAGTATTATATATACTGACGGATCAGCACAACCCGCAGTTGGGGGTAAGCAAGCTTACAGTGCTGCGTGCGCGATTGTAAAAGGTCGCTGGCACAATGGAAAATTCAGACCACTGGTCACTAAAACACAATCTCTAGGAGATTGCTCGGCTCAACGAGCTGAATTAGTAGCATTTAAGATGGCGCTAGAAAATTCAGATCGCGAATTCCCCACACTAATAGTGTGCGATTCTTTCTATTGCGTACAATCTTATAATGAATACTTGCAGAATTGGGTGGAAAATGGTTTCAAAGATGCAAAAGGTGGCACAATAAAGCATAAAATGCTTTGGGAACAGGTAGTTCTTTTACAAAAAGAACTACAAAAGACTCACGTGATACATACACTGAGTCATCAACGTGATGGCGTTCACGTTGCAGGGAATTCATTGGCTGATGAAGCCGCGAAGGCAGCTGTGCAAACGGCTTCCGTAGCTGCGATAACTCGGTCACAAACAAAAATAGACAGCGATATTCTACAAGCTGTCAGTACGTCAGTAAAAAATGATAAGAAAACACTCCCAAAAGGCTTTCCTAAAAAGTACTTGTACTTAACGGATACAAATAATGTTCCTTTTGCTCGAATCCCTGGAGTGGGGGATAGAGTAATTCCAAACAGGGAACACAGACTAGGACTAATCAAAGCGGCACACGAAGGGCTTGCTTCTGCACACGCTGGCGTTTCCGCAACAATATCACTATTAAAACAGAGATATTGGTGGCCTCGCCTGAGAATACAAACTAAAAAGTATGTATTGGAATGCGACATATGCCAAAGGATAAAAGTATCAACAGTGAAACGACCAGTGCAGACACCCCTTCTCATCTCGGATAAACCATTTGCATGCGTTTACCTGGACCACTGTGGTCCCCTAGAAAGGGACGGCAACTATAGATATATCATGGTAGCAGTGGATTCCTGTACGAGGTTCATATGGATGTGGCCCCAGCGCTCGGCTGACGCTAGAACGGTTATAAAAGATTTGCGAGTCTTTATCGGCACATACGCAATTACCACGTTCCATTCTGACCAGGGTCCTGCTTTCAGCTCTCGAGCCTATAAGGAGGCCATGGCCAGCATGGGAATTGGGTTGCGGTATTCTTGTGCGTCGCACCCCGAAGGGAATAGTGTGGTAGAAAGAAAAAACCGTGACATAAAGCAATCTATAACAGCGAAGGTATTAGGTTCAGGCGCTGGGTGGGTCAAACATTTAATAAGTGTCCAGACTAGTCTTAACAACATGCCAAGAAATTCTCTAAAAGGTTTCAGCCCATACGAACTATTGTTCGGAATTAGAATGCGAGTTCAGGACCTCGATAGTCAAATGTCAGTGGTACAAGAAGAAACAACGCACTTTGATGTAAAGGATCGTTTGGCTGTTTTACAGGAACTGAATGAAACAAGAAAATCATTAAGCAACATAAAGTTAAAGCAACAGCCAAGTACCACTGACGAGGCACCACCCGCAACAGCCCCAGCAAGGCCTGTCTGGATTCCAAAGATTGGGGATCTATTCAGAGAAAAGATCGCGGTGAAGAAGGAATTTGGGCCTTCTTACAGAAAAGCAGTACCTGTCTTGGCAGTCACCGGAACAAGATCAGTTGTGCTACCGCCCCTTGCTGGTAAAAAGGAGAACAGAATCGTGTCCATCGATCTGGTAAAACCACAAGCATGTGGCCTATAATCAACAGTAGGCCCAGTGGACTCCCAAGAAACAACAGAATACCCAAACTTGCAACAATCCAAGAGGTTCAAACTGAAAGACTCATCACATTCGATCAGCCTGCAGTGCACAATGAAGGACTATGCAATAATGCCATGGAACTCGTGCCTCTTGAAACACAGATTGAAACAGTTCGTCAAGAAACAACACCAGTCTACAATGATGTGGCATCAGAAAGTGCTACCGAGAGACAGATTGAAAGAACAATCCCATCAATTGACAGAACTGCCTCTGGTTATTTCATCAACTTCGACAACTTCTCTGAAGATCAAAACGAGCCCGAAGTGATGCCTGAAACAAAAAAGTCTTTTAAAGAAAAAGCAACGGAACTCTTTCATCAACTGAAGGAAATCTACCTTATTTCCCCTTGGCTAGAGTTCTGGTTCGGTCTAGGTGTATTTTTCCTCCTGCTTTGGCTCATCATGGTACTGTGTTTGGGAAAATTCATTGAGGGAAAGTATATTACAATGGACACAGCAAGTCAGAACATCAACCTAGTCCTGGAACCACACAGATCATCCCACGTGAAGAAAAGAGAACTGTCAACAGTAAATGTCACAGCAATTCCAATACCTGGTGGGGTAGTATGGGAGAAAACAGACTATGAGATCTATGGTCCGGTCGAAATCCTGAAGTATCCTCATCAACTAAAGGTTTCCTTAAGTGACTTTGTAACACCTAGTACATTCTCTGATGATTGGGACTTTAACAGTATTAATGACATGATGTCTGATTTAGTAATGTCAGCTAGATTCACAGATCATGATTATTTACAAGGTTCATCTAGTTATGAGCAGTTATTCTGTTACACCCACTATGGGGATCATTACTTGCATAAATCTGCACAGCCTAGAAATGTTTTTATGTATAATCAATGGGAACATTGTTCTACACCACCTAAAAGCAGTTCTAAAGCATTTTTTGAGAAATTCAAATACTTCTCAGGGTTTAACACCAGTGATGCAGAAACGTTTTATTATAAACTGTTAGATAAAACAGGAATGAAAACAATGCTGACAAATTCTAAATTGATATATTCAGAAGCATTTTATGACAAAAATGATGACATTTGGTTTTGATTATTGGAAAAATAATATTGAAACGAAAACAATTTGGGGTACAAAAGATTGGCAGGTGCAAGGCATTGAAGCACTATTTAGAACCTGCATGATACCAGAACAAATGTTATTTTTAAATGACACAATACACCAAACATCTTGTCTTTGCCTAGCTAAGATAAAAGACCTTAGAACACCGTCTATACCAAAGCCAATACCTGAGAATGCAACCACAGATATTGAGTTAGACGTGTCACAAATTTTACATTTCAACAGAACAAATCCTGATTGGAAAAAGTGGTTAATCTGGCCTACAGACACAAATAGCTGTCAAGATAGATTCCTGAACAAAACACAGGGTTTAAAAATGACCAGATTAGACTCAAGATATTCCCAGAGACAACATCCAGGAATAATAACAACATACAGTGTAGGGAAGCTCTGCCTTGAATGGCTAAAATCATCCACACTGGCTGAAATTAAGCAACACTTGTCTTTACTAAAAGATGGTGCTGATTTGCGCGATTTCATTCTTGGACCACGCAAACAGCGTCAAAAGCGTTTCATAGCGACCAGCATCTATGCTGCTTACAACGAGGCTTGGAAAGTAAAGCAAATTGAAACTGCTGAGAAAATACGAGAAATTGATCGTATTAATTTGGAGAAATCACTTTCTGTGGTAGACAATGGGTTAATGACTCTGTCTTCCAGAATATATTCGTTGGACAATATTGTATCCTCTGCCTTTGATGTGATAGACAGAGATTTGCTTATGTTACAACATGGCCAGTCTCAATTACGCTCTATTATAGAATTAGGCTGGACGCTGCAAAATCTTCGTTCAGGCTATGTGCCTTGGCGTTTAATCAACACAACGTCATTATTTTCCAGTTTTAACCTTACTGATAAACAGATCAGTTTGGCACAGAAAGGAGCAGACTATACAATCCTGAGCATCGAAAAACTCGAGAGATTACCATTGACAATGTCAGAGAGTCCTGTCATTGAATGGATAATACACGGAATTATCACTATTCCGATAACAACTTTCCGATTTAAAAAGTGCCTTGAATACATACCTGCTGGCCAATATGAACAATTGGGTAAAGGATTTGTAAAATCTGAATGGAAATTACCATACACTCATTCTTGCTATAGTGACAGCGACAAAAATGTATTTCTTAGTGGTGAGAACTGTAAACATTCACTAAGCGGTATACTTTTGTGTCAGGGTATTAATTTACACGGAGCATGTGATGGAAATTCAAACAACCTTTCATGCCACCAGCTAGTCACACCTGCAACTCAGATAGAGCCCTTCTTTATGCAACTCGCAAACGGGAGTTACATTCTTAGAACGGATCACAGATGTTGTGGCCTGACGCCAGGGAAAAGTTATCTAGTACAAGTAACGTCCATGGTCAAATGTTGTATGCAAGCATTGTTCCCGAGTGGGCCTCCAGACATAGTGACTCCCATCTGGCCTCGTCTGAATCTCTATTCTATACGAATTGATACATTAAGCAAAATGAAATCTGTACTTTTACAGACAACAGTGCCTATAACGTCATCTAAAGAGACGTATGATCTTCTAGTCGCAAGGACGGCTACTGAGGTTCATGACCTTTTATCAACAAATTGCCCCGTGCATTTCGTAGAAATGTTCAGCCAACTCCTTAACATGTCTAGTGCAACAAGCATCCCAGGCATATTTAAGACAGTCTTTACGGGACTGCTAACACCCTTCCAGGCAATTTTGGGAATCTTTCCTAATTTTGTGCACTCCATTTTTGGCGGCATACCATTATTTTTGGGACTCGTCGCAGGGATTCTATTTTTAACCCTCCTGCTACGTTATGGCAAGCCTCGGCTCAGACATAGCTCCCATGGGAATGGAAGAGACAATCCTAGCAATGCGCTACCGGGACAGGATAACTAACGTCCTTGGATTGGCCAGGCTGAGAGATCTAAACATGACCTGGTTCCTTTCATTCAGACCGATATGGCAAAATTGCATTTTACCTGTGCTACGGTGTATGCTTTGCGGCGATGAATGCGTGTTGGACATCTGTCTTTCACTTCCATCAGCAGTACCAATGGACGTCGATACTTTGCTCAGTCCAATAACGGCTCACGCATTGTGTTGTCCCCAGCGGCTACCAATCCTGATGACGGCATTCGTGGAGACTCCTGTACTACAGCCAAGTGGTAACAGTGGAGCGAGTGACAAAAGCAACATCATCCAGGTACAACGTTCTGTGAGCATTGCTGGTCCTGCCTTCGATGACAGCAATCATTCTCACACCTGCCAAGTTACAGCGCTATCTAATTTGGCTGAACTATCACCTGAATTTGATGACCAATTCTTTGAGAGCCTGTCTGATACGATGTTCTCACCCGTAGAGAAACAATAACTTTTAGAAGTTTTCCGACACACAGTGTTCCCATGAACTCTGAATTCGGCCTTCAGTTTTGATCAACAAAAACTGCCAAGAGCTTTGGAAATCTATTTTTCCCCGTTCAAGCAATAATTCTTTGAATTGGACAATTTTTTTAATATTGACCCTTTTTTGGCACGAACAAATCTTTGCTTAACGTAAAAACTATTCTTAGAGAACAGAAGCTTCACACTTCTATTTCTAAACACATCTAGAGACATAACTACATAACACCAGCCTCTAGCACACATGTTATTACAATGCATTTTTATGTGATGATTTATCTCGCTTTTCTTCTGTCAGAGATACTTCATGTGTAATTCTTTATGCATAATCGTTCATTGATTTCATATGCAATAATTTTTTGAATGATTTCTATGCTTTAAAAAACGTACAGTACCTAAAATCCATGTATTACAAGTACGCCTATTTCGAATGCATTTATGTATTTTGGGGTGGGCAATGTTACACATGCATCTAATTGCTTAGTTTTAGTAATTTTGATGGACATTAACCCGTGGAGTGGGTGTTGCGTGTTTATCTAGGTTCCTGATCGATACTGTGACCTTATGCCCCTATTCGGCTATAAATCCATTTATTCCCTATATTGGCATAACCGTTCAAGTGCGATTTTCTGAAAAGTCATCTCTGGCCTCACACGAACAGAGCCACATTCCAGCATAGTTCCCTCTGCCACTTCCTTTGCGACCAATTAGTGCAATGACAGAGCAGCAGTCACTATCTGATATTCCTAGATAACACTCCGAGTTCTTCAACAAGATAAAAACTTAGCAAACCTGGAAATCCCCGCTTGCTATGTTTTGATTAGTAATGGAACTCTAATGAGCAACTGATAACTATCACTTCCTAGTGACATCTTTAATTGACGTCTTATGTCCAGCAAACTTGCGTCAAACCCGGCACCTGTCAGGTATAAATATTACCAACGTTGCCTTAAGCAATCCCCGACTGTGAGCTGTTGTGAGCTGCGAGCTACTGATGCTGGCTGCCTGCATGACCCTGTGTTGGTAAATCTAGCACTCTGTCGCTGCAGCCTGCTATCCTGTGGTGGTGAAGCTGCTGATACCATTATCGCCGCTAAAGCGCGACCTATGGTGCAGTACGCTTAAGGAGCTGAACCGACGTCCCTCTGCGAAGACATCCAGCAGATTCCAGCTGCCCGCGGACGCTGTCCCCCCTCCTTCCTCGACGCGCTGAAGAAGCCGCTGCCTTTCTCGTGCCGAGAAATCCAGTCCCGGCGCTTCCGGTTTACCCTCGCGGGTGACTGGGATATCGAGAGAGACCCCTGAAGGAGATACCAATCCTCCATCATTCTATTCAGAGGTATGGTGTTGACTAAACCCTTAGACGAGAATTCTTGAAACAAACCTTGGCAAAACCAACTTAACTTAAAGCTACTTACTTACTCCCCCTTTTCACGTGTTAGGCTTAGGTCAGGCACACTGGGGTAGGCTTAGTTAGAAGCACCAGTTGAGTATGTTAGCCTAATGTATATATGACTGTATATATGTTTTATTACTTTTAAACCATTGTATGGCTAAGAAACCATATCAATGCTTTTACAGTTCTATTTCGCAATACTTATCCTACTGTACGTACTTTTTATAATAACAATTATTGCAATTGTGGCAATACATTTCTCTTGTACGAGAAGAAAGACTGTTCAATAAATGTTAACCCTTTATTGATACACGCCCGTCTCTCTATTCTCTACATCTCGTGAAAGTAAACTGCACTAGACTGACTGAGTGAAATACATGTCTATTGTTTCACACGACCCTAGAGATCGACTCTTGATCTGAGGAGCAAAGTTGTCATGTCGCACGGTTGTTGGAAAACTGAATCCCTTCTTGTCTGTGCCAAGGAAGCTGATCACTTCCTATGCAGAGAAGAAAGTTTCCAGTGACCTCTGAGCTAGTTGGTAACACAACCCAATTAAGTTTAGCATAGTCAGTGGAGGCCTGGAATATAAGCAGTTCCACGTCGATACTACTGTTTATGTTATTCCAATGCGCAGGGCCTAGTGGGAAACTAGGAACTACACTACAGCACCAGCAGGTGGACCCTATCAGTGGCAGGTGTGGGTTAACCATAAAGGTTACCACAATCCATACTGAAGTTCACCTCCAGTTTTGCAGGCAGGCCTACGAAGTAGCACACCCTATAGCGACAGTAACTTTGGCACTGAGGTCAAAGGACCCTTGACGCCAGTACACCTCACCCATTGGTGCCTCCATGGGCCTTGTTTCAGCAGTAGTAGTGCAACACGTCAAAATGGACATTGCAGGATTTGCTCCAACACCAAACTAAGTTCGCAAACTTCACGGTCCATCTGCTGGGTACATCAAACGCTCTCTTTTCTACTTACCAAAAATGCAATTTACCTATGCCTCTATGTACATGATTGTGACATTTAATGTAACTCAAAGAGAAAACCACACTGTTAGTTAACTCAGACAATTGATTTATGTCAATTATTTTTCGAACTCAGAAATTGTCAATAATTTGCGACAAGAGAAAAATACATAGTCAACTTTACATTGAAAACACAAAGCAAGAATTTTGCAAGGGAAAAAGCGTAATAAACAACGTGTAAATCATAATTGTAATTGTGTGCATTATAGTGAACATATCACCAAAAAATACATACACATTGTGAGCAGTGATTATAAAATTGTGTCAAAACAGTAAACAACAGACTTTCATAAGTTGCAATGAGATAATGAGCAAATGTTGGGGGTATGTCTTAATCAATGCCTGCCCAACCTCCTGTAACACTGTTTGTAGTAAGATTCACAGTTGTGTGGATACAGGAAAAGAACCCAATGTTAATTAGGACATGCCAGTGATTTTTGGCCAAAACAATGATACTACATGCCAACGCGTTTCGAATACCAATGGTTGAATCATCGGATTCTCATCAGGGCGTGGAGTTTATCCGTTGGTACTGTTTGGGGGAAAAAGGACAAGGGATTGATTTTTTAAAAAAATGAACTTTACAAATACAAAAAGGAGCTTTTTCCATGTAAATGCATCATCTGATGCAGCATACCTTATGCGACCAAATAATTAGGGTCGATTGGTTCTTTTTAGGAAATAGTCATCATATGCCAAGGGAGTCGACCTGCAATGTAGTGACATTGGCGTAGTAAGTATGTGTAAAATTCAGTACAGGCAGGCACTAAACCGTGTATACATTTATGAAAATTACCTCTGTTTCTGGAGCAGCCGCTCCGAGGTCGAGGCCGGGGGGACTAGTTCTCGGTTCAATAATGTTCCTTAAAAAATCTACAAACACAAGGGATTGTGTATTAGCGAGGAAAAGTGGTGTTTCTTGTGCCCCAGGAAAATGACAAAATTGGTGGATCTCTACCTTGTCTCCAAACATTTGGAAGGCGAAATGTATCATCACCGTGTTTCTGGAAAAAAACGGGACAGCGGGGAGCTGATCAATGCCCTGTCTAAAATTATGCACAACAGAGAAAACAATGCGGTTATGCGCCGTGCGGCGTCTTACCGTGAAATGCGACCCTCAGTACATCGGGTCACCCGTCTGCTTGAAGGGAAATTTTCAATTCAAAAAATGAATAAATCCTGTGAGAAGGGAGGGGAACCAAGCGGAATTAGTGCCCGGTTACACCGTGAAGAGCGCGCATATGTGTGCGCTAGTTGCAAAGTGGGTCTCACCTCAGATTGATGGATGACAGCTTTGTATATTTCAAGTTTGGAATGGACACAACAGCTCGCCGCCGCGAGTAGAAAGAACTAAGTTGTATCTGTTGGTCACATGATGTCAGGAGCCAACCAGAGCGTCGGGCCATCTCGCTAGGGATTGTGGGAGATGTAGTTTGTGGGGACATGAGTTAAAACATGATGAAAGGAGCCAACCAGAGCGTCGGACCATCTCGCTAGGGATTGTGGGAGATGTAGTTTATAGGGACATTGGTTAGAACAGATGAAAGAGAAGCCAATTATATTCTGGTGACTTCACTGAGTACATTTAGCCCGTTGTTAACAGTATTAAATTTCATGATGAGATAGGCCTCCTTGCGAAGTAGTGCCGCCTCAATGTCCTGTACATACTGTTTGGGGTCCGCCCATGCGAGGACCGTCCACTTAAAATCATTTTCAACATGGTTATGACTTGTAAAGTGTTCAACCATGGGTGCAGAGGACACTTTTTTCTTTATTCGGGATCGATGTTGTGTGATGCGTGAATTGACAGGTTGACAAGTTTTGCCTATGTACACTTTGTCACAGGGACACACCACGGCATAGATGACATTTTTTGTACGACAATTGGTAAACATCTCATGCTTCCATGTGACCCCATCATGGTCAAATCTGTTACCTTCCAAGGTAGAGGAACACGATACACAATTGCCACACTTGTGATGCCCGCTTATAGGTTTTAAGTTCCATTGCGAAATCAAGTCGCTTTTGGGTTTCGGAATGTAGCTGTCTGCCCTAATCAATTGTTGACCAATGCTTTTATTTTTGCGCATGGCAAAAATGGGCTTTTGTAAGGGACTTGGTAAATCTTCCAATAGATGCCAATTTTTCAAAATAATGCGTTTAAACTGATTTGTGTGTGATCCATAAGTTGTGACACACACCAGTTCATTTGGTGCATTTTTGTCTTTTTTCTCCAGGAGATTCTCCCTGGCGGTGCATCTGGCACGTTTCTTAGAATGGTTAAGAAGTTTCTTTGGGTAGCCCCTTGTTGCCATTTCTGCGCAAAAGTTTGAGGCATGTTGATCAAAGTCCGAAATTTCACTGCAATTCCTTCTTATTCTTAGCAGTTGCCCAAAAGGGATATTTTCCTTCAGGCACTGTGGGTGCGAGCTTTTAAAGTGAAGGATGGTATTCCTGTCTGTAAGTTTCTTGTGTAGGGTCGTTGTGAGGATATTATCGCGGACGCCTACAGTGATGTCCAAAAAAGTCATTTTACTTGTACTGGATTCTATGGAGAAACTAATGTCTCTGTGCCTGGAGTTAAGCCAATTGTAGAACTGGTCTAGTTCCGTCTGGCTCCCCTGCCACAGGAGCCAGACGTCATCAATGTATCTAAGCCATTGGGTTATATGGCCAACAAATGGATTGTTCTCAAATATGTATCTTTGTTCATATTGTGCCATATAGAGTACCGCCATCTCAGGTGCGTATGGACAGCCCATAGCGATGCCTTTAACTTGAATGAAGAACTCATTCTCAAATTTAAAGTAGTTGGTGCGTAACGTGATTTCAGCCAATGAAAGGATGAAAGAGGTGGGGACCCGGTGCGGTCTTTCCCGTTGTTCAAGGTATATTTCCAAGACCTGCAAAGCCTCATCCTGAGGGATTTGGGTGTAAAGTGAGGTGACGTCTAGGGTCACCATCAGCTGAGTAGTTTGATTGAATGATTGTCCCTCTATCTTGTTAATGAAATCAGTTGTATCTCTGAGATATGACTTGACCTGCGGTAGAAAGGGTTTGAGGAAAAAATCAATATATTTTGAGACCGGTTCAAGTGCAGAATCGCACCCCGACACGATTGGTCGGCCAGGCGGTGTTTTGTCATTTTTGTGAATTTTTGGTAAAAAATACAGGACAGGTGTCCTTGGTGCTTTTTTGTTCAAAAATTCAAATTCCTTAGGGCCTAGGAATCCCTCATCAAGTCCTGTCTTGGTGATGCTTGCGATCTTGCTTTGTATGGCATGCACAGGGTCCTCCTTAATTGGTCTGTACCAATCAGGATTGTTAACATGCATTGTTCCTACCTCCAGATACATGGTGCGGGGCCATATTACGACTGCCCCACCCTTGTCTGCTTGTTTTATTAAAATAGACGTATCTGATTTGAGGTTCTGAATGGCAGATGTTAACCCTTTAGACATGTTTTTGTGGACAACATTTTTTTGTTTCTCAAGTTTTGAGAGGGAGGAGAGGACGGCTTGTTCAAAGGCCATGACCTGTTTAGGAATATTTTGGGTCGGAGTGAATCTGGATTTAACTCTAAGCCCTGTGGTTTCTGAATGGGACGTCATTTCGGCATCCGCGAAAAACACCTTCAACCTAATCTTACGACAAAAATCTAATGCCTCTAATTTCAGTTGGGTGAAGTCGGTTCTTTTATTGGGGACAAACTTGAGGCCAAGGGATAAAAGTTTAACTTCATCCTGGGTAAGTTGTTTATCGGAAAGATTGACTATGGCTGATTTCTCTAGCTCTTGTAGGTTTTGTTGCGTGTGCGCATCTCCCATGGTTGTTTGAAGCGGACCCGTGACTGTCCGCCTCTGCCTAAAAAAGGAGATGATACAGCAGCCCCTCGTCTTTTAGAATTATCTTGTCGAGACTCAGATGACGAGTCAGACGATGTTGTATCTGAGAAAGTGAGGAACCTATTCCTGGATCTGCCTTGGAATGATGTTAAAGCCCCTCTTGATTCACCTGACGTGTAGAAATCCTCTTTCAAGAATGGATAAACTTGTTCAAATTTGAAGGATTTAGAATCCCTTTCAAATTGTGCTACTTTGGCGTTAAGTGTGTTATCCTTGAAAAGTTGAATTTCTTTTTCAATCTTATCTAGAAGATTCTTGGCTTCAGTTACCGTTTGATTGTCAGATATGGTCTTAATTAACTCCTCAATTTCTTTCTCTTCTTGGCTACAGATACGTTGGGCTGTCTGTATAGTGTGGACCATGAGGTCCCTGCTGCATTTAGTATTGATTTGACTAAAACCTTTTTTATAATCTGCGTCCTCGGTGAAAATCACCGCGATGTTCTTCACCTGGAGTCCCCAAGGGATAGTCCCAGCTTTGAGGTGTTTGAGTAGAAAGTGGCCGTGTAATTCGGTTCGTATGTGTTTTTTTTGAAGACGAGTCAATTTGTCTGCCTCATTTTGTTGTTTGGCTGAGGTACTCAATGTTATGTTAGAAAAAGGGGATGATTCAATGAGACTCGCAATGCGGCTCTCCGTAAAGGACAGCGTGTCTTTCTCTGCCATAGTATACAGGAGACGTATCCCCTGCAGTGAAATGAATCAATTGTTGATAAGGATGACGCGTAGTGTCAATCCCTACCCACTCGGGTAAAAACCCGCGCTGATAATGCAACAAGAAGGGGGGGTTTGGCCCAGTAGGGAAGAGGGTAGGTAGGGCCTGTAAATACCAAAAATGCAATTTACCTATGCCTCTATGTACATGATTGTGACATTTAATGTAACTCAAAGAGAAAACCACACTGTTAGTTAACTTAGACAATTGATTTATGTCAATTATTTTTCGAACTCAGAAATTGTCAATAATTTGCGACAAGAGAAAAATACATAGTCAACTTTACATTGAAAACACAAAGCAAGAATTTTGCAAGGGAAAAAGCGTAATAAACAACGTGTAAATCATAATTGTAATTGTGTGCATTATAGTGAACATATCACCAAAAAATACATACACATTGTGAGCAGTGATTATAAAATTGTGTCAAAACAGTAAACAACAGACTTTCCTAAGTTGCAATGAGATAATGAGCAAATGTTGGGGGTACGTCTTAATCAATGCCTGCCCAACCTCCTGTAACACTGTTTGTAGTAAGATTCACAGTTGTGTGGATACAGGAAAAGAACCCAATGTTAATTAGGACATGCCAGTGATTTTTGGCCAAAACAATGATACTACATGCCAACGCGTTTCGAATACCAATGGTTGAATCATCGGATTCTCATCAGGGCGTGGAGTTTATCCGTTGGTACTGTTTGGGGGAAAAAGGACAAGGGATTGATTTTAAAAAAAATGAACTGTACAAATACAAAAAGGAGTTTTTTCCATGTAAATGCATCATCTGATGCAGCATACCTTATGCGACCAAATAATTAGGGTCGATTGGTTCTTTTTAGGAAATAGTCATCATATGCCAAGGGAGTCGACCTGCAATGTAGTGACATTGGCGTAGTAAGTATGTGAAAAATTCAGTACAGGCAGGCACTAAACCGTGTATACATTTATGAAAATTACCTCTGTTTCTGGAGCAGCCGCTCCGAGGTCGAGGCCGGGGGGACTAGTTCTCGGTTCAATAATGTTCCTTAAAAAATCTACAAACACAAGGGATTGTGTATTAGCGAGGAAAAGTGGTGTTTCTTGTGCCCCAGGAAAATGACAAAATTGGTGGATCTCTACCTTGTCTCCAAACATTTGGAAGGCGAAATGTATCATCACCGTGTTTCTGGAAAAAAACGGGACAGCGGGGAGCTGATCAATGCCCTGTCTAAAATTATTTCACGGTAAGACGCCGCACGGCGCATAACCGCATTGTTTTCTCTGTTGTGCATAATTTTAGACAGGGCATTGATCAGCTCCCCGCTGTCCCGTTTTTTTCCAGAAACACGGTGATGATACATTTCGCCTTCCAAATGTTTGGAGACAAGGTAGAGATCCACCAATTTTGTCATTTTCCTGGGGCACAAGAAACACCACTTTTCCTCGCTAATACACAATCCCTTGTGTTTGTAGATTTTTTAAGGAACATTATTGAACCGAGAACTAGTCCCCCCGGCCTCGACCTCGGAGCGGCTGCTCCAGAAACAGAGGTAATTTTCATAAATGTATACACGGTTTAGTGCCTGCCTGTACTGAATTTTACACATACTTACTACGCCAATGTCACTACATTGCAGGTCGACTCCCTTGGCATATGATGACTATTTCCTAAAAAGAACCAATCGACCCTAATTATTTGGTCGCATAAGGTATGCTGCATCAGATGATGCATTTACATGGAAAAAGCTCCTTTTTGTATTTGTACAGTTCATTTTTTTTTAAAATCAATCCCTTGTCCTTTTTCCCGCAAACAGTACCAACGGATAAACTCCACGCCCTGATGAGAATCCGATGATTCAACCATTGGTATTCGAAACGCGTTGGCATGTAGTATCATTATTTTGGCCAAAAATCACTGGCATGTCCTAATTAACATTGGGTTCTTTTCCTGTATCCACACAACTGTGAATCTTACTACAAACAGTGTTACAGGAGGTTGGGCAGGCATTGATTAAGACGTACCCCCAACATTTGCTCATTATCTCATTGCAACTTATGAAAGTCTGTTGTTTACTGTTTTGACACAATTTTATAATCACTGCTCACAATGTGTATGTATTTTTTGGTGATATGTTCACTATAATGCACACAATTACAATTATGATTTACACGTTGTTTATTACGCTTTTTCCCTTGCAAAATTCTTGCTTTGTGTTTTCAATGTAAAGTTGACTATGTATTTTTCTCTTGTCGCAAATTATTGACAATATCTGAGTTCGAAAAATAATTGACATAAATCAATTGTCTGAGTTAACTAACAGTGTGGTTTTCTCTTTGAGTTACATTAAATGTCACAATCATGTACATAGAGGCATAGGTAAATTGCATTTTTGGTAAGTAGAAAAGAGAGCGTTTGATGTACCCAGCAGATGGACCGTGAAGTTTGCGAACTTAGTTTGGTGTTGGAGCAAATCCTGCAATGTCCATTTTGACGTGTTGCACTACTACTGCTGAAACAAGGCCCATGGAGGCACCAATGGGTGAGGTGTACTGGCGTCAAGGGTCCTTTGACCTCAGTGCCAAAGTTACTGTCGCTATAGGGTGTGCTACTTCGTAGGCCTACCTGCAAAACTGGAGGTGAACTTCAGTATGGATTGTGGTAACCTTTATGGTTAACCCACACCTGCCACTGATAGGGTCCACCTGCTGGTGCTGTAGTGTAGTTCCTAGTTTCCCACTAGGCCCTGCGCATTGGAATAACATAAACAGTAGTATCGACGTGGAACTGCTTATATTCCAGGCCTCCACTGACTATGCTAAACTTAATTGGGTTGTGTTACCAACTAGCTCAGAGGTCACTGGAAACTTTCTTCTCTGCATAGGAAGTGATCAGCTTCCTTGGCACAGACAAGAAGGGATTCAGTTTTCCAACAACCGTGCAACATGACAACTTTGCTCCTCAGATCAAGAGTCGATCTCTAGGGTCGTGTGAAACAATAGACATGTATTTCACTCAGTCAGTCTAGTGCAGTTTACTTTCACGAGATGTAGAGAATAGAGAGACGGGCGTGTATCAATAAAGGGTTAACATTTATTGAACAGTCTTTCTTCTCGTACAAGAGAAATGTATTGCCACAATTGCAATAATTGTTATTATAAAAAGTACGTACAGTAGGATAAGTATTGCGAAATAGAACTGTAAAAGCATTGATATGGTTTCTTAGCCATACAATGGTTTAAAAGTAATAAAACATATATACAGTCATATATACATTAGGCTAACATACTCAACTGGTGCTTCTAACTAAGCCTACCCCAGTGTGCCTGACCTAAGCCTAACACGTGAAAAGGGGGAGTAAGTAAGTAGCTTTAAGTTAAGTTGGTTTTGCCAAGGTTTGTTTCAAGAATTCTCGTCTAAGGGTTTAGTCAACACCATACCTCTGAATAGAATGATGGAGGATTGGTATCTCCTTCAGGGGTCTCTCTCGATATCCCAGTCACCCGCGAGGGTAAACCGGAAGCGCCGGGACTGGATTTCTCTGCACGAGAAAGGCAGCGGCTTCTTCAGCGCGTCGAGGAAGGAGGGGGGACAGCGTCCGCGGGCAGCTGGAATCTGCTGGATGTCTTCGCAGAGGGACGTCTGTTCAGCTCCTTAAGCGTACTGCACCAAAGGTCGCGCTTTAGCGGCGATAATGGTATCAGCAGCTTCACCACCACAGGATAGCAGGCTGCAGCGACAGAGTGCTAGATTTACCAACACAGGGTCATGCAGGCAGCCAGCATCAGTAGCTCGCAGCTCACAACAGCTCACAGTCGGGGATTGCTTAAGGCAACGTTGGTAATATTTATACCTGACAGGTGCCGGGTTTGACGCAAGTTTGCTGGACATAAGACGTCAATTAAAGATGTCACTAGGAAGTGATAGTTATCAGTTGCTCATTAGAGTTCCATTACTAATCAAAACATAGCAAGCGGGGATTTCCAGGTTTGCTAAGTTTTTATCTTGTTGAAGAACTCGGAGTGTTATCTAGGAATATCAGATAGTGACTGCTGCTCTGTCATTGCACTAATTGGTCGCAAAGGAAGTGGCAGAGGGAACTATGCTGGAATGTGGCTCTGTTCGTGTGAGGCCAGAGATGACTTTTCAGAAAATCGCACTTGAACGGTTATGCCAATATAGGGAATAAATGGATTTATAGCCGAATAGGGGCATAAGGTCACAGTATCGATCAGGAACCTAGATAAACACGCAACACCCACTCCACGGGTTAATGTCCATCAAAATTACTAAAACTAAGCAATTAGATGCATGTGTAACATTGCCCACCCCAAAATACATAAATGCATTCGAAATAGGCGTACTTGTAATACATGGATTTTAGGTACTGTACGTTTTTTAAAGCATAGAAATCATTCAAAAAATGATTGCATATGAAATCAATGAACGATTATGCATAAAGAATTACACATGAAGTATCTCTGACAGAAGAAAAGCGAGATAAATCATCACATAAAAATGCATTGTAATAACATGTGTGCTAGAGGCTGGTGTTATGTAGTTATGTCTCTAGATGTGTTTAGAAATAGAAGTGTGAAGCTTCTGTTCTCTAAGAATAGTTTTTACGTTAAGCAAAGATTTGTTTGTGCCAAAAAAGGGTCAATATTAAAAAAATTGTCCAATTCAAAGAATTATTGCTTGAACGGGGAAAAATAGATTTCCAAAGCTCTTGGCAGTTTTTGTTGATCAAAACTGAAGGCCGAATTCAGAGTTCATGGGAACACTGTGTCGGAAAACTTCTAAAAGTTATTGTTTCTCTACGGGTGAGAACATCGTATCAGACAGGCTCTCAAAGAATTGGTCATCAAATTCAGGTGATAGTTCAACCAAATTAGATAGCGCTGTAACTTGGCAGGTGTGAGAATGATTGCTGTCATCGAAGGCAGGACCAGCAATGCTCACAGAACGTTGTACCTGGATGATGTTGCTTTTGTCACTCGCTCCACTGTTACCACTTGGCTGTAGTACAGGAGTCTCCACGAATGCCGTCATCAGGATTGGTAGCCGCTGGGGACAACACAATGCGTGAGCCGTTATTGGACTGAGCAAAGTATCGACGTCCATTGGTACTGCTGATGGAAGTGAAAGACAGATGTCCAACACGCATTCATCGCCGCAAAGCACAGGTAAAATGCAATTTTGCCATATCGGTCTGAATGAAAGGAACCAGGTCATGTTTAGATCTCTCAGCCTGGCCAATCCAAGGACGTTAGTTATCCTGTCCCGGTAGCGCATTGCTAGGATTGTCTCTTCCATTCCCATGGGAGCTATGTCTGAGCCGAGGCTTGCCATAACGTAGCAGGAGGGTTAAAAATAGAATCCCTGCGACGAGTCCCAAAAATAATGGTATGCCGCCAAAAATGGAGTGCACAAAATTAGGAAAGATTCCCAAAATTGCCTGGAAGGGTGTTAGCAGTCCCGTAAAGACTGTCTTAAATATGCCTGGGATGCTTGTTGCACTAGACATGTTAAGGAGTTGGCTGAACATTTCTACGAAATGCACGGGGCAATTTGTTGATAAAAGGTCATGAACCTCAGTAGCCGTCCTTGCGACTAGAAGATCATACGTCTCTTTAGATGACGTTATAGGCACTGTTGTCTGTAAAAGTACAGATTTCATTTTGCTTAATGTATCAATTCGTATAGAATAGAGATTCAGACGAGGCCAGATGGGAGTCACTATGTCTGGAGGCCCACTCGGGAACAATGCTTGCATACAACATTTGACCATGGACGTTACTTGTACTAGATAACTTTTCCCTGGCGTCAGGCCACAACATCTGTGATCCGTTCTAAGAATGTAACTCCCGTTTGCGAGTTGCATAAAGAAGGGCTCTATCTGAGTTGCAGGTGTGACTAGCTGGTGGCATGAAAGGTTGTTTGAATTTCCATCACATGCTCCGTGTAAATTAATACCCTGACACAAAAGTATACCGCTTAGTGAATGTTTACAGTTCTCACCACTAAGAAATACATTTTTGTCGCTGTCACTATAGCAAGAATGAGTGTATGGTAATTTCCATTCAGATTTTACAAATCCTTTACCCAATTGTTCATATTGGCCAGCAGGTATGTATTCAAGGCACTTTTTAAATCGGAAAGTTGTTATCGGAATAGTGATAATTCCGTGTATTATCCATTCAATGACAGGACTCTCTGACATTGTCAATGGTAATCTCTCGAGTTTTTCGATGCTCAGGATTGTATAGTCTGCTCCTTTCTGTGCCAAACTGATCTGTTTATCAGTAAGGTTAAAACTGGAAAATAATGACGTTGTGTTGATTAAACGCCAAGGCACATAGCCTGAACGAAGATTTTGCAGCGTCCAGCCTAATTCTATAATAGAGCGTAATTGAGACTGGCCATGTTGTAACATAAGCAAATCTCTGTCTATCACATCAAAGGCAGAGGATACAATATTGTCCAACGAATATATTCTGGAAGACAGAGTCATTAACCCATTGTCTACCACAGAAAGTGATTTCTCCAAATTAATACGATCAATTTCTCGTATTTTCTCAGCAGTTTCAATTTGCTTTACTTTCCAAGCCTCGTTGTAAGCAGCATAGATGCTGGTCGCTATGAAACGCTTTTGACGCTGTTTGCGTGGTCCAAGAATGAAATCGCGCAAATCAGCACCATCTTTTAGTAAAGACAAGTGTTGCTTAATTTCAGCCAGTGTGGATGATTTTAGCCATTCAAGGCAGAGCTTCCCTACACTGTATGTTGTTATTATTCCTGGATGTTGTCTCTGGGAATATCTTGAGTCTAATCTGGTCATTTTTAAACCCTGTGTTTTGTTCAGGAATCTATCTTGACAGCTATTTGTGTCTGTAGGCCAGATTAACCACTTTTTCCAATCAGGATTTGTTCTGTTGAAATGTAAAATTTGTGACACGTCTAACTCAATATCTGTGGTTGCATTCTCAGGTATTGGCTTTGGTATAGACGGTGTTCTAAGGTCTTTTATCTTAGCTAGGCAAAGACAAGATGTTTGGTGTATTGTGTCATTTAAAAATAACATTTGTTCTGGTATCATGCAGGTTCTAAATAGTGCTTCAATGCCTTGCACCTGCCAATCTTTTGTACCCCAAATTGTTTTCGTTTCAATATTATTTTTCCAATAATCAAAACCAAATGTCATCATTTTTGTCATAAAATGCTTCTGAATATATCAATTTAGAATTTGTCAGCATTGTTTTCATTCCTGTTTTATCTAACAGTTTATAATAAAACGTTTCTGCATCACTGGTGTTAAACCCTGAGAAGTATTTGAATTTCTCAAAAAATGCTTTAGAACTGCTTTTAGGTGGTGTAGAACAATGTTCCCATTGATTATACATAAAAACATTTCTAGGCTGTGCAGATTTATGCAAGTAATGATCCCCATAGTGGGTGTAACAGAATAACTGCTCATAACTAGATGAACCTTGTAAATAATCATGATCTGTGAATCTAGCTGACATTACTAAATCAGACATCATGTCATTAATACTGTTAAAGTCCCAATCATCAGAGAATGTACTAGGTGTTACAAAGTCACTTAAGGAAACCTTTAGTTGATGAGGATACTTCAGGATTTCGACCGGACCATAGATCTCATAGTCTGTTTTCTCCCATACTACCCCACCAGGTATTGGAATTGCTGTGACATTTACTGTTGACAGTTCTCTTTTCTTCACGTGGGATGATCTGTGTGGTTCCAGGACTAGGTTGATGTTCTGACTTGCTGTGTCCATTGTAATATACTTTCCCTCAATGAATTTTCCCAAACACAGTACCATGATGAGCCAAAGCAGGAGGAAAAATACACCTAGACCGAACCAGAACTCTAGCCAAGGGGAAATAAGGTAGATTTCCTTCAGTTGATGAAAGAGTTCCGTTGCTTTTTCTTTAAAAGACTTTTTTGTTTCAGGCATCACTTCGGGCTCGTTTTGATCTTCAGAGAAGTTGTCGAAGTTGATGAAATAACCAGAGGCAGTTCTGTCAATTGATGGGATTGTTCTTTCAATCTGTCTCTCGGTAGCACTTTCTGATGCCACATCATTGTAGACTGGTGTTGTTTCTTGACGAACTGTTTCAATCTGTGTTTCAAGAGGCACGAGTTCCATGGCATTATTGCATAGTCCTTCATTGTGCACTGCAGGCTGATCGAATGTGATGAGTCTTTCAGTTTGAACCTCTTGGATTGTTGCAAGTTTGGGTATTCTGTTGTTTCTTGGGAGTCCACTGGGCCTACTGTTGATTATAGGCCACATGCTTGTGGTTTTACCAGATCGATGGACACGATTCTGTTCTCCTTTTTACCAGCAAGGGGCGGTAGCACAACTGATCTTGTTCCGGTGACTGCCAAGACAGGTACTGCTTTTCTGTAAGAAGGCCCAAATTCCTTCTTCACCGCGATCTTTTCTCTGACTAGATCCCCAATCTTTGGAATCCAGACAGGCCTTGCTGGGGCTGTTGCGGGTGGTGCCTCGTCAGTGGTACTTGGCTGTTGCTTTAACTTTATGTTGCTTAATGATTTTCTTGTTTCATTCAGTTCCTGTAAAACAGCCAAACGATCCATTACATCAAAGTGCGTTGTTTCTTCTTGTACCACTGACATTTGACTATCGAGGTCCTGAACTCGCATTCTAATTCCGAACAATAGTTCGTATGGGCTGAAACCTTTTAGAGAATTTCTTGGCATGTTGTTAAGACTAGTCTGGACACTTATTAAATGTTTGACCCACCCAGCGCCTGAACCTAATACCTTCGCTGTTATAGATTGCTTTATGTCACGGTTTTTTCTTTCTACCACACTATTCCCTTCGGGGTGCGACGCACAAGAATACCGCAACCCAATTCCCATGCTGGCCATGGCCTCCTTATAGGCTCGAGAGCTGAAAGCAGGACCCTGGTCAGAATGGAACGTGGTAATTGCGTATGTGCCGATAAAGACTCGCAAATCTTTTATAACCGTTCTAGCGTCAGCCGAGTGCTGGGGCCACATCCATATGAACCTCGTACAGGAATCCACTGCTACCATGATATATCTATAGTTGCCGTCCCTTTCTAGGGGACCACAGTGGTCCAGGTAAACGCATGCAAATGGTTTATCCGAGATGAGAAGGGGTGTCTGCACTGGTCGTTTCACTGTTGATACTTTTATCCTTTGGCATATGTCGCATTCCAATACATACTTTTTAGTTTGTATTCTCTGGCGAGGCCACAAATATCTCTGTTTTAATAGGTGATATTGTTGCGGAAACGCCAGCGTGTGCAGAAGCAAGCCCTTCGTGTGCCGCTTTGATTAGTCCTAGTCTGTGTTCCCTGTTTGGAATTACTCTATCCCCCACTCCAGGGATTCGAGCAAAAGGAACATTATTTGTATCCGTTAAGTACAAGTACTTTTTAGGAAAGCCTTTTGGGAGTGTTTTCTTATCATTTTTTACTGACGTACTGACAGCTTGTAGAATATCACTGTCTATTTTTGTTTGTGACCGAGTTATCGCAGCTACGGAAGCCGTTTGCACAGCTGCCTTCGCGGCTTCATCAGCCAATGAATTCCCTGCAACGTGAACGCCATCACGTTGATGACTCAGTGTATGTATCACGTGAGTCTTTTGTAGTTCTTTTTGTAAAAGAACTACCTGTTCCCAAAGCATTTTATGCTTTATTGTGCCACCTTTTGCATCTTTGAAACCATTTTCCACCCAATTCTGCAAGTATTCATTATAAGATTGTACGCAATAGAAAGAATCGCACACTATTAGTGTGGGGAATTCGCGATCGGTATTTTCTAGCGCCATCTTAAATGCTACTAATTCAGCTCGTTGAGCCGAGCAATCTCCTAGAGATTGTGTTTTAGTGACCAGTGGTCTGAATTTTCCATTGTGCCAGCGACCTTTTACAATCGCGCACGCAGCACTGTAAGCTTGCTTACCCCCAACTGCGGGTTGTGCTGATCCGTCAGTATATATAATACTTCCGTATTCTTCAAAAGGCAGGATTTCAATTGGCAGAGGACATTCATATTCATATTGTAAAAATTCCTGTGTTTTTAAGTTAGGATCAAATTCGTAAACTACGTCTGTTGCAGCAAGAGAATTAACCCATTGAATCCATCTCGGATGCAAAGCTTTAGCATTAGGAATGCTTGCTTTAGTTACCGCTTCTAAAGCCGGTATAGGAGTTACGATTATTATTCGTTTACCTTGTGCTAGGGGCCTTTCTTTCGCTACAGCAGTCTGAACCGCAGTTAGAATTTTCTCCGTTGAACTGAATTTTATTTCAGCCTTTGTGTACAAATGTGATTTGTAAGCTATTGGTACCTTTTCTCCCTCATTAGAGGTTAGGTATGTGAATCCGCATCTTCCTGGGATGACTCGGATTACAAGATCACATGTGTTGTCACGTGTATCTAATTTTGTTTTTGCTAACATGTCTGTTTGCAGTGATCTCAAAATTTCTGTGTGTTTTTGAGTCCAATTGATTTGTTTAAAATCAGGTTTTATTAGTTTGTAGAGAGGTTTAACCCTCTCTGCGTAATTTAGGATGTAAGTTCTTCCGAAATTCAGAAAACCTAGAATGGATTGTAAATTCTTCAGCGTTTTTGGAGCTTGGAGTACAGCGCACTTCTCTAAGAAGTTGTCCGCTAGGCTTTTCCCTTCACTTGATAATTCGTACCCTAAAAATAGTACTGTCAGATGGGCAATTCGAGACTTTTTAAAGTTGAATTTGTAACCCTCTGCTGCGCACCCAAGTATGATGGTGTTCACTCTTTTCAAGTGAGTATCCAAGTCGTCGTCTGTGAGATAAATATCATCTACGTAAGATAATGCTTCATCATCATAGATTTGTAGTAACTCTGTTACCCTAGCTGAGAATAGTCCTGGGCTGTTCTTGAACCCCTGTGGGAGTCGACAGAATTTTTTCTGTGACCCAAATGCGGAGAAAGCGGTCAAATATCTGCTTTCTGGTGCAATGTTTTGACAAAAGAAACCATTAGAAATGTCTAATGTCGTTTTATATTTTTTCCTAACTATATTATTCATTAGGGCTGCACTATGCGAGTTTTGTACTGCAAAGGTTTTGCAACATGTATTAAGATGTCTGTAGTCCAAAACTAGACGATATGAATTGTCTGGCTTGGAGACAGGAAACAAAGGATTGTTCATTTGAGAGGTGCATGTTTCAATCACCCCCTGGTACTCAAGTTGATCTAAGATCTCCCTGACTTGTTTTTTAGCTTCTTGCTTTATGGGATACTGCCGTTGGGCAGTTGGTTCACTTTTTAATTGGATTTTGTGAGGAGGTGAATCCTCATCCCATCCTACATGATTTTTATATAACGCAGGTGCCTGGGCCACTGCCCATTTCCTTGCATATGTATATTTTTTATGAATCGGAATGTGATTCGAGAAGGCAGGCATAATCACTTCTTCGCCACGAGGGCACTCCCTGACAAACTCTGGGGGCCAATCTTTTTCAGCTAACAGAATATCATAGCCTTTTGAGAGCTTATCCCAAAATAGACCCTTAATTTTCCTAGTCTTATCACCCTCTATACGCAATGTTATTTCGTATATTTTATGGGGCTCGCTAAGTCTGGCGTCGGCAGTTTCAACCTGAATGTATTCATTCGCGTCCACTGTCTCCAGATGACTCATCAAGATCTTGCGCGCTATACTGATCTCTGCTGCACTGTCCAACATTGTCAATGCGCACTCCCCGTTTTTCAACTGTGTCCTCAGTATTCTCGGCATGGTTGATTACTCTAATACTGGCTACCTTCTTTTTAGGAAATTGAGATTTCTTATTTTGAGCAGGTTCCTTGTCTTTGGACTTGGTGTGCTCTCCTGGGTCTGACCGTCCTCTTCTTTCCGAATTCTGTGGAAGAGATCGAGAGGGACGTGTATCAATACTTTGATATCTATCAGGTTTTTTCAGATTATCCCTATTTCTAAGGTTATATCTTTTCTCAGAGGGCTCCCGCTGGGGAGACTGGCGTTCTCGAGTCGGAGTTCTTTCCCTCCGTCGAGGAGACCTTCCTCTGGACTGGAAAACCTTTTCCTTGGGAGTGGATTGTTTATTTCCATCCCAGCTCTTTTTAGGAGTGTTTAAATTATTTTTAATAAATAATTTTTCAGGATTTTCGAGCAGTTGGGGCTTTACCGGTTTCCCACCCAAGCTGTCTCTACCTAATTCTTCATAGCATTTTTCTATGATTTTTGCTAGCTCAACAGGATCTTTTATATCTGTTTCCTTCAACTTCTGGCGAATCGCCACAGATGCTGCTTCTCCCCTAATGTTGGCTAATAATATAGCCGAGACCTGCTTGAAGTCTTTCAGTAATTTCATACCTAGATTTAAAGCGGGCTCTGGACCGAATTCATTTTGAATCTGTTTTAGCACTTCTGGTATTACCGCCATAGACGGAACACCGTGTGTTTTTGTGTAAATGGAAGCAAAGACTGTACCCCAAGTGTCACAGTCCTCCACGTGTGGTGCGATTCCCATAGGAAGGCAGATGGTCAAGATTCTGTGTTTCTCAATAGGGGTAGTATCAGGAAATACTGCCTCTATTTGAGTGATTTTCTGTGCTAACCAGAAAGGAATTTGTTCCCGTTTTACGGGTGTTTTACCAAGACATGACTGTATGTTCTGTGGTGTAATTTTATTTGTGTTCCCCTGATGAGGGGTCAGCTGTGGTGTATTAACAGCTGGTTGGACTGTTGCAGTCCGCATTACATATTGGACTAATTGCCTATGTATTTTAATTAGTGTTTTGAGCTGTGCTAACAGCTCTTCTCTAGACATTTTTACAATGTCCGGATGTGGTGTGTAGCTGGCTAGAACCGGCCACGTGGCTCCTGGTCTACCTAGTGGACCGAGCCTCGTAATGTGATCATTGTGTTTTAGGGCGCCATTAAACCAGAGCAGGTGCTCTTGAAATTTAAGTGGAATTTCAATCTCCTCGAAAGGAGCGTACTCTTCCGGAGGTTTCTCTATTTTGTAATAGTGAAACTCTTTTGTTCTAGCGTTTACCGCTGGAAAGTTTATCCATGAATAGAATACCTCTGTCTGCCGATACTCGTGAGCCTCTATCACGAAGACTACTGTACCACCTTGAGGTGTCAGTCCGTTCTCTATAAGTTTTAAAGTTATAGATCTTCTTTTGTGGACCGGGATGATAATAGCATCCGGGTCTGTGTGTTCGGGACCTTGCTGAGTCGCATCTGCTGCGCCCCCAGTGGTTCCGTTATTTTCTACTGACATTGTATAAATGCAGGTTTTGCAGAGTAGGTCTCCAAGGAGACAAAGATTAGGTGCACAATATTTTGGAACACTGTATCCTTCAACGTTGAATAAACCAGAGCTTTACATAGGAATCTCTTCCTACTAAGGTCGGGCGGATGTTAACCTTTCACCCACTCCAGACGTCTATTGGAGTATTTACGGGAGAAAGGGGTGTGAAATATGCACGACTGAGTTACTCTAACTGCCTTGCGTTAGTTTATCGCCTTACCAAACGTTGGGCGCCATGTAGTGTAGTTCCTAGTTTCCCACTAGGCCCTGCGCATTGGAATAACATAAACAGTAGTATCGACGTGGAACTGCTTATATTCCAGGCCTCCACTGACTATGCTAAACTTAATTGGGTTGTGTTACCAACTAGCTCAGAGGTCACTGGAAACTTTCTTCTCTGCATAGGAAGTGATCAGCTTCCTTGGCACAGACAAGAAGGGATTCAGTTTTCCAACAACCGTGCAACATGACAACTTTGCTCCTCAGATCAAGAGTCGATCTCTAGGGTCGTGTGAAACAATAGACATGTATTTCACTCAGTCAGTCTAGTGCAGTTTACTTTCACGAGATGTAGAGAATAGAGAGACGGGCGTGTATCAATAAAGGGTTAACATTTATTGAACAGTCTTTCTTCTCGTACAAGAGAAATGTATTGCCACAATTGCAATAATTGTTATTATAAAAAGTACGTACAGTAGGATAAGTATTGCGAAATAGAACTGTAAAAGCATTGATATGGTTTCTTAGCCATACAATGGTTTAAAAGTAATAAAACATATATACAGTCATATATACATTAGGCTAACATACTCAACTGGTGCTTCTAACTAAGCCTACCCCAGTGTGCCTGACCTAAGCCTAACACGTGAAAAGGGGGAGTAAGTAAGTAGCTTTAAGTTAAGTTGGTTTTGCCAAGGTTTGTTTCAAGAATTCTCGTCTAAGGGTTTAGTCAACACCATACCTCTGAATAGAATGATGGAGGATTGGTATCTCCTTCAGGGGTCTCTCTCGATATCCCAGTCACCCGCGAGGGTAAACCGGAAGCGCCGGGACTGGATTTCTCTGCACGAGAAAGGCAGCGGCTTCTTCAGCGCGTCGAGGAAGGAGGGGGGACAGCGTCCGCGGGCAGCTGGAATCTGCTGGATGTCTTCGCAGAGGGACGTCTGTTCAGCTCCTTAAGCGTACTGCACCATAGGTCGCGCTTTAGCGGCGATAATGGTATCAGCAGCTTCACCACCACAGGATAGCAGGCTGCAGCGACAGAGTGCTAGATTTACCAACACAGGGTCATGCAGGCAGCCAGCATCAGTAGCTTGCAGCTCACAACAGCTCACAGTCGGGGATTGCTTAAGGCAACGTTGGTAATATTTATACCTGACAGGTGCCGGGTTTGACGCAAGTTTGCTGGACATAAGACGTCAATTAAAGATGTCACTAGGAAGTGATAGTTATCAGTTGCTCATTAGAGTTCCATTACTAATCAAAACATAGCAAGCGGGGATTTCCAGGTTTGCTAAGTTTTTATCTTGTTGAAGAACTCGGAGTGTTATCTAGAAATATCAGATAGTGACTGCTGCTCTGTCATTGCACTAATTGGTCGCAAAGGAAGTGGCAGAGGGAACTATGCTGGAATGTGGCTCTGTTCGTGTGAGGCCAGAGATGACTTTTCAGAAAATCGCACTTTAACGGTTATGCCAATATAGGGAATAAATGGATTTATAGCCGAATAGGGGCATAAGGTCACAGTATCGATCAGGAACCTAGATAAACACGCAACAGTGCCAAGACACCAGGGCTTCGAAGGTCCAGCTGGGCCTCCTAAGGTCTAGCATGGGAATATGCTCCCTCAGGAGAATGGCCTGGTGGTCTGGTAATGAAAGCTGAACCTGGTTCCCCAGTTCCAAATTCGGCATCTTTGGCCATAGAGCCAAACTCTCACCCCCACTGAACACCACACTGCCCCACTGAGAAAAACTTGCAGTGCCTTCAGCTACAACCCAATTGTGCCCCGCTATAAACACCTGGATGCGACACATTTCAAATTATGCAACAGACAAGAGTAATATGCTGCCTGAAAGAAAAACAAGTAATAACATCCTAGAAAATCAAACACTTATAGGGAATGCAAGATTAGGTAACGCATGTGAAATATAAACAGGAACAACATGGTTACCTCAACACTTTTACACTCGCTATTTAGAAATCAAAGAGTGCGTTGCCTGAAAAGCAATGGACATGACTACAGGGCCTGGAAGGGACCCGTTCAATGTCCATTGCTTATATCCTTATAAAACGTAAGCAGTATGATTTAAAAAGACCACATCCCTGAACACAGAGCTGCGGTACACATTTTATAAACAAAAATAAGGAAAACAGCCGATAAGGATTGCATTGAACGTTTTCCACTCCACGCACCAACAGAAAGACGAGAAAACGAAAGTACTGTTTCACTGGCAAACTCTGTGAAGTGGCGCTAATGTGTTTAGGTGTGAATAAAACCAATCTGGCCACTTTGCGACCCCTCTTTTTTGCTTTACTTTGTTATTTTTCTTATTTTGAACCTTTTTAGGCCGAGGACTGCGTCGCACTGCGTAGCACTGCGTAGCAGTGTGGGCGGAGCTCTGAGATTTAATGTTTCTTAGTTAAGGGGCTTGAACCCGCCCCTCTTCTCCATTGCTGGCTTCCTAAACGGAGGCCAGCCATTGGAGGAGAGGGGAGTCACTCGGTTCAAGCCCCGTCTTTTATGGATTAGGGGGCGTTTTTTAAGCTTCTTTCTTGTTTTCTTTCTCTCCTCTTCCCATTGGCTGGAATTTTACCTTCCAGCCAATGGAAAGAAAACCACCCCCCCAAATCGGAAAATGACCGTGCTTTCTCCGAGGCATTTTTTCCTCGCCTCGGAGACACATGGTTGGTGTTATTTAACTCATTTCTTTGTTTTTTTGGTCCTCGTCTCTGACCCTGCCTCCACAGCGCTCTGAAGCGCAGTAGCCTTACTCGGTTTGGTTGTCAAATGGCTTCAGATAGCAAAACAAAAATGTTCGCCCAATGAATAGCGATCATAAATATAGACGCACTTTTCCCAGTTTTGTAAGGCAAGTCCAAAATCAAACCCTCGAGCAGTAAAATTGATCGGACGTTTACTTGTTTTATCTACATTAAAAATAATGAAAGAGCGAGTCGGCCCTTGGGCCTCTAATTTTTCACATGCCGGTTGCGCAGACCTCTTTTAAGTGGGTGCATTGACCCGCTGAGCTGCCTCGCCAGCCTGCAGGCCAGGAGGTTGTTATGTGTCATTAGAGCTGCAATGATGCATTGTTTTACGCCACATCAGCCTCCTGCAGAGGCTCGTGCAGCGTACTGAGGGGTTGTTGAACCGCTCCTCCTGTCAGGATGAGAGGGGGCTGTGTCATGCGCGCGCAGTTTATTTCCCAGATATCTCGCGCTCTCCAGTGACGCCGAGATTGATGGATCGAATACAGACTGCGCAGCACACATTTTTTGAATTAGGGCCCGGTTGCCATGGAAACGCCGCGACAGCCACGCAGCCTCCAGGCCCAGGGCAGCCATTATGGGCCGGCCCGGGCAGGGTGACCAGGCGGGGGAGCGAGGCCTGGCTGTAGCACCGCCGCTCGGCTTAATGTGTAACTGCTTCGGAGATAGGCGTCTGCCACAGAGTAGGAGCCGGCGACCCAGGGCAAAGGTAACCCCCCCCCTTTCAGCAGAAATGGTGACTGTAGTCTGGCTTGCTGACTGAAGCAGTTTATAACCGCTGATAGTATCTTAATGCGGAACACACGGCCTGGGGAGCCGAGGCTGGCGTTTCTGTAAGGAAATGTCGCGATTTCGGTAGCATGGTGTCTATGATGTTCTAGCAGGGCTGGTCCGTTCATTAATCCATCATCCCTTTCCCCTGGCCTATTTAAGAAAGATCTCGCTGTACGTTGACAGTGCTGCTAAATGAGCACTGAATAGGAAAACTTTAGGAAGTAAAGTTAATTTGGTGTAGTGAAATAATATTTCACTGGGCATATATGCCTGTAGGGATGTTATTTAGACCTTACGTTACAACACCCCCAATCAGTTCTGCTTATTTTTATAATGGGGTATTCAAATTATCTAACTGTACTTTCGTTGTCGACATCTTCACCCCAGAAGGCAAAAACGTAAAGCTCAACATCGTCTCATAATAACAAAGAATCAGATCCCTATTTATAAAATAATTAAAAAAACTAGCAATCTTTAAAGTTGACTGAGCTGTTGTTTGTGGCCCCCTTACATGCCACTTTTGGTTGTTGGTGTCCTCCAGAATGGCTATATGTCTTATCAGTTTCATGAATGTGCTGAGGTCCGTGTTTAGTTCATCCTTTTCAACGTATACATGAGCCCCCTCGCGGCCATCGCCCGTCAACACAACCTCAACATCATCTCCTACGCGGATGACACTCAACTGATCCTATCACTCACCAATGACCCTAGCACCGCCAAAACTAACCTACACGAAGGAATGAAAGAAGTAGCCGAATGGATGAAACACAGCCGTCTGAAACTGAACTCTGATAAAACAGAAGTCCTCATCTTAGGCACCTCCCCCTCCGCATGGGACGACTCCTGGTGGCCAGAAGCCCTTGGAAAAGCACCCATCCCGACAGACCACGCACGGAACCTGGGCGTCATCCTGGATTCCTCACTTTCAATGAACAGACAAGTCAACGCCGTCTCCCCATCCTGCTTCAACATTCTTCGCTTGCTCAAAAAAACATTTCGTTGGATCCCCACCGAAACTAGGAAAACGGTCACCCACGCTCTGGTCACGAGCCGACTGGACTATGGAAACACCCTCTACGCCGGGACTACCACTAAACTCCAGAAAAAACTTCAACGAATCCAAAACGCCTCAGCCAGGCTCATATTAGACATCCCGCGTAAAGAACATATCTCTGGTCACCTGAAAAACCTCCACTGGCTTCCCGTCAATAAGAGGATCACTTTCCGGCTCCTAACCCACGCACACAAAGCACTCTACGAAATCGGACCAGAATGCCTCAACACACGACTGTCCTTCTACACCCCCTCCCGCCAGCTTCGATCTTCCAACCAAGCCCTTGCCACTGTACCTCGCATCAACAAGACCACCATGGGAGGTAGATCCTTCTCCTACCTTGCAGCTAAAACCTGGAACGCACTTCCCACTTACCTTCGCCTTACCCAGAACCACCTAGCATTCAGAAAGCAACTTAAAACGTGGATATTTGACAAGTAACTCCCCACCCCTCCTTAAGCGCCTTGAGACCCTCTGGGTATGTAGTGCGCTATATAAATCCTTTGACTTGACTTGACTATATTAAAGAGTTCTAATTTTTCTAGGACTCGCAAGCCTGCTTTGATAATAGGCATCCATTATTTAAAATCAAAGTATTGGCAGATTTTGAAGCCAGAGTCAGATGCCTTAAACACAAATTAACTTCCAGTTGAGCAGGGGTCATTTATTTTATTAAGAAAGAAGTGGAAAAGCTAAACACAAGCATATTTAGTTTAAACAAATATTTTTCTTCTAACCTGACACCTTTGGTTGGTTTGTATTCCTAGCCCAGATAAAACATGCCATTATCTTTACACAGTCACACTGTTGAGCAGCTGCCTTTGATATGAGATAACAAATGCACAATATGCTAATCTGGTCCTGCCCTCTATTGACAAAGCATAAAAAACTTGAAGACCACCCATATAGAGATGTCTTTTTGGCTCAGTCTGTCTGAGCACATGCTGTAGTTAGAGACACCTTCTAGCTCAGAAGAGTAGCATCTTGACTTCTGACACAGTGCTCTATTTGTACCTCATAGAAACAGTCTTGCATGCGACCCGTTAATGTGTGCTTCACGATTTTGTTTTTTTTTAAACTCACCCTCCATGTGTGCCACTGCACTGTTTTTTTAAAATATATTTTTACTTCTAATCCTTCATTTGTGTGTGTGGGGCGCTGTGTGTGTGGGGCTGTGAGGGGGGCTCTGTGTGTGTGTGGGGGGGGCTCTGTGTGTGTGTGTTGGGGGGCTCTGTGTGTGAGGGGGGGGCTCTGTGTGTGTGGGGGGCTCTGTGTGTGTGGGGGGGCTCTCTGTGTGTGTGGGGGGAGTTCTCTGTGGGGGTGTGTGGGGGGGGCTGTGTGTGTGTGTTGGGGGGCTCTGTGTGTGTGGCTCTCTGTGTGTGTCGGGCTCTGTGTGTGCGTGGGGGGCTCTGTGTGTGTGTGTGTGGGGGGGGCTCTGTGTGTGTGGGCTCTGTGTGTGTGTGGGGGGGCTCTGTGTGTGTGTGTAGTGGGCTGTGTGTGTGTGTCTGGCTCTGTGTGTGTGTGGGGGGGGTTATGTGTGTGTGTGTGTGGTTGGGGGCTCTGTGTGTGTGGGGGGCTCTGTGTGTGTGTGTGGTGGGCTCTGTGTGTGTGTGTGTCTGGCTCTGTGTGTGTGTGTGGGAGGGGGTTTCTGTGTGTGTGTGGTTTGGGGGCTCTGTGTGTATGGGGGGGGGCTCTGTGTGTGTGGGGGGGGCTCTGTGTGTGTGGGGGGGTGGGGCTCTGTGAGGGGGCTCTGTGTGTGTGTGGCTTTCTGTGTGTGTGGCTCTGTGTCCGCGAATACTCTCTACTACTCTCTAATGCTCACCTATTGCCATTGTAAATGACAATACCATTTATTTATGGTTTTTTTTTAAAAATGAAAAAAAAAGTCATGAACAATGCCAATAGCTCTACCTTTAATAATGCCGAGACCATTGCATTGTAAATGTTTGTTTTCTCTTCATCCCAAGGCTGCACTTTGGAATAGAAAAAATTGAGAACAAGACTACAATTCCAGCAAAAGTGTTTCTTTCTCTTTTGGATATCTTTCACAGGGGAACAAATGAAGGAAAAGAGAGGGTAAGAGCCATGTCATGAAGTCACGCTTTCATTCAGCAAGTGAGGAAGAGCGAGACAGAGAGAGGGAAGAAGAGGAAGAAAGGAGGGGCTGCTGACCACGGCAAAGCAGGAGAAGTGGACACTCTCCTTGTCAGAGTAGAAGGCGGAAGTGTCTCTTTCTGGCCAGACACACCCAGGCGCGGCCTGTGCGTCGATGGGTGTGCGAGTCCAACCTCTCATGGTATAAAATAAATCAGCAACAATGAGAATTTAAATTTCCCTCAAATGTGCAGGTGAAGAAGTGTGGTGGCAAAGATTTCTCACAGTGCAGTATAAAGCAGTGCAGTGATAATGCATCTCTCCTAGTGCAGTAAACAACAGTGCAGTGTACACATTTTCACTGTGCATGCCCCCCTGTAGTGCAGTACAAAGCAGTCCATTGTGAACATAGTCCTCATAGTGTAGTAAAAGTAGTACAGTGTGCAAAGATTTCTCATTGTGTGGTAAAAAGCAGTACATTGCACAGAGATTTCTTATAGTGTGGTAAAAGCAGTACCCTGTGCACAGATTACCTCTTTACGCTGTAAATATCCCTTGCAGTGCCATGAAAAGCAATGCAATGTGCACATATTTCTTCTGGTTAAGTAAAAACACGTACAATGTGCACAGATTTCACATAGTGTTGTAAAAAGCAATACAGTGGGCACACATTTCTAATAGTGTATAAGAAAAAGTTTTCTCATAGTGCAGAGCAGGGTGAAGAGAGTTCTCATAGCGTATTAAAACAGCAGTGTAGAATTCATCCATATTTGCTTTGTGAATGCTGCTTGTAGTGCAGTAAAAAGCAGTCCAGTGTGCAAAGATGTCTCAGAGTGTAGTAATACGTAGTCCAGTTCACATAGATTTCTCATACAGTATTGAAAGTCATGCAGTGTGCGCAAATTTAAAGATTAAGCGTTAAATACCTTTGTGAGCAGTGAAAGGCAAAGTAACATGCAGGATTCCCCAGAGAGCAGTAAAAAGAAGCACAGTATGCACAGATGTTTTATATAGTAGGCTCTCTGGAAGGGGGGTGGGGGTGGGGGCAGATTTGGAGTCTGAGGGGGGGCAGGTTTGGAGTCTGAGGGGGGCAGGTTTGGGGTTTGAGGGGGGGGGCAGGGGCAGATCTGGGGTCCGAGGGGGGCAGGTTTGGAGTCTGAGGGGGGGGCAGGTTTGGGGTCTGATGGGGGGCAGGTTTGGAGTCTGAGGGGGGGCAGGTTTGGAGTCTGGGGGGGCAGGTTTGGGGTTTGAGGGGGGGGCAGGGGCAGATCTGGGGTCCGAGGGGGGCAGGTTTGGAGTCTGAGGGGGGGGCAGGTTTGGAGTCTGAGGGGGGCAGGTTTGGAGTCTGAGGTGCGGCTGGAGCTGAAGCTAGCTGCACAGACACCCTGGGAGGGTCCTCCTGCCTCTGCAGTCAGCCGACCCGTAAAGAAGCCGGAAGGTATCAGCACGTGCTGTTTCTGCTGACTCTGTAGCCCTTGACCCGGAAAACGAGTTTCACCTTGATTGGGCCGTGCACGAGAATTGACCGGAAGTGAAGCGGGATCCGCTGCTGCTGACTCTGCTGTTGCTGATCCTGACGTCCTCCTTCTCACAATGAACGTCGCCCAGGTCGGTCGAACACGACACATGCGCAGACTGCCGAGACACCGGAAGTGACTGGACACCGCTCCTCCGCACATGCGCAGACTGCTAAGAAGCCGGAAGTGGGTGGACACCGCTCCTCCGCACATGCGCAGACTGCTGAAAGACCGGAAGTGGCTGGACACCGCCCCTCCGCACATACGCAGACTGTCCTGGTCGCCGGACGATAAAACCGAGTATTTTCACTTAAATGAGCATAAAACACTCAAAAGGTAAATAGACTTTCTCGCCAGAAATCCACACCCTGCACTTCACGTGAGAGACACAAACCAAAGACGATGTGGCGTAGCGGCCCGAGATGCCGTCTTTGGGTCGAGTCCCGGCGTCGGCTCAGACCTGTGACCCTGGGCGAATCACTCCATCGCCCGGGTCTGGAACAAGTGAAGGTGACCGGGTGTGAAGTGACCGGGCCTCATGTAAAGCCCCCCTCGCCCCCCAGGAAACGAGGCAGAGCCCCCCTCGCCCCCCAGGAAACGAGGCAGAGCCCCCCCCCAGGCAGAGCCCCCCCCAGGAAACGAGGCAGAGCCCCCCTCGCCCCCCAGGAAACGAGGCAGAGCCCCCCCCCCCCGGAAGAGCTCGGATCCAAACAGAATGAAACAAAGCTCCAATTAGAGAACTAGACGAAAATTCCAGCAAAAGTGTTTCTTTCTCTTTTGGATCCCTTTCACAGGGGAACAAATGAAGGAAAACAACCTCCAACCTCGAGTTTAACACCATACATGCCAACATTTCAGGAGATTGGAAGTGGCTGCTGCAGGATCGGACATTTGAAACGCACGTTTTTTTCTTACCTTTTAGAAAGATTAAGCATAATGGCAGGCAGAGAGGGTGATGCAAGTATTGGGCACTGGTCTGGCAGGTTGTTGGCAGTACATGCACCCCCCACCCCTCTGTGGCAGCCTGGGTTGAAACAGCTCCCCCCCCCCCCCAGTACTTCGCAGGTCTTTAAAAGACGATTCCCTTGTTAATGACGCTTTGTTAGTTTTTCACCCCTTCCAGAGCCCCTGCATCGCTACTTTGTTGGAAGAATCAGCACTTTACACAATACCGAGCCCTGTCAGCTGAAACACACGAGGAATCGGGTTTTTGCTTGTAGGAATCAAAAATTAGCTAGCATTCGCGCCAAGAATTTTCAATTCTATTAAGGACACGGAGGCGAGGATTATGCTTCTCTTTCTTATATTTGCTACTCACAGCAGCCAATGAAAAACGTTTTGTATGCAAATAAAACTACATTTCCCATGATGCTTGTACATACATCACATCCTGTATAGCCCAGTAAGAGCTGCTGTACCCTGTGTCTCCTCCTCTTTCTTTGCTCGAACTTATATAGTCCACACATTAATAAATCCAGTCCAATCCACAGAATATGAGTCCCAATAAACATCTTTCAACATGGAAGAACCATCTTCAAACTGGAAAGATTATGTCTTTTAAGCCAGAAGAACACCTGCTCCTTCCTTTTTTACTCGAAGCTGGAAGACCCCTCTTCAAGCTGGAAAGTTTACGTCTTGTAAGCCAGAAGAACACCTGCTCCTTCTTCGTTACTCGAAGCTGAAAGGAATGAGACAGGAAAACCCGTAACTTCTGCTGATACAGAGTATCAAGTACATGCGGGTGGGTAATTATTACAATACTGTAATAAACCGGGTGGGATAATCCTCGCCTCCGTGTCCTTAATAGAATTGAAAATTCTTGGCGCGAATGCTAGCTAATTTTTGATTCTATTACAGGACCGGAGGCTTCGGATTATGCTAGTTCAACGCTTATCCACACTACTACACTCTTAAATCTCCCACCGGTACATAAAATACTGTTTAAATATTCTGAGAAAATCAATCATTAGAATTGAAACTTGTTAAACAATGAGAATCATCAAAACACGAATGATAAGTATGGTTCTTGAACAGACTGCGTCTCACCATTGATTCTGAATACCCATTCCGGCAAAAATGCCCTCAACCATCGGCTATAATAGCCCCGAACCCACATATGAAATGTCAATAATCATCAACAGTAATATGACCAATTATATGTGAAAACTTCAGATAGTAAATCCGAGAATCACTGTTGTAATCCTTCAGGAATGGGAAGAAAACCTCAAAAAAATGCATTACTTCGAATTCGTGTGACCAGGCACTGTCCACATGCATTCCAGACACTGCTTAGAGCAAACTTCTTAGAGTAGATACTGTACCTGTAAAGCGCGGGCTTGCCTCGCCGTAGAAACATCTAAAGGTGTAATACCTCGTAACACAGCTTGACCATATTTAATGTCCGGTCGACATACTATTATTTGTCTATTAATCAAAAGAAAAATCACTAGAATTAATCCGGGCTGGGATTTTTTCCCCATCAAAAAAGAACTCGAAAAAAGGACCCGACGCAAGTTCATTATTGGTAAATAATTCACAAACTAGAGAAATCAGTCCTCACAAGACTGCCACATGGTGTACATACCAACAAAGTGACCCTCTATTGCCTAACCATATTGCGTGAGTGGAAGGACCCAGAAATACGAAATGGTCGCCCTCAGCGCGTTACAAAGACGTGGAAAGCATTCTAGGTACCGGAAACTTGATCCTAAATAAAAGCAAAGCCGGAATACATACCACCTTGGGAAAAAACTGTACTTACCACATTGCCATGTGCAAACCCAGATCCGTGCTTACTGAAGGCAACAAGTAACCTACGAGCCGTAGCTCCCTGGTGAATCATAAAACCTTTGCCTCGATCTACATGAGTATCGCTGCATTAGAAAAAAGGAAAATTGAAAGGAAAGGCAAGGGACCGAGCCGGCCGCCGCCGATCCAAGGAGCATTGGAATACAAAATGGAGACCTTCATGCGCGAAAATTGCGACCCCAGTCGCCGGAAATACTCCCAATCGGAGGGAACAAAATCCTTTCCCTCGACTTTCGTGGGAGCAGACCTACATTCTTTTCAGATGGAACTGACGTCCAACTGTAACAACTGTAACTGACAAATCAATCCTGCCCCGAAAGGATCTGTGAGGAAGAACACAAAGGGCTTACAATTACTGACTGTCTCTCGGATGAGATGCCACCCCCAGCCATCTGAAGGTACCAAAGGCACCAGTCCATTACTGTCCTGTATGCTATAGGAGGTATTCCGCAGTAACCCAAATCTGAGAATTTCGGCAGAATGGCCTGAATCCTGGAACGAGTCCACTAAGAAGGTGCCCTATATGCCTATACCCGCTGATAGTTCCCGCAGTCGAGATATTGCGCATGCTGATAGTAAGCCTCAAGAGGCCTGCACGATAAAGAACCAGAATAACAGAAAGATCGAATAACTGATTGACGGTGCCCAACGCACCGCCACTTTGGCACTCACCCGATGGAACACTTGCACTGATACCATCGGAAACATATTTCTAGCACTGTAGTTTGGGTCGTACAACAACTGAGTTGCAAAGGATTGAGATAAACCTGGAAACCTAATCTAAGAGTCACAATTGCATGAAGGTTATAACCTGACTTGTCCAGAACATCATAATCCGATGTCTGGAAGTGTGAAGGCTAAGGCCTGTGACTGTGTTAAGATAGACCTATCCCTACGTATATATACACCGCTAACTCGAAAAGTCAAATAACTTGTTACTCGGAGAGACCTAGAGTGCTGAGAGCTTGGGATAACATACCCAGCATCAACTATCAGAACCGTCACCAAAACAACCGCCAATGAAGGGAAGGAGGAGACCACTAGACGCTCTCCTGAACGCTACATGGAAGAAACTGCAGAATATGATGGGAATATATGCCAGCAAAAAAGTCTACCCATTATAGATGCAACAAATCTGTCCCAGAGGGATCTGTCACAAAAGGCCTACCTGGAACAGATGTCAGGATGCCCAACCTTGAAGGATTTGCGACTCTGGGAGGAGCTGGCGCGAGAGGCGTCCTACCGACGCCTATTGCCGAGCGTGGCTGACTACGACTAGGATATTGATTTGCAGCCTGTCTAGTCTGAATAATCCCTTGCTAGTCTAGATCCCGTCGCACGCCGAAAGGGAAATACAAAATAAAATAAAATAAAAAATAAAAATAGAATAAAACAAAATAGAATAAAACAAAATCATGTTCAAGGATTTGTGGTAGAAGAACAATGACGGGCATCAATCAAGCCCTGTAACCCTGAGTCAGGGAATGTCATACCTGGGGCCCTGTTGACCACACAAGAACTTGGAGAACCTGAGTGTCAACATAATTAATTCAGGAGACTCATGCGCTCCGATCAATTAGTTGTCATCCTCCAATATACATCCCACCAATCACCTTCAAGGGATATCTGTAGTCAATATATAGTAGTGCAAAGCACCGCGCAATGGAGGAGTAGAGGGGGAGCCAACCCTGTGCACACTAAAACAGAGAAATGAATAATGTATCGGCTCCTCAGCAAAGCTGTAGTCATTATTTCAGCCCAGTGGGCGTCGGAGTCATCATAAAATACAAGGAGCGTGTGCGCACTCCGAGGGCCAGCCTATTGTTATCGCCTGGAGGCTACCAGGACATCTGCTCATATAAAGCACGAGGCAATGTGACCTCGAAACAAACAGGGGACGCGTGCGACGTGCGTAGGCCAAATCGCCAAAAATGAAGCTCAAGTGGGTTACGCACACCGGAGCGTTATGACTCCATAACCGCTCTCGGCTACTAGGGAAAGCCTTTGGCGGAGAAAGCGCGAGACCGCGCAATGATCAGAACAACCCTAAGGAAGCGACAGGAATAGTGTTAATTCAGCAATTATAATCATTGAAACATCTAATCTTTGAGCCAAAATCTATACACAAACCACCGTAACTCATTTTGTAGCGCGTTACAGCGCAGTATCGCAGCTTTTGAAGGAGCGTTTGATTCAGTGTGCGGCCAAGCCAGGTCTTGTCATGACAATCAATTGCAGGTCCAACAGGCATGTTGCAGATATCCTCTGCGTGACATTTCCACTCTCGCAGGAGATCGCATTGTGGACTCTGGTGGATGAAACCAATAGCGCTAGCACGTGCACACAAACCATTACAGTACAACAACTGTAAACACTCATCCGATTAATACCAATCTTAAGTGTAATTTAATATAATTTCGTCATTGTGAAAAAACACAACCTGAAGAACCTGGAATCGAACCCTGAACCTCTTGGATAATAGACAAAATCCTTGCCCCTAGGCCACATGGACTTAGGCACGTAAGTCCGAGTGGGTCTGTAGACTCTGTCAATGGGGGAAGGTTACCAGCTACAGCGCGGGTGTGAGGACAGCGGGGCACAATTAAGCCTTATTAGGCCACCCGCGGTGAATTTACACAGCCGAAAAAACCGCCGTTTAGAAAAATACATGGCGGCGTGCGCCCCCTAAAGATCTAACTGGGCCATGACAGCAGCGCGGTGCTCAGAGGCCGCAGGGAGTGAAGCGAAGCCCGAACGGGCCGTTGTTGAAATCCTGAAACTCTGCTCCGGGCGGGAGCACAACTTAATTACGGCGCTCCCAGCGGGAACCCTGTCAATCATCAGTGGGCAATCGGGAAAGTGAAAACGTGCCGGGGGGGGGGGGGGGGGTTCCCAGATAACCACATACAATGCTTCAGTATGAGCCCCCCCACAAAATCACACCGCTCCCAGCGGGAGCTTCTGAGGCCGACAATAGCCTGAAAGCAATGGTGCCAGCGCGCGCTAATCAAAAAACATGGCATTTTACAAGGAAAAAACGTAATGGCCCCTAATAGCCAATACACATACCGAACACAAGTATGTAACATAGCGCGATATAAGCGCAAACATAATCGACACATCACCAAGATAATTCAACAATCAATTACGATCATCACATAATGTTCATAGCACTTAACTGTCTGCGTGAGCAGCAAAGAAAGAGGAGGAGACACAGGGTACAGCAGCTCTTACTGGGCTATACAGGATGTGATGTATGTACAAGCATCATGGGAAATGTAGTTTTATTTGCATACAAAACGTTTTTCATTGGCTGCTGTGAGTATCAAATATAAGAAAGAGAAGCATAATCCGAAGCCTCCGGTCCTGTAATAGAATCGGGAGGCGGGGGACTAGCCTTCAAATCGGTAGTCTCACGCCTGAATCGGGAGGGTTGGCATGTCTGTTTAACACATCTATGATTCATACAAAACAGAGGAGGAGGAGGAGGGCCCAGAACCCAATGGAGAGAGAAGAATCCCAGAGGAAAGCAGGGCCCTGCCTACTGCACTGCGACTCACTCACTCCCTGACACTCACACTCACTCCCTGCACTGACACTCACTCCCACCCTGCACTGACACTCACTCCCTGCACTGACACTCCCTGCACTGTCACTCCCTTCCTGCATTCACACTCACTCCCTGCACTGTCACTCACTCCCTGCACTGTCACTCACTCCCTGCACTGACACTCATTACCTTCCCCGGCCCTCACTCCCTGCACAGTCACTCCCTTCCTGCACTGAGACTCACTCCCTGCACTGACACTCACTCCCTCCCTGCACTGACACTCTCTCCCTGCACTGACACTCACTCCCTCCCTTCACTGACACTCACTCCCTCCCTTCACTGACACTCACTCCCTGCACTGACACTCACTCCCCCTGCACTGACTCATTCCCTGTACTGTCACTCACTCCCTGCACTGTCACTCACTCCCTGCACTGACACTCACTCCTTCCCTGCACTGACACTCACTCCCTGCACTGACACTCACTCCCTCCCTGCACTGACACTCCCTCCCTTCCTTCACTGACTCTCACTCCCTGTACTGACACTCACTCCCTGCACTGACACTCACTCCCTCCCTGCACTGACACTCACTCCCTGCTCTGACACTCACTCCCCCCTGCACTGACTCTCATTCCCGGCACTGTCACTCACTCCCTGCACTGTCACTTACTCCCTGCACTGTCACTCACTCCCTGCACTGACACTCATTCCCACCCTGCACTGACACTCACTCCCACCCTGCACTGACACTCACTCCCTGCACTGACACTCACTCCCTGCACTGTCACTCACTCCCTGCACTGTCACTCGCTCCCTGCACTGTCACTCACTCCCTGCACTGACACTCACTCCCTGCACTGACACTCATTTCCTGCACTGACACTCACTCCCTCCCTGCACTGACACTCACTCCCACCCTGCACTGACACTCACTCCCTGCACTGACACTCACTCCCTGCACTGTCACTCACTCCCTGCACTGTCACTCACTCCCTGCACTGACACTCACTCCCTGCACTGACACTCACTCCCTGCAATGACACTCACTCCCTGCACTGTCACTCACTCCCTGCACTGTCACTCACTCCCTGCACTGTCACTCACTCCCTGCACTGACACTCACTCCCTGCACTGACACTCATTTCCTGCACTGACACTCACTCCCTCCCTGCACTGACACTCACTCCCTGCACTGACACTCACTCCCTGCACTGACACTCACTCCCTGCACTGTCACTCACTCCCTCCCTGCACTGACACTCACCCCCTACACTGTCACTCACTCCCTGCACTCTCACTAACTCCCTGCACTGACACTCACTCCCTGCACTGACACTCACTCCCTGCACTGACACTCACTCCCTGCACTGACACTCACTCACTCCCTGCACTGACACTCACTCACTCCCTGCACTGACACTCACTCACTCCCTGCACTGACACTCACTCCCACCCTGCACTGACACTCACTCCCTGCACTGTCACTCACTCCCTGCACTGACACTCACTCCCACCCTGCACTGACACTCACTCCCTGCACTGACACTCCCTGCACTGTCACTCCCTTCCTGCACTCACACTCACTTCCTGCACTGACACTCATTCCCTGACTGTCACTCACTCCCTGCACTGTCACTCCCTTCCTGCACTGAGACTCACTCCCTGCACTGACACTCACTCCCTCCCTGCACTGACACTCTCTCCCTGCACTGACACTCAATCTCTCCCTGCACTGACACTCACTCCCTGCACTGACACTCACTCCCCCCTGCACTGACTCTCATTCCCTGCACTGTCACTCACTCTCTGCACTGTCACTCACTCCCTGCACTGTCACTCACTCCCTGTACTGTCACTCACTCCCTGCACTGACACTCACTCCATGCACTGACACTCACTCCTTCCCTGCACTGACACTCACTCCCTGCACTGACACTCACTCCCTGCACTGACACTCACTCCCTGCACTGACACTCACTCACTCCCTGCACTGACACTCACTCACTCCCTGCACTGACACTCACTCCCACCCTGCACTGACACTCACTCCCTGCACTGTCACTCACTCCCTGCACTGACACTCACTCCCACCCTGCACTGACACTCACTCCCTGCACTGACACTCCCTGCACTGTCACTCCCTTCCTGCACTCACACTCACTTCCTGCACTGACACTCATTCCCTGACTGTCACTCACTCCCTGCACTGTCACTCCCTTCCTGCACTGAGACTCACTCCCTGCACTGACACTCACTCCCTCCCTGCACTGACACTCTCTCCCTGCACTGACACTCAATCCCTCCCTGCACTGACACTCACTCCCTGCACTGACACTCACTCCCCCCTGCACTGACTCTCATTCCCTGCACTGTCACTCACTCTCTGCACTGTCACTCACTCCCTGCACTGTCACTCACTCCCTGCACTGACACTCACTCCATGCACTGACACTCACTCCTTCCCTGCACTGACACTCACTCCCTGCACTGACATTCACTCCCTCCCTGCACTGACACTCCCTCCCTTCCTTCACTGACACTCACTCCCTGTACTGACACTCACTCCCTGCACCGACACTCACTTCCTCCCTGCACTGACACTCCCTCCCTTCCTGTACTAACACTCACTCCTTCCCTGCACTGACACTCAGTCCCTGCTCTGACACTCACTCCCCCCCTGCACTGACTCTCATTCCCGGCACTGTCACTCACTCCCTGCACTGTCACTTACTCCCTGCACTGTCACTCACTCCCTGCACTGTCACTCACTCCCTGCACTGACACTCACTCCCACCCTGCACTGACACTCATTCCCTGCACTGTCACTCACTCCCTGCACTGCCACTCACCCCCTGCACTGACACTCACTCCCTTCACTGACACTCACTCCCTGCACTGACACTCACTCCCTCCCTGCACTGACACTCAGTCCTTGCACAGTCACTCACTCCCTGCACTGTCACTCACTCCCTGCATTGTCACTCTCTTCCTGCACTGAGACTCACTCCCTGCACTGACACCCACTCCCTCCCTGCACTGACAGTCACTCCCCCCTGCACTGACTCTCACTCCCTGCACTGACACTCACTCCCTGCACTGTTTCTCACTCCCTGCACTGTCACTCACTCCCTGCACTGTCACTCACTCCCTGCACTGACACTCAATCCCTGCAATGTGGAGGCGGGGGACTAGCCTTCAAATCGGTAGTCTCACGCCTGAATCGGGAGGGTTGGCATGTCTGTTTAACACTTCTATGATTCATACAAAACAGAGGAGGAGGAGGAGGGCCCAGAACCCAATGGAGAGAGAAGAATCCCAGAGGAAAGCAGGGCCCTGCCTACTGCACTGCGACTCACTCACTCCCTGACACTCACACTCACTCCCTGCACTGACACTCACTCCCACCCTGCACTGACACTCACTCCCTGCACTGACACTCCCTGCACTGTCACTCCCTTCCTGCATTCACACTCACTCCCTGCACTGTCACTCACTCCCTGCACTGTCACTCACTCCCTGCACTGACACTCATTACCTTCCCCGGCCCTCACTCCCTGCACAGTCACTCCCTTCCTGCACTGAGACTCACTCCCTGCACTGACACTCACTCCCTCCCTGCACTGACACTCTCTCCCTGCACTGACACTCACTCCCTCCCTTCACTGACACTCACTCCCTGCACTGACACTCACTCCCCCTGCACTGACTCATTCCCTGTACTGTCACTCACTCCCTGCACTGTCACTCACTCCCTGCACTGTCACTCACTCCCTGCACTGAAACTCACTCCTTCCCTGCACTGACACTCACTCCCTGCACTGACACTCACTCCCTCCCTGCACTGACACTCCCTCCCTTCCTTCACTGACTCTCACTCCCTGTACTGACACTCACTCCCTGCACTGACACTCACTCCCTCCCTGCACTGACACTCACTCCCTGCTCTGACACTCACTCCCCCCTGCACTGACTCTCATTCCCGGCACTGTCACTCACTCCCTGCACTGTCACTTACTCCCTGCACTGTCACTCACTCCCTGCACTGACACTCATTCCCACCTGCACTGACACTCACTCCCACCCTGCACTGACACTCACTCCCTGCACTGACACTCACTCCCTGCACTGTCACTCACTCCCTGCACTGTCACTCACTCCCTGCACTGTCACTCACTCCCTGCACTGACACTCACTCCCTGCACTGACACTCATTTCCTGCACTGACACTCACTCCCTCCCTGCACTTACACTCACTCCCACCCTGCACTGACACTCACTCCCTGCACTGACACTCACTCCCTGCACTGTCACTCACTCCCTGCACTGTCACTCACTCCCTGCACTGACACTCACTCCCTGCACTGACACTCACTCCCTGCACTGACACTCACTCCCTGCAATGACACTCACCCCCTGCACTGTCACTCACTCCCTGCACTGTCACTCACTCCCTGCACTGTCACTCACTCCCTGCACTGACACTCACTCCCTGCACTGACACTCATTTCCTGCACTGACACTCACTCCCTCCCTGCACTGACACTCACTCCCTGCACTGACACTCACTCCCTGCACTGACACTCACTCCCTGCACTGACACTCACTCCCTGCACTGTCACTCACTCCCTCCCTGCACTGACACTCACCCCCTACACTGTCACTCACTCCCTGCACTCTCACTAACTCCCTGCACTGACACTCACTCCCTGCACTGACACTCACTCCCTGCACTGACACTCACTCCCTGCACTGACACTCACTCACTCCCTGCACAGACACTCACTCACTCCCTGCACTGACACTCACTCACTCCCTGCACTGACACTCACTCCCACCCTGCACTGACACTCACTCCCTGCACTGTCACTCACTCCCTGCACTGACACTCACTCCCACCCTCCACTGACACTCACTCCCTGCACTGACACTCCCTGCACTGTCACTCCCTTCCTGCACTCACACTCACTTCCTGCACTGACACTCATTCCCTGACTGTCACTCACTCCCTGCACTGTCACTCCCTTCCTGCACTGAGACTCACTCCCTGCACTGACACTCACTCCCTCCCTGCACTGACACTCTCTCCCTGCACTGACACTCAATCCCTCCCTGCACTGACACTCACTCCCTGCACTGACACTCACTCCCCCCTGCACTGACTCTCATTCACTGCACTGTCACTCACTCTCTGCACTGTCACTCACTCCCTGCACTGTCACTCACTCCCTGCACTGTCACTCACTCCCTGCACTGACACTCACTCCATGCACTGACACTCACTCCTTCCCTGCACTGACACTCACTCCCTGCACTGACACTCACTCCCTCCCTGCACTGACACTCCCTCCCTTCCTTCACTGACACTCACTCCCTGTTCTGACACTCACTCCCTGCACCGACACTCACTTCTTCCTTGCACTGACACTCCCTCCCTTCCTGTACTAACACTCACTCCTTCCCTGCACTGACACTCAGTCCCTGCTCTGACACTCACTCCCCCCTGCACTGACTCTCATTCCCGGCACTGTCACTCACTCCCTGCACTGTCACTTACTCCCTGCACTGTCACTCACTCCCTGCACTGTCACTCACTCCCTGCACTGACACTCACTCCCACCCTGCACTGACACTCAGTCCCACCTGCACTGACACTCACTCCCTGCACTGACACTCACTCCCTGCACTGACACTCACTCACTCCCTGCACTGTCACTCACTCCCTCCCTGCACTGACACTCACTCCCTACACTGTCACTAACTCCCTGCACTGTCACTAACTCACTGCACTGACACTCACTCCCTGCACTGACACTCACTCCCTGCACTGACACTCACTCCCTGCACTGACACTCACTCACTCCCTGCACTGACACTCACTCACTCCCTGCACTGTCACTCACTCTCTCCCTGCACTGACACTCACTCCCTACACTGTCACTCACTCCCTGCACTGACACTCACCCCCTGCACTGACACTCACTCCCTTCACTGACACTCACTCCCTGCACTGACACTCACTCCCTCCCTGCACTGACACTCAGTCCTTGCACAGTCACTCACTCCCTGCACTGTCACTCACTCCCTCCATTGTCACTCTCTTCCTGCACTGAGACTCACTCCCTGCACTGACACCCACTCCCTCCGTGCACTGACAGTCACTCCCCCCCTGCACTGACTCTCATTCCCGGCACTGTCTTCACTCCCTGCACTGTTACTCACTCCCTGCACTGTTTCTCACTCCCTGCACTGTCACTCACTCCCGGCACTGTCTTCACTCCCTGCACTGTTACTCACTCCCTGCACTGTTTCTCACTCCCTGCACTGTCACTCACTCCCTGCACTGACACTCACTCCCTGCACTGACACTCACTCTCTGCACTGACACTCACTCCCTGCACTGACACTCACTCCTACACTGTCACTCACTCCCTGCACTGCCACTCACCCCCTACACTGACACTCACTCCCTTCACTGACACTCACTCCCTGCACTGACACTCACTCCCTCCCTGCACTGACACTCAGTCCTTGCACAGTCACTCACTCCCTGCACTGTCACTCACTCCCTGCATTGTCACTCTCTTCCTGCACTGAGACTCACTCCCTGCACTGACACCCACTCCCTCCCTGCACTGACAGTCACTCCCCCCTGCACTGACTCTCACTCCCTGCACTGACACTCACTCCCTGCACTGTTTCTCACTCCCTGCACTGTCACTCACTCCCTGCACTGTCACTCACTCCCTGCACTGACACTCAATCCCTGCAATGTGGTAGATTCAGAGCATACGGTTCACTGACATCTGAGCCAACAGTGATTGAGCAGAGTCTCTCCAGCAAAGCAAAAATGCACAGGAGAGGTGAAGAAAGTTTAGGAGTAAGCATCCAACAACTATAGCACAGAGATCAGGAGGAGCAGGGGAAACACAAGGTTTGGCTGGGGTAAGAAGTGTGGGACAGGGACATCACAGCAAGAGGCGGGGTGCATGGACAGACAAGGCAGTGTCACGCGCAGTAAGGTCATAGACAGCAGGGTTAGAGTTTTCATGATCAGAGGTTGTAGAGGCTGGAGGAACTGATGGGACTAACTCAAAGAGTGGAAGGCGCTGCACACATAGCCGGTCACCAACTGGATCTGGTCTTTTCTAATATTGACCAGCTTAAGTGTAAGGTACCGGAACCCTTCCCTCGGACGGATCATTTTTTGATTGAGATTAGTTTGCAGCAACTAGATCCATATTCCGTCAACCGCTCTGTCTTATCAAGCTTTAAGCAGGGTAGAAAATGGCATAAGCTCACAGTAGAATCCTTTGCTGAGGTCCTCTCCCCGGGTCCCATCACACACATCGAAGAGGTGGGCGCTAAATTGGAGGTGTTTAATTCCGCCTTGGAAACAGCACTGGATGCGAATATTCCTACACAGAAACAGAGTGGTATGACTAGGCGGGCATCTGCCCCTTGGTATACGATGGAATTAAAAAAAGAAAGAGCTAGCTGCAGAGGCCTGGAAAGAAGGTGGCGCTTAAATAAGACAAATGAAAACAAAGTACCTCATAGTCAGGCTCTAGCCAAATACCACCTGAACTTAAAAGGGGCTAGGCGTCAGTTTATAACTACTCAGATTGAAAGCGCCAGTAACTCTTCCAAAGCATTGTTAGGGATAGTACAGGAGTTTGTATCCCCTAAAGTGTGCAGTCGAACCCCGGTGGTGTCACAGGAATTATGTGACTCACTAGCACACTTCTTTCATAATAAAATCTCAAAAATGTATGAGAACTTTCCACCATCAGCCCTACACAACGTAGGAGTACCTAATATGTTAAAGAAGCTGGATGGAACTGTGGCAAGCTCTTTGAGCAGTTTTACAGTAATTACGACAGAGGAGGTCATGAAAGGCTTGGCTACGGCCACGTCTGGGTCACCTGTGGATCCCTGTCCTCCAAGGATAATGACACTCCTAGCAACCAGTTGTGCTCAATCGATCACAGACATCTTTAATTGGTCATTACTTACTGGTTCTATTCCACCAATATGGAAGGAGGCTTTTGTGCGCCCTATTTTGAAAAAGCCTGCGGCGGACCCCTCTATACTTGGATTTCCCTCTTACCACTCTTGAGTAAAATCCTGGAAGGGATTATTAATCGACATCTCAGTACTTACCTTGAAGAAAACCAGCTCCTGGATCCTTCGCTATCAGGATTCCGGCCAGGGTTTAGTACTGAGATCGCAATTCTGGCAGTGACAGACTCGCTTAGACTAACTGTCGATGCAGGGGGTTCAGCAATCCTAATCCTACTCGATATCTCCGTGGCCTTCGATACATCGCGCACTCTAGGCTGGCGGAGAGATTCGTTGCCCCAGGTATAAATGGGGTGGCACTTAATGGATAAATGACTTCCTGTCAGGGAGATTCCAAACAGTGGGTCCTTATACATCCAAAAGAAGTTATCTGGGCAGAGGCGTCCGCAGGGCTCCTGTCTGAGCCCTACCCTTTTTAACATGAATATGGCCCCATTGGCCAGGATTGTGGAGCAACTGGGCTTTGCAATCGTCTCTTATGCAGACGATACACAGCTTATCTTTAACATTGGATCAAACCCCGCTCTTGATAAAGCTTCTTTTGCCGTAGGTATGCTTACCATCGCAGACTGGATGACAGCAAACTGTTTCCAGTTAAACCCGGATAAAACTGAGCTGATGTTGCTGGGAAAAGCAACAGATGTCTGGTCAGAGGATTGGTGGCCACAGGAGCTAGGATCCGCGCCATCGCCCAAAGGATCAGTAAAAAGTTTGGGGTTAAAGCTTGATCGAGCCCTGAACATGAAAGACCAAGTCTCCACAACGACAAGCTTGTGCTACTATGCCCTCCGACTTGTCAGGAAAATATTACCCTACATTCCCGTCCCCTATCGGAGAACTCTAGTACAAGCAATGGTCACCAGTCGTTTGGATTACGGTAATGCTCTACTGGCGGAAGTCGGAGAGACACTTCTGGCCAAACTTCAGGTGGCGCAGAATACTGGAGCAAGAATGATCCTTAACCAACCGGCAGGCTCATCTTCAGCTCCGCTTTTGAAGGAGTTGCATTGGTTGACAGTAAAAAAAAGATCATTTTTAAGATCTGCTGCCTAACGTACAAGGCAGTTAACGAAACTGGCCCTTTGTATTCATGGAATAAATTACGCAAATACATTCCAAGTAGAAACCTTAGATCAAGGGCTCACGATCTGCTTCAGATTCCTCGTATACGGCTGGTCCGGACGGGAGGCAGAGCCTTTTCGTTCTTGACACCAAAGTACTGGAATCAACTCCCGCTGGAACTACGGAAAACTGCAAGCTACAATGTTTTTCTGGACAGCGCCGCTATGCCCCAGGGTGATGTGAGCGCTCTATAAACTATTAAACTAAACTGAACTAAACAATCCAGGTCCCTCCCTGGACTTAAAACAATCATCCTGGGATCAGTTTCGGAGTAACACTCCTTATCAGCCCGGCTAGCTTGAGTCCAGTGGCACAGCGAGCAAGAGACCCACGTCTGGGCATACCCATCCCACTTAGGGTGAAAAGTGCTGCAGCAACAAATCATGGACGGAATGCTGAATGAATGAAACATTCACCCCCCAGTCAAGAGATCTGGGTTAAATCCATTGTTGATTTGCTCACTTTACCACCCAAGTTTGGACCCAGCCATATGCAAATCAGTCTTGACCATGTGCCTCATGGGAACAGTCCAGCCCGAACTGCAAATCCAGGTCATCCCTGGACCGGAAATAAGCATCCTAGGGCCGATTTCAGGGTAATACAATCAGCAAGAAGCTGTCTAAACTCTAATGGACAATCGACATGCGGTCGTCAAGAGATTGTATAGAGTTTCATATATCCCGTTCCATATCAAAATTACATGCAACTCCTCAGTCCACTCTTCCCAAGAAACTCCTTGACCTGACTCTGTGAATTCAGCTTAAGAATCTCCCTTGAAACCTGCAACTTGAAAGAAAGCTTCTCCAATAGTGCTCTTCTTGAATCGTGTGCGGCAAGAACTAAAGCTAAAGTCCAGGCGGTGGTTGCTAGCTGGAAAAAAAGGGCCCTGGATTTTGCTCCATGCTGTCACCAGCGACCACAGTGCGTCATTGCATCAGCAGCCCATATAAGATAAACAGAACCACGTCACTCGTATCCCTGCACCTCCTGATAGGGATGGGCGATGTTTCAATGAGCTGGGAAGAAGGACCAGTTCTGCGGGAGCCACTTCTGTAAAGGCAGTAAAGGCTCTGCTAGTCCAGTGTGTAAAGATAGTTCACCTATTACCGACCTCATCCACAAGCGCAGGCGCTGTGACAGGAAGGCAGTAATAATGGGAGGAGCCAGCCTCAGCATCCATAGTCTGCACTCGAACAATGGTTTCTAATGCTGCTTTGGCTCCCATTACCAGGAAGACTTACGTATCTGGATAGCACTGATCGTCGCCTCCAACTGTCCAAGATCCATCCTCTTGCAGTCTGGTAAATATGACAGTGCTCTCCTTCTGGGTGACTCTGTCTTCCAGCTCTTTGCATCACCCCTGGGGAAGGAACAGGAAGTGCCCAGGCATCCGCAGGTCTCGTCAGATCCTGCAGGATGGGAATTCAAGGACAACTCTTCCACTTCCGGGTCCCTGCCAGGAGGTACCCTGCTGCAGCCAAAACCAGCTCTTGCCCTGGGCCTAGGTAAGTTGCTTCAGGTCATGCAGAACTTTAAAATTCAACCACTGGAGTTTAAAATCCATAGGGAAGAGCCCATTATGCTAGCCCAGAGGGTCTCAAGGCGCTTGAGGGAGGGTGGGTGCATTATTTATCGAATAGCCATGTTTTAAGCTGCTTTCTGAAGGAGAGGTGGTTCTGTGTGAGGCGGAGGTGAGTGGGGAGGGAGTTCCAGGTCTTGGCCGCTAGGTAGGAAAAGGATCTTCCTCCCATGGTGGATCTATGGATGCGCAGAATTGCGGCGAGGGCTTGATTGGTTGATCGTAGTTGGAGGGTGGGTGTGTAGAAGGACAGTCGTGTGTTGAGGCATTTGGGTCCTAGGTCGTAGAGGGCCTTGTGTGCGTGGGTGAGGAGACGGAACGTTATTCTCTTGTTGACGGGGAGCCAATGGAGATCTTTCAGGTGACCGGAGATGTGAGTTTGACGGGGTATGTCCAGTATGAGTCTGGCTGAGGCGTTTTGGATGCGTTGGAGTTTTTTCTGTAGTTTAGCTGTGGTTCCGGCATAAAGGGTATTTCCGTAGTCAAGTCGGCTCGTGACCAGTGCGTGGGTGACTGTCTTTCTTGTTTCGGTGGGGATCCAGCGGAAGATTTTTTTGAGTATGCGTAGGATGTTGAAGCATGAAGATGAGACAGTGTTGACTTGTCTGGTCATTGAGAGGGAGGAGTCTAGGATGAAGCCTAGGTTACGTGCGTGATCAGTGGGTATGGGTGCTGTACCCAGGGCTGGTGGCCACCAGGAGTCGTCCCAGGCAGAGGGGGATGATCCTAAGATGAGGACTTCCGTTTTGTCCGAGTTTAGTTTTAAACGGCTGTTCTTCATCCACTCGGCTACTTCTTTCATTCCTTCGTGTAGATTGGATTTGGCAGTGTTTGGGTCTTTGGTGAGGGAGAGGATCAGTTGGGTGTCGTCTGCGTAGGAGATGATGCTGAGGTTGTGTTGTCACGCGATGGATGCGAGGGGACTCATGTAAACGTTGAAGAGGGTGGGACTGAGAGATGAACCTTGTGGTACGCCGCAGATGACTTCGGTGGCTTCTGATTTGAATGGGGGGAGGCGGACTCTCTGGGTTCTTCCGGCGAGGAACGAGATGATCCAGTCCAAAGCTTTTCCTTGAATTCCAACGTTGCTGAGGCGTTGTATGAGGGTGCTATGGCAGACTGTGTCGAAGGCGGCGGAGAGGTCGAGTAGTATGAGGGCAGCTGTTTCTCCGTTGTCCAGTAGTGTTCGGATGTTGTCAGTTGCTGCGATGAGGGCGGTTTCGGTGCTATGTTTGGCTCGGAAGCCGGCTTGTGAAGGGTCGAGGGATTTGTTGGATTCGAGGAAGGTGGCGAGCTGGCTGTTGACGGCTTTTTCGATGACTTTGGCAGGGAATGGGAGGAGCGAGATGGGGCGGTAGTTTTTGAGTTCCGTGGGGTCAGCTGTGGGTTTCTTCAAAAGGGCGCTTAGTTCGGCGTGTTTCCAGCTTTCCGGGAAGGTAGCGGAGTTGAAGGAACAGTTGATGACATCGCGGAGATGGGGTGCGATGATGGAGTCTGCTTTATTGAAAATGTGGTGGGGACAAGGGTCGGTAGGCGAACCTGAGTGGATGGAGTTCATCAGGCGGATGGTGTCTTCAGTAGTGATTGGGTTCCAGGCGTAGAGGTTGTTAGGGTGTTGTTTAGGTTCGGAGGTGGGTGAGGTGGACTGTTCTTCGGGCTGGTTTTCAAAGCTGTTATGTATGTCGGCGATTTTGTTGTGGAAGAAAGAGGATAAAGAGTCGTAGAGGTCTTGGGAGGGAGTGATGTCGTTGGAGCCGGCGGAGGGGTTGGTAAATTCTTTGACAATGTTAAATAGTTCTTTGCTGTTGTGGGCGTTGTTGTCGAGACGATCCTTGAATGCTGATTGTTTGGTGGATCGGATCAATTGGTGGTGTTTGCGTGTGGCGTCCTTGAAGGTGGCAAGGTTGTCAGTGGTTGGTTTTTTTCTCCAGGTTTTCTCGAGAGTACGACATAACTTCTTGGATTTCTTAAGGACATCTTTGAACCAGGGGGCCTTTTTGCTACCTTGTTTGATTTGATGGTTTTTCAAGGGTGCTAATTCATCAGCGCTGTGAGTGATCCATTGTGTGAATTTGGTGGCCGCTTGGTTTGGGTCCGATGATATGGCGGGAGGGTTTTGGTTAAGTGAAGAGTTGGTCGGTGGTAATTTTGTTCCAATTTCTTCGAGGAATAGGTTGTGGAGGGTTTTGGGTCGTGGTCTGTTTGTAGCTGAAGTGAGCACAGCTGTGGTCCGTCCAATGGAGAGCTGTGGTGTGATCGAAGGAGATGTGTTTGCTGGAGGTGAAGATGGGGTCGAGCGTGTGTCCGGCCAAGTGGGTGGGGGTGTCAACAAGTTGTTTTAGTCCGAGATTGGCCAGGTTGTCCAGAAGGGTAGAGGTGTTGCTGTCGTTTTTCTTTTCTAGGTGGAAGTTGAGGTCTCCTAATAGGATGTAGTTCTCGGAGGTAAGGGCGTGTGGGCTGATGAAGTCCGTGATGTCTTCGCTGAATTGTGTGCGGGTTCCTGGTGGTCTGTAGATGAGGGTACCTCTGAGTGTGGTCCTGGGGTTGGTGTGGATCTGGAAGTGAAGGTGTTCGGCGGTAGTGAGGTTATCGTCAGAGCTGGTCATGATGCGGATGGTGTTCTTATGGACGATGGCGATGCCTCCTCCTGTTTGGTTGGTGCAGTCCTTACGGGTGATCTTGTAGCCGTCCGGGATGGCTATGGCGATGTCGGGCGCTGATGAGGCGTTCATCCATGTTTCCGTAAGGAAGGCGACGTCCGGCGCGGTAGTGTCGAGTAGGTCCCAGAGTTCAGTGGCGTGTCTGTGGACCGATCGGGTGTTGAGCAGGATGCACTTCAGGTGGTTAGAGTTGGAGCTGTGTTTGGAGTTAGTGGATTTGGTGTGGGTCCTGATGCAGGCGAACTTGCAGGAGTGGGAGGTGAAGGGTCCATGGGTGTGTCCTGGGGTAGCCTCGCAGCATTGTGGCGTTCGACCGGGGTTCAGGGCAAAGAGGGTTGCGGCGTCGTAGGATATGCGGGCGGAAGGAATGAAGCGGGGAACAGGGAGTCTGGCGCTGGGCGCGGGCCAGGCATGGGCGGGCGTAGACGGGCTTACCTTTGGCGTACCTTCGGCACGCATAGGGCGCGACCGCTGCGCTCAAAAGCATCTGTCATATGTGGGTAGTGGAAGGGGAGGGGCGAGGGAGGGTCAGCTGGGAGGCGGGAGCGGGGTGGAGATCAGGGCAGGGAGGCAGAACAACAACAACAAAATGGCAGCAAGCAGCCAATATCTAAACAAGACTGGGGCACAATCCAAAATAGCGTGATGCAAATGGCGGAGGCGCAGGCACAATCAGGCACAAATAAAACTGCAGGCAGCACAGCACAAGTTCTAATGTCGGACAAGCGCACCTTGGCAGTCGAGCGCTACGATCTAATTAACCTCAGCAGATATTATAAATAATACTAAGCAGGCGGGGCAATCTAGCGCTACGAACTAGGTTAGATAATTATACAGGCTTAAGCAGTAGGCGAGATAGGCACTCAGCAGTCTATGATACCAGGTGAGGAGGCTGGGAGCCGCGTGTGGAGCGACCGCTTCTGCTGGGAGCAGGACGGTCACAGCGCTACCACGGCAGAGCGGGGAGATCAGTATCAGTGGGAGGGAGGGTCAGCTGGGAGGCGGGAGCGGGGTGGAGAATGGAGATCAGGGCAGGGAGCCAGAACAACAACAACAAAATGGCAGCAAGCAGCCAATATCTAAACAAGACTGGGGCACAATCCAAAATAGCGCGATGCAAATGGCGGAGGCGCAGGTACAATCAGGCACAAATAAAACTGCAGGCAGCACAGCACAAGTTCCAATGTCGGACAAGCGCACCTTGGCAGTCGAGCGCTACGATCTAATTAACCTCAGCATATATTATAAATAATGCTAAGCAGGCGGGGCAATCTAGCGCTACGAACTAGGTTAGATAATTATACAGGCTTAAGCATATGATGTCCATTAGTTCTAGTCAGACCCCCCCCCAGGATATTGAGGCCTAGATTTGCAAATTTTGCGGCATTAAAATTGAAATTTAGCGGCACAAAAATGAAAATTGTGCGGCATTATTCCAGCACTTTATTTGACCCGTAATCATCCTTTTTCAGCCTTAAATCAATTGAACCTGTTTTAGCAGAGTATTCCACTTTGAAATAGACATGTTTAAAGTTTCTCCAACTCTACGGAAGCGTAGCTCCAATCCTAACTTCATGGGAGAGGGTCGTATTTCTCTCTGAGATGTTCTAGTGCCCATGCATGCACCCCTGCCGGGACACCACTTTCACCACTCCCTGCTTTCAGTCACACAGCCCCCTTCACTCCCTGGTTTCAGTCACACAGCCCCCTTCGCTCCCTGGTTTCAGTCGCACAGCCCCCTTCGCTCCCTGGGACTGCCCCCTTCGCTCCCTGGTTTCAGTCACACAGCCCCCTTCGCTCCCTGGTTTCAGTCATACAGCCCCCTTCGCTCCCTGGTTTCAGTCACACAGCCCCCTTCACTCCCTGGTTTCAGTCACACAGCCCCCTTCGCTCCCTGGGTTTAGTCACACAGCCCCCTTCGTTCCCTGGTTTCAGTCACAGAGCCCCCTTCGCTCCCTGGTTTCAGTCACACAGCCCCCTTCGCTCCCTGGTTTCAGTCACACAGCCCCCTTCGCTCCCTGGTTTCAGTCACACAACCCCCTTCGCTCCCTGGTTTCAGTCACACAGCCCCCTTCACTCCCTGGTTTCAGTCACACAGCCCCCTTCGCTCCCTGGGTGTAGTCACACAGCCCCCTTCGTTCCCTGGTTTCAGTCACAGAGCCCCCTTCGTTCCCTGGTTTCAGTCACACAGCCCCCTTCGCTCCCTGGTTTCAGTCACACAGCCCCCTTCGCTCCCTGGTTTCAGTCACACAGCCCCCTTCACTCCCTGGTTTCAGTCACACAGCCCCCTTTGCTCCCTGGTTTCAGTCACAGAGCCCCCTTCGCTCCCTGGTTTCAGTCACACAACCCCCTTCGCTCCCTGGTTTCAGTCACATAGCCCCCGTCGCTCCCTGGTTTCAGTCACACAGCCCCCTTCGCTCCCTGATTTCAGTCACACAGCCCCCTTCACTCCCTGGTTTCAGTCACACAGCCCCCTTCGCTCCCTGGTTTCAGTCACACAGCCCCCTTCACTCCCTGGTTTCAGTCACACAGCCCCCTTTGCTCCCTGGCTTCAGTCACAGAGCCCCCTTCGCTCCCTGGTTTCAGTCACACAGCCCCCTTCGCTCCCTGGTTTCAGTCACACAGCCCCCTTTGCTCCCTGGTTTCAGTCACACAGCCCCCTTCGCTCCCTGGTTTCAGTCACACAGCCCCCTTCGCTCCCTGGTTTCAGTCACACAGCCCCCTTCGCTCCCTGGTTTCAGTCACACAGCCCCCTTCGCTCCCTGGTTTCAGTCACACAGCCCCCTTCACTCCCTGGTTTCAGTCACACAGCCCCCTTTGCTCCCTGGTTTCAGTCACAGAGCCCCCTTCGCTCCCTGGTTTCAGTCACACAGCCCCCTTTGCTCCCTCGTTTCAGTCACACAGTCCCCTTCGCTCCACAGCCCCCTTCGCTCCCTGGTTTCAGTCACACAGCCCCCTTCGCTCCCTGGTTTCAGTCACACAGCCCCCTTCGCTCCCTGGTTTCAGTCACACAGCCCCCTTCGCTCCCTGGTTTCAGTCATACAGACCACTTCGCTCCCTGGTTTCAGTCGCACAGCCCCCTTCACTCCCTGGTTTCAGTCACACAGCCCCCTTCGCTCCCTGGTTTCAGTCGCACAGCCCCCTTTGCTCCCTGGTTTCAGTCACACAGCCCCCTTCGCTCCCTGGGTTTAGTCACACAGCCCCCTTCGCTCCCTGGTTTCAGTCACACAGCCCCCTTCGCTCCCTGGGTTTAGTCACTCAGCTCCCTTCGCTCCCTGGTTTCAGTCACACAGCCCCCTGCGCTCCCTGGTTTCAGTCACACAGCCCCCTTCGCTCCCTCGTTTCAGTCACACAGCCCCCTTCGCTCCCTGGGTTTAGTCACACAGCCCCCTTCGCTCCCTGGTTTCAGTCACACAGCCCCCTTCGCTCCTTGGGTTTAGTCACACAGCCCCCTTCGCTCCCTGGTTTCAGTCACACAGCCCCCTTCGCTCCACAGCCCCCTTCGCTCCCTGGTTTCAGTCACACAGCCCCCTTCGCGCCCTGGTTTCAATCACACAGCCCCCTTCGCTCCCTGGTTTCAGTCATACAGACCCCTTCGCTCCCTGGTTTCAGTCGCACAGCCCCCTTCACTCCCTGGTTTCAGTCACACAGCCCCCTTCGCTCCCTGGTTTCAGTCGCACAGCCTCCTTCGCTCCCTGGTTTTAGTCACACAGCCCCCTTCGCTCCCTGGTTTCAGTCACACAGCCCCCTTCGCTCCCTGGTTTCAGTCACACAGCCCCCTTCGCTCCCTGGGTTTAGTCACACAGCCCCCTTCGCTCCCTGGTTTCAGTCACACAGCTCCCTTCGCTCCCTGGGTTTATTCACACAGTCCCCTTCGCTCCCTGGTTTCAGTCACACGGCCCCCTTCGCTCCCTGGTTTCAGTCACACAGCCCCCTTCGCTCCCTGGTTTCAGTCACACAGCCCCCTTCGCTCCCTGGTTTCAGTCATACAGCCCCCTTCGCTACCTGGTTTCAGTCATACAGCCCCCTTCGCTCCCTGGTTTCAGTCATACAGCCCCCTTCGCTCCCTTGCTGCACTCATACAACCCCCTCTTGTGTTGCGTGTAAATGTAAAATGCAAATGTACATGTATTTATATAGCGCAAATCGCCGACCCGGTATCTAAGCGCTTGCTTAGGGAACCCGTCCTGGTATTCCCCTGTGAGATAACCCCAGCATGGTATTCACAAGGTGAAAGCGAGGCATCCCACCGCGAGGGGCCATTGTGGAGATTAAGCAAGCTATTGCCCAGAGTCGCAGAGTTTGAACCCGTGAGTCGAGTAGGCACCAGAGCGAGAATTGTCGAGTCCGTGGAATTTTTGAGCCCAAGACCCGCTGAGGCGGGGAATTGAACCCTGGTCCAAGGCCGATCTCAGCTTCCGGGTCTGCCGCCTCTAACCCCTGAGCCACACTTCTCCATGCGTGCACTGGCTCCCTGCCCCCTTTCCCCCCCCCATGCTTGGTCTGGGCTCTTTTCATGTCCGTGAAAGCTTTATGAGGTCTCTCTGAAGATACAATAGGGTCCCATTAAAGACACTGAATGAGCCATCAGCCCTTTCTTGGTCTTTATCCCAGAAGGAGAAAAAAATAGATCCATCCATGAAGCTTTTTGTGCAAATGTGTCCACAGAGACAAAACCGGGGCAACCCACCTGGGTCCTATTGATACAAGAAGACACACACATTTTTTTTGGGGGGGTCGCTATTTAGGAATAAACCAACTGTGTCAAATGTTCCTGTTAAAATGCATAGATTTCAAGTAGTGGTAAATATAACAAAGCACAAAGGACATACCAAAGGGACAGATTTCAAGTAGCGGGAAATATAACAAAGCACAACAGACATACCAAAGGGACAGACCAAAGCTCCATATTCAAATCATTCTCATGGTATATTTTATAATTATTATTCAGCAACAGAAAGGTGCACAGTAGTGCATAATGTGGAAGTGAAATGCCCAAGTGAATTTAGTGTGCATAATACAGTGAAAAGACAAAGCAGAAAAGAAAAATGGAACAGCGGCAGTCATAAATTTAGGCAAAGTTGGAGGTGGGGAATTAGTCAAACAGTTCCCCTTAAGCAGACCATGCAGGGACAGATTTTGAAGAATTAGCATCCCGAGGATAAGTTAATTAATCCAAGGAGACAGGACTGACTTGCTAGAGGACATAAAAACCGTGCGGAATCCAGGTAAATCCCCAGAATGTGCGCTGATAAATGGCATACAGAATCAATAGTTCAGGCAAAGAGACAGTGAAACCATCACCCTCCTCCTGAAGCCCAATATCTTCAGCACAGTTCAGATGATGACCCCGAAATTCAGTAACATTGCCTCGAAATATTCTACCAATCTGGTTCTAAAATGCAGCTTTGTTTTTTGGTATACTTATCGCTATTTGGCTTCTGCACATTTTCTGGCATAAATGGTTTATTCCTAGTAGGAGAGAGGGGTTGGCCTAACGGCTAGGTCGTTTGACCTCGGACCTTGGGAACCAGGTTCAAGTCTCGGCAATGATGCTGAACATCCTGTGCTTCTGGGCAAATCACTTAATCTCCCCGCGCCTAACAAAAATGAATATGTCCTCATGTAAAGCAACTGGTGCTATGTAAGGCAGTCGGATACATGATTCTGGTCAAGTTCGCGCTATATAAAACTCTGTAAAATAAAAAATAAAAAAGGACAGAGGTCTAGAATCAATGGACATGAAGGAATGATTTTAGTTCTTTTCATGCCCCTTTTCTAGCGCACCGAACCTCTGCCTCTGGTAACAGATCTCTTCCACAGGCAGAAGCTTTATCAGCCGCAAAGTGTGAGATTCCCTTGGAGCAATGCCCAGTCATCGTTTTCCAGCACCACTCTAAAGAAACATGCTGACTGTACGGGTGAGACCTGATCGTCTTGGCTATGACCTTTCCCTGTGCTCACGAGCTGGAATCTTCATTTCTAACACTCTTCCAATAATACGAAGGCTCGGAGCACTCGTAGTGTAGTGTAGTTCCTATATTCCCAATAGGCTCTGCGCATTAGAATAATATATCCTATAGATTTGACGTAGGACTGAGGTCGACTAGGTCTCTATCGAATATCTTAAACTTAATAGTGAGTGCCAGCTAGCTCAGAGGTCACTAGAAACTTTCTCGAATTCACAAGAAGGGATTCGTTTCTGACAACCGCATAAACATGACAACTTTGTTTCCCAGGAGTAAGAAATGTATCTCTAGAGTCGTGGAAACAATAGATAGGTATTTCACTCAGTCAATCATGCATGCTTCGTTTCACCAGAGGTGTAGAGAAATAGAAAGATGGGCGTTTTCAATAAAAGGATTTATTGAGTCTTCTTTCTCACACAGAAGAAATGAACTGCTACAATCGTAATACAGGTTGCAAAGTATAATGCGTACAGTGTAAACAGTAATATGAAATAATACTGTATGAGCATTGTATGGTTTCTAAGCCATATAAAATAACATACATAAATAACAATGACTAAAAGTACTCAACTTGTGCCTCTAAAATACGCCTACCCCGGTGTACCTAATCTAAGTCTAGTACGAGGGCATAAGTAAGTGTGGTGTAGTATAGGTTTAGTGTTCTTTGCCAAGAACCTGTCCAAGATTTCTCTTAGGGTCTAATCAGCTCCGTACCTTGGTTTTAGAATGAAGGAGGTCTGGTATCTCTGTCTCTGACTCGATTTCCCAACACCCCACAAGGGGAGCTTGGAAACACTGGAGCTGAATTTCTCAGCGAGAAAAGACAGCTTCTCGATCAGTGCGTCAGCTGGAGGGTCGGCTTCGTTCGGCACTTGCTGTAGCGAGCTGCGTCGTGCAAGTAGATAGTCGAACTGCTCCAAACCACTGTGTGTTTGCTAGAGCAAGTGAAGGCATATTTATACCTTGAAGGTGCCTAGTTTGACGTAAAGTCGGGCATAATAACGTCATAAAAGAACCCCAAGGGAATGGTAGTTCTTTGAAAACTCTATGAGCTCTTGGACAAATCAATATTCAAGCAAGGGGAGGTCCTTGACTTCTCTAAGCCGATTTACCAAGAAATTGTTGCGGCTTTTCGGAACTGGTGGAAGTAGCCATGCATGTATTCGGACTGCTTGAGCTACGTCTAAATATGGGTATGATTTCTATGCCTATATTAGGGCAATGTGAAATGTACCTATATAAGGGCATGAATCGGGAAAATTGTACTTGGATCCTAAAACGCCAGACAGCACCCACTCCACTTTATTATGTTCGACATAACTAATTTTTAAGTATTTTTAAAACATATCTAAATCATGATGTGTAAAAATCCCACCTAAAATACATAAAATGCATTCAAAATGGTTGTACACAAAAAAATAAGCATTTGTGCTGTACGCATTTTAAAAGCAATGGTTTCATTCAAAGCATATAGTACGACATTGGAAATGCTATCCGAATGAATCATGAAATTACATTTATGAAATGGCTCTTAATACAGAAGAAAAAGTCGAGACCATTCCATGGCAGAATATATAAATTATTTCAGTTGTGGACAAGGTCAAATATTGTCTCTTCGAAGTATTCAAAGAATTCTTGTTCTCTATGAATAGTTCTACTTTAAGCAGATTACTTTGTGCCAGAAAGGATATACAAATTTGGAAAAAAGTCTGATCATAGAAAAAAATAGAGTTCCGAAGTTAGAAGTTTGTTTTGAAAAATGAAGGTCGAATACTTTCAAAAGTCAGTGTCATTGTTTGGAGAAAACATCAAATCTCCTAAGCTCGAAAAGAATTTGTCTACTACTGTACGTGAAAGTTGGACTACCTCATTAAGCAGATCAATCGTACATCGATGAGAAGCATCACCGTCAGCGTCAGTCGCATTAGCAATGTTCGTTGTCGATGGTACCTGTGTGCCTGTAGATCCACGTATCTCACCGTCAGCAGTTTGCATCTGTGAGACCTCAATGAATGCCGTCATCAAGATTGGTAGCCGCTGGGGACAACACAGTGCATGAGCCGTTACTGGTCCAAGCAAAGTATCAGCTTCCGTTGGCATGACTGATGGGAGTGTCAGACAGATGTCTAGCACGCATTATTCTCCACATAGTAGGCATCGTAGATCAGGTAAGATGCAATCTTGCCAGATTGTTCTGAATGATGGAAACCATGTGGTATTCAGATCTCTTAAACAAGCCAAGCCTAAAATTTGGATTATGCGCTCACGACACCTCATCGCCAGAAGAGTGTTCTCCACGGTGATCTGGGCGTCATTGGTGAGTTGGCTTGCCATATCGGAGCAGAAGGAGCAAAAGTAGTATCCCTGCTACGAGTCCCAAAATGAGAGGCAGTCCGCCACACCCCGAGTGCACGAAGTTTGGAAATATGCCGAGGACTGCTTCAAAAGGTGCTAACAGTCCCGTAAAAACTGTCTTAAATACATGTACAATACCACTCGTATCAGACATGTTTAAGATACAACCTAACATTTCTACGAAATGTATAGGGCAGTTTGTCGATAAAAGGGCCTGTATCTCTGCAGAAGTCCTTGCAACTTGCAGATCATACGTCTCTTTGAACGAGGTCAGTGGCACAGTTTTTTGTAAAAGAATGGCTTTCATTTTGCTTAATGTATCAATTCGTATAGAAGAGATGTTCAGTGAAGGCCATAAAGGCGACTCCCCGTCTGTCTTTGCTTTAGGAAACAATACTTGCATTCAACAAGTGACATTGGCTGACACAGTTACGAGATAGGCTATTCCTGGCAACATGCCACAGCAGCTGTGATCATTCAACATAATGTAGCTTCCATTCGAAAGTTGCCTAAAAATTGGATCTATCACTGCAGCTGGAGAACCTTGCAGGTGGCAGGATAAGTTGGTCGAAGAACCATCACAGGCTCCATGAAAATGAATACCCTGACATAAAAGTGTACTGCTTAGTGCGCTTTTGCAGTTTGAACCATTAAGAAATACTTCTTTTCCCCCACTCCAACATTTGTGCGTGTATGGTCGCATGGTCAACATCATCTCTTACGCGGATGACACTCAACTAATCCTTTCTCTCACCAATGACCCCAGCACCGCCAAAACTAACCTACACGAAGGAATGAAAGAAGTTGCCGAATGGATGAAACAAAGCCGTCTGAAACTGAACTCAGACAAAACAGAAGTCCTCATCTTAGGTACATCCCCCTCTGCATGGGACGACTCCTGGTGGCCGGAAGCCCTCGGAAAAGCACCCATCCCGACAGACCACGCACGGAACCTAGGCGTCATCCTGGATTCTTCACTCTCAATGAACAGACAAGTCAGCGCCGTATCCTCATCCTGCTTCAACATTCTTCGCATGCTCAGAAAAACATTTCGCTGGATCCCCACCGAAACAAGGAAAACAGTCACCCATGCTCTGGTCACGAGCCGACTGGACTACGGAAACACCCTCTACGCAGGCACCACCGCTAAACTCCAGAAGAAACTCCAACGAATCCAAAACGCCTCAGCCAGGATCATATTAGACATCCCACGCAACAAACACATCTCTGGTCACCTTAAAGACCTCCATTGGCTACCCGTCAATAAGAGGATCACTTTCCGACTGCTAACCCATGCACACAAATCACTCTACGACATCGGACCAGAATGCCTCAACTCACGACTGTCCTTCTACACCCCCTCCCGCCAACTACGTTCTTCCAGCCAAGCCCTCGCCACGGTACCTCGCATCAACAAGACCACCATGGGAGGCAGATCCTTCTCATACCTGGCTGCTAAAACATGGAACTCACTCCCCGCTTACCTTCGCCTTACCCAGAACCACCTAGCATTCAGAAAGCAACTTAAAACGTGGATATTTGACAAGTAATCCTCCTCCCCTTTCTAAGCGCCTTGAGACCCTCTGGGTATGTAGTGCGCTATATAAATTCTCTGACTTGACTTGACTTGACTATGGTAAATGACAGGTTGACTTGATGTATTCTTTACCCAACCTTTCATATACTCCTGCTGGTATATGTTTCAAACAATACTGAAAATGGAAAATCATCATCGGCAGAGTGATTGTCGCATGTATTATCCATTCTGTCGCTGGTTTTTCAGAAACAGTTAATGGTAATCTTTCCAGTTTTTCAATGCTCAGCACCGTATAGTCTGCTCCTCTTTGTTCCAAAGTGATTTGTTTATCTGTAAGGTTAAATTCAGAAAACAATGATGTGGTGTTGATTAGACGCCATGGCACATAGCCAGAACAAAGATTTTGTAACCTAATAGCATTATAGAACGTAATTGTGTCTGTCCGTGCTGTAGCATGAGTAAGTCTTGTCCATTATGTCTATCGCAGAGGATACTATGTTGTCCAAGGAATACATTCTGGATGAGAAAGTACTTAACCCATTGTCAACTACAGAGAGAGATTTCTCTAAATTAATAAGATCAATTTCTCGTATTCGTTCTGCAGTCTGCTTGTGTCGCTTTCCAAGCCTCATTATAAATGGCATATATACCAGCGTATATAAAACGTTTATGACGCGGTTTAAGAGGCCCTTGTAAGAAGTTCCTCAGATCAACTCCATCTTTAAGTAAAGATAAGGGTTATTTTACCTCTGTTTGTGTGGATTGTTGTAGCCCATCAAGGCACAGTTTTCCTACACTGTCTGTTGTTACTATCCCTGGATGTTGTCTCTGGACCTTTCTTGGATCTGGCCTAGTGAATGTTTACCCTTGTGTCTTGTTCAGGAATCTATCTTGACAGTTGTGTGTGTCTGTGGGCTAGATTAACCATTTTTCCAATCAGGATCAGTTCTGTTTTTTTAGTAAAATTGTTTTTACGTCGACCATCCCCTCTGAAGTGTTTTTACTATCAGGTGTAGGTGTAAGTATGGACGGTTTGTTTAAATCTTTTATCTTGGCTAGGCCAAGACAGGATGTGCACAGTGTCATTCTAAAACATTATTTGTTCAGGGATGATGCAGGCTCTAAATAAGGCTTCTAATCCCTGCACCTGCCAGTCTTTTGTGCCCTAGACAGTTTTTGTCTTAATGTTGTCTTTCCAAAAGTCTAAACCTAATGTGGACAACTGAGCATAAAAGGCTGCAGAATACATTTGCTAGTATTAGTCAACATACTTTTAATTCCTGTCCTATTAACATTTTTTAAGTAAAATGGGGATACTGTTCTGCGAACCTGCTAACCTGGACGGCGTAGCTGTGTGCTGAAGACTCCCTTCTTCAAACCCACGCCTCGCGGTACCCGCTCCGCGGGTCCCGCTTCGGATCTCTTCACACCCCTGGACATTGCAGTGGGGTTTGTGCGAGGCAGCAGGGCTGCGAGCGTTACACCGGACTCACATTCCCAGGAGTCCCGGTGTCAGTGGCTGAGTCACCTGGCCCCGCTCCCCCTGACCGCCCCGCCCCGCCCCACTCCATCACCTGAAAAGGGGCGAGGACTCACCGTTCAGTGGGATACTGTTCTGCGAACCTGCTAACCTGGACGGCGTAGCTGTGTGCTGAAGACTCCCTTCTTCAAACCCACGCCTCGCGGTACCCGCTCCGCGGGTCCCGCTTCGGATCTCTTCACACCCCTGGACATTGCAGTGGGGTTTGTGCGAGGCAGCAGGGCTGCGAGCGTTACACCGGACTCACATTCCCAGGAGTCCCGGTGTCAGTGGCCGAGTCACCTGGCCCGCTCTCCCTGACCGCCCCGCCCCACTCCATCACCTGAAAAGGGGCGAGGACTCACCGTTCAGTGGGATACTGTTCTGCGAACCTGCTAACCTGGACGGCGTAGCTGTGTGCTGAAGACTCCCTTCTTCAAACCCACGCCTCGCAGTACCCGCTCCGCGGGTCCCGCTTCGGATCTCTTCACACCCCTGGACATTGCAGTGGGGTTTGTGCGAGGCAGCAGGGCTGCGAGCGTTACACCGGACTCACATTCCCAGGAGTCCCGGTGTCAGTGGCCGAGTCACCTGGCCCCGCTCTCCCTGACCGCCCCGCCCCACTCCATCACCTTCATTCATTGGATCAAGACCTACAAATAGTGGTGTGCTACGCTGCGCGGGAGCGCGCGGGAGCGACCGGGGCGAAGACCGGGCAAAGAGCGGGCCGTTTGAGGCCGTTTGAGTACGCAGAGTCCGGCCTAGGCCCACTCCCCCTGGACGTCTAGAAGACCACTCAAAATGCCATTAAGATCAGGGAAGGAACGTACTGTTCAAATCAATACATCCAATGGCGTCGTTTCTGGTCCCTTGGACGCTTTTATCACACGGGCCACTGGTATCTTAGAAAAGGAAATTGCCATGGTTGAGAAAAGGCTGTCAATAGACTTGATTAGTGGAAAACGATCCTCACTGGGGGCCTTAGCTACATCTATCTCCCCTACACCCTCTGTATCCCATGCTGCCTTCAATTGTGTCCATACCACCTCTACGGACGCAATAGTCCATATAGAAAATATTGGGGGTAGCTCGACCACAAGGGATCAAATAACGGAAGAAAGGATTAGTATTAACGACTCCAAAGATATGCAGGAGATTGGGATGGAGGATAATGACTCCGTGATTAGTGAGGAGCAGGATCTTAGCCAGTTATCCGGAACTCCGCTCCTTAATCAATCCAATATCTCTAATCCTGTTGAAAAGGCTAATCCACCTATATCCAACTCTGCCCCCAATACTAAAAAGAGAAAACGGGATTCTAGAATGTCAGGGGAAAGAAATTTGAAACCTAATGAATCAAATACAGTTCAAGGGGAATGGTGCCAGGGGTCCGAGCCTCAACCAAACCTGTTAAAACCCTCGGTGCCTAACAACATGCTATGCCCCTCACTTTTGGCTTTGGGTTCCTCAACTACATGTCCCATGTGCCTTAATAGTGATGAGGTTTTGCTGGCAAAAATGGAGGCCATGTTTAAAACACTACTCTTACCAGTCCTGGAGCGGACTAGGCTCATGACCTCTAAGATCGATAGCATGGAGGGTCTGATTCAATCAAACCATACAATGTTACAAGCATTGTGTGGCTCAAATAATAAGGGTACTGTCAATACACTAGCACCAAGTAAGGCACCCAGTAAGGTTACCCGTAAGAATATGGAAAACGGCAAAAATTTCCCCAATAAAACGATAGGAATGAATAACACCATAGCTAAAGGGGGTCAAAAAACGAATACTCCTTTTACCACCTCTTCTAAATCAGGCGCTAGCTCTCAGACTCAGGTACTAAAGCCCCAAACGAAAACAGAGGTCAAACAAAATATGGTTGGGCGTCAACACATGGGTCCTCTAACACAACCTAATTTAAATCGTCCTTCCCCAAGTACTTCAAGAACTCAAAATACTGCTTCCACCAGACGCAGGGAGGGGGGGCGTAAAAGGCCAAACATTCCCAGTGTTGATCTTCCACCCGAAGCGGCCTTACATACCATCGTTTTGACAGGCGTAGCACCATTAAAACCAGGATCAAGGGAATCTTATGGTGACCTTCGTAATAAAGTCACTTTCTGGCTGAATAAAAATCGCCCGCTACCCCCCTCCACTCCTACGGAGATATTGTATGTGAGGAGAGTAGATTGGGTGGGGCCTGAGGCAAAAGATTTAGAAGGAGACTGTATCCTTATATCGTTCAAAGACTCATGGGTGGTAGATGCTATTAAACGAGTACCCAGATTTGCACGGCAGGGGGATGTACAAACACTAGATTTATCCTACTTTTACCCGCGCAGGCATATACCCTTTCAATCCTATCCTCTGTTTCGTAAAGGTCCTGCTGCGAGACATCCCATGGTATTGACCCCGATTGACTGCCAGCGCCCTTTTCTCTTTAATCATTTTGGCCCCCTTTCTGGCTTGGAAGCTATAGATTGACTTAGCGATCCCTTTAGTGAGTCCCCGACTGGTAGTGTGATAGCCCAAGTACCCAGTGATCATAACATGGTATGCCCAATCCAATTAACCAATCTAGTTGACGGAGAAGGAGGCCGAACATATCTGCCAAACAGCCCTAGACCACACGTAGTTGCCCAGGGGTCCCTGATTGAGGAGAAAACCATTGCCCCCGTAGACTGTGTCAAGCATCTAGTGGTTAATGATGATATAGGGGCTGCTCATGGATCCGCACAGCCACTGCACTCTTCGTTGCCAGGCAATTTGAACGATCATCTGAAAATTTTGTCCTGGAACATAGCGGGTATTAAGGCACGCCTTGCGTCTGCAGATTGGTCAAATTTTATGGACAATTACGATATTATCCTGTTGCAGGAAACATGGGCAACGGAACCTGTCCATAAGTTGGGCTATATCAACTTTTTTAAACCCGCAACCAAAGGAGGTAAAGGGCGGGCCGCAGGTGGCTTGCTAATCTGGGTGAAACAATCTCTGGGCTTCTACCCAACGGAGTTCCCAGTGGAGAATCAGGATCTGTTATCCATTATATTAAACAAAGGGAACAAGCAAGTTATGAACATTATTAACATCTATGCTAGAGGCCTTCCTGGCGGTCGATGCCCACCCCTGTTGAACCTTGTTGATCACATGATAACGAAAATGGACGGAGGTATCACTACCATCCTTGCTGGCGATCTAAATTGTACTATAGAACCCGTGTTAGATATGGGAGATACATGGACTATGGCAGATGATTCTGTATGGGGTATTCCAGACTTACAAGTGGAGAAGATGGCTAAAGCTACAGAGGCTGCAGTGTCCTGGATGGCCTTTTGTTTACAAAATGGGTTCCGGGCATGTAATGGCCGCTCTGCCTCTGATGTGAAGGGAAATTGCACTTTTGATAATGGCCAGAGGAAAAGCCGCATTGCCTATATTTTACTGGATATGGAGCATTGGGCTCTGCTAATTGACATGGCAGTTTTAGAGCGCCCGGAAAGTGATCACAATCCACTGTCCCTATCATTGAAGACACCGGATTTAAATAGAAAGGAGGAACCATCTGCAACCTACACAGGGGACGTCCAACTTACCAATGATAGGAGGAGACTGAAGTGGTCACGGGTTATGGAAGATGAGTGTTTACTAAATAATATCAATGTTGTAGTGGGAAATGCACTTAATGAAATGTTGCAAATAGATATGTCGGGGGTGGACACTGGAGCTGTAAATAGTGTGATGGGTGTTCATATTAAGTGTTTTGGCAGGTTAAAAACAATGCTATCTAAACCATGTGGGAAGGCTGCTACTAAAACTAATCCTTTGCCCCAAAAATGGTACAACAAGGACTGTAGAGAGGCACATACAGCTCTCATCTCTGCCATTAAATCTCGGGACATGGTTAAAGTGAGAGCTGCTAGACTCCTTTACAAAAAAAGCCTTAGTAAAGCCAAACGGGAGTGGGAGGATGAGTTCTGGTCAGATCTTTTAGAGGTATCATCCTCTAATAACCAGAAAAGGTTTTGGGATTTGGTTAAATGGGGTAAAAACATTGACTCTTCTACCCCGGGAAATAATGTGCCACTTGAGGATTGGGTATCATTTTACTCGGCTCAATTTAGAGCTGGGGACGATGAGACTACAAATCCCTTAGGCAATCCACTCATGCAGACCCCAGTAAGCGGAAAACTCACCTTTATGGTTGCGGAGGCTGAGTTGGCACTGGCACTTACTCTCCGAGGTAAAGCCCCCGGTATGGACCTAATCCCGGCTGATCTTTTTAAATCTAATCCCACTTTGTGGCTCCCGTATATCACTAGAATAGCTAATACCTTGGCACTTGGAGCTACAGTCCCGAAATCTTGGAAAGGGGCAGAAATAGTTCCAGTCTATAAAAAGGGTGATAAATCCATTCCAGCAAACTACCGCCCTATCAGCTTAATCGATTCGATTCAAAAGATAGTGGCGCGCATGGTTTTGGGAAGGGTCCAGGGCTTGATAGAAATGGAGAATATTCTGTCCCCCATGCAGGTGGGCTTCAGATCGGGAATGAGCACCATAGATCAGGTTTTTAGATTCTGCCTGATCTATTGGAAGGAGGTTTGGTTAGGTGGTGGTAACATCTATGCTGCATTCATCGATCTGAAGTCCGCCTTTGATCTGGTGCCCAGGGACAGGTTATGGGGTGTGCTGGAAACCTTGGGATGCCCACCCGAATTATTGGACCTTATTATAAGACTCCATGAGGACAACTTTGCGAGGGTGAGGTGGGGGGGCCAGGGACAAGTCACAGAAACATTCCCCGTAACCCGAGGTGTCCGCCAGGGGTGTGTCCTGGCCCCTACCCTGTTCCTCCTTTTTATCGATCAAGTTGTCAAATTCTTCTTGGATACCCCCACTGATGCCCCAATGCTGGCAGGGATGAGGTTTCCGTTACTCATCTTTGCAGATGACACTCTAATCCTCTCAAAAACACGCAGCGGACTACAGCGGGCTTTGGACCGCTTTGAGGAGTTCTGTGCCATCAACAACTTGGTAGTCAACGTGGGGAAAACAAAATTTATGGTCTTCACAAAAAACCACTCAGTCCGGAGTTCAGTGAAGATGAATGGAGTAAACCTTGAACAGGTTGATACCATGACCTACCTAGGGGTCACCCTTGATAGCCGCCTAAGATGGAAGGATCAGATTAATATGCAACAACTTAAACTTGCCAGGCTGACTGGTTGCCTCGTTAAAGAGCAGAAGGAATCAATCACTAAACGGGTCCTGCCGGCCCTTAAGATCTATGATGTTAAAATTTTTACAGCCATCTTATACGGCGCAGATCTATGGGGTCATATGGACTTGTCTAATCTGTACAAAACTCAATGTAGATTCCTTCGAAACCTAGTGGGCCTTCCACAGTCTACACCCTTGCTCCCCCTCTGCCTGGATCTTGGTTCCCCCCCTATTAATGAAATGGCAAGATTTAGGTTAGTGGCATTGTGGAGACGAATATGGACATCCCCAGACCTATTCCTTTTTGCAAAAGAATTGTCGGAAGTTAGGTCTATCAGGGGTTCAGGGAAAATACCATGGCTCAATGCTGTAAAAACAATTCTGAAAGACATGGGCTTGGAACATCTCTGGTCATCCCCACAATCTAATTCCTTCCCACCCAAAGATGAATTCAAATCTCTATATTGGGCCACCATCCGCCTAAAAAGAGTGTTGCTGTCCAACAAAAAAGACCTCACAGGCAGGTTTTTAACATTCAAAATTGACCTACTGAGAGAGCCATACTGGGATGTCATATCCCGACCGCTAGATAAGAAATTGTACCATCAGTTTAGAGTGGGCGCTTTGCCATTAAACATCTTTCTGAACAAACGGTCCACAGGGATATCACCCTATTGTACTTGCTGCTCAGGTCATATTGAATCAGAAGGCCACTTCCTCTTTGCCTGTCCTAGGTACGGAGCACCTCGAAAAAATGGCTAAAACCCTTGTTCCAAAACTTACCATTCAAAACAGCAATGGAAGCCATACAGGTGCTCAGGACCAACACTTCAGAGCTCTTTGTGGTAGCTTTGGCAAAGTACTTGGGCTGGGCTTGGCTCCTTAGGCTAAAAAACCGCACGCCTTAGCGCCAAGTACAAAGGTTGTCTCCAATTTGCCAAAATCTGTTTAGTTTGTGCATGTAACTGTTAAACCACCCTACGACTATGTCTCATTATCTGCATTCATTGCTCGCAATCTAGAACTGTAATCCTAACCTTTTAAATGCAATGTTTTTCTTTATTTTCTTTAATTTTATAAAATATTCAGGTCTCTTTATTCATTAATTGAAATTTAATCCCGTTTTAATCACCTGTTAAGAAATGTTTTTCTGTTTGTACACTTATGTATTTTTGTGAGTGTCTAAATAATTTCTATATGTATTGATTTTCTTTGGATATTTTAAATGAACCAGTTATATTCTTTTGTATTTTAATATGTCTTTTATGATTGCTAATAATCGAAATAAAGACTTTAAAACCTGAACCTGAAGTAAAATGTTTCTGGATTTGAGACATTAAAACCTGAGAAGTATGGAAATATTTCATAGAATGTTTTTGGGCTACCTTTTGGTGGCGTTGGACAATGTTCCCATTGGTTGAAAGTATAAACATTTCTAGGGTTTGCAGATTTGTGCAAATAATGATGATCATAATGATTAAAACAATACATTTGTTCATAATCTGTTGAACCTTCTAAGTATTCATGTTTTGTAAATTTTGCAGACATCTCTAAATCTGACATCATATTATTAACAGTCCCAAAGTCCCAATCATCAGAAAACGTGCTGGGTGAAACAAAGTCACTCAAGGAAACCTTGAATTGGTGTAGAATCTTCAACAGCTCTGCAGGGCCAAAGATGTCATAATCAGTCTGTCCTATGCTATACCACCAGGTATAGGAACAGCTGTGATGTTCACTGATGTCAAGTCTCTTTGTTCATGATGAGATGATTTGTGTGGCTTCAGGAGCAAGTTGATGTTCTTACTTGCTGTGTTCCTTTTACTATATCTCCAATTTATCAGTATTCCCAGAGTTAATACAAGAAATAGCCAAAGTAGGAGGAAAAGTATGCCTAGCACAATCCAAAGTTCAACCCATGGTGAAACCAGATAAGTTTTTTCAAGTTGCTGAAAAAGTTCTGTTGCTTGTTCTTTAAAAGTTCTTTTAGCTGGCGTTGTTTCAGGCTCGCTGGGATCCTCGGAAAACGTATCAAAGTTAATGAAATAGAAGAGAGGCAGTTCAGTCAATTGTTGGTATTGCATCAGGATTACTTGAAATCACTGGAACTGCTGGATCCTTTGTCATGTTAGTATAGTCAGATGCTATATCATTGTAGACAGGTGAATCTTGACTAACTGTTATTTGGGTTTCAAGAGGTACAAGTGCCATTGCTTTGTTGCATAGTCCTTCTTTTCACTCTGCAGATTCTTCAAAGGTGATGAGTCTCTCAGTTTGAACCTCTTGGATAGTAGCCAGATTTGGTTGTCTGCTACATCTTTGGAGTCCACATGGCCTACTACTTATGATCTGCCACATGATGTGGTTTTACCAGGTCGATAGACACGAACCTGTTCTCCTTTCTTCCAGCAAGGGGCGGCAGTAACACTGTTCTTGATCCGTGGACTGCTAGGAGAGGTACTGGTTGTCTGTAAGAAGGCCCAAATTCTTTCTTGTCCGCGATCTTTTCTCTGACTAGATCCCCAATCTTTGAAATCCAGGCAGACCTTGCAGGGACAGGTGTTTTTTCTTCAGTGGTCGTTGGCTTTTGTAATGTGTTGCTTAGACTTCTTCCTGTTTCATTTAAGTCTTGCAAAACAGCCAAACGGTCATTGATATCAAAGAGTTTTTATTCTACCACTGAAGTGTGACGATCAAGGTCCTGGACAAGCATTCTAGTACCAAAAAGGATTTCATATGGAGTGATTCCACCCAGAGAACTTCTTGGCAGATTGTTTAGACTACGTTAGACACTTATTAGATGTTTGACCCACCAGTCACCCGAGCCTAATACCCTAGCTGTTATAGATTGCTTTATGTCCTGGTTTTTTCTTTCCACTATGGAATTTCCCTCAGGATGGAATGGACTAGAATACCACAATGCAATGGCCAGATTGACCATGTCCTCTTTGTAAGCTTTGGAGCTGAACGCAGGACCCTCGTCAGAATGTAGCGTGCCGATTGCGTATGTGCCGATAAAGACTCGCAAATCTTTTATAACAGTTTGGGCGTCAGCCGAGCGCTGAGGCCACATCCAAATGAATCTTGAGCATGAATCCACTGCGACCATGATATATTTATAGTTGCCATCCCTCTGTAGGGGACCACAGTGGTCCAGGTAAACAAATGCTAATGGTTTATCTGAGATTAAAAGGGGCGTCTGTGCAGGACGTTTCACTGTAGAGACTTTCATCTTCTGGCAGACTTCACATTCCAAAGCATAGTTTTGGGTCTGTTTCCTCATGCACGGCCACCAATATCTCTGTTTTAATAAAGACACTGTGGCGGAAACACCTGCATGTGCAGAGGCAAGCCCTTCATGTGCTGCTAAGATTAGTCATAATCTATGTTCCATGTTTGGAATTACTCTATCCCCCACTCCAGGGATTCGAGCAAACGGAACATTATTTGCATAAGTTATATATGAGTACTTGAGTGGAAAACCTTTCGGTAACATTTTACCGCTGTTTTTGTTGGAAGCGGTGACAGCCTGTATTATTTTGCTGTCTATTTTCGTTTTTGAACGAGTGATTGCAGCTACAGAAGCCGTTTGCACAGCTGCCTTCGTGGCTTCATCAGCCAATTAATTTCCTGATGACTCAGTGTATGGATCACATGAGTCTTTTATAGTTCTTTCTGTAATTGAACTACTTGTTCCCAAAGCAATTTATGCTTGATTGTGCCAACTTTTGCATCTTTGAAACCGTTTCAAATCCAATTCTGCAAGTATTCATTGTAAGATTGGACGCAATAATAGGAATCGCACACTATGAGTGTGGGGAATTCGCGATCAGTATTTTCAAGCGCCATCTTGAATGCCTGTAGTTCAGCTCGCTGAGCTGTACAATCTCCTAGAGATTGCGTTTTTGTCACCATAGGTCAGAATTTACCATCGGGCCAGTGACCTTTAACAATCACCAACGCAGCACTATAAGTTTGTTTACCCCCAATTGCGGGTTGTGCTGATCCGTCTGTATAAATTATACATCCGTAATGTTTTAGAGGCAGAATCTCAGTGGACCGAGGACATTCTTGTTCGTATTGTAGAAATTCTTGAGTTTAAAAATAGGGGTCAAAAAACGTATTCAACGTCTGTTGCAGCAAGAGAATTAACCCATTGTATCCATCTCGGATGTAAAGCCTTAGCATTTGGAATTCTTGCTTTTGTCACTGCCTCTAAGGCGGGTAAAGGTGTAACAAACATTATGTGTTATCCCTATGCGAGGGCTCTCTCTTTTGCTACTGCAGTTTGAACCGCTGTTAGTATTTTTTCTGTAGAAGTGACTTTCATTTCAGCTTGTGTGTACAAGTGTGATTTATAAACTATTGGTACTTTTTTACCTCCATTAAAGGTTAAGTACGTGAATCCCCATCTTCCTGGAATGATTCGGATTACAAGGTTGCGTACGTTTACGCGTGTTTGTAAGTGTGTTGTTGCCAACATGTCCGTTTGGACTGAACGTAAAATGTCAGTGTGTTTTTGAGTCCAATTAGTTGTTTTGAAATCAGGTTTGATTAATTCGTAGAGAGGTTTAACACTTTCTGCGTAATTTAGAATGTAAGTTCTTCCGAAATTCAGGAAACCTAGAATCGAGGTTGAAGCAGCGCACACTTCTCTAAAAAGTTTGCTGCTAGGCTTTTGCCTTCACTTGAAAGTTCGTATCCTAAGAATAGGACGTTGAGATGGGCAATTCGTGATTTCTTGAAATTGAATTCATACCCTTCAGATGCGAAGCCAAGTATTATGGTGTTCACTCTTTTCAAGCGCCTATCCAATTCATCGTCTGTAAGATAGATGTCGTTGACATAAGATAATGCCTCATCACCATATGTTTGTAGTAAATCTGTTACTCTGGCTGAAAATAACCCTGGACTATTCTTGAATCCATGAGGGAGACGACAAAAATTACGCTGTGTCCCCATAATTGAGAAAGCTATCAAGTACCTGCTTTCTGGTGCAATATTTTGACAGAAGAAACCGTTAGAAATATTAATGTGGTTTTATATTGTTTTGCGCACGATGTTATTCATCAGTGCTGCACTGTGTGCATTTTATACTGAAAAGGTTTTGCAACAAGAGTTTAAATGTCTGTAGTCCAAGACTAGACAATATGTATTGTCTGGTTTGGAGACAGGAAACAAAGGATTGTTCATGGACGAGGTGCATCTATCAATCCCCCCTTGGTATTCAAGTTGATCTAATATCTCCTTGACCTGTTTTTAGCTTCTTGCTTTACTGGTGTGGTTCTGAAAATTCTGAACCTGTGTTTTAAAAATCATAATTCTGTTATGAATTTGGTATCAGTGAACCGCAAATGACGAATGCGGTATGCATGAGTATTTTCATCATGTTACACCAATGGATTCACTGTACATTTGAAGGTTTTGTATTGAACACTTGGGTTTCATCTTGTGAATAGCAGCCATGTTATTCGTTGCCCTTACAGTAGGCTCTCCCCATGGCAGAGCAAGCATTTAAAGGACATAACCTTAGCATGGGTTTGTGCTGACTTCTGCATGACCTGACAACAGCTGACCCTGTTGCTTGAGGCTAACCTCCCAAGCCAGTTCCTTGTTCAGCAGCTGGCCTAATAAAGATCAAAGAGCAGGACATGTCCGACTTTATGGCACTGTTCCCACCACTTCTATCTTCCTTCCCATCTGTTTCTGCCTTTCCTTTACGACATGTTCATCGATCTGGGTTGAAGGTTTTATGATGGGTTTGTCCGGCCTGATTGAACAGGAAACCAAGCATGTGTGCGATCCTTTTTTAGCCTGGACTTATCTTGAAAGTGATGCTTTGTGTGCACGTCCTGGGAATCTCCAACATAATGCACTTCAAAGCAGGAATGTGTGCTTAAGGCGCAATATTCTGTATAAAAGGCCTGTGCGAAGGCCATGCAGGCAGACTCCCTCATTCAGTTGCTTTAAGAGTGACTGGGCGACGGAGCCTCACAATTATTCATAATAAAGATGTCTTTTCATATTTCAGATTCTGTGTTGATTTCTTTGCCACTTTTGAATGGACTACTTATTGGTAAGACCCCTGAGAAGGAGTATTGTAAATATTTGTTTCTTCACTGGATGCTGCCTTTGTGCAGTTGGTTGAGTTTTTAACTGGATTTTATGGAGAGGAGAATCCTCATCCTATCCTACATGATTTTTATATAATGCTGGAGCCTGGGCTACAGCCCATTTTCTGGCACATGTATATTTATTATGAAGTGCAATATGATTTGAGAAGGCTGGCATAATGATGTATTCGCCGTGTGGGCACTCCCTTACAAATTTTGGTGGGCAGTCTTGTTCAGCTAGAAGAATGTCATAACCCTTAGAGAGCTTCTCCCAAAAGGGTGCTCTAATCTTCCTAGTTATGTCCCCCTCCATCCAGACCGTTACTTGATATAACTTATGGAGTACACTAACCCTGGTATCGGCAGTTTCAACTTGGATGCACTCATTCAAGTCCACTGTCTCCAGATGATCCTTCAGGATCTTGCGAGCTATGGTGACTTCTGCTGGGCTGTCTAGCATTGTCTGGGCCCACTACACGTTCTTGAGTTGTGTCCTCAAGATCCTCGGCATGTCTGATTTTTAGACCTGCTACCTTCTTCTTGGTGAATTGGGCTTTCTTATTTTTTGGAACGTGTTGATCGTCTTTGGACTTCACGCGTTCTTCTTTATGTTCTGACCGTCCCCTTCTTTCCAATTTCTGTGAGGAAGTCTGAAAGGTACGAGAGGAACGTATATCAGTATCTTGATATCTACAAGGTTTTCTCAAATTATCCCTATTCCTGAGGTTATACCTCTTTTCAGAGGACTCCTTTTGAGGAGACCTACCTCTGGATTGAGAACGCTTCTCTTTAGGAAGGGTTTATTTAGTGTTCTCCCACTTTTTTTAGGAGTAGTGAGAGTATTTTTTATAAAGACCTTTTCAGGACTTTCAGTCAGTTGGGGTTTCACTGGTTTACCACCCAAACTGTCTCTACCTAGTTCTTCATAGGATTTTTCAATTATTCTGGCCAGTTCATGTGGTTGCTCAGTTACATCAAATTCTCTTAATTTTTGGCGGATTGCCACGGATGCTGCCTCACCTTTAATATTAGCTGATATTATAGCTGAGACCTGTTTGAAATCCTTCAGTAATTTCATACCCAGATTTAAAGCAGGTTCTGCCCCGAATTCATTTTGAATCTCTTTCAGGACGTCTGATATTACCGCCATAGACGGAACACCATGCTGTAGATTGCAGGAAATACTGTACCCCAAGTGTCACAGTCCTCCAGGTGTGGTGTGATCCCCATTGGTAAACAGATTGTTAGAATTCTGTGTTTCTCATGAGGTGTACTACCAGGAAATACCGCCTCTATTTGAGTAATCTTTTGAGCTATCCAGAATGGAATTTGTTCCCTTTTTGTGGGTAATTTACCAATGACTGATTGTATAGTCTGTGGTGTAATTTTATTTGTGTTCCCCTGGTGAGGGGTGTGTTGTGGAATCCTTATAGGAGGTTGGACTGTTAGAGTCCGCATGACATATTGATCCAATTGTCTATGGATTTTGATTAGTTGTTTTAGTTGAACCAATAGTTCCACACCTGACATTTCTTCAATGGCAGGATGTGGTATATAGCTGGCTAGTACCGGCCATGTTGCTCCTGGTCTACCTAGTGGACCGAGCCTGGTAATGTGATTTTGATGTTGTATGGCACCTTTAAACCAGAGCGCATGCTCTTGGTATGTTATTGTAATTTCAACATACTCGAAAGGAGTGTATTCCGTTGGAGGTTCCTCTTCTTTGTAGAAGTGAAACACATGTGTTACTGGATTTGCTTCAGGGAAGACAATCCATGAATAGAATACCCCTGTCTGTCAATATTCATGTGCCTCTATGACAAAAATTACCCTACCACCTCTTGATGATAGCCCATTTGTTATAACCTTTATAGTGATGGCTTTCCTTAAATTTTCTGGGATGATTACAGCATCTGGGTCGGTTTCTTGGAAACCTGTAACGTCTAAACCCGGTTGGGCTACAGTTACTGCAGTTACACCAGTCTCCTCGTCACTCATTTTGTTGACTAAGAGCTTGCAAAGCAAGTTTCAAGGAAACAAAGATAAGGTGCAAGATATTTTGGAACAATGTATCATTCAACGTTGAACAAACTAAAAACGAATACATAGGATTTTCCTCCTACTCAGTTATGGCGGATATTTTATCCTTTTACCCACTCCAGACGTCTATTGGAGTATTTTACGTGAAAAAAGGGGTCTCTGAAAAAAGCACGACAGAGTTACTCTAGTATCTAGCGTTAAATTAGTGCCTTACCAAACGTTACAAAAACAACAATTGATGGACAGAATGCAGAACAATGTCATACATTCACCCCAGTACAGAGATCTGGCCCTAAATCCATCGTTTTTTTGCACTCCACACCGCCCCAGTTCAGACATGGCCATATGCAAGTCAGCCTTGACCCTGTGCCTCATGGGAACAGTCCAGCCCGAACTGCCAAGCCATGTCTTTCCTGGACCGGAATCAAGCATCCTAGGACCGGTTTCTGGCTATCAGACGTCTTCAGCCAGAATAGCTTGACTTCAGTGGTGTGGAGAGCATGGGACTCACGTCTGAGCATACCCATCCCACTCGGGGTGACAATTGCAAAAACAACAATTGATGGACAGAATGCAGAACAATGTCATACATTCACCCCAGTACAGAGATCTGGGCCTAAATCCATCGTTTTTTTGCACTCCACACCACCCCAGTTCAGACATGGCCATATGCAAATCAGCCTTGAACCTGTGCCTCATGGGAACAGGCCAGACCGAACTGCCAAGCCATGCCTTTCCTGGACCGGAATCAAGCATCCTAGGACCTGTTTCTGGCTATCAGCCGTCTTCAGCCAGGATAGCTTGACTCCAGTGGTGTGGAGAGCATGGGACTCGCATCTGAGCATACCCATCCCACTTGGGGGCACAAATGCAAAAACAACCAAACGTTGGGCGCCATGTAGTATAGTTCCTATATTCCCAATAGGCTCTGCGCATTGGAATAATATATCCTGTAGATTTGACGTAGGACTGAGGTCGACTAGGTCTCTATCGAATATATTAAACTTAATAGTGAGTGCCAGCTAGCTCAGAGGTCACTAGAAACTTCCTCTAATTCACAAGAAGGGATTAGTTTCTGACAACCTCATAAACATGACAACTTTGTTTCCCAAGAGTAAGAAATGTATCTCTAGAGTCGTGGAAACAATAGATAGGTATTTCACTCAGTCAATCATGCATGCTTCATTTCACCAGAGGTGTAGAGAAATAGAAAGACAGGCGTTTTCAATAAAAGGATTTATTGAACATTCTTCTTTCTCACACAGAAGAAATGAACTGCTACAAGCATAGTACAGGTTGCAAAGTATAATGTGTACAGCATAAACAGTAATATGAAATAATACTGTATGAGCATTGTATGGTTTCTAAGCCATATAAAATAACATACATGTAAATGTAAATGTAAATGTACATGAATTTATATAGCGCAAATCACCACTGGTTTCTAAGCGCTTGCTTAGGGAACCCGTCCTGGTATTCCCCTGTGAGATAACCCCGGCAGGATATCCACAAGGTGAAAGCCAGGCATCCCGCCGCGAGGGGCCGTTGTGGAGATTAAGCAAGCTATTGCCCAGAGTCGCAGAGTGTGAACCCATTAATCGAGTAGGCACCGGAGCGAGAATTGTCGAGTCCATGGACATATTAGGACTCAAGACCCTGCCGAGCCGGGAATTGAACTCTGGTCCCGGGCTGACCTCTGCTTCCAGGTCTGCCTCCTCTAACCAGTGAGCCACACTTCTCCACTTATATAACATAAATAACAATGACTAAAAGTACTCAACTGGTGCTTCTAAAATACACCTACCCCGGTGTACCTAACTTAAGTCTAGTATGAGGGCAGAAGTAAGTGTGGTGCAGTATAGGTTTAGTATTCTTTGCCAAGAATCTATCCAAGATTTCTCTACGGGTCTAACCAGCTCCATACCTTCGTTAGAATGAAGGAGGTCTGGTATCTCTGTCTCAGACTCGATTTCCCAACACCCCGCAAGGGGAGCTTGGAAACACTGGAGCTGGATTTCTCAGCGAGGGAAAAGACAGCTTCTCGATCAGTGCATCAGCTGGAGGGTCGGCTTCCTTCGGCACTTGCTGTAGCGAGCTGCGTCGGGCAAGTAGATAGTCGAACTGCTCCAAACCACTGTGTGTTTGCTAGAGCAAGTGAAGGCATAATTATACCTTGAAGGTGCCTAGTTTGACGTAAAGTTGGGCATAATAACGTTATAAAAGAACCCCAAGGGAATGGTAGTTCTTTGAAAACTCCATGAGTTCTTGGACAAATCAATATTCAAGCAAGGGGAAGTCCCTGACTGCTCTAAGCCGATTTTCCAAGAAATCGTTTGGCTTTTCGGAACTGGTGATAGTAGCCATGCCTGTATTTGGACTGCATGGGCTATGTCTAAATATGGGTATTATTTCTATGCCTATATTAGGGCAATGTGAATTGGACCTATATAAGAGCATGAATCGGAAAAATTGCGCTCAGATCCTAAAACGCCATACAACAGTAGCCTTCACAGAGTTTGCCGGTGAAGCACTACTTTAATTTTATCTCGACTTTCTTTCAACTGCATTAAGGAAGCAGGCAGCTATTACGGCCCTGCAGTGCCACCTACACATAGTGATGTGTGCACCTATGGCCAATAAAGTTATACCATTTTTTTGTCTGTCTGCTGGAGGTCGTTTTTAGCGGCCAAAAAGGTAAATTTCACTGTCATCGCGCGAGATTGTTGATTTTGAGATTATTTCACGCATCCATAATCCTGGAGGGTCTGTCTAGTGGGCACCTTGCACCAGTCCAAACAACCCTTATTGATGGTAGATTAAAGACAACCTTTATTGAAAGCTATCCTAGTGGTAGCTGTGGAGAGCAGCCTTCAGGCTAAGTCTTGGAAGAATGTAAAGCAGCTTGTTTTACCACATTGTAACCTCCTGAATGACCAAATGAGAGGAAAACCACACAAGGTATATATAAAATATATGTATTTATTTCTAAACACTCTCTACTAATATCTTTATTAGATTAGAGTCCAAGATACACAATACTACAGTTCTAAAACAACAGTAAATAGCACAAAATACATGGGCGGGGGGACCAAACCGTATATTAAGAAAGTGGTACAAGAACCACATCTTGACTAGACACAGTGCCTAGAGCCCGTAGAATCGGTGGGACCCCAAGGAACCACCCAAGGTAGTGACACAGGGGACCCACGGGGACATGTGCAGTGTGAGAACACAGCCGTGAGCTCCGTTAGCTTTTATGGGGAAAGTCACAGTTGAAATTTACAGTTTAAGGACACTTAGGAGAGGACTTTGAGCAAATCCCTTTAGACTGTGGAGGGTTTAGGGCCAACACCCACGGGATCACCGGAGTACTCCAGTTACCTCACCCAGCGAAGCCAGGTGCATGCGTGTCAAATGGTGTCGAGTTGCGTCGTCATTTTCAATAGCGACCTGCTGCAAAGTGCTGCTGCCGGGAAGAAGAGAAGTGTCCGGAGGGATCCAAGCCTGGATCAAAAATCAGAAGAACCTGAAAGCAGATGGGACAGAGTCTGGGCCACTTGCCAGTGACCAGGGGCATGGTAGATGAATGCCCACTGATGTCAGGTGCTTCAGGTGCGATGAGGTGAAGCTTGACTCTGCAGCCACGAGGACTAGGAGGCATCGACGATGACCAGGAGCTGGATTTGAGCTGTCCCCCAAAGGATGTCAAGTGCTGCTGCTTCGGAGCTCGGATTGAACACAACAAAACTTGGCAACAGCAACTCATGCAGGAAGAGAAAAGATGCTTTGATGCAGACCAGCAGGGTCCGGGCGACTCCCCAAGTGGTGGAGAGTCAGGGCATGTCTGGAGCAACCAGGGAAGCCCTTTGAAAGTTAGAGTTGCCTTCACAGGGACCCATCAGTCGACGGACCAAGGATCACAAATGGACCTCAAGAGGAATTACACAATACCAGCCCACGGGACACTCAGTGAGTGTAGGCCAGTCCTTTGTGGTGGAAACGCTGCTAGGGGCTTGGACTACAAGTAGCCCAAAGCACAGCCTCAAGGATCGCCAAGAAGAATATGCACTTGCAAATGTGCACGGTGTCCAGTGGTTCTGATTCCACGGTCCCACGAGGGCTAATGGTCTCAGCTTTTCTGGGAGCTTTGGTCAGCCTCTGAGAAGTCTGGGAACCCACCTCCTGTGTTGCAAAGTCTTTGGAGTCCGGCAGGAGCTTCAGAGATGCCACCCGTTCAGATGCGTCTTAGGTGCCTGCCAAGCAGGGGAATAACTACTTTACTCCAAGGGAGATTCTTCAGTTATCTAGCGCCTTGTAGATCATCGATGTTCCAGGATTATGTGTCAGAGTTTTGTCCAGGCAAATCTAAAGAGCACAGATAAAATATTCCTGAAATCCCTGAATGTTCCCTTCTGTCTTCAGTGTCAAAGGCAGGGGTTTGAGGACTGGCCCTGAGATGGCTGACATAAAGGAGAACCATACCTAGAATGGGCAGCATGGTCTCACCTTTCGAAAGGATCCGTTAAAGGAAAGGTGTGAAATCCATAATCTGCTGAGGCATTTAAAGCAGCCAATCCACCAAAGGTCCCTCCCTCCAAATAGCAGCACATGCCCACATTGTCCCAGAAGAATACCTTATTGGTCGGACTATCAGCGACATCACCTCTCCATCCACGCACCCCAAAGACACTTCCAATCATCTGACTTCTTCCTGGCCACGGCGATACAAAAGGGGAGGGTGGACGGAGGGTTTGAGCAAATCAAACACTGACCCCCAGTCAACTGATCTGGTTTTAATCCATCACCATTCTTTAGCGCACTCCGCCACTCCAGTTTAGACTTGGCCATATGCAAATCAGTCTGACCCTGGGCCTCATGGGAACAGTCCAGCCCGAACTGCCAAAGCCATGTCTTCCCTGGACCGCAAACAAGCATCCTGGGACAGGTTTCTGGCATTTCAGCCGTCATCAGCCAGGCTAGCTTGAATCCAGTGGCAAAGTGAGCAAGGGACTCACGTCTGAGCATACCCCGCCAACTTAGGGTGAACAAAGCGATACAAAAGGGGATGGTGGAGGGAGCGTTTGAGCAAATCAAACACTTACCCCTAGTCAACTGATCTGGGTTTAATCCATCACCATTCTTTAGCTCACTCCGCCACCCCAGTTCAGACATGGCCATATGCAAATCAGTCTGACCCTGTGCCTCATGGGAACAGTCCAGCCCGAACTGCCAAAGCCATGTCTTCCCTGGACAGGAAACAAGCATCCAAGGACCGGTTTCTGGCATTTCAGCCGCCATCAACCAGGCTAGCTTGAATCCAGTGGCAAAGTGAGCAAGGGACTCACGTCTGAGCATTCCCTGCCAACTTAGGGCGAACAAAGCGATACAAAAGGGGATGGTGGTATCGCTTTTTTCGTGTTAAGGTTTATTTAGCCTTTCCTGTCTCACACATGCCCAGTTGAGCTTGCAGCTGTCTATGCAGCTGTTCCTAGTTTGGAACTGTCAGGAAGTGTTTACTAGAATTAGCCACTGTTAGCTCCACCCACTTGTTGACTGTAGGTTTTCTATATGACCATATATGTACCTAAAACTTGTATTTTGTACTTGTACCGCCTTCTTCTGAGCCACTGTGTGAGTATAAAAGGACCATGCTCCTTCAGATTGGTGTGGTATGTCATACATTACAGAAGGGTGTTGTGTGAATGTAGTTCCACCTCATGAGGTTTAATAAATCTTCTATTTTCTATTCCAGTTTCTGTGCCAACTTCTATTCTATGGTCTGAGGACTCTGTGAAGAGAAGGGCGAACCCCTAGCACTGGTAGGCCTTGCTGAGGCCCACCACCACAAATGGGCGCCCAATGAGGGGCTCATTGGTGACTCGGATGCCCAAAGGAGTGGTCGAAACGAAGGATTGAAATCTCGCTTTGGATGCGATTGCTGCCTGAGGAGACCCGTGTCTTGGCAACCACTGCGTTTTTCATTTCTTTCTGATCTGACCATCCAGGTGGTGCCGGTCCTCGACTGAGATCTCTTCTGTTGATTCACCGTGCAGTGACCATTTGGTCAATTTGAGAACTTGGCAGTTGGAAACTGGACACCATTTGATTGGTAAGAATCGTTCTGTGGCACTTGCTGTTGGTTTTTGATGCCTTGGATTGGTATGGTAGTTTAGTAACACTTACTGTGGCTTTTGATTTGTATGATTGGCCAATATTTGTATTTGTATGTATGTAATATATAAATTTCAATTTATATAGGCAGGTGAAGAGGATTTCTGTATTTGAATTGATTTGAACGGCACATCGTACTAAAGGTACCTTAAGTGCTACTTTGGTTATAATACTGCATATTCTGCACTATATTTGGCATGCCTGTTTCTAGCACACTTCGTAGGATGTGTTGCTTTTGTTGTGGTACCAGTTTGAGACTTGATGAAGCACAACCGGCTCCCCCGGAAGGGACGCCTAATAGGAGTATGTATATTAAATATGGTATTTCTTTTATAATGTACAGCACGTTATGGAATAAATATACTCATAAGGATTCTGAGTTGCGTTTGCCTATGCATGGGTCATTTGATTTGCGAAAGATTCAGTATGTGGAACAACAAATGTTTAAGCGAAAGGCTAGGCAAGATATGTTTGACTGTGTGCGAATGTGGGAGAAAGAAGCGCGTGAGCGAATGAAGCGTGAGCAAGCTTTGATTGAAAAAGAACAGCGAAAGAACATTCATTCGAAAGCGTTGGAAATGAAAAAAAAGGAACTGAAAGAAATTAAATAGAGAGAAGATAGGGAGCGTCATTTACAGGTAAATGGCCAATACGCTGTTCGTTGACCTCTTTATCCTATTCTTAATAAACCCCAAGATGATTCCCTCTTATTAGATCGTTGTCCACCTCCGTATACTCTTCCTTCTGCTCCTGATGAGTCGGATGAAGACTCTCCTACAGACCAGGACAAAGCTCAAGAAACTCGCTCGATGTTATCTGCTGAGCATGCATCTGACATTAGATACGCTGCTCCTAAAGCCGTTCGTAGTACTATCACTGCTTCTGAACCTCTAGATAGTATAAAAGGTTGGCAGGAACGGGAGTAAATATATTTTACCGACACATTTGCTGCAGAGTTTATTGAACGGTTCAGGAAACATTTGGTAGAAATGGAGCCCGATGATGTAGCAAATGATCGTAAGCAACTACGTGATGGTCTTTTTGTCTTCTCCCAGGTGGCTGACACGATCAGACGTTTGGTTAAACTGCGTGTAGATGCAGTCCATTTGCGACAGGAGAAAAAGGCAGCAGACGCAGCTGCACAGACACCCCGGATTAACATGGCACGAGCTTTGACTCCCGAAACAGATAAGAATGTTGTAATAATGTGAAACCCATGCGGGAAGCCGCGCCTTTATATGTTCCTCCTAAAGGAGCAGTTACAAGTGATGATAAGACTTCTAGAGATGCAAAGGGTTATTTTATTTATCATTGGGTTTACACTCCTTGGAATAGAGCAGATGTCATGGCTCTTAAAACTGCATTGCCTGATCTGCGGAAAAATCCAGCAGCTTTTTATAAGGAAGTTGAGGGAGCCATTAGCTCTTGTACTATGACTTTGCCCGATATAGACTTGTTTTTTTAATTGATATTACCCCCTGATATGTGGAGAACTGTGCATAAAGCTGATGGAAAGATTTAGAGCAATTAGATGAAGAAAGAGAACCTACACAGAAACCGTGTCAGTTAATATTAGATATTCCGGCAGCTATTATATTTAAGTTAAAGACAATTATTCCCCCGAAAAAGATAGATTGGACAGTCTTAGTGTTTCGCAAGCAGAAGACAGATGAATCAGTTTCTGACTTCTTCACACACTTTGAAGAGGCATTCCACGATCTTATTTATTTATTTATTTATTTCGATTTATATAGCGCTATATAACCCCGGGGTCTCTAAGCGCTTGTCCAGTAAAACACCACAGGAACCAGAAGAAACACTGCAGGAAATTTATATCCCTCCCCAGGCTTTCTGGAAAAGAACAGTCTTCAGCCTCTTCCGAAAGGTCAACAGATTGGGTTCTTTGCGCAAGTCCACCGATAGACTGTTCCAGGCCCCTGGGAGGGTGTTAGAAATGGCACGACCGCCCACTGTCGCCAATCTAAACCGAGGTTGCATGAGCAGGGTTGCTTCAGCAGATCTTAACACCCTGGCCGGTGTGTATGGGGTCAGGCGGGACTTGATGTAGCTTGGTGCCTTACCATAAAGGGATTTATGTGTAATGCATAACCCTTTAAAGAGCACCCTCTGCCTTATTGGGAGCCAATGTAGCTCACGCATGAGTGGGGACACATGCGTGTTCCTGGGTTTTTTGTGAACGATCTTAGTGGCCAATCATTGACAGGTGACACGGGTAGGCATCTGTTTGTCAATAAATATGTTGCAAACCTTTTGCCAGGAATAGCTAGTCACCTGAAGGCCAGTGAGAGTTCATGGACTACCTCTTCTCCGGTTTCTCTTTTGACTATGGCTCAGTATTATGAACGTCAGGAATTAGAAGCAATGAGTAATGAGGATAAAAAGACTAAAGAGTTGAAAACAAAGGTTATGTTGGCTCAGGCTTATGGTCCGCCTTCTAGAGGTAATGATAGAGGTGGACGTGGATGTTATGGTTCGTACTTTCCTTCCTATACTCGTTCGAATCTGTTCAGCATATCCAGGGCGTAGAGGAAGCACAAATGATCGTACTAGGCTTCATGCTAATACACGTGGGCAGGATGGGTTTAACGCTTTTGATAGACAGAATCAGTATCAAATGTCTGATTATATGCCGTCTGATTTAAACGATTCTGCTTATGCATAGGATTGCCTAGGATGGGGTAAGGAATCAGTCGAAGTTCCAGAAGATCAGAAGGGTCCCTATGTTATAGCACGTGTTTTGGGTTCTACTGATCAGATTCTGGTTGATATTATTTATTATTATTAGGGACATTTATAAAGCACTGAGTTACGCGCACCGGCGTGTCCACGCACTAAAAGTGGGAGAGGCAGCGTACAGGAAGCACAGATACTGAGCAGACAATTATTTGGTATAAAGGAATGTTTTTAATTTTGCTCGGAACCTAGTTTCCTCAGGTTCCAGGCGCAGATCCGCTGGGAGTTTATTCCAATTGTTTGCCGCTAAGCATCTAAAGGACCTTCCTCCCATGCGGGCTTTCTTAACTCTGGGGATCCTCAGTAGACCGCCCCCTGCGGATCTGAGCGCTCGAGCAGGTTCATAAACTTCAATCAGTTTATTCAAAGGGTCAGGTGCCCTGCCATTCGGGATTCGGTGACAGGTGCAGAGGGCTTTATATTCCACTCTTCTCCTCACAGGGAGCCAGTGTAGCTTCTGGAGGGCCGCCTTTGAAGGCGCCCTTTTGGGCAGCCTGAGGATCAAACGAGCTGCCGCATTTTGCAGCACTTGCAGGCGTGCCATGCTTTTTTCTGGTGCCCCCAGGTACAGCAGGTTCCCGTAATCCGACCTAGCTGTCACCAGAGCATGAACCAGGGTTTGACGGGCATCGATCGGGAGTAAGTCCAGGACTTTTCTCAGTTTCTTCAAAATCCAAAAACATACTCCGACCACCCGGTTATTCTGGGGGCCAAAAGTAAGACCCGCATCAAACCAAACCCCCAGATTTCTTGCCTCTTGGCAGGGGGTTGGAGTTGGTCCTAGTCAGGGTGGCCACCATGCCGACGACCAAGCAGACTGGGCTCTCCCTACCACCAGCACCTCTGTCTTGCCGCCATTAAGCTTCAAACAATTGATAGCCATCCACTCGGCAAGTTCTTTCATGCACGACCGGAAGCCATCGGCAGCAAGACAGGGCGCGTGTAATAGGGAGATCACCAGCTGCGTATCATCGGCATACGAAACCAGTTGGAGACCATGGCTCTCCACAATCGAGGCAACAGGCGCGACATACATATTAAAAAGGGTCGGGCTCAAGGACGAGCCCTGAGGCACGCCTTGGCCCAGAGGAACCCCCTTGGAATAGCAGTCTCCTTGCCTTACTCGAAAGCTTCTCCCCGTGAGGAAATCCTGGATCCATCTCAGCGCGGTGCCGGCAATGCCGCCTCTGTTCAGACACTGTAGAAAGATGTTGTGTGCTACAGTGTCGAACGCCGCGCTGAGGTCAAGCAGGATTAGGGCCATAGTTTGGCCTGCATCTACGCCCTCTCTCAGATGTTCCGTTGCCATAGGAAGGGCGGACTCGGTAGAATGGCGTGGCCTAAAGCCAAACTGCGTCGCGTGGAGCAATCCCGTCTCTTCCACATGCTTCATAATTTGGGTATTAACCACCTTCTCCGCCACTTTGGACAGAAAAGGCAGGAGTGAGATGGGCCTCAGATTTTCTAATACCTCAAAGCCTATGTGGGGTTTCTTCCGGAGCGGGAGCACCACTGCCTGTTTCCACCCCTCAGGCAACTTTCCCGATCCAAAGGAGGTGTCCAGGACGTGCCTTATGTAGGGCTCCAGTACTTCCAGGCTGTCCGCCAAGCGTTTGGGGGACACCGGGTCCCACGGGGATCCCGATTTAACAGAGCGGCACACCCCAACTAGATCCTCAGAAGAGGGGGTGCGGAAGTTTGTGAGATGCCCTGCCATCTCCGTGCCCTCCAATGCTACCTCAAATTCAGCCCCTATCGGGGGGTTAGGAAAGGTCGAATAGATCTTCTCGACTTTAGTAGAGAAATATTCGGCAATACGGTCACAAGACTCCGTTGAGCAACTCTCCGGATCTGCAGATGAATTTATAGTGGTCAGAGACTTATAGATACCGAAGAGTTCTTTGGCCGAATTTTTCGCCCCTAAAATACAGGAGCTACTCGTAGCGCCTTATATAAACAATTGGTTCCAAGGGCTTCCCTGTCTGGCTTAACGATTACATCGATAGGTTTCGATGGAACACCTTCCCTTAGCCCACTATCACAACCACTTGCATTCCGTGTTGATAAGTTTACTGCTCCATGTCCGTTTTTGCTTTCTCCAAACACACCAGATAATATTGTGGGTCTTGATATGCTCCCATACTCCGGAAGGAGTAAGGGTTAATTTGAATGACAACTACCCTGTGATTAAGAGATCCTGTATGGTTAAAGAGGACATTACATTAGCTTCACTTCCTAGTACTTTGTGGGCTACTTTAGGCACCGATGTAGGGCACATGGTTATTCCACCAGTGCATATTAGTGTCAAGGAGGGCGCTTCATTGCCGTGCTTGCCTCAATATAAAATTTCTTGAGAAGAAGCACTTACACACATTGTTCATGATTTGATTAAAGTGGGGGTTGTGGAAGTTCCTTACAATGTTTGCAATAGTACGATTCTTCCCATTTTGAAAGAAGATACTGACACTAGGATTTACAGATTCATCATTGATTTGAGAGAAGTTAACAAGATTGTAGTTCCGCAGTACCCTGTGGTTTCTGACATAACAACATTGCTTGCCTTAGTTCTTCCAACAGCGACTACATTTTCTGTGATTGATTTGAAGAATGCTTTCGTCTCGATTCCTATTCATCCTGATAGCCGATAATTGTTTGGTTTCACTTTGAATAATCAATCATACAGATTTTGTAGAGTTCCTCAAGGGTACACTGAGAGTCCGAGTATTTATAGTCAAGCATTGAAGAGACAGCTTGATTCTTTCGTTTTGTCTAAAGGAGTGGCTCTCATACAATATGTCGACAACATCTTGTTGGCAGCCGATACTCCTGAGCAGTGTGAAAAATGTGCTTTGTCTCTACTTTCTTTTCTTGCTGCACACAACCATAAAGTATCACAGAAGAAATTACAATATTGTAGACCGAAGGTTACCTACTTAGGTCACCTTCTGTCTAAGGAGGGTCGTGCACTATCGCATTCGAGCAATTTTAGACACACCTGTACCTTCCACTCAGAAAGATGTCCGTGCATTCATTGGTCTGACTTCGTTTTGTAGGCAATGTGAGGAAAAGTGTTTTTCTGATCGGCATCATTTGTACCGGGACTCCATTGCTTTTTCGTTGCCATCTCGTGTCAAACACTTCCACATGACCCACCTGGTCATTTCTGCTGATGCTTGAGGAAATTCTAACTGACATGATAAAAACCATCTTGCAGCCTGCATTTCTGCCCAGGAACTGTTGCACACTCAACCTCCCCTGCTCTTTGCAGTTCAATTGAAGCCATGAGACACTCACACCCTGAGTAAATTATTTATTTTCCATCTCCTGCTCCCAGCCTGGTAAACATCCTTGACACCGTGATCAGGTTATCTGGACAATGGTCTTACTGCTGGTCCTTCATCAGGGTGAATAAACAATGACTTGAAAGACCAGGCTTTGATCAGGACAATTGAACAATGACCTGAAAGACTAAGCCTTGATCAAAGCCGAGTGAAAAATTATTTGTGTACCAAGCCTTGACCAGGTCACCATCTACAAACATCGTCTGGATCTGGTTATCAACTGCAAACACTGTCCTGATTAAACAATGGACTAACAGCCAAAAGACTGGGATGAAAAAGTATAAAAGGCTTGTAAGCTGCAGAGTGAAGCAGCAACCTCCTCTGTCTTGTCTCTGACTAGCTTGGGACTCTTTTCCATAGCCCGGGCTATTTAATAAATATGGATTCCTCCTGCAGACAAAGGCTCCTGTGTCTCCTTTTACTAAGTATGGAAGGTATGGAAGACTTGGGCGGTTCCCCCGCCGCCGAGACCCAGTAAGTGGGTTTAACCGGTCTTCAAATGGCACCCGAACAGGGACTCCACGAGCACGAAGGTCAGACCCGGTGGATGTGAGGGGGTGCACAGAGAGACTCCGACGCAGGTACCCTACCCGAGGAATTCTTGCAATCCAGTAAGCCGAACGACTCGCCTGCTGTTCCTCCCCACCCGGTCTGGGCCACTTGACCGCGTTCTCGCTGGAGTCGCCTAACAAATAATTTCTAGAGCAGGACACAGCCCTACGTCTGCAGAAGAGAACTACCCCTGTAAGGTAAGGGTGGACTGATCACCCACCAAGACTGTATGACTTTTGCCAAAGCCAAGCAAGGGAGGTGAATATTAAAAACCCACAGGTGTCTGTTCTGTATGATTCTGCTGTTATTGACTTTTGCAACAGTCAAGCAAGCGAGGTGAGTTTTAAAACCTGCTGGTGTCTGTTGTCTGTTTTTAAGCATGCCAGTCAGTAGTAAGTTCAAGAGGTTATGTTATTGTATGTGTACACAGGACTCCCCGCTGGAGGTGGCTTGTTCGTTTCCTCCAGAAGGGACCCCTGGCCTGGAGTTCTGGACTTAATTAAGGTCCAGAGGTGTCAGGGACAACACCCGAAGACCCCTGAGTTCTACCTGTCTCGGTGCACAAATAAACAGAAACACAGGCTTCTCGATGGTGGCGTCAAAGACCAAAGGTTTATTACTGCAGGGATACAGAAGTCACAGAAACTACACACAGGCAGATTCTAGGAGCCTGTACGATTTGCACTAAGTGAGTTGCTTCTTAAATACAAGTTTCTTAGCTGTAGGCAACATTCTTCTCATACTAGTACATTTCTTAAACTTTGTATCCTAAACAATAAATATTTGGCATCAAACAGGAACCGTCAATGAATTTCTGATGTCAAACATTACGAATGAGGGGTTCCCACTGTTCGATCATAATCCCATGTCATCTTCCCATTCAGGAGCCGGACCGCCTCATCGTAAATTTCGTTACCTCCCCCTAATAAAGGCCCAGAAGGAAAGGAGCAGAGCCAGGTGTAGAAGATAGAAAAACAGGATAAGAGATGTTTGTGGGTCGTAAATGGGCAAGGCTACCGACTTCGGCCGCCTAATCATGATCAGGCCCACGAGCACGAGAACCAGTATAGCAGGACTGGCCTCAGGCAGAGGAGGCAGCTTTTGCCGAGTCATGCGGCCACAGCGTTTCTGACTTAAGGTGCACGTGTCATTAACAGGGTGAATCGCCGGCTAAAGCCTACGTGTCCTTTAAGCGAAATGAATTGATCAGAGGTCACTGTTTGTTCATTGACTATGTGAGGGCAAGAATACAAGATGGATGCCATATTCTAAAATGGATGCCATCGGTGTACCGGAAATGTGCTCATAACAAGAGTGCTCTTGCTCGTAGCATAGCGAAAACACCAGGATATACTATATGGATCATTTACGGTTCACTGGTACCGAAATTTTGGGTTTACGACGATGTCGAAAACACAGGTTCGAATCGTCACGGAACCTCAGACCCTCCTTTTGCCCTTACATAGGCAATTACTCACTCTATGTCAGAGTCTATCTCGATGTTCATCAGGTCAGTGATATGTTGTTGTAGCATTATTCTTTCTCGCACCTTGTCTCCCAACACAGGCGGTTTCCTTAAACAGGTTACAGCACAGAGGCTACACAAGGCAGGGCCACACTGGATAATAAGACAGCACGAGAATAGGAACACTAAGACAATACCAACGACCATCAGAACCTTCCATCCCCACGCTGATAATAGAGTCCCAAGCCATTCCATTAACGACCAATTTCCCTTGTCTACATGAATAGAGTCGGAAATCTTGTGTAGCTTAGAGATCGCTTCGTACACTGTCGGAGCATTATTGGGGATATAAACACAGCAGCTCGATTGGATCATTCTGCATACCCCACCTCGATCTGCAAGTATTACATCAAGAAGCATACGGTTCTGTAATGTCATGAGACGATCCGCCTGGAGCTCAGCTGTTAAGTTAATAAGGGCACCAGCAGTTTCTATAATAGTAGACTCAACTACCCGTGTTAGCTGACGTAGATTTCTACTATTGGCCATAGGCCCCCAGAACGGAAGGAAACCTTTGAAGAAGTCTCCGGCTTCCTGACCAGCGGTGTCTTCCTTGCTAAAGACACCTCTTACTACTCTGGTTTTGTGATAATTTGGGGCAGCTGTGTATGTCGGAGGCAACAGTCGAGCAATATAGCATGAACCTGAAAAGTCAGCAGGCAACCATGTATATGCCCTGCCTCGACAGATGAAATAGGTACCCTTAGCAGTTAGGAAGGCAGGGGAAGAGTTTGATGGATACACGTAAGTTTCAACACAGTCACTCTTCCCTAGCCGAGCTCTTGGATTTCTCCCATTACCTTGCAAGCAGAATTGACCTTGGTGAGGTATGACCCAAACTGGAGTGGAGCTCTTACGCTTGTTTTCACCCAAACTAATGCTATACTCCGTAGCATTCCAACTCAAATAAACTCGTAGCTCATCTTTAGGGATAAATGGGGTGTTATTGACGTCTTTAATCATGTCAGTTATTCCCTTTAGCAAGGCTTTATTAGCGGAGTTATACTTGGTAGAACGTGGAGGACGCGGGGGATAGGTCTCGAGGGCATAGACAAATACAGTCTGAAAGGCCCGACATGATCCATTATAGCTAAAAGGCAAGACCAGGTAGGGAATGCCTTTATCCATAGTGTGTGGTATCAAACCGCACACCCAGCAATCTGTTGTGTTAACTACCAGCTGGTGTTGGTGCAAGAGCTGTACAAAAGTGTTATTTATGAATTCTGAGCGTCGAGCTTGCTCATGTTCAGGAAACGGATGAAAGGAATGAAAAGAAGCAACAGTAGGAGAAACAAGAACATGGGGAGGTACTGTAGTCGTGATCGGTGCAAAGATTAAATGGATACCAAAGGCAATTCCACCCACCAACGTTATTAAAATAATCAAAAACGTAATTGCACATTGCATCAGAAAACATTTGTTATGTAGAATTTTGTATAATCTATTTCTGCGAACATAAATTACATTCTCTCGGTGCAGCCCAGGAAGCTCCATCTTCTACAACCGCTCGTGACCACTGATGATATGTACGTAGTTGAAAATGCCTCTATCAGCCCTGGGAGTTCCCAGAACTAACAGAAAGGCCGACCTTGTGTCTGGCCCCCGCAGATTCAACTAGGCACACAGCCACGACCCTACGGCGACCCAGACGGCAAGGTAATAGAAACAACAGAAATACACAGGGAAATACAAAATATTCAGCAAGCTTCCTGGCTGGAGGCAATGTAATAGATCAAATATGAAAAATAGGCAGTTCCCTGCTTTATTTGTCCTTAGAATGAGAACTAAGGTTGTATCTCAGTTTTCCTGGCGTTGTTTGATCCGGGAATAGTCTGTTTCTAGCAGGGGCAACAATGTTCGAATTCGCAGATGACAAATGTTCGTTCGATGCAGTGTTCTGGTCAGTGATCAAAGAGGCAGCTTCAGGGGGAAAGTCAGAGTTCGGTGAATCAGTTGTCAGTTCTGCATCACTGAAAGGAACATATCTAGGAACAGGTTCTGTATCAGAGGCACCAATTCCTTGTCTAACCCAATTGTCATAAGGGAGTGGAAGGGGTACACGCTTAGTGTGAGTAGCGTGAACCCAATTTTTCCGGCCAGCCACACGTACAGCAGTCCTTGTCGCCAAGAACACTTGAAAGGGGCTCACAAACTTCGGTTGGAGATTCCTGGTCCATCCGAAGTTTCGGATGACAATGAAATCGCCGGGTTTCAGCTGGTGACCTGGACTTTCCGGAGGTTTTGGCAATGCATCGAAAACCTGTTGGTGAATGAGACTCAATTTAGCAGTCAAGACAAAAAGGTAATCAATTAACATTGGATACTCTAGCTGCTTAAATTCTCGTGGTCTCGGTACCCCCCAGATATTGGCAGGGCGACCGAACACAATCTCATGTGGGCTAAGCCCTACTCGAGAGTGCACAGTCGCTCTAGTGGATAACAAGGCCAGCGGTAGTGCATCTGGCCAGGACAAACCCGTGGAGGCTTGGATCTTAGCAAGTTTCAGTTTAAGAGTACCATTGTACCCTTCAACTAAACCTGCTGACTGGGGGTGGTTCGCACTATGAAACTTCTGCTTGATCCCTAAGCCTGCACACACACTCTGCATAACTTTCCCTATGAATTCACTTTCATTGTCTGACCATACAATCCGTGGCATGCCATACCTGGGGAAGTATTCTTTTAGGAGGATTTTAGCAGTGGACAAGGCAGTGTTATCTTTTAGCGGATATGCTTCAATCCACCTTGAAAAAGCACAGACTACCACTAGGACATATTTAAGGTTATTACATCGGTCCATGTGGATGAAATCCAACTGAATCACTTCGAAGGGGCAAGAAAGAGGAGCGAAGTGTCCAGCGGGTGTGGGGGTTCCCTTACCAGGATTATGCATCAGGCATATCATGCAGTTTCTAACCACTCTTTCTGCACATTTACTGATTCCATCATTCTTCCAGACTGGGGCCAACATCTTATAAATCCCTTTAGAACTGATGTGCGCTGCTCCATGCGCCATCGTTACCACCGCAAGCACATACGCATCAGGCAACATCCAACGCTGATGCTCCGACAAGTCAATCCAACATCCACTCGAGTCCAATTTACCCGTTTTCTCTTTCCATACAATCTTTTCCTCTTCAGTCGCTTCTTCCTGAATTGCTTTCACACTTTCCACTGTGTCCTCACACATTCCCGATTCAGCAACCCATCTCGCAGACGTTGCAACATACATCCCACTCATCGTATTCCTAGCTGTCTGCTTAGCTATCTCATCAGCGAAAGCATTTCCACGACCAACATCATCCGTAACCGCTCGATGAGCACTGCACTTCACAATCGCAACTTCAGTTGGTAAGGTTAGAGATTCCAACAAGTCATTGACTAGCTGACCATGCTGGATCTTAGTCCCACGGGACGTAATAAAACCTCTTTCCTTCCACAGTCGACCAAAACTATGCGCTACGTCGAACGCATACTGACTATCTGTGAACACATTCACTCCCTTTCCCTTTGCTAAGACACACGCTCTAGTCAATGCAATTAATTCTGCAGCTTGGGCAGAATTCTGACTCACTCTTGCAGTCTCCACAATCGTACTCAAAGTCGTTACTGCGTAGGCAGCTGTCACATCACCATTCTCCAATTTAAAACAAGACCCGTCAACATATAACGTGCCATCTGGATCTGGTAACGGAGTGTCCTTAAGATCAATCCGTCCTTTTGTCTCCTCCTCGGTTCTAAAACAACAATCATGGGGTTCAGAATCACTCGACTCCTGGCTAGTCGGCAACAGTGTTGCTGGATTCAGTACATTGCATCTTTTAATCTGAATATGACTCGCTATCAGTGTCAGCTCATAGCCTGATAATCTAGCATTGGTGAGGTGCTGAGTCTTCATTCAGTTCATGAGTGTATCCACGGCATGTGGAACCATGACCACCAGCATATTGTTCATGACCAAACCAGCAGATTGTCGAATGGACACTGCAGCTGCTGCTGTAGCTCTTAAGCAACTTGGCAACGCTCTGGCTACCGGGTCTAATGTTGATGAAAAATACGCACAAGGACGTTGTTTATCACCAAATCGTTGCGTCAAAACACTCAACGCACAACCTTCTCTCTCGTGAACATAGAGTGTAAATGGCTTACTGTAGTCAGGTGTACCCAACACCGGAGCTGAACACAGTGCATTTCGTAACTCAGAGAAACTCTGCTGACATTCGGCAGACCATGGCACCGGACTCGGGACACCTTTTCCAGTCAGGGCCACCAATGGTTTTGCCAAGAGAGAAAAATTTGGGATCCATTGCCTGCAGTATGAAGTAATACCTAAAAACGCGCGCACTTCTCTCTGTGTGCTAGGAACATTCATTTGCGTAATTGCTTTTATTCTCTCCGGGGTCAACCTTCTTCCCTCCTTTGACAAGAGATGACCTAAGTAGGTCACTTCTTGGCAACAATATTGCAGTTTGGAAGGTGACACCTTGTGATGTAAATTAGACAAATGATGCAGTAGGGAAATTGTAGCTGTTTTGCAAGTTTCCTTGTCATCAGCAGCCACTAGAAGGTCATCCACATATTGCACCAAAGCAGAACCAGGAGGGAGCACAAAAGAATCTAACTGACTTTTTAATGCCTGACTGTAAATGGATGGGCTTTCAAAATAGCCTTGTGGAGCGCGTTTAAACCTGAAACTTCGACCTCCTAGAGAGAAGCCGAAAATATCTCTGCTTTCCTCGGCTATCAGAATGCTGAAAAAGGCATTTTTCAAATCAATCACTGAAAACCATGTGGCTGTAGCAGGAATCAACGTCAACAATGCAGTAATGTCTGGAACCACAGGAAACTGCGGAATCACAATTTTGTTAACCTCTCTAAGGTCAATTACAAATCTGTAGACTGGAGGTTTTGAAGGATCTGTGCGTTTTAGAATCGGCAGGACAGGACTGTTACAGACATTTCCTCTAGTTTCTTCTATTACGTCTTTCTGGATCAAATCTTGCACTATCAATAAAAGCGCACGTTCGCCTTCGCTAGAGATCCTATATTGTGGGATTCGTGGGAATTTGACTTTTGCTTTCAAACTTACTACATAAGGAGGAATTTCCAAAAGACCTACATCATTAGGACCAGTCGCCCAAAGAGTATCAGGGAGAGAACGCAGCTCCAGTGGGAGCGCATCCATTGACAAATACATCGGGGAGATGACTCTCTTACCTAACGTAAGCTGTACTCCTGACGGAGAACAGTACAGTGTCGCATACAGGCGTTTTAACAGGTCTAAACCAAGCAGATTTTCATTGCAACCGGTCGTCAAAATCAGGGGTGCTTTTAATTGACGAGGCCCAACAGAAATAGACAAAGGACCAGAAACAGGGTTGTGAACAGGGGCGCCTGAAAAACCTACTGAAACGTTTGTTAAGCCGGACAAAGGTGCGCCAGGGAGTTTCGCATGCATGATAGAACTTTTTGCTGCACCAGTATCCAACAGAAACGGTTCGACCACACCTGATGTAGCTACTGCGACATAAGGCCCACTCTGATCTACTGGAACTGATACTACTCCCTCTCTTTGTCCATGGCTGTCCTAGTACTCATTTTGTTGAATTTCCTCGCTAACCTCACAGTAGTCTTCAACATGGTATTGTTGAAATCTACCAGGCTGTACAGATTGTCCGTTTTGCTGATCGAAATAATTAGAAGGACGATCATTAGTCTGCGGAGGCATAGTACCTCGTCCTCGGCCTCTAGGAGTTTGCGTAAAACCACCACGACCTCTCTGAGCTGGAACACCATTATTTTGTGCTAGGACTGGACACTCATTCTTATAATGACCTTCCTTTTTGCAGTAAGCGCACTGATTCCATTGGTACTGCGGTCTTTGAGAACCGTAATCGGCCCTCTGATATGGCCCTTGCTGTGAGTTTGTCTGATTTGTGCGAGGCGGATATGCCTGCTGCAAAAGGACTTTAATTTTTAAATCTTTTGTTTTCTTTTCTGACTTTTCTTTCTCTTCTTTATCCCTATTTTCATAGTACTGAGCAGTTGCAAGTATTTGCGCAGTCGTAGAGACAGCCCACGCACTTTCAGAATCTTTTAATTTATTACTAAGCTCTGGTAACAAATTGTGCACAAATTTATCAACAAATAATCTCTGGCCTCCCTCCGTGCTCATATCCTGACCACTGTGATCTACAAAAGTTTCTTCAAATCTAGTGAAGAAGTCGGAGACGCTTTCGCCTTTCTTCTGCTTGCATGCGGACAATTTGTCCCAATTAACACGCAATGCTGGCATCAAAGTTTTCATTAAATCAATTATCCTACCAGGTAAATTAGCAATCAGAGGTTCGGGCTTAGAACCACCAATTTGTTGACCATCTGCCGCTACTATAGCTGGCCAATCACCACCTAGGGCAACTGGATGATTTTCGGTACGAATTTTAGCCCAAATAGGTTGCGGCACTACATTGCCAAATAGCATGTCGATGTCTGCTAAATTCATAACACAAGCTTGAACCGTCTGAGTCAGCTCTTTATAATACCCGGCTGGATTCTTACGCGGATCTGGCAAAGCCTGTTTTACTGCTAATACTTCAGCTCGTTTCCATGGAATGTGTATCCACACTCTCTGGAATTGTGCTGGAGCGGCTACAATACCATTGGCCGCATCAGCTTGAATGGCTTCGCGCCATATTGGCGGAACCTCCCTCATCGGATATTGACGACCTTGGTTTGTGCTACATTTCTCTAGGTCCCTTGGTGAGCGGAGAGAAGGATCAAACCTATAGCCTAAGATCAGTTCCATCGCTTCTTTTACATCTTGGCCTACTATCATACCTGCAGCAAATTTTTGCTGAACATGAATTAATTCATCCGGAACTGATTCAGAGTCGTCCTCCTCCCACTCCTCACGCAAAGGGGAACACATTACATCGAACACATAGCGCTGTGTCGGTTCATTCCATTGCATAAATGTTTCCAATACATCTCGTACATTATACCTTCCTACTTTCGAAATCCACCTAAGGGCCGTAGAATCTAATATTCCTCGTTCTTCAACACTAGGAAGCTGACTACGTCTCTGAGTAGAGTCAGAAGTAGGAGTCTTAATTAGAGTTTTGTAAAAAGGAGATAGAATAATAGTGACAGATTCAGTGATTCTCCGACAAACAGAAAGCGGAGTCATATAGCTTGCAGAAGTTTTAAGTAGAGTAGTAGTTGGAACAGATGAAACAGCAAGAGTAGGGGTAGCAGGTAAAGTAACTTGCGGAACAACAGGTATAAGCGGAGCAGGCATAGGCAGAAGAGCGGGCAACCCTGGAAGAGGGGGAGCCGGAGGAATATTGTTAACCACAGGGAGTGCAGGAGCTAGATTCAAGGGAACAGGAGCAGGCATCCCGGGCTGTCCAGCAGCTGGCAACAAAACATTTGGCAAAGGTGGAGCCGTAGCACCCTGTGCATACGGTGGAGGTGACCTCAACAAGTAAGACAACAGGGGATCCTTTTCAGGGTCCTCTACTGGCTTATCAGCACTCGATGGCAAAGCAGGGTAGCACTTGTCAATCGCCAAATTACGCTCTCTACCAGCTATCTCTATCGCTTTCTCAGTTTCATTGAGTTGCAGCTGCTTAGCAGACTGTATTCAGGTCAACTCTTGCTCTTTTTGCTCTTTCTTCAATTTTTTAGTCTCTCTTTGTTTGGATTCTTTTCGCCAACAACGGAAAGAATCAAACATTGCCGGCCGGGCTTTCTTCTTAAACAGTTTTATTTCCAAATTATCGAGGATTTCAGGTTCAAAACTACCATGTAGTCGCCAACTAAGGACACCATCCTTTTCCGTGTAACGGATTGACACCTCATTATAAGATATAGGACCCACACCATGTTTGCAGTAGAGTTCATAAAGAGGAGTTCCAATCGGAGGAACCGGACATGAGTCCTCCAACCGGGAATCCCTGTTGCAACCAAAACATGACAACATACAGTTTTTCCGACTTACCATTTTACAAACTGAAACACAGAACAAACACAAAGATGCGCAATTGAACTTAGAACTTAGGCCTACCAAATGAACAAATGTATCGATACCCAAACCAAAGATTATCGTAACGGGAACAACCAGTGATAATCTACAAAACCAAGTCAAATCAGAGAACTGAAAGGATTATCCGAACAGGAGCAACCAATTGATAAATCCTTACAAAGTAACCAAAAACAACTAGCAACCACTTAATACTTAACTGAGGCACTGAAGACGTCACCAAGGAGAAACCTGTCACGTCTCGCCGTACTAAGGTCTGCACCTCGGGTCCAAGACAGGGCGACAGTCAAGGCAGCGGACCACTGCAGCCGTCCGAACGGGAACCCTCGTGGAAGAGAACGTCGGGCCACTTTTGCGATATACCGGGATCGATGAAGTGGGGCGCCTCCCTCTGGAATCTTCACACGAAGCTTCTCGAAATCTTCAGGCTTTTGGACCGGTACTGAATGACGTAGCCCAACGTTGGGCGCCAATTGGAGTTCTGGACTTAATTAAGGTCCAGAGGTGTCAGGGACAACACCCGAAGACCCCTGAGTTCTACCTGTCTCGGTGCACAAATAAACAGAAACACGGGCTTCTCGATGGTGGCGTCAAAGACCAAAGGTTTATTACTGCAGGGATACAGAAGTCACAGAAACTACACACGGGCAGATTCTAGATGCCTGTCCGATTTGCACTAAGTGAGTTGCTCCTTAAATACAAGTTTTTTAGCTGTAGGCAACATTCTTCTCATACTAGTACATTTCTTAAACTTTGTATCCTAAACAATAAATATTTGGCATCAAACAGGAACCGTCAACGAATTTCTGATGTCAAACATTACGAATGAGGGGTTCCCACTGTTCGATCATAATCCCATGTCATCTTCCCATTCAGGAGCCGGACCGCCTCATCGTAAATTTCGCTACCTCCCCCTAATAAAGGTCCAGAGGGAAAGGAGCAGAGCCAGGTGTAGAAGATAGAAAAACAGGATAAGAGATGTTTGTGGGTCGTAAATGGGCAAGGCTACCGACTTCGGCCGCCTAATCATGATCAGGCCAACGAGCACGAGAACCAGTATAGCAGGACTGGCCTCAGGCAGAGGAGGCAGCTTTTGCCGAGTCATGCGGCCACAGCGTTTCTGACTTAAGGTGCACGTGTCATTAACAGGGTGAATCGCCGGATAAAGCCTACGTGTCCTTTAAGCGAAATGAATTGATCAGAGGTCACTGTTTGTTCATTGACTATGTGAGGGCAAGAATACAAGATGGATGCCATATTCTAAAATAGATGCCATTGGTGTACCGGAAATGTGCTCATAACAAGAGTGCTCTTGCTCGTAGCATAGCGAAAACACCAGGATATACTATATGGATCATTTACGGTTCACTGGTACCGAAATTTTGGGTTTACGACGATGTCGAAAACACGGGTTCGAATCGTCACGGAACCTCAGGCCATACGATGTATGTTAAACATGGCCCTTCTGCCATAATGTTTTCCTCATCCACATATACTAAACAAAGTAACGCGGAATTACAGTGGCCACATTATGGCTCCTTTAATTCCCAAGTTCTCACCAACTTAGAGGAACAATTACTGAAAAGAAAAACGCACCCGTCTATGTTTGAATCTGTCCGATTTTGGAGGAAAGAGAGTAGAGAGCTAGAAAGCAGAAGGCTCAAGAAAAGAAACAGTAACGTATGTCAATGGCCGACCATGCCAGGGAAAATTTACAAAATCAAATGACAAAGTCAGTAGAAATAGCCGATAGGGAGCATGGGGCCCAGGTACAACAATGTTATCCAGCTTGTGAGGAGAAAGGAAAGGGCCATATGAAAGGGGGAGAAGAAGGAGATTCTTTGCTTGAGACCATGCTAGAAAGCCCTCCTGCATATGCCCCAATGTACCCTGCCCTGATGCCTCACACCCCGCATGTCCCGCCGCCACCGACCACTCCTGCCCCCATTGCCCCTCTTACTGTTCTCCCTGTCACACCACCCCTCCTGATTTTTCCTATTACACCAACCACGCCCGCTAACCCTGTCCTTGCTGCGGGAAGGACAACAAGTCTCCATCCGCCCAACCCCTGCGGCTTTACCCCTACACGCCCTTTTCCTGATTCCCCGTGTGTGATATCCTGCTCTTCCTCTCTCTTTGTCCCTCCTTAGTGTTAGTGTCTTCTTGTCTATGTCATGTCTCTGTGATGTCATCCATGATTCTACCTGTTGCTATTCAAGGGATTTATCAGTTACCTGGAGGCTGAGCAGGAAGTTATCTGCTCCCGGTGGGGTTTCTTACCATATTACATTCCTACTTGAATGCTGTACCTTCTATCTAATCGCAAGAATAAATATACTACTTGAACATTACAACAAGGACCCATCATCTTTATTTTACTGAATTTAACACCGTGGTGTACCGTTAAGCAGGATTTATATAAATTGTCGAATTCCCCCCGGCTGGCCTCCTTGCACTCTGCAGTCAGCTTTTCGTCCCTTGGAAAAAATGACCTACAGAAGCAACAGTGTGAATGTTGGATAAATAACGGGAATATTTATGCCTTTAAAGAAATATGGTACACCTTTTCCCAGTGGACGTTTATGGAACAGACCACCTGGGCTGAATACATGTGTACCCTGGTCATGCAAAGATTTGAGAATGCGCTTATGCATATACCAACCGGATAAATGGACCTTAGATCGCAAATAAAAAAGAGGCGATGTTCAGGGAGAGGAGATGTTTGGCACTATGTCTGTTTTAATGGCTTATCGTGATAGGACCATATTTCCCAACACCCGCCCTAGAAACAGCTATGCCAATGAGAGAGGCGGCCCCAGTCTTTGTTTGCGCACTTACCGATGCCCAAAATAACGGTTGAGGGGCTGTTGAGGCACACTGGCGCAGACTTTGGGTTCATGTTCCTTGGAAAAGGTCAGAAGTAATGCAGTTAAAAGGGCAAGTACCAGATCCCCGGAAGAATCCAGCTGCCTTTTACAGAGAATTAGGTCAGATTATATCTGCAGGTACATTCGTTCTTGAGGATATAGATTTACTTTTTGGTACAGTTGTCCCCACTGAAATTTGGGACACAATTCGACATACTGACCATGAAGTGGCAGTGGGAGGTAAATGGGCTGACCTAGAGGCTATGGAAGAAGCAAGGGTAGGGGGGACTAAACCAGAAGCTGCCATCCTGACTTTGCCCGGTAAAATAATGAAGTTTATGAAAACACTTTTACCGGAAACTGTCATTAACTGGGATAAAATAAACGACTGTAAGCAGCGAAAAGATGAGAATGTGGCTGACTTCTTAACCTGTTTTGAGACAGAATACAAGGGACATAGTAGTTTGAATCCCCGCACCCCAGGTTCTGGCCCAGTGTTTGTCGATAAGTTTGTCAGCAACTTGCTTCCTGAGATTTCCGCCAGGCTTAAGAAAGTGGAAAGTACGTGGTCTGCCCAAACTATGACTGGTATCTTGGCTATGGCACAATATCACGAAAATAGGGAAAATGAAGATAGAGACAAGGAAAGTAAGAAGGTTAGGGATCATAAGACTAAGGCACTTCTGCAGCAGGCTTACCCTCCTTGAGGTCCTGATGCCCGCGGGAATTTCAGACTTCCACCCTAACCCCCTCCGAGGCCTCGCCAGTCTACCCCCTCCAGCCCTCAACGTACGGAAGCCCTCCAAACAGATAAGTGTGCTTATTGTAAGGGGTACGGCCATTGAATAGATGAGTGTCCTGTGTTAGCTGAAAACATCCAATCAGGGAAGACTCGGCCTCACGCTCCCAGGGAGGGGAGGCCGACTAGGGACCATGGCCTGCCCCATCCACAGGATAAGGAACGTAGGCCCAGGGATGACACTCCCATCCGGCAGCGCCCGGCCAATAGGTTTGATAGGTATGAAGCAACACGCACTTATTACAATGATGATTATGATGAAGTTGATGAGACAGGGTCCTACCAAGCATACGACAGCAAGGGAAGGGGTATTACCAGAGTGCAAATTCCATGGGGTCAAAGGGGCCCGTATGTTCAAATGTCAGTTGTGGGGAACAATCAGAATTTTCTTTTGGATACTGGGGCTACCAGGTCTTCTATTGCAAGTCTGTCAGTCCCGGAGGCACCCCTTTCTGGCAATATGAATGTCTCCGTGGGTTTTGCAGGAACACCCGTGACCAGCCATCTCTTAACCCCTCCCTCTCTATAGTGGACCTGCACATGTTGACGCTCCTTTGGTCCTTACTACAGGTTGCAGTGAAAACTTGTTAGGCATGGATTTACTGAAAGCTCTGTATGCGACCATATCATGTAATCCCCAAGGTGTTTCCCTATCGATTTCCCCCCGCAGCTTCCTATATGTATCTATCAGGTCCCCTCCCACCAGAGTTGCAGTCTTTACCTTCCTCCCTCTGGGCATCATCAGACACTGATATAGGGTGTCTCAACATATCCCCTCATGTGGTACGCATCGAGCCAGGTGCACTTCTCCCCCACCTCCGGCAGTATCGACTGCCCGTGGAAGGAGAAATGGACCTTCTAACAATAACATCTGAATTAATGGACAAGGGCGTAGTGGAGGAAACACGTGGCAATATCTGTAACAGTCCCATTATTCCTGTTCTTAAAAAGACCAATGGAGATGCTCTCTCCCCTAAAATATACAGATTTGTGATTGACCTTAGAGCCCTTAACAAAATAACAATCTCCCAATATCCTGTGTCCCCGACATTACAGCCCTCTTAACGATGGTCCCTTCTGATGCAACGCATTTTCTGTCATAGACCTGAAGAATGCCTTTTTCAGCATTCCTATACATCCTTACAGCAGACATTTTTTTGGTTTCTCCCTTGGTGGGCGGAGCTTTAGATTCTGCTGCGCCCCTCAAGGTTTCACCGAGAGCCCCAGTATCTATAGTCAAGCCCTAAAAAGTCAACTAGATTTCTTGGAACTCCCTGATAATTCCACACTATTAGAATATGTAGATGACCTCTTCATTGCTGCAAATTCTGCCCCAACATGTAAAGAAGCTACTCTCTGTTTGTAATGCCACCATGCCCTCCATAATCACATAGTCTCTTCAAAAAAGCTTCCGTTTTGTCAAGAGAAGGCGACCTATTTAGGTCATCTCCACTCGAAGGAGGGAAGGCAGCTCACTGCTGATTGTATAGCCATTATCAATGCTATGACGGCCCCACGAACACAAAAGCAGGTGCGAGCCTTCATAGGCCTAACCTCATACTGTAGACAGTGGATTTCCAATTTTTCGGCCATGGTCAAACCTCTTCTTGCCCTCACCACTAAAGACATATCAAACCGCTCCTTTCCATAGACTAGAGAGCATGCACAGGCCTTCCAAGACTTAAAAAAGGCTCTGTGTACTGCTCCAGTCCTCGGTACTCCTGATTATTACAACCAATTTTTTCTTTTTGTACATGAAACAGACGGCTGTGCATGTGCTGTCTTGACCCAGATGTTCGGAGGTCACCATCGGCCATGTGCCTATTTTTCAGCCACCTTAGATCCTGTTGCAAGGGCACTACCAGGATGCCTACGGACGACCACTGCGGCCACCCTCATGGTCCGTCAGAGTGTGGGGATCGTCATGAACTCCCCCTGACTCTGATGGTCCCCCATTCTGTAGATACCCTCCTTAATAACGCCAAGACACAGTACCTCACTAGCGCACGACTCACACTATATGAACTGACACTCTTTGCCAGCCACATTAACATCAAAAGATGCACTGTACTAAACACTGCCACATTACTCCCACTGGAAACTCAGAATGCACGCTTAGACCCACATGACTGCATATTAAGGACAGAGGAGGAGTCAAAGGGACGGGTTGACTTACAGCATAGGTACTCACAAACTTTCTCTCGGGGGCCAAATTTACACTGTGGTTTGTGTCCGAGGGCCGCACCAGTGGGGGTGGGGTCAGTGGGGGAGGGGGCAGGGCCAGAGCAACAAAAAAAAAAACTGACCATGAGGTTGATCACTGGTCCCTGCAGCGGACACCTTCGTCCATTGAGCCACCAGACCCGGCATACACACATCTCTCTCTCTCGCTCTCTTTCTCTCTCTGTCTCCCTCCCTCCCTCTCCCTCCCTCTCTCTCTCACTCTCCCTTACTCTGCCCCCCTTCCTCTGTCTCCCTCCCTCTGTCTCCTTTTCCCTCTCTCTCTCCCTCACTCTGTCTCCCTTTCCCTCTCTCACTCCCTCACTCTGTCTCCCTTTCCCTCTCTCACTCCCTCACTCTGTCTCCCTTTCTCTCCTACACTCTGTCACTTCCTTTCTCTCCCTCCCTTTCCCTCCATCCCTTACCCTCCCCCTCCCTTTCCCTGAATCAATTTCCCTCTCACTCCCTCACTCTGTCTCCCTTTCTCTCCCTCGCTCTGTCTCCCTTTCCCTCCCTTACTCCCTCACTCTGTCACTCCCTTTCCCTCCCTTCCTTTCCCTCCCTCCCTCTCTCACTCCCTCACTTCCTTTTCCTCCCTTCCTTTCTCTCCCTCCCTTTCCTTCTCTCACTCCCTCACTCTCTCTCCCTTTCCCTTTCTCACTCCCTCACCCGGTCTCCCTTTCCCTCCCTCACTCCCTCACTGTCACTCCCTTTCCCTCCCTCCCCCCTACTTTTCCCTTCCTTCATCTCTGTCCCTCCTACCCTTTTTCTCTCTCACTCCTTCACCCGATCTCCCTTTCCCTCCCTCACAGTGGTGGCTGGTGACATTTGAAAGTGGTAGGGCGTAAAAGTTAAGGATGACTTGTTACGAGTAGCAAGCATTTACTAAATGTTCTTTTACATCATTATTTTGAAAAAAGTATACCTCCATCAAACCCATATGCACAGAATCACATTGCAACTGGAACACATGACCACTGCCCTGTGCGCCCTGCTGAGAGGCCAGGATTTGATGTCCATCAAGATTTCTGAGCATCTTTTTCACTATTTGACAGGCACTGTGAGAAACTCGCAGTGCCCTCAGCCTAAGCTCCAGCGCTCTCAAGTGGTGCCACTCAGTTCAAGGTACAAGAGTACAAGAGTAATGTGAGACATGAAAAATAATGCATGAACAGAATCCTTAAAATAGCTAACACCTTTAGGGAATGCAACTATGCAATATTAACACATACAATGTAAACAGGAACTAAATCACTGACCTGAACGTGCTCAAGTTTCAATTAAATGTTAAAAACTATGCTCACTTTGTCTTCCTTTCTTTCCCTCTCCCTCTGTCATCTCACCCTGCCTCTGTGTCAGCCCGGGCTCGGAGCACACACACACACATAGCTGCACCGAGCGCATTAACATGTCTTTAAAAGACCATTAGAATGTCAATGAGGCTGTGTTCACCTCTTAGTGCCCCTGCAGCTCCACTCTAACTATGGCAGAAATCGCCCGGCCGGCCCCCACAGAGCAGCAGAGTCTCGGAGTCGCGCTGCTGTAACTTAGTTTGCAGACACTATTTAAAAAAACAAAACACTGGTATGATGTGTACAAGGTCCGCGGGCCGCCAGGGAAGGCTTGCCGGGCCGCCACTGGCCCGCGGGCCGTACTATGAGTACCCCTGACTTACAGGATACCTCGATAGCAGAACCAGAAGGTACACTGTATGTAGACGGATCATGTCTCAGAGGGCCTGATGGTAGCACCTCAGCTGCATACGCCCTCACAACATTAGGGCGAGTAGTAGAAACAGCTCAGATTCCGCAGTGCTCTGCTCAAGCAGCAGAATTAGTGGCCCTTACTAGAGCTTGTGAATTAGGCAGAGGGATGACGGTAAATATTTATACTGACAGCGAATATTCCTTCATGGTGGCCCACAACTTCGGGAGGTTGTGGAAAGAAAGGAATTTCCTTACTTCCCATGGGACCAAAATTCAACATGGCCCCCTAATTTACCGCCTGTTAGACTCCCTGACACTCCCCAGAAAGGTGGCCATTATAAAATGAAAAGCCCATAAGAAAGTGACAGATGATGTTGGGAAAGGCAATGCCCTGGCTGACCAGACGGCCAGACAAACAGCTCTTCGGAAAAGGGAAGGAATGTATGTAGGAGGTCAGGCTAGGTGGGTGGCAGACGAGGGCTTGGTTGAAAACACAGTAAAGAGTGTGATTGATATTCAGTCCCATACTACTCCTGAGGAACTAAGGGTGTGGAAGGAGCAATTAGCAAAAGAGAGAATTGATGGTTGTTGGGTCCGTACGGCAATGGAAAGACAATGGTGATGCTCTGCCCTTAGCTCTACTGTCCACAAGAATAAAGGCCCACACCAGAATAGGGCTGTCCCCACATGAAATTGTGTTCCAGAGGCCTGCCAATGTATGGGGTGTCCCGCGGCCTAAGAAACTGTCTGACGTTGAATACCCTATATTAACAAATTATCTGTGCAGTCTAACTAATACCTTTCGTACTCTTTATCACCAGGTGCATGAGGCCATATCTGACAAAAGCGAGGGCCCAGGGCACGTTATCCAACCTGGTGACTGGGTCCTGATCCGGAATTTTCAACAGACTTAGAGCCTCGAGCCCCGCTGGACACAACCCCGTCAGGTGTTACTAGCCACCCGCACCGCCGTGAAAGTAGAAGGTCGGAAGAATTGGGTGCATTCATCGCACTGCAGGCGTGTGCCTCTGCCCCTCCCCTGTTATCAGTGGGTGAGGGAAGGACTAGGAGACTCAGAAACAGGAGCAGTCCCGACGTTTGTCCCATTCAGCGATGCCAGACTGCATTCTACATCCACGAAGCAGAGAGTGACAGCATACTGAAAGGAAGGGTGAGACCCTCCCTTAACTCTGCTCAACACCAAGAACAATTGTTTTCCCGACCTTACTGTCCCTACTTCCGACCGATACAACTTGCGCCCCCGAGGGAAGGCTTGCCCTTGACTTCGCTAAGTACATAGGCTGTAAGGCTGTGAACTTCCCCGGCTGAGAGTAGTGCTGGTGTGTCAGACTAAGGTAAGCTATAAAGACCCTTGGCACCTGTGCCCAGTGAAGCAACCACCAATCACAGACAGCCACTAGAGGTCCCTGACTTAGCACGATGCCCGCCGTCCAAAACACCTGAATCCAGAAACAAGATGTCAGCCTCATAGTCCTCATATTCGTGAAGACATATGGTGTCCAAATATTGTCAGGTTGATACTCTTCCCATTCCCACTTAGTCCCTTTAGCTTGTGGATACCCTTCTTTATCTTGATAGCATACTTTATTCAGACGAAAGTTAATCCCACCTACTGAAGGCTTTCCAGAAGCAAACAAAAGTGCATACCAAGCTTGACCTGAACCATTATGGGAAAACGGCAGAGGAGTAAAAGGTGTTCCTCCTTTCTTTTGGTGTGCAGGTATCATCCCACACACCCAACAGCTGATAGTATTCGAGGCATTGTGTGTATGATGCAATATGTGGATGAATATATTATTTAGGTAGGATTGGCGATGCTTCTGCTCATGGTAGGGAAGCGTAAAGTAGTGATGCTCAACCGGTACTGGAGTAGTGGCAATCAGCAAATGTTGAGCAGGAGCCACTTTCTCAACAACCCAAGTTATTTCTGTCAAATTGTAATTTCTGTAACCAGAGCTAAAGCAGATTTGTGTACAAGCAGTGCTGGAAGAATTCAAGTAGGAAGGAGTGAGTGTACAGTAGTTCTGATCATTGAAGGTGTTAATAACAGCAGTTTTACAGCCTCACATAATACTTATTTTGTGTGCGGAAATAAGGGATATTATCAACTACCTGTTGGGTGGTCTGGCGTGTGCTATGTATCCCTTCTATTGCCCCCTGTGTTTCTGGCACCTGCCTCTTATCACAGAGACTATACACTTTATAACAATATCCCTAAGAACAGATATAAATGAACAATAAGTACTGATGAGGTTGATCAGACTGATACCACTTTGTAACAATATGTCGATTTCAATTTGGGTTTGTTCTTCTTTGTGGGTGCTGCATTAAACAGTAGGAAAATAAGGAGACTCACTTGTGTTGTGGAAGCTGTTACCAATCAGACGGCAATGGCACTTGGGCACATTACAGAAGAACTGCACATTGTAAGGATTGTAGCACTCCAGAACAGAATGGTGCTTGATGTGATTTTGGCTGATCGAGGTGGTGCATGTCGCATCATCGGCAGCAGTTGCTGCGTATTTATACCAGACCACTCACCTTCAGTATACGACGTAATATCAAAACTGCATAAGATTGCTGCAGAGATTCACCCAGAGACTGGTACATGGACTTTTTCGACCTGGTTCTGGACACTATTTGCTGCTACTTGGGGGTGGAAACTACTGACTATTTTTTGTATACTGTTGGCGATATTATTTACATGCTGTACTTGCTTACAATGTGGTCCTATGCTTTGCTCCATGGGCATCACTGGTTGTACACCTGCCAAGAGAAACATTGCAGAAATGAAAGCACAACAGATGCTAAATAAAGAGATCACTGAGATTATGAGCATCAATGTACAGGATGCATATCTAGATTACCCCAGATAAACAAATGTCTTCAGCTAATGCTAAAAGGGTCGTCTGTTGTAATTTGGCAGCAATTGGGTTAGCATTAGCAGAAGCCATCTTGTATTTAGAAGATATCTTGTCCATTTTGTGGAATCCATTTTCTATTTCTGTCCGCCATTTTGTATGCCATGTGCTACCACGTGCTTGCCATGTGCTATGTCCTACCTTTCTGTCCCCTGCTCTTGTATTCTGCCTAGTGACAAGGTATATTTAGCCTTTCCTGTCTCGCACATGCTCAGTTGAGCTTGCAGCTGTTTTTGCAGCTGTTCCCAGTTCATAACTGTCAGGATGTGTTTATTAGAATTAGCCACTGTTAGCTCCTCCCACTTGTTGACTGTAGGTTTTCTATACGACCATATATGTACCTAAAACTTGTATTTTGTACTTGTGCTGCCTTCTTCTGAGCCCCTGTGTGGGTATAAAAAGACCATGCTCCTTCAGTTCTGTGTGCTACTTCATACATTACTGAAGGGTGTTGTGTGAATGTAGTTCTACCTCACGAGGTTTAATAAATCTTTTATTTTCTATTCCAGATTCTGTGCCAACTTCTGTTCTATGGTCTGAAGACTCTGTGCAGAGAAGGGCGAACCCCTAGCACTGGTAGGCCTTGCTGAGGCCCACCACCACAGTGTGTAGTGCACAAGTGTGTGTGGCTGTGCTCAGTGTGTGCTTGTGTGTAGTGCACAAGTGTGTGTGGCTGTGCTCAGTGTGTGCTTGTGTTTAGTGCACAAGTATGTGTGGCTGTGCTCAGTGTGGTTGTGTGTAGTGCACGAGTGTGTGTGTGGCTGTGCTCAGTGTGTGCTTGTGTGTAGTGCACAAAGTGTGTGGCTGTGCTCAGTGTGTGCTTGTGTATAGTGCACACGTGTGTGTGGCTGTGCTCATAGTCCCATTATGGCACCACACCCCACCCACACCACAACAGAGTATACATGCATAAATAAATACACAACTCAACTTCTGTTTGGGAAAATATTGCTACAAGTTTATTCCATTCAAAAGTATGAAATATGGTGGGTTATCTTATGGGCGATCCAAGGGCAGGCAGCTGTACCAACCTATGCTGCCCTGCCCGCCTGATGAGCCAAGCACTGTGGAGAAACCAATCAACGCTACCCCTTATGGGGGTGATCCCCTTACTGGGATCACGTGACACATTGGTCCCTTATTACTCACGCCCCTTCAGGGGAGAGCGTAGCAAGGCAAGCCCCAGGTTGTTTAGGCCTACAACCGCCCGAAGGACTAACCGGGCGCCAACCTAATTACTCCAGGACTCTCCCCTGAGGCTCCTGGGATTTGGCTCTGGCACTCCTATTGTGCTCTTGCAGAGGTACCCTTCTGTACCCAAATGCTTCCAGATAACCCTGTAACTCCGCCTGCAATGACAAAGAAAACATTACAACATTCTATTTACTTCGCCTGCCAACCCCACGCCGGGTAAGCGGTAGGGTGGGAGATGGCATGTCCGGCGCAAAGAGGATGCAGAGATGGCCGGGGGAGGCATAAATACCTCCCCACCTCCTCTGCATGCCGGAAGTGACTCGTCTGATAAGGGGACTCCTCCTGGAGTCCCACATTTTAGTGGGGGTGGGGAAGTGCCCAAATGGCACTAAGGAGGGCCGCCCATTTAGGATGGCCACCTGCGGGGGACGCGGACAGCCGCATAGTCCCATTATGGCACCACACCCCACCCACACCACAACAGAGTATACATGCATAAATAAATACACTACACAATGGGCAGGAAAATACCAGTAACATTGCGAAACCCACTGCACTCTTATTCTCAGGCAGTCCGGTGGGGGAGAGAGGTCCTTAAAATTGGTTCTGCTATCTTGCCTGGCCTCCTAGCCCGCAAGCACCCTCGTCTGACAGCACACGATCTGCTGTGTTGCCTGTGCAATGACCGTACCCTGGCACAGGACGTCCCGTTCTATACCTCTGCTAACAGACTACCTTTAGTGATGCTGAAGTGAGCAGTTGTATGTGTGCATCTGACCATAAGAACCTTGGTTTGCTAGGGAGGGATCAATTTGTTGCATCTGTCACACTCGAGATAGTGGCAACTTGCAGTTCTTTTGCATTCTACACTGCAGTGTGTGCCTGGACGATCCTAGACACCACCTGTGTGCCAACCCGCTTTGACCTAAGATGCAATGCACTACCCCCGGTACTTAATTGCCCTTCACCGAAATCCATGTGTAAAGGTAGCTGGTCCCTGATTTACTTCCTAATAGACTATGTGTTAAGCCGTAATCCTTTTTATTCCTTTTTTAAAGCAGTTAACACACTCACACATGATACCCGTTAGTAGCAAGTACATGGAATTTAAATTCCCCTAACAACTGGACAGAGGGCCAGCCACACTCACTGCTATTGGTGTCTGACTGGAGGCTGTAGCAATACTGCCAGGCCAGCAAGTATGCCCACTGTACAGTTGTAATTTAGTACTCATGGTGCTGACAGCCGCAGGTGCCTTATCCGGGCTGTGTGTATGCGGCCCAGGAACCTAAATAATAGGCTTGGTGTGGAAGGGTTGTTAACGATGCCTGGCAAGAAGTGTAATACCTTTGACAAACCTCTCCTGACTGGCATCTATGTCATTCTTAAACATATTTACTGGTTTTGCCACATGACACCCTTCTGGTTGGTGAAACAGAACCTCCTACCCAGCATAAGCTGACAGTCTCGCGTTGCCGTCACACCACCTGTGTATCTTGAATCACCCTCTTGTGTCACCTAACCTTGATTCTAGAGTGCACATAATCTGCGCCGTTGACCAGACAATTTTACAGACCTCTTTGATTGCTAGACCCTGGTGAACGCATTAATGGTGTAGAATCTGGTTTGAAACAATATATGCCTGGCGCCCTCTATTGGAGACAACTCAGCCCTTCGTGGAGCGACAGTACCCAGGCGCCTACACAAGTCACCCAACAGACAAGTTGGCCCTGACTACATTTGTGTCCTGGTGCTAGATTTGGAAAGAGCATTGCCTCCACTTACTGCCCCCCTGGGAAACACAATGCCTGTGCCCTGTCCGAAGTGCGGCGATGCCCCCGTGTAGCATCGACCACCATGTAAATAAGAGCATGTGGAGACTAGCTCTCCCCAAAATTCTGCTGTTGTAATCCATGGTCACGCCTCCTGTTCAGTACCATGTTATTATTTAAGGCTCATTCCATGTTATCATTTATGGCACTGACATACACAAAGGCCTAATATTGGGCTGTGTAAATGCCACCCAGGGTGACCTTAAACAATCGGCTTGGTGTGGATGAATGCTAACAGTACCTGGATGAAGTGCAATCCCTTTTGACGATCACTCCTGACCAGATGTGCCAATGCAGAAATAAGAAAGTATCTAGCCCACCATTTATATTTATCCCAGGTATCTGAGTAAATTATTGAAAGTTGCCGTCGTGGACCAGGGTCAACGGACTCGATAATTCTCGCCTCGGTGCCTACTCTAACCAAGGATCACACTCGGCAACTCTGGGCATTAAGCTTGCCAAATCTCAACAATGCCCCCCACAAACCCCGGGGATGCCTGGCTTCACCCTGGAGATACCCAGAAGGGACCATCTCACAGGGAAAGCCAGGAGGGGTTCCCCAGCGGTCTTCAGCGCCAGGACGCTTACGGGCAGCAGTGCGCTTTACAAATCCACTACATTTTCATTGACATTTTTACATGCCTGCAAATGCTCTGCTCAGAGCAGCCCGCTAGACAATGGCGTCCATTGAAAGACGGTGCCAACAGCCCTCCGAGCGCTTAAGGCATTACCTCAGAGTAGGGCTCTATTCTAACAGATGCCACATGCATTGTTGGAAACCACATCTGGATGTAAGCTGCTAAGTGCTACTGATGCCTCGGCACTTCCGACTCACCGCCAGCTCACCCTAATACAATCCACTCGTGACTGGCACTCAACCGTGCGGCGAAAGCGCGAGACATCCTAACCTGAAATTAGCTCTTCAACAGACTCCCTCCACAAAACCTTGGGGCTTAAAACCTCCGCCCTGTGGGGTGGTTGCAAATGAACTGCAAACAAATCCTAGGCATTCTCTACCAATGTTGTAAATGGAGTTTCTGTGTGGCTTGGGTATGCACCTAAGCCTGGCCGGACCCACCTCTCTAGTCAGGAGAAGGGAGTTCACACTTAAGCTGACACCAGCCCACCCCCTAGGTGGCTAGGCAGAGATTTAGGCTTAGCCCAGAGGCAGTGTAACTGTAAAGTGCCAACTGCATTCCCACCGTGGCACACCAGGTACACTAGAGAGACTCCATCCCAGGCTAATTTAATTACCCTTGATTACATAACTCACTAGGTTAATCAGGCCACAGTCCTACAGCTCCAGTTAGCACAACCCCGTAGCTGCTGGTAGGAACTGTACTTAGCATAACACCTTATGCAACCACTCAATCAGCAGTGTACCGTACTAACACTTGTAACAGGGCGCATATCATATGTACCTCAAGCCCAACTGAGGCATCACATATCACCATAGTGCTGTGTACAATTGGCTTCACGCCGGGACAAGGGTGCAGCTTCTACCCCCTCAGGCTGGTTCGTTCCCCACAACAGCACAAAACTGCATTCTGCGGCCATGACAAAGCAAATGGGGTGGCCGAGATCGCACCCCAAAAATGCTGGCTAGATCACCCTTTACTCTCATCCAACTAGGGAGAAACTGACCACCGCAGGGATTTTTTAAATATTTTTTTCATGGATAAAACTGATCTACTGTTTTGCCCCACCCAGGGCACCCTGTCCGGTTACTGCTAAGTCACACGCCCGCAATGCAAAATGAAATCAAGTCTGTGATGTCATAGTCGCTACCTCTGGCATATTCTTATAAATCGCCATATATGACTGACACCGCACTCTCCTCCTATGTTTTGTGCGATCTTGGCCCACTTTAGTGTGAGCAGAGACCCGCGATGCATACTTGGCTTCATGGTCGATAATGCGCACATAAACTACCCTAGCTGCTCCTTGCCGCTGGGTCATCCTACCCTATGGAGCCCCTCAGCAAGACCAGGGAACATTATATCACCCTCGACACTAAGCTTAAATCTTTGCTTAGTATTGGTGCTGAAAGCGATGTGTACACCTTCCACCTGGTCCCGGACACAGCGTTGAAGAGTTCCAGAAGGGTCTGGCCAATATAAAAGACACCAACAGCAGAGGGCGCCCTGAGCAAGCTTCAAGGATTGTTTAAGAGTTAAAACTAAGCTGCAGGGCTACCCAGCCATCTCAGGCAATGACTATGGCATTCAGACCGGCCACCGGCACACACCGCATTTACTAGGTATTCCGCTCCCTGAACAACCTGACCGATCCGCCATTCATCGCGTTACTCTAACACGCATTGAGAATTACATATTAATTACACTCATGTAACGTGTACGTGAATGCAAGGGTATTGAAACGCTCTACATGAGCACCAGGTCCATTACATATTAAGCATATGTCATTGCATCCCTATATTTACTACAAAAGGAGCACTGCCTACAACAAGCCCATCTATTGGCTAATCAGTGCTTCTATTTGCATAAGGTGAAATAAGCCACAATTGTAGCTCAGTTGCATAGCCAACCGAGAGCTGGACACCCCCATCCATAGCTCTCCAGGTTTCGGATTGCTATGTTTGAGATGTTCATCATTTCAGTACAAATATACATTCAAAAGACGATGAATGACACTTTCTTGGAGCAAAATTAAACAATGATACGGTGCATACCCAACCTACCCATGCTAGCTACCCCACCGAACACTATGAAGGGGTATTCGGTGATGAAATGTGTTGTGGAGTTCCTCAACACTATCGAAAACTTTATTAGAGTATAATGTCAACGTGGGCCTCAGACTCACCATCATACATCACCAACGACCATGCTGCCACCGGGCTCAAGGCACCCCGCAACACAAAGCGGGGGGACAACAACGTATCCAGCGAGACCAGGGACCGCAAGGGGACCCGCGACATGACCAGACAGGGTGACCAGGAGGAACAAAGGGGGAGGGGGTGACGTTTTTGAGAAGCACGCCCGAGTAAGCGATCCCTCCCCCATGGCGGTGCAACTTGCCCGAGCCATGCTGATTGCTTTTGTGGAACATGTGCCTGCGTCCCTGTCCTGCAGCAGCGGGTGACTCCAGCCTCCCCTGTGTCCCCGGGCCCTCTCCTAGGCATTCGCCTGTGAAGGGCCTGGTACATTGAGAGGACTGTTCAAGAACAGCCACAACAACAAACCCAAAATGCAACCGCTACGTTCAGGGTGAATGCCATCCCAGCTGAAACAATGACAACATGCAAATCAATCAATCAATCAATCAATCATTGAATTTGTAAAGCGCACTACTTACCCGTGAGGGTCTCAAGGCACTGGGGGGGAGCTGCTACTGCTCGAAGAGCCAGATCTTGAGGAGCTTCCTGAAGGTGAGCAGATCCTGGGTCTGCCGCAGATGGGTGGGGAGGGTCTAGGCAGCAGTCTATGCCTTGCACAATAAGACTCAGGCCTGAAATGAGCCCAAGGGTACAGCCCACACAGGCAACACTACCCGCAGCGTAAAGGAACAGTGAAAGGATTTGAGGACAAACTCACTGCACAATAGGCTAAGGCTTGAAGGAGCACGTGGGGACAACCCACAGCGGCGACGCAACACCCAGGGCAAAGGCAGAACCCCAAACCAAAACCGAGAAGGATCGGCAACAACCGGAAAGAGGGCCCTGTATCTGAGCCCCTTCCGGCCCCCATGCATCCACACCCACAATGACAGTGCATGTATGGGGTAAGCACATCATGACCTCGCACCCCTCGTACTTGCGCCGGATCCATCGGGCACCAGGCCGCTATTGGGGTCGTGGCCCACACCTACTAATGCTCAGTGAGAATCAACGGCAGGAGACACACGTCTCTTCTCACCCCTCATCCTTGGCTGCTCGTCCTTGCCCTCAGCATAGGGTGACCAGAATTTTAAAGCCAAAACTGGGACAAAAACTTGAACACTACACTTTACTTCAACTGGGTGGACAGAATGACTGCTCTAATCACCTTAAATTTACAGAAAAGGCAGTAAGAGCATGAGCTAAATGCAATTTATGAAACCAGTATCATGCCTGTTAATTACCTTTTAACAGCTGCCTATGGCCTCCTAGAGGTCTATCATATAAGGTTACATACCATTGAGCTTTCTTCTGCATTACCTTGATGTTATGTGTTTTTGAGCGGAGTGAGCCTCCAAGTGATCGGCCTTGCACCAGCGAATGTAATCGACACCATTGACGTTGGTTGCGGAAAGTTGACCCCTGCACCCAGGAAAGGGAAGCTAGTGAGTTGGAAGGAATGAAAAGCTGCCAATGGCTTTGATCCCGTGAGCTGTGGCAGGGCTTGCCTTCTGCTGGCCAACTTGATAGGGCATACAAATGTGATGTAGTGTGACACGCTCATACTAGTCACGACTACGTCACAATTGGCTATTTAAGTGTGGTAACACTTCAAGTGGTCGGGATAAAATTAAGGTGTAAATTATTACAGTGCTCCTTGCTGCAGCTTGCCTAGTGCGAGGAACAGTCGCGCAGTGCCACCTTGTGGCCTAATCACCAACGTAGAATCACTCAGAGCCCCCTGCCCCGCTCAAAGAAGGCTGGGACATACCCACAGTGAGGAGCAGTGAACAATAACGTGGAGCCCAGGCAAAACGAGACCGGGCTTTGCTTCCCAGTATATTTAACCTTCACAGAAGCAACAGTGCTGCATGGTATAAGCCTGGAGCTCCAACATTCCAACGTTTCTTTGTTCACAGCTCTAGCTCTGAACAAAGGCTTCAGGGAGCCCAATCCCCTTGCGCTCACTGGGGAGGGCCTTTAATAGCTGGTATAGCCCAGCTACGAAGGGCTATAAGGCTATATGATGGCTATTAATCACAACCACGAGGGTTAAAATTACATTTGTACATGTTCCACTAACACTAGAGCTGCCGGATAAACAATCTTGCTTGCTGCATTTCTACTTACTGCAGAGGGATTTGGATAATGCTTATCCAATGCGCGCCCGGATTATACATATATAACTGAGCAGCAAGTGAGCTGCAGGCTGCCTGGGAATCCGGGCCCAGATACATGGAGAGGATAAAAGAGCCGAAATGCTGCTGTCAACATGAATCGAGGCCTAGTTCCATTATCGACGCAGGATGATCCCCACCCGCACCAAAGTAGAAAAGGCATGCATAAATAAATACACCACACAACTTTTTGTTGGGAGAAAATTATGGCTGCAGGTTTATTACATACAACAGGATGCAAATTATGGTGAGTTATCTTACGGGCGATCCAAGGGCAGGTAGGCGTACTAACCTATGCTACCCTGCCCGCCTGATGAGCCAAGCACTGTGGAAAACCCAATCAGTGCTACCCTTAAGGGGTGATCCCCTTACTGGATCACGTGACACATTGGTCCCTTATTACTCGCGCCCCTTTCAGGGCGGAGCGCAACAAGGCAAGCTCCCGGTTGTTCAGGCCCACAACCGCCCGAAGGACTAATGGGGCGCCGACGTCATTGTTCCAGGACCCTCCCCTGAGGCTCCTGGGGTTTGTCTCTGGCACCCTCATTGTGCTCTTGCAGAGGTATCCTTCTGTACCCAGACTGCTTCCAGATCGCCCTGTAACTCTGCCACAGCTCTGGAGGCGGACCCCGTCACCTACTGAGCCCCCCACCCACCAAACACCACCTAACTCACTTGCAACCGGCTCCTTCCAGTGTCTCTTGTATGTCCAAGAGGATCAGGTCCCTTGTTGGACCCGGCCTCGTGGCGTGGTCCCACTGCTCCCGCCGAGCGGGCCCTGGACGATATCAACCCTTATCCCCCGGCTGAAAAACTATACCCTCCAAGCTTCGCGAGGGCCGCCACCCCTGGCGATCCCCGGCTCTCCCCCTCGGGAGCCCGGTGACCCCGGCTTGCCCCACTCTACGATTCCGGCCCACCATTTCAGGTCCGACTCCATCTTGGACCCTACACGCCCGGACCACGTGGCCTCGGCCCGACCTCGGCCACAGCCCCAGTGAAGCCCCGACATCGAGGCACCAAGATCCAACCAGGTGGTAAAGCGGCCACTTGACAGATCCGGGAAGAGGGGAGTTTCGATGGACCTCCAACAGTCCCCTGACGCCTGGTTTCGATCGCCCTTCGGCCTCCCTGGGCGCTGGCTCCACCCCCCTGCTGGGTGTCTGAACACTCTCATCCCGGCCCCTCTGACCCCCAGGCGCGAGGGTCCGGATATCAAAGGACTCCAGACCTATATCTGGGGCAGCTCCGGGATGGGTCGGCAGTTGTATCCTGGAGTCTAGAGCCCTGCTGACGCTGTCGCGGCTGACCCCGAGAAGAACTCACTACCTGGAACCCTGAGCCTTTGGAGTCCTGCTGGCGCTGCCGCGGCCCAACCTCGCTGAAACCATCTTTGGAGTCCTGCTGGCGCTGCCGCGGCCCAACCTCGCTGAAACCACCTTTTGGAGACTTGCTGGCGCTGCCGCGGCCCAACCTCGCTGAAACCACCTTTGGAGACCTGCTGGCGCTGCAGCGGCCCAACCTCGCTGAAACCATCTTTGGAGTCCTGCTGGCGCTGCCGCGGCCCAACCTCGCTGATACCATCTGGGAGTCCTGCTGGCGCTGCCGCGGCCCCACCTCGCTGAGACCATCTTCGGAGCCTGCTGGCACTGCCGCGGCCCAACCTGGCGGAACCCCCCAGCTCGAGGATTGAGAGCTGAGCGCAGGGTATCCCCGTGCTAGACTGATCGTAAGACTGTCCCGCTACCCTTTCTCCCCTTGTGACCGAGACTCTGAGGATCCCTCGATCCGTTGTATATATATTGCTGAAGGAACCGAACCATTAATACAGATAAAGATTCGAAGTAGTACCCTCTTGTGTAGTGTCCCTTTGTAGTGTGTGATTACTCTGCTGTGACGATTCTTAGAGAGGGCCCTCGCTCAGGAGGCCTCTCGACGGCGCTCGGACAACTCCTTAAGGAGAGGTGGGTCTCGGGATGGTCAGTCAGACATCTTCTGCCTCCCCCGGGGCTGCCTTTCTAACATCCCTTCCAACCTGAGACAAGTGAACCTCAACAGCATCAAAATAGCCTCACTTTCCTTTGGAACGGCTCTTGTCTGATAAAACCCCAAACCTCTTTGGTCTGAACTTGCACATAGCACTATTCGCCCTTTGCGGGAATGCTCCACTGCTTCATGGACTTTGCTCCGTGCTAAGACAGGCGTGGCCCATTCCTGCTGAGGCCAAAGCCCCATGCTCAGCGTTTTTGCGCATGGAGCGGTTTATCTGTCTCTGGGAATGTACCAGTGCCTCACATGCCCAGCCAGACTGTGATGGCTTCCCAGGAGGGAGCTCTCTTAAACATCGCTATGTCATCCTGCACGTTGATGTGGCTCCTTCCTCCTGTAACCTGTAGTTGCAGCTCTTCTAGCATTTTGAGCTCCCTAACGCTCGTATCCCAATTATGGAACAGTAGCACACTTGCTAGAAAGACCGCTTCCACAACCGACCTGTATCCTCTGGCTGTGCGGACGAGGCATGTCATGCCTCACTGAAGCCGCCCATAACCTGCCCTGGGAGCAGAGTTAACCTACTCTGTTAGGGTTGACCAGCCACTAACGCCAACTCCCAGGCTTGCTTAACTAAAGATCGATCACAGGTACCAACATACCCGCTAACCAGCAGTGACCCTTGATGCTCTATAGGTCTAACTCCCCCACTCTAATTATCCAGGTTCCTGCAATGTACCCTTCTGCCCATGTGTGGGCGGGTAAATACCTGTAACACTGCAAATCACACTGCACTCGCATACCCGGGCAGTCCAGTGGTGGAGGGGGGGTCCTTAGCATTGGTTCTGCTTCATTGCCTGGCCTCCTGGCCCTCAATATCCCTCGTCTGACCGCAGCCTATCTGCTGTGATGCCCGTGGGATAACCGCACCCTGGGGCAGGACGTCCCGCTCTACTCCTCTTGCCATTAAAGCTTATTCTGTGGTATTCGCCTCCAGACTTTCCAGGGTGCGTGGTGCTGGCCGCGTGCGCATCTGCTGGCGTATTCAGGGAAACACATGTTGCAACATGCAATAAAACAACGCCTGCATGAATGTGCTACGTTGTGGGCAATAAAGTGCCTAACATATCTCCTCCCTTTTGAAAAGATACCACAAACCCCACTGGTCCTTATAACCAAGCTGTTACCTGGTCAGTTTAATCTGTGGTGGCTGCACCCAGACCTCCCAGGCAGCTTTGTTGCTGCCAGTGTGACCGACTGCTCACGTTCACGCCTCTTGTTTAGTTGAATTTAGTTATTAGTGACTCTGACCAAACCAGGGGCCTAATACTGAGCTGAGTATATGTGGCTAAGATGACCTTAAATAATCAGCTTGGAGTGGCTGGGTGTTAACATTGCCCGGCTGAAGTGCTGTACCTTTGACTCCTGACAAGATGTGCCACTGGGGGAGGAGAAAAAGTATCCAGCCTGCCTTACTTCCTTTCTCAGCTATCTGTGTATAGCGCATGTTGGGGCATGAAGCTTGTGTATTTTTGAAGAGCGAGTGCTCAAGCAGGTGTGTTGCAATTCGATCAGTTATCTTCCTTACTCTGCTACTGATATACCTTTTACCACTGTTAGAAATGGGATCCCTGGCTGGCCAGGGCTTGCGCCAAAGTCAGTCAGAGACCACCACTTCCACATCAGGGCAAGGGAGTTACACACCAAGATAACCCCCGCTCACCCTCTAGGTAACGTGACGCGAGCAGCAAGGCTAATCTTGGAGGCTATGTAGGTTAAGTGTTTGCGCACGCACCCCCAGCAACAACACCCAAGGCCCACCACAAAGGAAACTCCACACAAGGTTATATGTAAAAATAGCCTATGTATTATACCAAAACACATTAGATAAAAACACACACTTTACAATGTGCCAACAGGCACGGGCAGAATTTACAGGGGATATGTACAAGACAGGACCACCTGGACCACTGTCAGGAATATGCACTTTTAGACTTAGTACTTGGTAGAATTAGCACTTGTAGATCATAGAATAATAATCACTTTAGCACACAACCAGTAACTACTGGTAACAGGTAAGTACCACCTACGCAACCCTAACCACCTTAGGAGAATGTCACGCAGGGAACCAGGACCTCACTAGCAACACCTGTACTAGCAAGAACAACCACCTAAGTATCACAATACATGTAGGGGTATAGGCACATTACACATGATGCATAAACAGTCAGAGGTGTAGGGAAGGAAAACACATGATGCAACACAACACATTCAGAGGTGTAGGAACAAGGCACATGACGCATAAACAACACATTCAGAGGTGCAGGAACAATTGCGCAGAACTCATATGAGCCACCACCTGTGGCAGTCCCTAGGCCAACTGGCCTTGTTGGGGCTAGGACGCCCTGTGTCCCAAAGTCAGGGGCCTAAACCTAGCAGCTGCCCACTAAGTGCTGGGCAGCTGTGTAGATACTGAGGGCCAACGTTGGAGCCTCGCAGGCTCTGTGCCACTGACTGGGCACTCAAGAGCTTTTCTGGGCTCTAAACACAATGTGGGCTGTGAGCCTCTCTGGGCTCTAAAACAACAATGGGGCCCTGGAGCCTCGGGGCTCCTAATTACAAATGCCCCCGGGGAGCCTTCGAGGCTCTCAATACAGAAATGCCCCCATGAGCCTCTCGTCGGCTTTACAACCAAATGCGGGGTCGTTGGAGCCCTCCTCTGGGGCTCGAGATCAAAGTAAGGCCCCACGGGCCTCACTGGAGGAGACGAAAGTGGGAGCGGCCCGCTGCCTCCCGGGGCCGCCCCAAGAATATGCCCAGGCCCCCACGGGGCCTTTAAGGAACAATGGATCCCCCTTGGAGCCTCTCAGGGCTCTGGAGGACTGCGTGCCTTTCCGTTGGAGTCCCGCTCGGGGAACTGTGACACAAGGGGTCACAAAAAGTGAGGTGAGCACTCGTGGGGGGGGGCGGGCGGGCACCGGCAATGTGCCCCGATGCCCCCCTCCTTGCCAAAGAACCCCAGCCCCACTCACCGAGACCCCTGCTGCTGCGGTATCCACTTCGTCCCGCGCTGCTGCCTGGGGTGATTCTTCTCTCTGGGGCTGCTCAGTAGGGGCCGCGGCGGGGCTCCCCTCTTCTGGGGCCTCACCGGCGGCCGTGACTCCGCTACTGCACCCCGGGGCTCTCCTCTCGTCTCGGAGCCCCGGGGAAGGGAGGTCACTTCTGGGTGTCTTGTCGTCCCGCCCCCCAGCCTGCCTGACTTCCGGCCAGGTGGCCGCGGTGACTCTCTTCGCACAGAACGAGGGGTGGGCACACTCTGGAACACAGCGCTCCTAAGTGCTATAGGAAGACCAAGCGCTCCCAGGCGCTTAGAGGATAGTAAAGCGCTCCCTGCGCTAGATACAATTAAAGCACTTCTAGGCGCTTGAGGGGTAAATACAGCGCTCCCAAGTGCTATGGCGGCTAAATACAGCGCTCCCAAGCGCTAGCACCAATAAAGCGCTCCCAGGCGCTAGTGACCAGATAAAACGCTGGAAGGGCACAAAAAGTTCAGCAAGTCCAGAACAAAGTCCTCCTAGGACTGTAGCAAGATTGGGGGGGGGCAAGGCTGGGCCCAGAGCCAGCTCACTGGGCCTCCAGGCAGGGAGGCAGTCCAAGTGGCGGTCCTCCTGGCGCCCAGCAGCAGCAGCAGCCCCCCTCAGCTGGGTGAGGGGGCAAAACTGGTCACAGCTGGTTTGTGAGCACTCTTGATGTGCTCAGCCCCTCACTCCATTCACTGGCAGGGCTAGGGTCGTTAGACGCACCACAGGGGGCGGAGCCAGCATTGTGTGGGGAAAGCCCAGCCCTATTCAGGACCCAGGTGCACTCCTCCCCTGCCATCAGCATGCAGATCTCCACACTCACCACCGGGCAGACCCATCATGACTCATGGAGCCTGGCATCCCAGCCAGCTTCAGTCAATCACACGCCAGCACATTCACTGCACAGGCACACTTCTAGAAGTGGCACTTCCATATTAGAAACAAACATGCTGCACGCATCATTGCGCAGCATTCAATCACACGAGTCAGCATATACCAGACTCGAGCCTACACACCCCACGCATCAGGAACTACCAGCGACACATACATTCCCCATGCATTCCTATGGGAGGGCAGACCAACCTCACCACATGCACTCAGAGTGCGCACGCACTTTCCACTGGGACACAGTGAAAGTGCGCAGAAACCAAAAATCACTACTACTGGGTCACCATTAAAAGCAAAAAGTTTAGGGGTGAACCTGCCAGAAGGGCCAAGTCCAACAACCACCCACAGAGGAAGGAAGGTTTGATTGAAACACGAAAGTGGCCAAATCGCTGACCCACCCGCGGGACCTTGCAGTCATAGTGAAACTTTATATCCAACAGCATGGCACCTTACACCGCTGCACTATGTCTTGGTGCGTAAACGCAAGGTAGTGGCACTACTACGTAGAGTGATTAAATAAATTAATAATACTGTGCCTAAGACTAAACTATGCACCAGCAGCTGAAAACTTTCACACGTTAGTAAATGTGAAACATATTGGACTTGTCGAATACAGAAAGCCAGTCACCCCCCTAGTGAAGTCTTGCCCTGCAAAAACTTCTGCTAGTATACCAGGGCGCAGACAAGAAAAAGGGAACATGATGTGCCAATGCAGGTAGAATGAAATTATCCAGCCCGCCTACTTCTTGTCCCAGTTATCGGAGTAAATTAGTGACAGATGCATGTTTGAACGCCCGCAAACATTCATCTCAGAGCAGCCTGCTAGACCCTGGTTTCCATAGAAAGGTGGTGCCAAACAGACCTCCAAGCACTTAAAGCAGTACCTCGAAGTAGGGCTCTAATCCAACCTATGCCCTTTGCATAGGATGCAACATCTGGCTGTAAGCTGCTCAGTGCCACTGATGCTTAGGCGCTTCCTGACCCACAGCTAGCTCACCCTGATACAATCCACTAGTGGCTGGGACTCAACCGTGCGGTGCAAGCACAAGACATCTTAGCCTGACCTTAGCTCTTCACCAGGCTCCCACACCAGAGCCCTCCACAAACCTCGTGCCCTAAAACATTTCCCCTGTGGAGCGGCTGTGAATGGACAGCAAACAAGTCCTAGGCATTCTCTACCAATGTTGTAAATGGAGTTTTTGGTTGGCTTGGGTATGCACCTAAGCCTAGCCGAACCCGCCTTAGTCAGGAGAAGGGAGTACACACTGAACCTGCACTCCCACAGTGACACACTATGCACCCTCCAGAGGAGACTCCATACCAGGTAATTTTTAATTACCCATCGTATCGTCCATGCAAGATAAAATTGGTTCCATCTGTCCCGATTACCCTGTTCTACCAAACCCATCATTACATCACAGGGACTACCTAACTCACTGGGTCAATCAGGCCATCGTCCTATATCTCATTTAACAACCCCGTAGTTGCTGGTAGGAACTGTACTTAGCATAACACCTTATGCATCCACTCAATCAGCAGTGTACCCTACTAACACTTGTAGCAGGGCGCATACCATAAGAACCTCCTGCCCAACTGAGGCATCACCTATCACATGACGCATGGCCCCACAATCAATCAATCAATCAGGGGTTTGTTAAAGCGCGACTACTCACCCGTAAGGGTCTCAAGGCGCTAGGGGTGGTGGGGGGTGCAGGTTCCATTCCATCAAGGAGGGGGTCTGTCGAAGAGCCAGGTTTTGAGGTTTCTTGCGAAGATGGGGAGCGATGTTGTCTGTCTGAGGTGGAGCGGAAGGGCGTTCCATGCTTTGGCCGAGAGGAAGGAGAAGGAGCGGCCTCCCGATCTGGTCTTTCTGGTGCGGGGGACCACGGCGTAGGAGAGCTGGGCTGATCGTAGGGTCCTTTGGGGTGCGTGGAATTTGAGTCGGCTGTTCAGGTATGCTGGTCCGGTGCCGTGGGGGGCCTTGTGTGCGTGGGTGAGCATCTTAAAGGTGATTCTCGCCTCGACGGGCAGCGAGTGGAGTGTGCACAGGTGCTGGGAGATGTGGCAGTGTTTTGGCAGGTTGAGGACCAGTCTTGCGGCGGCGTTATAATAAATAATAATAATAATCCACATTTGTAAAGCGCACAATCACCCGTAAGGGTCTCTAGGCGCTGGGGGCCGTTGGGAAGATTAAGCAAGCTATTGCCCAGAGTCACATGGTGCTGGGCTAATCTGCCGCCGGTGCCGGGGATCGCACCGTAATCCCCAGATTCCGGAGTCAGTCGCCCTAGCCGCGGCGCCACACCTCTTCCTCCCTGACCCCTCTGCGATTACAATTCCCTCCCAGCAGGCCCAGAAGCAAGAAGGCCTCCTGGTTCACCGACGAACTCAAGGACTCCAAGAAGAACTGCCGCACCCTCGAGAAAGCCTGGCTCCTCGACAAGACCACTGACAACATGACCGCCCTCAAACAAGCCACCCGAAAGCACCACCAGCTTATCCGCACCACCAAGAAGAAATCACCAAAGGACCGACTGGACAGCAACGCCCACGACAGCAAGGAACTCTTCAGCATAGTCAAGGAGTTCTCCAACCCCAGCACCGGCAACAACGATATCACTCCTTCACAAGATCTCTGCGACTCTCTTGCCTCTTTCTTCCACCGCAAGATCGCCGACATCCACAACAGCTTCGGCGCACCACCCACGCACCCAACCGTCGAACCAACGACCCCCACCACCCACCTCTGCACCTGGACCACAGTGACCACCGAAGACACCGCCCGCACGATGAACAGCATCCACTCCGGATCTCCGACCGACCCGTGCCACCACCACGTCTTCAACAAAGCCGACTCCACCATCGCGCCCCAACTCCGGAACATCATCAACTCCTCCTTCAACACCGCCACCTTCCCGGAGAGCTGGAAGCATGCCGAGCTCAGCGCCCTACTGAAGAAACCAACAGCAGACCCCACCGACCTCAAGAACTTCCGCCCCATCTCGCTCCTCCCTTTTCCTGCTAAAGTCATCGAGAAGATCGTCAACAGACAGCTGGCCGCCTTCCTTGAGACAAACGGATCCCTCGACCCCTCGCAGTCCGGTTTCAGAGCCAACCACAGCACCGAGACCGCCCTGATCGCAGCCACCGACGACATCCGAGCCCTGCTCGACAACAGGGAAAAAGCGGCACTCATCCTCCTGGACCTCTCTGCAGCGTTCGACACGGTCTGCCACCGCACCCTAGTTCAACGCCTCAGCAACATCGGCATCCAAGAGAAGGCACTGGAGTGGATCATCTCGTTCCTCGCCGGAAGGACACAGTGAGTTCGCCTCCCCCCGTTTCGATCCGAGGCCACCGAAGTCATCTGCGGCGTACCACAAGGATCATCACTCAGCCCCACCCTCTTTAACGTCTACATGAGACCTCTTGCAGCTATCGCACGCCAACACAACCTCAACATCATCTCCTACGCCGACGACACCCAGCTGATCCTCTCCCTCACCAGGGACCCCGACACCGCCAGAACCAGCCTACACGAAGGGATGAAAGATGTCGCCGAGTGGATGAAGACCAGCCGCCTGAAATTGAACTCAGACAAGACGGAAGTCCTCATCCTGGGACCATCGCCCTCCGCCTGAGACGACTCCTGGTGGCCCCCCCCCCGGGCACCGCTCCCAAGCCAACAGACCACGCACGCAACCTGGGATTCATCCTGGACTCCTCCCTCTCGATGACCAGACAAGTCAACGCCGTCTCCTCATCCTGCTTTCACACCCTTCGCATGCTCCCGAAGATCTTCCGATGGATCCCGACCGAAACCAGGAAGACGGTCACCCAGGCACTCGTCACCAGCCGATTGGACTACGGAAACACCCTCTACGCCGGAACCACAGCCAAGCTACAGAGAAGACTCCAACGCATCCAGAACGCCGCCGCCCGACTCATCCTGGACATCCCCCGTCGCTGCCACATCTCCGACCACCTGAGGGACCTGCACTGGCTCCCTGTCAACAAGAGGATCACGTTCAGGCTCCTCACCCACGCACACAAGTCTCTCCACGACCTGGGCCCCAAGTACCTCAACGACCGCCTGACCTTCTACACTCCCACCCGCCAGCTACGATCGACCAACCACGCCCTCGCCGCCGTTCCACGCATCCGAAGAGCCACCGCCGGAGGCAGATCCTTCTCCTACCTGGCGGTCAAAACATGGAACTCCCTCCCCATCCACCTTCGACTGACCCAGGACCATCTCGCCTTCAGGAGACAACTCAAGACCTGGCTGTTCGAGCGGTAGCGGACCCTTTCCCCCAAGCACCTTGAGACCCTTCCGGGTGAGTAGCGCGCTATACAAATGTTATGATTGATTGATTGATTGAATTACCACCTCGTGTGCCTAGCGGCGCCCGGACGCATCCCGCAGACCACCCTGTATAAAAGCCGGTGTTGACTGGGGGCAAAGCCCAAAACAAACAAGCGTCACTGACACTAAGGCTGTCACTAATACAGTAGTTAGACTATGAGCGGTGGAAATAGACTAAGATTCAACTCCTCCGGTTCGAAGAACCATCAAACGTTGATTTTATTGGACAACTTCTAATAGTCTAAACCCTCGGTCAAGAGTTCTGGTCATCAACCATGTCCTCTCCCCCCATGTAAAATTGACTTGTGTTGGCATCCGTGCCATACTTTGGTTAGCCTGCGCTGTGCACTCACATTTCCTCTTTAATATTTACGAGACAACCTGCAGGATTCCAAAAAACCATTGGCCACGAGGGCAAAGAATAAAACCTTAAACCTGCTTGTGACTAGCCTTCATAGCAGACCATGATGCTGTGACATTATGTAACATAGTGCAACAACAGCGTGCCTCTGACACCATGAATTCAGCAAACTCTTTGATACCCAACGTTTTTTTAATTAACGTTGGGATATTTACATTTATCTTTCTTCTTTTTTCAATTTTTCCAATTACAGAAACATAACCCAAAGATGGTCGTTTGAAACATTTATTAATGTGTACAATCAAAACAAGGCAGTATGTTCTGTAAATATATAGAGTGAAAAACAACTTAAACATGTGATCATATATACATTTAAGACAAGTGTATTCCAATCGCAAACAAAACATGAAGAGACGTTAAGAATATTTCAATGGTACATGTGGATGTGGATTATTCCATCCACCATTAGTCCTATTACTTTGCGAAAAAGCAACAAGGGCAGACTGTAACTTTTTACTGTCCTCAGGCTAATAGTACTGTTTTCTCGCAGGGGAGAGGTTAAGGGAGTTATTTACAACATGTCTGACAGAGGAACCCTGAATTTAGGGCTGAGATGGATTCGATTCGAGGTCTGTACTCTACTCGGTTAGCCTGGAAACCTCTCTCAAAATGGGCCAACGCGTTTCGACCTGCTGGGTGACACTTCTTTTAGTGAAAGTCTTCATCAGGGGAGATGTAAATTCGAAAGAACAGGATTTGTGTACCTATACGATTAAAAAAGACAAATGTTGCCATCAATATCACTTTTGTGAAGGGGTGAGTGATTGTGACAAGACTCATCTCCACGATGTAGAGCTAGAGCACAAACTGGGTTTCTTGTTGTGGCCGCACCTGATGTGGGGCGAAGGGTCCTGTAGTGACATTATGTAACAGCTCCAGCTTCCTGATATCGTGCTACATGGATACACCTCCCTGACCCAGGTCAGGGCCTAGGCCGTGGAGCATAGCCGACCATGCCAGAAAACACATTACTTTTATGCCTGAAGACCCCCCCCCCGCTGCGCCATTGTCCTTTATTGGTGAACCGTGGTGGTCGTGGACTCGAGTCACTTGAGGTGCAGTGGGTCAGTGGGTCAGTGGGGCAGTGAGGCCGTGGGGCCGTTGGTCAGTGGGGCAGTGGGTCAGTGGGTCAGTGGGTCAGTGAGGCCGTGGGGCCGTGGGTCAGTGGGGCAGTGGGTCAGTGGGTCAGTGGGGCAGTGAGGCCATGGGTCAGTGGGTCAGTGGGGCAGTGAGGCCGTGGGGCCGTGGGGCCGTGGGTCAGTGGGGCAGTGGGGCAGTGAGGCCGTCGGGCCGTGGGTCAGTGGGGCAGTGGGTCAGTGGGGCAGTGAGGCCGTGGGGCCGTGGGTCAGTGGGGCAGTGAGGCCGTGGGGCCGTGGGTCAGTGGGGCAGTGGGTCAGTGGGGCCGTGGGGTAGTGGGTCAGTGGGGCAGTGAGGCCGTGGGGCCGTGGGTCAGTGGGGCAGTGGGTCAGTGGGGCAGTGAGGCCGTGGGGCCGTGGGTCAGTGGGGCAGTGAGGCCGTGGGGCCGTGGGTCAGTGGGTCATTGGGGCAGTGAGGCCTTGGGGCCGTGGGTCAGTGGGTCAGTGGGTCAGTGGGTCAGTGGGGCAGTGGGGCCATGGGGCAGTGGGTCAGTGGGGCCGTGGGGCAGTGAGGCCGTGGGGCAGTGGGTCAGTGGGGCCGTGGGGTAGTGGGGCCGTGGGGCAGTGGGTCAGTGGGGCAGTGGGGCAGTGGGTCAGTGGGGCAGTGGGGCCATGGGTCAGTGGGTCAGTGGGGCAGTGAGGCCGTGGGTCAGTGGGTCAGTGGGGCAGTGAGGCCGTGGGGCCGTGGGTCAGTGGGGCAGTGGGTCAGTGGGGCAGTGAGGCCGTGGGGCCGTGGGTCAGTGGGGCAGTGGGTCAGTGGGTCAGTGGGGCAGTGAGGCCATGGGGCCGTGGGTCAGTGGGGCAGTGGGTCAGTGGGGCCGTGGGGCAGTGGGGCCGTGGGGCAGTGGGGCGTGGGGCGTGGGGCTGTGGTTCTGAAAATCTGGGCCCTGTTGTTATCCCGATATCGAGGTCCAATACCCGTGTCACAAAATATCAACGTACCATGACGATTTTGGTGTCCATGAACCGATAATGATTAGGACATCATTCCTATGTATTTGCGTCACAATCGAGGGTTGCCAACACCCCTAAATCGTAGTTTCCGTCCCAATCCCTTAGACTCCATTTTGTGAACGGCATCCATCTTACGTCTTGCCCTCATGTTAAGTCAATTAAAGGTCGAGCTTGATCCAAAAGGACACGTCCACCTTCCCTGACTTCCCCCTGACCTGTCCCAGCTGACTCCATGGCCTTAAGCCAAACCTGTTTGGGCAGCTCCTTGCCCAGTGGCCAAATACGATAGCATCAATGCATAACATTCCACAAACCATTCACTACATACAGACCATGCTTTCTGCAAACATGCACCTGTCCACGTTCCTTGTTTATGGCCAGTTTTATGACTAGGAGGTGCCCTTCCTTATTGAGGTTTCATCGATATCTGATGGGAGTTCCGGGCCTAACTGGGTAATCTATCACGAACTGGACATCTAAAATGTGGGCTTGCTTACATGACTCCGCACTTTGTATTATTGCAGACATATGTTTATAGCCATATCATAAACTCAAGAATTCTTGCTCGAAGCCATTATATGTGTATATAAGGAGAAGGCTGGTTCTGTAAAAACGAACACGAACAGTCTCCTGAGAATACATGACCCGTGTTTGTCATGCTTCTAGGACACGTGTTACTTGGTAGCTACCAATAAAACGTGATCTCTGACTGCGACTAGAAGACTCATTGTTTCTGTGGTCCGGAACAAGGGAGAACTCAGAGGTCTTCGGGTGTTATCCCCTGGCACCACCGGGTTCCTACAAACCCGGCACCTCAGTTGGCGCCCAACTCGGGGCGATATCAAGCGGCGACGGTCCAAGCCAGATGTTCGTGAGGAGCTTTGTGTGAAAATTCCGGAGGACGGCCAGCCACTTCAGCGACCCCTGTATGTCGACGTGGTTCCGAAGGTCTTTGCTGCGAGGTACCCCGCGTCCCGACGGCTACGAAGGACTGCTGCCCTGACTATCGCCTTGTTTTGGACCCAGTGATCCTTGGTAGAGCGAAACGATAGACGAGTCTTTTAGCGACGTCACAGATCTTCAAATACTTCAGTTAAGTATAAGTGGAGCGTCTCCCAGTCCTTAGTTTGTCCTTAGTTTTTGGTATCCTTAAGATACGACTTGATTTGGTACTTGCAAGCCCCAAAGCCGAAGGACTCGTGTTTTCACGAGAAATATCGTAATAGATAAACCTTTGAAGTTTGAAGCTAGACTAGTGAGCGAAGATGCCTGGTTTTAGCAGACTTGGAAACTTGTTTTGTCTTGGTTATAATAAGGACTCCCGATTAGAGGATTCTTGTCCGGTTCCTCCAATTGGAACTCCAACGTATGAGCTCTATGTAAAACATGGCGTAGGTCCTATCACATATAATGAAGTGTGGATAAAATACACCCGTAAGGATGGTGTTTGAAAATGGCCCCAATATGGTAGTTTCGACTCAGAAGTTTTAGATAACCTAGAGGTCAAACTGTTCAAAAAGAAAGCCCGACCGGCGATGTTTGACTCTTTCCGCTTATGGCGTAAAGAGGCCAAACAGAAGGAAATTAAATTAGAAAAGAAGAATAAGAGGGAAAGAGGTATTTCAGTAATGCAAGCCGCGATAAAATTTAAAGACAACGAAGAGGATCGAATAAGTGAGCAGTTGCACAGGCAACGTAAAATGGCAATAGATAAATGCTATCCTGTTTTACCATCTCTTCAGCAAGAGACAGTAAAAGAGCAAGAAAAAGATCCATTAATGGCTCATTTGCTAAGTTCGCCACCACCCTATGCGCAAAATGCCACTGCACCTCCGCAACCTTTAGTTACACCTCTGGTAGCTGTTATACCAGCTCCTCTACAGCACTCACCAGCTACTCTTCAGCTGGCTTCTATTTCTCTAGTGCAGCCTCCTCAAGGCTCACCAATCACATCTACTTCTCCTACTGTTCCTTCTACAACTTCGCCTAGCGCACCTTCTATTTCTTCTGATACTCGTTCTGCGAATGCTTCTGTTCATGCTTTGCGTGACTCTGTTCTGCCACCAGTTATTCCTTCGCTTTCACCTTTCGTCTGCCATAAAATGGCCAGCATTGTTACTAACATTCCTTCACCACTGTTTCGGTCGCCTAAAACGACCCCTAATACGGGACAAAGACAGTTACGAAGCCAAATGCCTGATTATCAAGAGAGGGAATCCCTGAATAAATTAGCACGGAATTGGGCTCTGGATACAGCCAGATATGATGTAGAGTCCGTCATGAACGTTTTCCGTCAATGGGATGAACCGACGCAAAGATATGTTTTGGAACAGATGTGTGTTTTTCTGTGTGAGGATTTGGAAGATAATGGTCAAGAGAGAAACGCTCGAGAGTTGTGTAATGTACGATTTAAATTTGGGAAAGGCATGATTATAGGTCCCGATGTCGACAAAGCAGTTGAGGTATTATTATCATATCGAAGTACAGGTGGTAACTCTGGGTCATCGTCTGAATGTGGTACGTCTAGTAGGAAAAGAGCGAGACAGTACCCCATGAGAGAGGTTCCTCCAGTTTGGAGGGAAGGTGATGCGAATGCTAATCCACCAATTCTGCCCCATTTCCAGCGTTTATGGGTACATGTCCCATGGAAAAGATCAGAAGTATTAGCACTCAAGCAGTCACTACCTGACCCTCGTAAGAACCCAACTGGGTATTATAAGGAGTTATCGCAAACTGCAAGCTCATTATTATTATTATTATTAATAGTGTTTTATTGAGCGCATGCTACCCGGAGGCCTCGTAGCGCTATATTGTTTGAGTCAGGAGAAGGCCAGAGAGCCAACTTAGATGAAGAGGAGCGTTTTCAGTTCTTTCCGGAACTTCAGAAGGTTAGGCTCGCCACGAAGGGTGTCAGGCAGGGAGTTCCAGGCTCTGGCGGCATTCCAGGAGAAAGAGCGTTCACCCCATCTTGCCCGTTTGATTCTATTAACAGTGGGCAAGAAAGCTGAGCTGGATCTCAGACTTCTTTTGGGAAGGTAGGGGTTTGCCAGGGAACAAATCATGGCTGGAGCAGTTTTCCACATGGCTTTGTGCATAATGCACATGGATTTGAACATAACTCTGGCCTTGATGGGCAGCCAGAGCAGTTTCTTTAGAGCTGTCGTACCGGAGTCGCGCCGGCCCAGATTTAGGAGGAGTCGAGCAGCTGCATTTTGTGTCGTCTGAAGTTTTTTTGTGGTGGAAATAGGGGCTCCTAAATATAGTGAGTTCCCATAATCCAAACGGGACAAAACAATGGCTTGCACCATGATTCTACGTGCTTGGAAGGGAAGAAGAGGCAGCACTTTCCTGAGCATCCGCATCAGGCCAAAGCAGGTAGCGGACAGGGCAGTAGCCTGTTGTTTAAAGTCTAGCTTTGAGTCCAGCCACATACCTAGACTCTTTATTTGGGTCTTGGGTTGGGGTGGATTCCCCATGCTGAGGGGCCATTCAAGCATAGGACCAGGAGTAAGTGTATTGCCTAGGATCATGAGCTCAGTTTTTTCACCGTTGAGCTTTAGGTGTGACGAGGTCATCCACTGGTTTATCGCTACCAAGCAATTCGTAAGGTTAGTAGGGGAGGTGTTAGGCTGGTTCATGGACACCACCAGTTGTGTGTCGTCGGCATAGGTCACAATATCTAGGCCAAACGAGTGCACAATGTCCGCAAGAGGTTGTAGGTAAACATTAAATAAGGTCGGACTCAGGGACGAGCCCTGAGGTAGGCCTTGATCAAGGGGCCATATTTTTGAGTGGACATCGTTCTCAACTACCTCAAAGGAGCGGTCCTCCAGAAAGGATTGTAGCCATAGTATGGCCTTCCCTGAAATTCCTATGTGGCGTAAGCGGTCAAGAAGGATACTGGTGTTGATGGTATCGAAGGCGGCACTGAGATCAAGCAACATAATTGCTACAGTGCCGCCTTGATCCATCTGTTTCCTTGCCAGCTCAGTCACCGTCAGAAGGGCCGTTTCTGTGCCTAGCTTTGGGCGGAAACCTGCTTGGGAATCGTGGAGCAGAAGGTTATGTTCCAGGTATTGAGTAATGGAGGCATTGATATGTTTCTCCAGCAATTTGCTGATCCAGGGGAGGAGTGATATTGGACGATAATTGGCCATGTTATCAGGGTCCAAGGTTGATTTCTTTAAAAGCGCTCTAACTTGGGCACGTTTCCATGTCAGTGGGACTATACCTGTGCTAATAGAGGAGTTTAGGATGTTGAGAATAACAGGCCTGATGATGTCTATGATCTTAAGCAGATGGAAAGGGGGAGCAAGATCAGTAGGAGATCCAGATTTAACCCTCTGCATCAGGATATTCAGTGAGTCCTCATTGAGTAGAGGGAACTCGTCCAGCCTGTGTGGCATCGACTGTAATGGAGGGGAACAGTTGGGTGGTTCGAATGTGGTAATGATATTCTGTATTTTTTTGTAAAAATATTCTGCCTGATTGTCACAGCGTAATTGAGTTTTACTGGGGTCAAGGGGAGTAGTCGGGGTATCAATGAGGGATTTTGCGATTTTAAAATTTTCCCTTGATGAGTTGGAGGCCCTAGTAATTATGCTTTCAAAGTAAGAGGCTTTTGAGTTCCTAATTTCTGCTTTGTATTTTTTAATTGCCTCTTGATGGCTAATTTTGTCTGAGTTATTACGGGAAGCCCTCCAGGTGCGTTCCAGTTTCCTGCATCCTTTTTTCAGCTCTTTGAGTAGAGGGGTGTACCATGGGGAATTTCTAGATTTGGTTTTTTCTTTAAGATCTTTCAGGGGTGCCACAAGATCCAGGGCTGTGCGCAACCAATTAGTGTAGGTGTCATGAAGAATCGTGGGATCCGTTTCCAGTTGGGGGGGAGCAGGAGATAAGGATTCAATCCACTGGTCCACCGAGATTTTTGACCATTCTCTCCCCTGCAGGATAGTGCGGGGGACAACTGGTGCTGAGGGAACTGGTGTCCATTGTATCGGAATCAGATAATGGTCTGTCCAGACCAGGTGTAGAGGGATCCCTACCTCTAGTCTTTGGTCGTTGCTAAATACCCAGTCTAGGAGATGGCCTTTTTCGTGAGTGGGTTGGAAGCCCTTCTGTGTGATTTGGAGGGCTGCCAAATCATCTACTAAGGATCTGGCCATCGTATTACTGGAGTCATCCAAATGGATATTAACATCTCCTAATAATGAAAAATGGGGATAGGTGATCACTGATTCAGCGATTTTTGATTGGAGTGAGTCAAGAAAGTCTCCTATTTGGTTCGGAGGGCGGTAGATAAGAATGCCTGAAAAGGTGGCGGTGGGATTAAAATCCAGAGAGAAGTACATGCTCTCACAGTTAGAAATCGAGGTCGGGCTAACCCTACATTGATAGTGATTTTTAACAAGGATAGCCAGGCCCCCTCCTCTACCCTGTGGTCTGTCCATCCTGTGGAGGGCATATCCCAGCTGCATGAGGGCAGTAATATCCAGATCCGAAGCATCCCTAAGCCAGGTCTCGGTTAAAAATACGACATCTGGGCTAGTTTCTTCTAGAAGTAGCGCCATTTGCACTGCATGTTTAGTTAGGGAGCGACAGTTCAGGAGAAACATTTTGTAGTGCCTGACGCTATGGGAGGTGCCACTAACGCTGGTGAGTGTATAATTACAGTGGGAGCAAATACCTGTGGTTGAATTCAGGCCGATTGAGTGCCGGCAAGGATCTAGAGTAGGTGGCATTAATTCTTTTAAGGAGAGAGAGTCATACCGTATAGGCGTAGCGGAGTCTGCACTCATTTGGCCAGGGGTGGTGGCCCCTGGTCCCGTCCGGGCGCGGACGGGCTTGCCTTTGGCGCGCCCGCTGCGCGGACGTGCAAAGCGAGTGTTTTTATCCATTGGTAAGTGAGGAGGGTGGGAGGGACGATGGACTGCACCGTCTCCCTTCCCTTCCCAAGATGGCGGCTCCGGTGGGTGGGGGGGAGTGCCCAGCGTCACTCGCGATCTGAGCTGCGCTGTCCGGTCTTGACGCTGCCTGGAGGGAAGTAATCTCACCCCAGGTAAGGACTTGCCTAAAAACTAGCAATTAAGATATATACAAGTTTTAAAAGATTTCGATTCTCAGGTGCTGAAGGCAGCGTTCGTGCAAGCCCTAAATAGTTACTGTGCTATTATTTGTAATCAACAATAACACCAATTCAAAATAGAGGCGCAAGAGAGCGCTAAGAGCCCCGGCTTCCGCCTCAGGGCGAGTGAACAACTCGAATAGACAACAAACAATACCGGTTTCAAGTTTGAGACCTTTAAGTAGTCTGGGAGGGCGGGAGGGACGATGGACTGCACCGTCTCCCTTCCCTTCCCAAGATGGCGGCTCCGGTGGGTGGGGGGGAGTGCCCAGCGTCACTCGCGATCTGAGCTGCGCTGTCCGGTCTTGACGCTGCCTGGAGGGAAGTAATCTCACCCCAGGTAAGGACTTGCCTAAAAACTAGCAATTAAGATATATACAAGTTTTAAAAGATTTCGATTCTCAGGTGCTGAAGGCAGCGTTCGTGCAAGCCCTAAATAGTTCCTGTGCTATTATTTGTAATCAACAATAACACCAATTCAAAATAGAGGCGCAAGAGAGCGCTAAGAGCCCCGGCTTCCGCCCCAGGGCGAGTGAACAACTCGAATAGACAACAAACAATGTATAATGAATTTAGCGGATGTAGACATGTTATTTGGGAACGTTGTTCCACATCCTTTATGGAGCAAGATACGTCATACGGATCACGATCAGGAACTAGGTGACTCGTGGGCGAACATTGCGACTACAGATGCTAGACAAATCGGTGGTTTTAAACCTGAGCCGTCAATAGCCGAACTTCCCGGTAGGATTATAGCGTACATGAAGACAATAATGCCTGAAGTACGCGTAAATTGGGACAAGCTATCAGCGTGCAAGCAAAAGAAAGATGAGAATGTGTCTGACTTTTTCACGAGATTTGAGGAAACTTTCACCGACCACAGTGGTCAAGATATGGCTACCGAGGGTGGCCAAAGATTGTTTGTGGACAAGTTCGTACATAATTTGCTCCCTGAACTATGTAATAAACTAAAAGACTCTGAGAGTGCTTGGGCTGTCTCTACGTCAGCGCAGATTTTAGCTACAGCCCAGTACTATGAAAATAGGCGTAAAGACGAGCTAGACAAGGCAGATAAAAAGACGAAAGATTTGAAAACTAAGGTTCTCCTCCAGCAGGCCTATCCGCCTCGCACGGCTAGTCAGCCCGACTATCAACCACGACAGCAGTATTCGAGGAACGCGCAAGGTAACGAGTTTTCCCATCAGCGTCCTACATATGGCCCGAATCAATGTGCGTATTGCAAGGAAGAGGGTCATTTTAAAGGTAATTGTCCGCCTCTTGCGCGACGTTTAAACGGTGCTCAAGGTGTAAGGGGAAGAGGTGTTCAGCATGCCCCTAGAGGTAGAGGCCGTGGAAATTTCACTCAGAATATAACTTCCTTTCCGCCTCAGAAATCCATGAATAGCTTTGACCAACAGAATAATTCATCGTCTAAGTCAGCTCAGTACTATGCTGACGACTATTACGCCGAACACGAGAATGAGGGTAATGATTGCTAGGACAGCCATGGACAAAGAGAGGGAGTTGTTTCAGTTCCGGTAGATCAGAATGGACCTTATGTCGAGGTGATTACCTCAGGAGTGTCAGAGCCATTTCTGCTGGATACTGGTGCTACAAAAAGTTCTATTATGCACTCGAAACTTCCCGGCGCACCTTTGTCTGGCGAAATGAATGTCTCAGTAGGTTTCTCTGGCGCCCCTGTTAGAAACCCGATCTCTAGTCCTATATCCCTTTCTGTTGGCCCATGCGAATTAGAAGCACCCCTCATTTTGACAACAGGTTGTGGTGAAAATTTGTTAGGTTTGGATATACTAAAACGGTTATATGCGACCTTGTACTGTTCTCCCTCGGGAGTACAACTTACTTTAGGTAAGAAGGTCATTTCTTCGATGGATTTGTCAAAGGAAAATATTCCAACTGAATTATTGTCACTTCCTGATATACTTTGGGCTAATGGTTCTAATGATGTAGGTCGTTTGGAGATAACACCATATGTCATGACTTTGAAAGCCGACGTTAGGTTGCCACGTATCCCCCAATATAAAATATCTAGCGAATGTGAAAAAGCATTGTTGAAAATTGTTTATGATTTGATTGATAAAGACGTCATCGAAGAAACGACAGGAAATGTTTGTAACAGTCCAGTTTTGCCCGTCTTAAAACGTACTGATCCTTCACAACCGCCTGTGTACAGGTTTGTGATTGACCTCAGAGAAGTGAACAAGGTAGTTATTCCACAGTTTCCAGTCGTCCCCGACATTACTGCTTTATTGACAATGGTTCCAGCTTCAGCAAATTGGTTCTCGGTGATTGACCTGAAGAACGCTTTCTTCAGCATCCCGATTGCTGAGGAGAGTAGAGACATTTTCGGCTTCAATTTAGGAGGACAAAGCTTCCGCTTCAAGTGCGCTCCTCAAGGCTACTGCGAAAGCCCATCAATATTCAGTCAGGCCCTGAAAACACAACTGGACACGATTATTCTACCAGATGGTTCGACTCTGATTCAGTATGTCGACGATCTGCTGATCGCCGCAGACACTAAGGAAATTTGCAAGCAAGCTACATTGTCATTATTACGTCACTTATGTGACATGAAGCACAAAGTATCCCTTTCCAAACTACAATTTTGCCGACAAGAAGTAACCTACTTAGGTCACATCTTGTCGAAGGAGGGAAGGAGACTGACACCAGAAAGAATACAGGCAATTGCAGAACTGAGTGCCCCAAGGACACAGAGAGAAGTTCGAGCCTTTTTGGGTATTACATCGTACTGTAGACAATGGATACCGAATTTCTCACTACTAGCTAAACCCTTGCTGGCACTACTCCGTAAAGACACGCCCAATCCTATGCCCTGGTCTGAAGATTGTCAGACAAGTTTCCACAAGTTGCGTGATGCATTATGTTCGGCTCCTGTGTTGGGAAACCCCAACTACAGTAAGCCTTTCACATTATATGTCCATGAGAAGGAAGGCTGTTCATTATCAGTCTTAACACAACACTTTGGAGACAAACAGCGCCCATGCGTGTATTTTTCGGCAACTTTAGATCCTGTGGCTAAGGCACTACCAAGTTGTCTGAGAGCCACCGCCGCAGCAGCTGTCTGCATTCGACAGTCTGCTGGATTAGTCATGAATAATACTCTGATTGTTATGGTTCCACATGCAGTAGACATTTTACTAAACAGGACAAAGACACAACACCTTACTAGCGCTCGACTATCCAGTTACGAACTTACACTGCTAGCAAGTCACATACACATAAAGAGGTGTGATACACTCAACCCTGCTACACTATTACCCATCCCGACAGAAACAGACACAGACAAGATCGATAAACATGACTGCTGCTTTAGGACAGAAGAAGAGACAAAAGGGAGAGTAGACTTACAGGACACTCCCCTTCCTGAATGCAACGATACTTTATGGGTTGATGGTTCATGTTTCAAGTTACCGAATGGTGATACGACTGCCGCATATGCCGTAACAACATTACACACCATTATAAGGACCGCACGTATTTCCCACAACTCTGCACAATCTGCGGAAATTATTGCACTTACCAGAGCATGCGTGTTAGCAAAAGGAAAGCGAGTGAATGTGTACACTGACAGCCAATACGCCTTTGGCGTGGCTCACAGTTTTGGGAGATTATGGCGTGAACGTGGCTTCCTTACATCACATGGTGCAAAGATACAACATGGTCAGCTAGTTAAAGAGCTCCTTGAATCACTGACCATGCCACTACAAGTTGCCATTATAAAATGCAGTGCACACAAGAAAATTCAAGATGATGTTGGCCGCGGGAATGCATTTGCAGACGAGGTTGCGAAAGAGACCGCAAGGAACACGATGAGTCGAATGTATGTAACGGGTCCTGCTAGATGTATTGCTGATATGGGAATGTGTGAGGACACCATTGAAAGCGTGAAATCTATACAAGCTGAGGCAACTGAGAATGAGTTGAATGAGTGGAGAGAAAGTAAGGGTAGATTGGATGCGAATGGTTGTTGGGTCGAACTATCGGAACACCAGCGATGGCTACTACCTAATGCATACGTACTTGCAGTAGTAACAATGGCTCACGGCATGGCACACATCAGTTCGAAAGGAATATGTAAGCTATTGGCCCCAGTATGGCAGAATAGCAATATCCCAAAATATGCAGAAAATGTGGTCAGAAACTGTGTGATATGCCTGAAACACAATCCCGGTAAAGGAACTCCAACTCCAGCTGGTCATTTTGCGCCTCCTACGTATCCGTTCGAGGTTTTGCAGCTCGATTTCATCCACATGGAGAGGTGCAACAATCTAAAGTATGTGCTTGTTGTTGTTTGCGCCTTTTCAAGGTGGGTGGAAGCGTACCCCCTTAAAGACAATACCGCTTTGACAACTGCCAAAGCTCTCGTCAAAGAGTTCTTCCCGAGATTCGGTATGCCTAGAATTGTCTGGAGTGATAATGGAAGTAAATTCATAGGACGAGTGATGAAGAGAGTATGTGAGTGTCTAGGCATACACCAGAAATTCCACGCTGCAAATCACCCCCAATCAGCTGGATTAGTAGAGTGCTACAATGGCACATTGAAACTCAAGCTAGCCAAGATCCAAGCCAGCACGGGTCTTAAATGGCCTGACGCCTTGCCCCTAGCACTCTTGTCAACTAGGATGACTGTCCATTCCAGATTAGGTCGTAGCCCTCACGAGATAGTGTTTGGCCGCCCAGCCAACGTCTGGGGCGTGCCAAGACCAAAGAAACTCAGTGACATAGAACACCCCGTACTGCTTGATATTTTGTGCGAATTGACAGCTAAATTGCGTGTTTTACACCAACAGGTTCACAGTTCCTCTCCGCCAGCCTCTGACGATCCAGGTCATACAATCAAACCCGGCACGTGGGTCTTGGTGCGGAACTTCCAGCGCACCAGCAACGGACAGCCGAGGTGGACCGGACCATATTTGGTGCTTCTTTCCATGAGGTCCGCTGTTCGGGTGGACGGCAAAAAGAACTGGGTACATGGGACCCATTGCAAACGGCTCCCTCTGCCCCTTCCATACGACCGGTGGGTCGATAAAGGACTTGCCAACTCTGAGACTGAATCCGTACCTCGTTTCATCCCTTTCAGCGATGCACGTTTAAAAGAGACTGGTACCGAAAAGGAGAGTGATCGTATTTTGCAAGGACTTGTGTCACCGTCTATGCAGTTGGACACTACCGAACCTGAGACATTGTTTAAAGACCACACCGTACCTGAGAAGCGACGGTACGACCTGAGATCTAGCCCCAGAGACTAATAAAACTTGATCTAATGTGATTTCCCTTTTCCCCCCAAGAACTATTTTTGATCTTTCAGCTCTCTCGTCCCAGGGAACTAGCTCATTTTTGATTTTCGAACCGCCATCCGGTTCTGCTGCTAGGGTCGCGGTTGAAGTCTGGGGAGTGCAACTGGGAAGTTTTAGGTCCACGGTTCTGGTTGGTCCACGGGAGTTACCCCGGACTGAACAGAGTGCATCCCCTGGGAGAATCAATCAACCACCGCGGGCAGCAAGTAGAGGATGGAGTTCCCAAGGGTAGAGAGACCTGTCAAACCTACGGACTTTGAAAAACAATTGTGTATTATACTGTCCAAAAGAAGATTTTTAATAATATGTGTTCTAATGCTGTGTAGCACTGTGATGCTTTTGATTGGTTATGCTCTATTCGTATTTCGAGTTTCCCTATTCTCAAATGACACTCTGCCAACGCCTCCTCCCACTCTCTCCCCACACTCTTTTCACCCTCTACCTGAACACGAGTCTGCCAGAAGACTCGAATTTGTAAATAACTCTTTGATCCAACTCCTACACCAACACCAGTCTATAATGAACACATCAAACTGTTGGATATGCGGACTCATGCCGCACACAACTGATAAGGGTATCCCATACTTCATCCTGCCATTTAGTTATTATGGTTCTCTGTGGGCTTTTCAGACCATGTTCCTATTTGCCCTAGAACCATACCCGACCCGTTCCACTGAGAGCGATTCCAGTAACAAGGCACTAATAGCAGGGATAAGAAATATGAGTAGGGATATCGACACATATCTGACTATCCCCAAAGATGAACTGACTCCATACACTCGTTGGAACGTAACCAAACATGGCGTTTACCAGATCAAGAGCCAAGCAGCAAAGAAATCCCGCCCAGTTTGGATAGTGCCCCACCGAGGTCACTTATGTTTACAAGGTATTGGTAGGGATCCCACAGCACAGTTAGGAAAGAGCATTTGCACAGAAAATATGTGTTCGCTTCCCGAACTTCCCCTATATTCTTAGCAGCCAAAGGCACGTATTTCGTCTGCCACGACCAAGCCTATACATGGTTACCCCCTGACTTCTCAGGCACGTGTTTCATCTCATTTCTGCTGCCTCCCACCTACACGGCCCGAGCAGATTACCATCGGACAAGGACAGCTAGAGGTGTCGTGAGTAAAGACGACACCGCGGGTCAGGAATTCGCTGACTTCGCAAAAGGTTTTCTGCCATTTTGGGGGCCTATGGTGAACAGCAGGAATATTCGCCAGTTAGCAAGGATATTTGAATCCGCCGTGACTACGACGGCCGGAGCACTTGGCAATTTGACAACCGAGCTTCAGTCGGATCGACTTATGACCCTTCAGAACCGAATTGCCCTTGATATCATACTCGCCGATCGTGGTGGTGTGTGTAGAGTCATTCAATCCAGTTGTTGCATATTCATCCCTGATAATGCGCCGACAGTATACCAGGCCATCTCTAAACTACATGAAATATCTGGTTCCCTTCACGTTGAGAAAGGGGATTGGTCCTTGCTAGGGTGGTTCTGGGGACTGATCGCTGCCTGGGGATGGAAAGCACTGATCTTCATTGGGATGATCTTAACACTTCTGTTTATGTTCTGCCTGTGTGTACAGTGCGCTCCTGCACTCTGTGGCCTCTGTGCTACTTCATGTGTACGGAAGCCTGTGTCAAGGGACGAACTGAGCAACAGAATGATGTTACAGCAGCATCTCCACAAATTCCTTCATACAGACTTGGACTCGGATTAACATGAGTTATTGCCTTACATAAGGGCAAAAGGAGGGTCTGTGGTTCTGAAAATCTGGGCCCTGTTGTTATCCCGATATCGAGGTCCAATACCCGTGTCACAAAATATCAACGTACCATGACGATTTTGGTGTCCATGAACCGATAATGATTAGGACATCATTCCTATGTATTTGCGTCACAATCGAGGGTTGCCAACACCCCTAAATCGTAGTTTCCGTCCCAATCCCTTAGACTCCATTTTGTGAACGGCATCCATCTTACCGCTTGCCCTCATGTTAAGTCAATTAAAGGTCGAGCTTGATCCCAAAGGACACGTCCACCTTCCCTGACTTCCCCCTGACCTGTCCCAGCTGACTCCATGGCCTTAAGCCAAACCTGTTTGGGCAGCTCCTTGCCCAGTGGCCGAATACGATACCATCAATGCATAACATTCCACAAACCATTCACTACATACAGACCATGCTTTCTGCAAACACGCACCTGTCCACGTTCCTTGTTTATGGCCAGTTTTATGACTAGGAGGTGCCCTTCCTTATTGAGGTTTCATCGATATCTGATGGGAGTTCCGGGCCTAACTGGGTAATCTATCACGAACTGGACATCTAAAATGTGGGCTTGCTTACATGACTCCGCACTTTGTATTATTGCAGACATATGTTTATAGCCATATCATAAACTCAAGAATTCTTGCTCGAAGCCATTATATGTGTATATAAGGAGAAGGCTGGTTCTGTAAAAACGAACACGGACAGTCTCCTGAGAATACATGACCCGTGTTTGTCATGCTTCTAGGACAAGTGTTACTTGGTAGCTACCAATAAAACTTGATCTCTGACTGCGACTAGAAGACTCATTGTTTCTGTGGTCCGGAACAAGGGAGAACTCAGAGGTCTTCGGGTGCTATCCCCTGGCACCACCGGGTTCCTACAAACCCGGCACCTCAGGGCAGTGGGTCAGTGGGGCAGTGAGGCCGTGGGTCAGTGGGGCAGTGAGGCCGTGGGTCAGTGGGGCAGTGGGTCCGTGGGGCAGTGGGGCAGTGGGTCAGTGGGTCAGTGGGGCAGTGAGGCCGTGGGGCCGTGGGGCAGTGGGGCAGTGGGTCAGTGGGGCCGTGGGGCAGTGAGCAGTGGGTCAGTGGGGCAGTGAGGCCGTGGGGCCGTGGGTCAGTGGGGCAGTGAGGCCGTGGGTCAGTGGGTCAGTGGGGCAGTGAGGCCGTGGGGCCGTGGGTCAGTGGGGCAGTGAGGCCGTGGGTCAGTGGGGCAGTGGGTCAGGGGGTCAGTGGGGCAGTGAGGCCGTGGGGCCGTGGGTCAGTGGGGCAGTGGGGCAGTGGGGCAGTGGGTCAGTGGGGCCGTGGGGCAGTGAGGCCGTGGGGCAGTGGGTCAGTGGGGCAGTGAGGCCGTGGGGTCAGTGGGGCCGTGGGGCCGTGGGTCAGTGGGTCAGTGGGGCCGTGAGGCAGTGGGTCAGTGGGGCAGTGGGGCCGTGGGTCAGTGGGTCAGTGGGTCAGTGAGGCCGTGGGTCAGTGGGGCAGTGAGGCCGTGGGGCCGTGGGTCAGTGGGGCCGTGGGGCAGTGAGGCCGTGGGGCAGTGGGTCAGTGGGGCCGTGGGGCAGTGGGGCCGTGGGGCAGTGGGTCAGTGGGGCAGTGGGGCAGTGGGGCAGTGGGGCAGTGGGGCCGTGGGGTCAGTGGGGCCGTGGGGCAGTGGGGCCATGGGTCAGTGGGTCAGTGGGGCCGTGGGGCCGTGGGGCAGTGAGGCCGTGGGGCAGTGGGTCAGTGGGGCCGTGGGGCAGTGGGGCCGTGGGTCAGTGGGGCAGTGAGGCCGTGGTTCAGTGGGGCAGTGAGGCCGTGGGGCCGTGGGGCAGTGGGTCAGTGGTTCAGTGGGGCAGTGAGGCCGTGGGGCCATGGGTCAGTGGGGCAGTGGGTCAGTGGGGCAGTGAGGCCGTGGGTCAGTGGGGCAGTGCGTCAGTGGGGCAGTGGGTCAGTGGGGCAGTGCGTCAGTTCCCCACGCGCCGGAGAAGCCACGCAAGCCCCCTGATCCTCTGCAGCCGTGACGGAACCATACCGTGCACGTGCAGATATTTCTGCGTCAAGTATCCCTCAGGCCCACGGAGGAGACGGAGGTTGCGGTCCAGCATCCAGACGAGGCGGTGGAGGAACGCGGCGAGTCCCGACCAGAGCCCAAGCCGAGAGTCCAAGGTCCGAGGTATCCGGAGGCCCACCCGTAACAGAAGTCCGAAGTTCGTCCGTCCGGCGTCGTAGCAGTCCAGTCCAGTCCGAGGCCTTCCGTTCTTGCTGCCCGGTGAGTACCGTTGCTGGGGTAGTATCTAGACAGGGTCAATTGCATTGTCTCTGGTCCGTGGGTTTGGGGTACACAGATCCAACACGAAGTGTCCACTTAGGTGGATGCGGGTCCTGACGTGTCTCTTTATGAGACCGGTAAGTTTCGTACTGTTTTAGCAGTGCATCTAGTTTCTGTTCTAGTCCGTTCTGTTCTCGAGAAATTCATGTATTCTGTTTTTGGTATTCCAGGTAGTATTTTGTCCGAACTGTTATTTTAAATGTCATTTATGTATTTCAATGTCGTGGTGTGAAAGTGGTGTATTTTCAAGTCATTATTGTGGTCATTGTGTATTGTATTGTGTCTAGACTCCAGCCCAGTCATGCCTTTGTTTTCCAAATTACGTCAGTTAAGGACTAGAAAAGGTCTGTTAGAAGAAGCAGTTCCTGTCCCGCCTAGGGACAGTCCAGGTCATTTTATGTATCAGAAGCATGGCATAAGCGCCATATTATATCTAGATTTATGGGTGGAGTACACCAAGGAATTAGAGGAAAAGTATAGATGGCCCGTATCAGGTACGTGGGATGCCGAGTGCATCATGCGAGTAGAAGAAGTGTTATGGAAAAAGAAAGCCAGACAGTCACAGAAAGATGCCATCGAGTTATGGCGCAAAGAATCTCATAAAAGAACAGAAAAAGAAATCAGAAAGTCAGAATTAAGTAGAGAATCCGCAGAAAGAGCCCAAGAAAGGGAACTAATCGAGATAGGTGAACGAGTTAAAACCGAACAGTCAGACAGACAGAGAAATGCCCTTATTAAGGGTATGTATCCTCTTCTTGCCGAGGGCTTGCCAAAAGCAACCCCGGAAGCATCCAGTAATTTTCCGCCACCGTTAGTTCCGACCAAGCTACGTCACAAACCGACCGCAGCTGATATTTTTCTCTCGTCCTATTTGGACGACACAGTCCCAGAATATGCAAATCCTGTTCCACCTGCTCCTGTAAATAATGTAATTCCTGCTCCTCCAGTCACCGGGGCACCTGTTACAGTATCTGTTACGGTACCCCCCGTCCAGCCAGTAGTACAAATCCCCGCCACATCAGTCACTCTGCCAGCACGAAGAGTATCAGTCGATGATTCCAGTCTAGGGGCCGCAGGAGGAGGTCCTCCTGGTACGCCGCCGCCAAATAGACGTCTAGGAGCAGTCGAGTTACATGAACGTGCGTTACAGCGTACGCCCAAATATCAGTCCATTGCAGAAATCAGGCGAGTTCTTACTGAATGTTGTTATGATCCAGTCCCAGGCGAGGATAGTATGGTTATATATTCCGTACGTATAAGGCAGGTGTCCGAGTATTTGGTCACCCTACCGAATATGAAAGAAGATCTAGACAGAATGTATCGTTTCATCCGTACAGGACAAGATCCAGAAAGTATCAGTGAAGTCATGTCTCACAGAAAATCTGAGATCCAGTTCATGCTATTAAAGTTTCTGATCAATTGTTTAATACGGGAACAAGATTCCCCGACTAAAGATCCGGCCGAAATGAAAGTTCTGACAAAGTGGAGTGATAATATAGCCGAGGGTAAGCACAAGACACTCAATAGTATAGAGAATATGTACGAGAAAATTCGTAAAGAAATAATAAGGTTACACGAACAACGCAGAGAAGCACAAGTAAGCGAGAAAGAAAATGACTCCCCTACTGAAGAGGTAGACGACGAGAATACCGCCAGAATAGCGTATGTAGGCAAATCTAGATTTCCAGACCGACATTTACGCCTAGAACACAAGAAAGTCTTTCATCTTCCAGCACCAGAACAAGGCTCTCTAGAACAAGTATTTCAAGCTACCGATCAAATTTTGAAATCACGAATCGGTTATAGTGAGTTAAGTACTATGCATGAACAAGAACTAGCCCGATCAGCAGTCCGATGGATTACTGATTCTACCACTTTTCCAGACGAAATAGTGGCACAAATGTTTCTGAAACTGCCCCCAGCCGAGCAGCGACTGGTGGGTATGTATATGATCCAGCACCTCATTACACTGTATGAGGGTCAACATTCCGATCCAGGCCCGTTACATGATATCCTGAACGAGTTACTCCAGTATAGATGGAAAGGTTTAGGTACCGATTTAATTAGTGTCATTCTAGAACAGCGCCATAAATATAGAACGTTTTTGAACCCGCATTTTGTTCATGTCTCACCTCCAGAAAGTAAACCATTTTATATAGACAGACAGAATCCGTTACGAGAAGTACACCCAGTTAGGACAGCGGGTGGTGAAATGCAACGAGTATTTGTTTACACCCCAGTTACCAAGATGGAACTCTTAGAAATGAAGAAGTTAATTCCCTGTCACGACAAAGATCCAGCAGGGTTCCACCGAGAATTAAAAGACATGCTCCGTATGGGAGAATACACGTATCCAGATATAATTAAAATGCTAAAAGTTCTGTTGCCTGCGGGCACATATGAGAAACTCAAGGAAAAAGATTGGGAGGTGAGAGAGAAAAAGATAGATTGGGCAGCTCTAGAAGCTGAAGAAAATACACGTGTACCAGGTACCGGTCTAGGAGGTAAATGTAAAGAATTACCTGAACTGTTAATACAAGTTTTGCCAAGATTATTAGCCACTAAAAAGGAAGACTGGGATGCAATCTCAGCCTGTAAACAGAAACAAGACGAAGATACTAGTGATTTTTATTCTAGATTTGAGAAATGCTTTAGCATTAACAGTGGTCTCAAGACGAGTAGTGAGTCATATCCTCATCTTTTTGTTACTAAACTAGTCGAGAATTCAAGTCCACAAGTTAAGAATCGAGTTTTGAAAGTCGAAAGTACATGGCAAGCTAATACTCCGTCCCAAATGTTACAGATGCTCCAGTATCACCAGAATAGAATCAGGGAAGAGCAAGATCATGAAAGGAAACGTATGAAAGACACGAAAATGAAAGTACTAGTTGCACAATCTGTTCCTCAAGACAGTCAGAAGAGGGGTACGAATCAAGCCAGTCATCCTGCAGTTCCCGTTAAAGGGACATGCAATTATTGTAAACAGCCAGGTCATTTTATAAACGAGTGTGCAGTTCTGAAACACAACATAGCTACTGGTAAAACTAAAGAAAGACCACGTCCGCCTAGACAAGAACAAGTTTCACAGACTTCTCAGCCACAGAATGCACAACAGACCGTTCCAGCACCGCAGCCTATCGCTGCAACACAGCATGTTACACAGCAGATGTACCAGTATGCACAGTCCGAGTATCCAGAGTACCAGCAGTACTCATGAAACAGCCTAGAGAGGGAGGTAGGCTTGCCTCTCATCGAGATACCTGTAGATCAAGAGGGTCCCTATGTTCACAGTCAAGTATTAGGGAAAGACAGAAAGTTTTTGATTGATACAGGGGCAAGTAGGACGACTATTAGTCACGACGAGGTTCCAGGGGCTCCGCTCTCAGGCTCAAGAAATGTTTCCCTTGGATTTTCACGAAAGCCTATTGTAAACGAGATATCAAAGCCAGTAATTCTAGAAGTAGGTCCACTGTCCTGAACTACTGACCTATTGCTTACGAAATCATGTCCAGAAAATGTGTTAGGTATTAAGACACTGAAAGAATTAGGTGCAGTTATTTGTTGTTCCCCAGAGGGAATACGTTTGTTTTTACGTGACTTTAAGGGTCACTATGTTTTACGTGATTTTGATCCCAGATTATCGAATGTCCCGCAGCATCTATGGGCGCAAGGTCCAACTGATGTCGGTTTTATGCAAATCACACCCCATCGTGTGACTCTCAAATCAGGTGTAGTGTTACCACGAATCAAACAGTACAGATTGCCACCTGAGGCTGTAGCAGCCTTATCCAAAATTATTGACGAGCTCATGGCTCAAGGAGTAGTTGTAGAAACTGACTCCAATGTATGTAATTCTCCTATCATTCCAGTCATGAAACGTACTGATCCAAATGCACCCCCAGTATATCGATTAGTGATTGACCTTCGAGAACTCAATAAATGTATTATTCCACAGTACCCAGTTGTCCCAGATATTTCTTCTTTGTTGACAGCCATTGATTCTGAAGCCACATTTTTCACAGTCATAGACCTCAAGAACGCGTTTTTCAGTGTCCCCATTCATCCAGATAGCCAGTACCTTTTCGGTTTTTGTTTAAACGGAAGGAGCTATAAATTTACACGAGCTCCTCAAGGTTTCACAGAAAGTCCTAGTATTTACAGTCAAGCACTTAAGAGACAACTAGACAATATTCACATGCCAACTGACACTGCCCTGCTCCAATATGTCGATGATCTACTGATCACAGCCCGTTCTGAACGTGCTTGCGAGCGAGCATCACTTACAGTTCTGTATTTCCTAGCCGAGATGGGGCACAAGGTGTCCCCTTCGAAGCTTCAATTCTGTGTCCAGCAAGTGATCTACTTAGGCCACTTACTGTCCAAGTGGGGTAGGCAGTTGACACCCGATCATATCCAGTTAATAGCGAGTCTTCCTCAGCCCAAGACCCAGAAGGAGGTACGTGCTTTTATCGGCCTTACTTCTTATTGCAGACAATGGATTCCTCAGTATGCATTTCTAGCCAAGCCACTGATACAGTTAACGACACAGGAGGCAGCCGTATCGACTGTCCTCCCTTGGACATCTGAACATACACTTAGTTTTAATGAATTAAAGAAAGCCTTATGCCAAGCACCTGTTCTAGCTACACCAAACTACAGTAAGTCTTTTACACTTTTTGTCACAGAACGTGATGGTACAGCATTATCTGTTCTTACACAAGATCAAGCAGGACAATACAAGCCCTGTGCTTATTTTTCGAGTACACTAGATCCAGTAGCCCAGGCTCTGCCTGCGTGCCTCAAGTCAGTTGCAGCCACAGCACTAGCTATCAGACAAAGTGACTCCATAGTATTAGGACACTCCCTGACAGTACAAGTTCCACACTCTGTGGAAGTTCTTTTAAACCGAACACAGACTCAGCACTTGACAATTGCACGTTTGACAGGTTATGAACTGACACTGTTCCAGCCTCACATAGAAATCAGACGCTGCAATGTTCTGAATCCTGCTACACTGTTACCGTCAGTTACTTCAAATCCTGCCACACATGACTGTGTGGAAGTAGTTAACACCATGACCAAGCCAAGACAAGACCTGACAGATATTCCATTACCAGATCCCGACCTGACACTTTATGTGGATGGTTCATGTATGAGAACAAGTACAGGAGATCTAGTAGCCGCGTATGCAGTGACTACTGACACTGAAGTTATTGAAACACACCGTATTGACACTCTGTCTGCTCAAGCAGCAGAGCTAGTTGCTCTGACTCAAGCCTGCATACACGCCAAGAACCTGAAAGTTAATATTTACACAGATTCACGCTACGCATTCGGAGTCGTACACGACTTTGGAGTGCTCTGGCAGGAGAGAGGTTTCATGACCTCTCATGGAACCAAGATTCAGCATGGTCTCCTTATTCAAGCTCTGTTAGATGCAATACATTTACCGACAGCTATCGCTATCATGAAGTGCAAGGCACATACGAAAGTCACAGACATTATTTCCCAAGGTAATGATCTAGCAGATCGAACAGCCAAACTTACAGCACAGACACCAGACACACCAGTTAACAAGACACCGACATCCACTCTAGAACAGACTACTTGTATGACAGTTAAGGACCCCACTCAAGATGTCATAGATATCCAGTCACATGCCACTCCCGAAGAAATCGAGAAATGGTCCGAACAAGGAGGGGTCCAGACAGATCAAGGATGGTTGACGAAGGGAAAAGCCACATGGTTTCTCCCCGACTCAATGGTTCAAGTCATTATTAATACCGCACATAGTCCTGCACATTTAGGAGAAAAAGCCATGTTAGACAGTATCCAGAACATTTGGTTCAACAAGCATTTACGAGCTGCAGCCAAGCAGAAAGTCCGTACCTGTATGATATGTTGCCAGTTTAATCCAGGTAAAAGTGTCCCGGTGGAACAAGGTGGATTCCAGCCCCCTGACCACCCTTTTGAAGTCCTCCAGATGGATTACATTCAGATGGAGCGATGTCGAGGTTTCAAGTATGTCCTTGTAGTTGTATGCGCTTTGTCCAGGTGGACAGAAGCATATCCAGTCCCATATTACACAGCCGCGACCACTGCCAAGCAGTTGGTTCGTGAATACTTCCCCCGCTATGGACTCCCTAGGGTCGTGTATTCTGATAACGGCCAGCCATTCTCATCCGAACTCATGAAGCACGTCTCCCTTCTGTTAGGGTACCAGTGGAAGTTTCATTGTGTACGCCATCCTGAAGCAGCCGGTCTCGTAGAGAGACATAATCAGACCCTAAAAATCCGCATCGCCAAAATATGTAAAGAGAAAGGTGTGGACTGGCTAGTAGCTCTGCCAGTCGCCCTATTTTATATGCGCATGGTCGCACATTCCAGATCAGGTCTGTCCCCGTATGAGGTCGTATTCGGCCGCCCCCCAAATATGTGGGGTACACCTAGACCCCGAAGTATTACAGATGTTTCCAGTAATATGCTGACAGATTTCCTAGCTTCCTTGATGTCTGCCCTACACTCTTGTCGTTCACAGGTTGCCGCCGCATTTCCAGACAATACCGAGGTGAAACCGCATGAAATCGTTCCAGGAAGCTTGGTTCTTGTCCGGAATTTTGATCGTTCAAGTCCGCTGGAGCCTCGTTGGAAGGAGCCGAAGCAAATCCTTCTGACCACCCGTACGGCCGTGAAGTTGGAGGGCCGTAAGGGGTGGGTCCATCTGTCTCACGTCAAGAAATTTCACGGACTAAAACCTAAAACTTTTGCCACGGACTGCATTTTACCTAAAGACTGCCAAAACACTTTTATCAAGGACTGTCCCGCAAAAGACATTGATACCAAGCCTCCCCTGTTAGAGGAAACTCCGCAGCAGGAGTATAAAAAGAAACTACGGTCTAGTAAAATAAGTCAGCCAGTTTAATTGTCTAAGTCCTCCCCTAGGTGAAACGGTTAGACAGGTTTCTGACATGTATGAAATAGACCCCCATAGTGAGAGAGTTAGTCAAAACTCAATCCGATGTATCGTTTTTCTAAGTTTCATATTATTTTTGAGCTTAATGGTTACCTGCACGAGTTATGCATTTCATTTATGTTTTCCAATTTCTCATGTACATAAGTTTTCTAATGCTACAGTAGAGCACACGTTTAGTGATCTGCCTCCTCATAAACTATCTTATCGTCTTGCTATGCGCAACAATTCATTTATCCGTATGTTACATTATTCACACCAGACCAGCAATGCCACTAATTGTTGGGTGTGTGGTCGACTCCCCCCTTTCCAGACACCGAAGGGAGTTCTGCCACTGTTTCCTTATCCATTTTCACATAATGGTTCATGTGGAGCCTGGTCCATGTTAACGTCATCTTCAACAGATATGTCCTTTCTGAACAGTACATGTTTTCCAGACAAGCAAGGTCTTCCCCACAGAACAGGGTTAGATCTAGAAAATGAAGTTTATAATTTGGGTAATTATTCTTCGAATTTCATGGTCCTGAATGTTCAGTCTGATCCTACTCCAGACTTACCTGCTATTTCAGTACTACCAGTCAAAGGCGAATTATGTGTCAGAAATAATGGTTCCGTACATATAGGACATAGTGATTGTACTACTACTATCAAGTATAGTGACAGTGGGAAATCTATTTTCAAAGCTTCACGTCATTCTTATTTTGTTTGTGGTCAGACCGCATATGTTCGTCTGCCCCTCGATTGGGAGGGAACCTGTTACATTGCCTTCCTACTGCCACCAGTTTTCCTAGCCCCATCTGATTATCATAGAAACACACATCTAGTACACATTAGACATAGAAGGGAGATCGAGTCCCCGATTGTCGATCAAACTGAAACTGCTCTAGAACAGTATACAGATTTCAATAAAGGATTCTTCTTCTTTATAGGACCTGTCCAGAATAGTAAGTTAATACGTAGGTTAACCAGAACCCTTGAAGCAGTAGTGAATGAGACTGCCTCTGCTCTAGGTAATTTAACCGAAGAGCAATCTGCTATGAGATTTGTCGTGCTCCAAAATCGTCTCGTTCTTGACGTCATACTGGCCGATAGAGGAGGAGCATGTAGAGTCATCGGATCTAGTTGCTGCATTTTCATTCCTAATAACGCGCCGTCTGTTTATTCAGCTATAACCAGACTTCATAAAATTGCCCATCAGTTACACCAGAATCCAGGCACTTGGACATGGTCCGGTTGGTTCTGGAGTATAATTTCTGCCTGGGGATGGAAAGTATTGTCATTTCTAGGTATTGCAGTAGCGATCATATTCAGTTGCTGCCTCTGTATACAATGTGGCCCTGCGATTTGTGGCATTTGTGCTACCTCTTGTATTCCTAGTCCTAAGTCCCGTCCTAGATCCCGTTCCAAGACAATTCGAGACGAGCAAATGATACTGTATGAAATGATAGATGGTATCATGAATATTGATGTTTCCTGATGGAAACGTAGTGACAAGGAGGGAATGTGGAAAAGTAAATTTTGCCATGTTCTGTGTCCCTACGTGTTCCCCATCTTATGTTATATGTGCATGATTAATATGCATATGTATTCCCATGATCGATTAAAGACGCAATTACAGTTGTGTCCAACTCTAGTATGCCAGTTCCCAGTTTTCGTGAATACAACGAATATCAGGCCTATGTAAAGCTACGTTGCCACGTTTCACAGTGTGCACGTTATTTCATTGTAAAATCCCCGTTTCTAGGCCTCAAAAGGGCCCGGACTCAGATTCAGCTCCTGTCTTCTGAACCCTCTTCTAGGAGCGATACAGCCCCCACCTGTATCCCTGACCCTTCACTTACTTCCTGCCTCACAGTGCCCGGCTCGTCCTGGCTCTGCCTCCAGTCTGCCAAGAGTATGTTATGATTCTAGTTATCAGTCCAGCCCTCCTTCTCTGCATTCCTAAGCTACTAAATCGCATCAATAGTTTAGTCATCGTCTAGCTTTTACGTCTCCATGTAAGAGAAATACTGTATTAATGGTCATTTAATATTCCTCAACACGCACTACATGTAGAATAATGCATGCACCAGTCTTAGAATCTGTTAGCCTTTACCCTGATAACTTTTGGATTCTATCAACATGTTCTCTAAACATCAGATATTAGATAGTGTTTAGGTACATGTCGCTCTGACTCTCCAGACTTTCGTCTCTGCTCCTAGCGCAGAAGTCATAGCCCCCAGCTTCTCCCTACTAACACGTCATTGCCAGCTTGCGCGCACCATTAGGTTAGAGGTCCCGGCTCCTTAGGTAGCCCCCTCCATGTTTCCGCCCCATTTATGACATATTCTGTTACGTTTACATCACATGTCTATGTATACGTCCTATTCACGCCTCTTGTTACACCTACTTTCACCCTTATCTTTCGCGAACTGCTACGAACCCCACCCACTGCTACGCCTACTGTATGCACTGTAATGCAATTATTTTAGTATATATGCTTGTGTACTGTTATTAAAAGTGGCTAGCCATCCCAGATCTTGCCCGTGCAGGTTGTCCTGTTCCTGTCCTTTATGCTGTATTAAACCTGCAAACTCCTACTACCTCGAATCTTGACTCTTATTTATTGAGCTATCTGTTATTGTTATATCTAGTCAAAAATAGAGGTATTATTTATTTATTTACCACACCCTTCACGTTGAGAAAGGGGATTGGTCCTTGCTAGGGTGGTTCTGGGGACTGATCGCTGCCTGGGGATGGAAAGCACTGATCTTCATTGGGATGATCTTAACACTTCTGTTTATGTTCTGCCTGTGTGTACAGTGCGCTCCTGCACTCTGTGGCCTCTGTGCTACTTCATGTGTACGGAAGCCTGTGTCAAGGGACGAACTGAGCAACAGAATGATGTTACAGCAGCATCTCCACAAATTCCTTCATACAGACTTGGACTCGGATTAACATGAGTTATTGCCTTACATAAGGGCAAAAGGAGGCTCTGTGGTTCTGAAAATCTGGGCCCTGTTGTTATCCCGATATCGAGGTCCAATACCCGTGTCACAAAATATCAACGTACCATGACGATTTTGGTGTCCATGAACCGATAATGATTAGGACATCATTCCTATGTATTTGCGTCACAATCGAGGGTTGCCAACACCCCTAAATCGTAGTTTCCGTCCCAATCCCTTAGACTCCATTTTGTGAACGGCATCCATCTTACGTCTTGCCCTCATGTTAAGTCAATTAAAGGTCGAGCTTGATCCCAAAAGACACGTCCACCTTCCCTGACTTCCCCCTGACCTGTCCCAGCTGACTCCATGGCCTTAAGCCAAACCTGTTTGGGCAGCTCCTTGCCCAGTGGCCGAATACGATACCATCAATGCATAACATTCCACAAACCATTCACTACATACAGACCATGCTTTCTGCAAACATGCACCTGTCCACGTTCCTTGTTTATGGCCAGTTTTATGACTAGGAGGTGCCCTTCCTTATTGAGGTTTCATCGATATCTGATGGGAGTTCCGGGCCTAACTGGGTAATCTATCACGAACTGGACATCTAAAATGTGGGCTTGCTTACATGACTCCGCACTTTGTATTATTGCAGACATATGTTTATAGCCATATCATAAACTCAAGAATTCTTGCTCGAAGCCATTATATGTGTATATAAGGAGAAGGCTGGTTCTGTAAAAACGAACACGGACAGTCTCCTGAGAATACATGACCCGTGTTTGTCATGCTTCTAGGACAAGTGTTACTTGGTAGCTACCAATAAAACTTGATCTCTGACTGCGACTAGAAGACTCATTGTTTCTGTGGTCCGGAACAAGGGAGAACTCAGAGGTCTTCGGGTGCTATCCCCTGGCACCACCGGGTTCCTACAAACCCGGCACCTCAGGGCAGTGGGTCAGTGGGGCAGTGAGGCCGTGGGTCAGTGGGGCAGTGAGGCCGTGGGTCAGTGGGGCAGTGGGTCCGTGGGTCAGTGGGGCAGTGGGTCAGTGGGGCAGTGGGGCAGTGAGGCCGTGGGGCAGTGGGTCAGTGGGGCCGTGGGGCAGTGGGGCAGTGGGTCAGTGGGGCAGTGAGGCCGTGGGGCTGTGGGTCAGTGGGGCAGTGAGGCCGTGGGTCAGTGGGGCAGTGAGGCCGTGGGGCAGTGAGGCCGTGGGTCAGTGGGGCAGTGGGTCAGGGGGTCAGTGGGGCAGTGAGGCTGTGGGGTCGTGGGTCAGTGGGGCAGTGGGTCAGTGGGGCCGTGGGGCAGTGAGGCCGTGGGGCAGTGGGTCAGTGGGGCAGTGAGGCCGTGGGGTCAGTGGGGCCGTGGGGCCGTGGGTCAGTGGGTCAGTGGGGCCGTGAGGCAGTGGGTCAGTGGGGCAGTGGGGCCGTGGGTCAGTGGGTCAGTGGGTCAGTGAGGCCGTGGGTCAGTGGGGCAGTGAGGCCGTGGGGCCGTGGGTCAGTGGGGCCGTGGGGCAGTGAGGCCGTGGGGCAGTGGGTCAGTGGGGCCGTGGGGCAGTGGGGCCGTGGGGCAGTGGGGCCGTGGGGCAGTGAGGCCGTGGGGTCAGTGGGGCCGTGGGGCAGTGGGGCCATGGGGCCGTGGGTCAGTGGGGCCGTGGGGCCGTGGGGCAGTGGGTCAGTGGGGCCGTGGGGCAGTGGGGCCGTGGGTCAGTGGGGCAGTGAGGCCGTGGTTCAGTGGGGCAGTGAGGCCGTGGGGCAGTGGGTCAGTGGGTCAGTGGGGCAGTGAGGCCGTGGGGCCGTGGGTCAGTGGGGCAGTGGGTCAGTGGGTCAGTGGGGCAGTGAGGCCGTGGGGCCGTGGGTCAGTGGGGCAGTGGGTCAGTGAGGCCGTGGGGCCGTGGGTCAGTGGGGCAGGGGGTCAGTGGGGCAGTGGGTCAGTGGGGCAGTGGGTCAGTGGGGCAGTGCGTCAGTGCATCTGTGGGTCAGTGGGTCAGTGGGGCAGTGGGTCAGTGGCCGAAGTACCCTGTTGAATATAAGTTACAGAACCTCAATCCCTTTCTTTCGCTCCAAGCCTCCTAAAGAAAAAGAGCACACTGCCCCACCATCGTTCTTGTGCAGGTTGATATTTATTTTATTTTCGGTTTTATAGAGCGCATAGCTGCCCCAGCGACGAGGCGTCCCAGCGCTATCAGAAACCCCAGGGTCCGGAGCCAGTAGTGAATGCCCGATAGGCTACTTACAGGGAAAAATCCAAGTTTTTAAGGTTTTTGCGAAAAGCCAGATGATTCGATGTGACTCTCACGGGAAAAGGGAGTGAGTTCCAGAGTTTTGCGGCCAAAGGAGCGAGCACCGGCCCTCGCTCTCCAGATGCGTGGGAATATCTAATGCTATTCTTTACAAAATCACGCCCCCGCCTCACGGTTTATTCCACTCGGGTTGTGGCCAGTGTGCCCCGCGTGGAGCCTAAACACACATGTCCCATGGTTGAAGCTCAACACTGGCATGCGAGACCTTCGTGGACCTCGTGCACCAAACCCACGCTCTGAGGGGTTTAAATCTGCGTTTCTCCGCGAGAGCAGCAGTGAATCAATGACACTTCAAGGCGCTCCCGTGTCTGCGCTTCCTGTCGGTGGGAGGGGCGGAGGCGGCCCATGGGGGGCGCAGCGACGGGTTTCATATCACTTGGCAAGTTTGAGGCTCGTTGATAACTACTCACTGCTCTCAAGGAAGCGACTTTCCGGCGGATTACCAACCAATCAAAGCGGGCCTGGCACCGCATGCCCTGCCAGGGGTCGAGGCAGCAGCGGTGGTGCCCAGCCCGCCTGGCACTGCTGGAGGGGGCACCGGCTGCGAGAGGAAGGAATGGGTTTGTGTGAATCTTTCTGTGCGTGGCCTCGCCCCGCGGGGTCGGAGCCTCACACGAGCCCCGCACTGACACCCCCAGGCGCGGGGGGGGGGGGGGGTATGTGCCCAGGATCACACGAGGCTTCAGCGCTGCCCCTGGGACGGGGCGGACTTGTACCCTCCTGACCCCACCCGGGGCAGGCATGTCTGGAGAGGATCTGCGGGGGGCGGGCTGCTCTCTCTGGGGGGGAGGGCACTCCCCCTCCCCCGCTCTCTGATTGGCTGTTTCAGTCTGGACCCCTCAAGGGCTGACACCAGAGTCCCACCCCCCTCCCCCCTCCCCCACAGTCCTCGTGGTCAGCAAATGGGAGCCGCCACCCTCCACTTCGGCCTCCCCCGCCCCTGGGTCCGGGCCTCCGCACTCTAGCGCCTCGAGGCTGCACCGATCCAGCGCCCAGAGAGACACACAGACGGAGGACCCCCCCCAGCAGAGGGGGCACCGACTCACCAGCACTGGTAAGTGAGCCCTCCCCCACCCCAGCCCCCCCAGACCTCCGCCATGTCCGGGCCTCTGCGCTCTAGCGCCGCGAAGGAGCTTCCATGCGCTGAGCTGCGGCTGAGGAGGTAGAGGGCACCAGGAGAGAGGGCGGACACTGAGGGGGTACAGAGGGTGCCCCGAGCCCTGGAGAGGGGGCAGAGCCCGGGTGAGTGACCGCGGAGCTCGGACTCTCATGCTGCCGGCGCCGAGCACAGCGAAGAATGAGGCATGAACGGGACATGTCTGTTCATCCGTGGCGCACATATGTGCGCACTGGAGGCTAGTGAAGCGGCCCCTCCACCCTGCGACCCTCCCGCCTCCCCTCACCCCCTACAGCCCCTGCCAGGACGACCCCCCTCCCCTCCCTAGAGCTCGCCCTTCAATCCTCCTCTTCGGACCCTGGATGCCCCCCATGCCCACGGGCACAGCTCGCTGCACCCCTAGAGCCCAGCTTCGAGGAGCTATAGTCACCCCACCCCGCAGTGCAGCAGCCGCAGGGCCCCTCCTTGACCCCGGCCCACCTGCCTCAGGGTGTGGCTGAGTAGCCAGACTGGGGCCCTCCAAGGGGGGCACTACACCCCCTCACCCCCTGCGGAGGCTGGACTGATGCTGCCTGCCCTCTCCCTGCCCCTGTCAGTCTCTCTGCCCCTGCCCCCTCTCCTGCAGTATCAGCACGCACAGCACTAGATTGCTCGTAATTGTAGCGCCGCAAAGAAACACAGCGCAAAAGGCAAACACACTAAGCGTTAACATAACAGAGCAAACAACTTTAGTCCTCCAAACCCACGGCCCGCCTTCGCCTCAATGGCACGCTTTCTTCCTTTGCGATGGTGTTTCCGTCATTCTCTACACCCCCACACCACCTTGTGCTTGTTATATTTTCCTTCCATCCTGTGACTTATTGTTCTCATATATAATGATAACATAATAAAGTTCCAGAATGGAAAGGATAAAAGTAGAATTTGACGAATTACTCTATAATGGTGCAGTGTTTATGTGCTAACATTAAGGAGAGGCTTGTGAGACCTTAGCGCCAAGAAGCCACGCAACACAGAATTGAAAATGTGCAAACTTGGACATTTTACCTATACAATTCACATACGCATTTCACTGTCTGTGCTTTTCAAAGGACTCCCACTCAAAAACACCAGCACCGAAAACTAGAAATTGAAATGAGAAATGTTGTATTTCTCTATTCACGGAAAGTTAACAGTTTACTTAAATTGGCCTATAGGTGATGGGTTATTTCACAATATATTTCCAGCCTGTGCACAAAGGCGCAGAAATGCCCGTTTCTAGAGGTCAGAGGACGGAGGTTCATTCACCTTTTCACTCCTAACAGGATACCATACAGTGGATGTGCAGGTTCTTTCATTTTTTCCTTCCTCGTCCTCCGGGAAGAGCCCTTTCGCTGCCACTTCAACTTGGCAGCCCTTCCCCCCTGGTCGTGTGCAGGCTGGGGACTGAGCAAAGCACAAGGGGCATATTACCAACAAGTAGCGATAATTATCGCTAAATAGGCTGAGCGACGATTGTTTTATCGCTGACTATCGCTGGATTTGTTAGGGAGAAAACATGCTATTGGCATCGTTTTTCTCCATTGTGCTAAAATATCCAGCGATAGTGGCAAAATCCATGAATATCGCTGAGAATACAGCGAAATTCAGACAAAATGCTCTTAGCCATGTTATCCACCTCCCATTGGATAACATAGCAAAGAACTGGTCTGAGCAGGCGTTAGTTTTTGGCGATAGCGGGAATATTTCCATCGCTACGCCTGCCTTGCTAATAGGCGATAGCGACGTTGGCGACTGCTTTCAGTCGCTAACTGGTTGGGTAAGCCCACTTTGCATGTCATTAGCGATAAACATCGCTGACATGCAAAGCGGGACCCAAACCGCTCGCTATCGCCTAAAAGCTGTCGCTAACATCAGTTAGCGACAGCTTGCTAATAGAGCGATAGAATTATCGCCGCTAAACCGGCGTTAATTCCCTATCGCCACCCTTGGTAATATGCCCCAAGAACTTCTGTTGTCATTCACCTGGCTGTGAAGGAGTTGTGAAGGGGAGCTTCCCTCAGCGCTGCATGACAAACACATTGACCTCCGGGCTCACTCTTATGTATCTATCGCCCTCACTCTATCTTTCTATCGCCCTCACTCTATCTATCTATCGCCCTCACTCTATCTTTCTATCGCCCTCACTCTATCTTTCTATCGCCCTCACTCTATCTTTCTATCGCCCTCACTCTATCTATCTATCACCCTCACTCTATCTATCTATAGCCCTCACTCTATCTATCTATAGCCCTCTATCGCCCTCACTCTATCTGTCTATCACCCTCACTCTATCTGTCTATCACCCTCACTCTATCTATCTATCGCCCTCACTCTATCTATCTATCACCCTCACTCTATCTATCTATAGCACTCACTCTATCCATCTATCGCCCTCAGTCCATCTATCTATCGCCCTCACTCTAACCATCTATCGCCCTCAGTCCATCTATCTATAGCACTCTATCCATCTATCGCCCTCACTCTATCCATCTATCGCCCTCACTCTATCCATCTATCGCCCTCACTCTATCTATCTATCGCCCTCACTCTATCTATCTATCGCCCTCACTCTATCTATCTATCGCCCTCACTCTATCTATCTATCGCCCTCACTCTATCTATCTATCGCCCTCACTCTATCCATCTAGCGCCCTCACTCTATCCATCTAGCGCCCTCACTCTATCCATCTAGCGTCCTCACTCTATCCATCTATCGCCCTCACTCCATCCATCTATCGCCCTCACTCCATCCATCTATCGCCCTCACTCCATCCATCTATCGCCCTCACTCTATCTATCTATCGCCCTCACTCTATCCATCTATCGCCCTCAGTCCATCTATCTATCGCCCTCACTCTAACCATCTATCGCCCTCAGTCCATCTATCTATCGCCCACACTCTATCCATCTATCGCCCACACTCTATCCATCTATCGCCCACACTCTATCCATCTATCGCCCTCACTCTATCCATCTATCGCCCTCACTCTATCCATCTATCGCCCTCACTCCATCCATCTATCGCCCTCACTCTATCCATCTATCGCCCTCAGTCCATCTATCTATAGCACTCACTCTATCCATCTATCGCCCACACTCTATCCATCTATCACCCTCACTCTATCTATCTATCTATCTATCTATCTATCTATCTATCTATCTATCTATCTATCTATCTATCTATCTATCTATCTATCTATCTATCTATCTATCTATCGCCTTCAGACTATCTATCACCCTCACTCTATCTATCTATCGCCTTCAGACTATCTATCGCCCTCACTCTATCTATCGCCCTCACTCTATCTATCGCCCTCACTCTATCTATCGCCCTCACTCTATCTATCTATCGCCCTCACTCTATCTATCTATCGCCCTCACTCTATCTATCTATCGCCCTCACTCTATCTATCTATGGCCCTCACTCTATCTATCTATGGCCCTCACTCTATCTATCTATGGCCCTCACTCTATCTATCTATGGCCCTCACTCTATCTATCTATGGCCCTCACTCTATCTATCTATGGCCCTCACTCTATCTATCTATCTATCTATCTATCTATCTATCTATCTATCTATCTATCTATCTATCGCCCTCACTCTATCTATCTATCGCCTTCAGACTATCTATCGCCCTCACTCTATCTATCTATCGCCCTCACTCTATCTATCTATCGCCCTCACTCTATCTATCTATCACCCTCACTCTATCTATCTATCACCCTCACTCTATCTATCTATCACCCTCACTCTATCTATCTATCACCCTCACTCTATCTATCTATCTATCACCCTCACTCTATCTATCTATCTATCACCCTCACTCTATCTATCTATCTATCACCCTCACTCTATCTATCTATCTATCACCCTCACTCTACCTATCGCTATCTATCTATCTATCTATCTATCTATCTATCGCCCTCACTTTGTCTATCTATCTATTGGCCTCACTTTATCTATCTATCTATAGCCCTCACTCTATTGCCCTCCCTCACTCTATCTATCACCCTCCCTCTATCTATCTATCTATTTCCCTCACTCTATCTATCTATCTATCTATCGCCCTCACTCTATCTATCTATCTATCACCCTCACTCTATCTATCTATCTATCACCCTCACTCTATCTATCTATCTATCACCCTCACTCTATCTATCTATCTATCACCCTCACTCTATCTATCTATCTATCACCCTCACTCTATCTATCTATCTATCGCCCTCACTCTATCTATCTATCGCCCTCACTCTATCTATCTATCGCCCTCACTCTATCTATCTATCGCCCTCACTCTATCTATCTATCGCCCTCACTCTATCCATCTATCACCCTCACTCTATCTATCTATCTATCTATCTATCTATCTATCTATCGCCCTCACTTTGTCTATCTATCTATTGGCCTCACTTTATCTATCTATCTATAGCCCTCACTCTATTGCCCTCCCTCACTCTATCTATCACCCTCCCTCTATCTATCTATTTCCCTCACTCTATCTATCTATCTATCTATCTATCGCCCTCACTCTATCCATCTAGCGCCCTCACTCTATCCATCTAGCGCCCTCACTCTATCCATCTAGCGTCCTCACTCTATCCATCTATCGCCCTCACTCTATCCATCTATCGCCCTCACTCTATCCATCTATCGCCCTCACTCTATCCATCTATCGCCCTCACTCCATCCATCTATCGCCCTCACTCTATCCATCTAGCGTCCTCACTCTATCTATCTATAGCACTCACTCTATCCATCTATCGCCCTCAGTCCATCTATCTATCGCCCTCACTCCATCCATCTATCGCCCTCACTCTATCTATCTATCGCCCTCAGTCCATCTATCTATAGCACTCACTCTATCCATCTATCGCCCACACTCTATCCATCTATCACCCTCACTCTATCTATCTATCTATCTATCTATCTATCTATCGCCCTCACTTTGTCTATCTATCTATTGGCCTCACTTTGTCTATCTATCTATTGGCCTCACTTTATCTATCTATCTATAGCCCTCACTCTATTGCCCTCCCTCACTCTATCTATCACCCTCCCTCTATCTATCTATCTATCTATTTCCCTCACTCTATCTATCTATCTATCTATCTATCTATCGCCCTCACTCTATCTATCGCCCTCACTCTATCTATCTATCTATCGCATCACCACAGCATCACTCAGCACCACCACAGAATCACTCAGGGGCACCACGGCATCACTCAGGGGCACTACAACATCACTATGCGCTACCACAGCATCACTGAATGCCACAGCATCACTCGTCGCCACCAGAACATCACTCAGCCCCACCACAGCATCAATCTGTGCAACCAATAAACAACTGGTTCAAATATGTTCTCTCAATGTTTCAAGCTTTATTGCAAATGTCACAAAAATATGTTAATATATCACTTCTGTTCTTGGATTTTCGTCACAATAAAATACAGCGAACATAATCTTCACAAAAGTTATTTACAAAAGTTAAAGCTATTGCCATTATACCTGGGAAGGACCCCGGGCTCTGCGGCTCTTACCGACCGTTATCCCTCTTGAACCTGGACTATAAAATCCTGGCCAAAGTCATTGCCATCAGTCTATCGCTGTTGATGGAATTCATCATATCGCCGGTACAGTTGGGCTTCGTTCCCCGCAGATCCACCTTGCTTAATCTCCGGACGCTGTTCACTGTATTACATCGAATCGAGCCCTCCACCCCTGCGGCCGTGATTTTACTTGACGCGGAAAAAGCGTTTGATTCCCTCGAATGGCCCTTCTTCATTTCCATCATGCGTCATAAGGGCATGCCGGAATGTTTTGTTGCAACGGTTGCGTTATTATACACTAAACCCACGGCCCGCCTTCGCCTCAATGGCACGCTTTCTGATCCGTTCCCTTTATCACGCGGCACGGCTGCCCTTTATCCCCTCTTCTGTTCATTTTGGCCATGGACCCCCTGGCCAGGCAATTCCAAGAGAATCACTTGCAGCGTGGTCTACAATTCCGTACGGGCCCTCTGTTATTGTCAATGTACGCTGACGACCCCGTGTTGTATGTTCGCATGCCCCAGGACAACCTATCACCCTTAATTCGCGAGATTGTAAGGTTTGGTGAGTTCTCTGGACTCCACATTAATTGGCATTAATCCGTTATATTTCCCCTTACGTCGAGCACCACGCCCTGGCAGTGTGAATTTCCGTTGGAATGGTGGGATGACTCTGTCAAATATCTTGGCGTCCACATCCACTTGGACGCCAATTCCATCCTCTGCCTCAACTATGGTAGCGCCATTAGTTCTCTGGAGTCACAGGTCACGAGGTGGCTCCATCTGCCCTTATCCATGGCGGGTCGAATTACCATTATTAACCCCTTCCACACTCATGACGAGCTGGGCTCGTCATGCAGTAGCCTCCCAGCACGCTCATGACGAGCCCAGCTCGTCATGAATAATGGGTTTTTGCATATTCCAGCACAGGGCTGGAACACCTCGAGCATCGATGTGGTTAAGATGATAGTCCTGCCCCGATTTTTGTATTATTTTAACAATATTCCCATCCCCCTCACCAAGACCTTTTTTTCGCAGCTCCGCTCCATATTGCTGCGGCTGGTCTGGGGAGACAAGACACCCCGGGTCAGATGGAAGATACTGACATTACCGCCAGACAGAGGTGGGCTCGGCGTTCCAGATTTTTATTTATATTATTTAATTGCGCAATGCTGTTATGCATACGCCTGGTTCCACCCCGACTCACGCATCCCGTATTTGAAACCTGAGGCCGATCTCATACTTCTACGACAACTTCTCACACTCCTCCCTACCGGTTTCCCTCGTGATCCTCGGGATGTACAGACGGTATCTACCACTTGCTGGGCTTGGAGCAGACTACGTCGTTTATTAGGACTTGACTCCCTAAATTCCCCTGCTTTGCCATTGCCCAATTCCTCTCTGCTCCCGATCACCGGGGAATCACTGGTCAGGCGCACCCTTTCATAAATTTCATATGCACACACTCGGAGACCTGTTCCCAGACGGACATGCATTTTCATTCACAGAAGATACTCGCTTCAGTGAGCGTTCCTTTATGGACGCCTTCATTCTGACCCGTATGCGCTCGGCTTTGAGAGCTGGGTTTGGGTCCTTCCCGGTGGCCCCTGTTGAGTCCCCTCCCCTCACCCTATTGATTCAGACTCCGGACGGCGCCCATCTCATGTCCAAGCTCTATAACATATGTGGGACACTTACACTCTTAGACAACTCTAGGAACCGGGCTGCTTGGGAGGCAGACTTGGGAGCTCCGATCCTGGACGACCAGTGGGAGCACTGCTGCAGGGCCACAAGAGACATTTCCCTGAACAGTCGACACAGATTAATCCACTTCTAACTCCTTCGTCGGATGTATTTCACCCCATCTCACGCTCATATAATTGACGACTCTAGGCCCCACCATTGTCAGAAATGTTTAGCCCCCAATGCTGACTTTGCACATCTCACTTGGACATGCCCTAGGATTCACCAGTATTGGTTGAACATTCATACCACTTTGGGGGACATATTATCCATGCAACTTCTACCACTACCTGAGATCGCTCTTCTGGGATATGTGGCGAATTTCCCCAAAAAGGTCCGTAGGCTAGCTGCGCTGGGGTTTCTCCTAGCCAAGCGAGAGATTGCGCTATTCTGGGGCAGTAGACGTACCCCCACGCTACACGCTTGGTTGAACAGCCTTTCCTTCTGCAATGTGCACTGTGAGGAGTTCAGTACCCTGCATCCCCGTTCCTCCAGACCGGTGGATATTTGGGGCATGATTCCCAACTACAAGCTGGCATTACCCCGGAGGGGTGGGCTAGTTCCTCATTACATTGATTACCTGCTTCTAGAGTATTCGTATGGTTATCATTATTTCCGGAAAGGTATTTTGTTTTTTGTTCACAGCATTTAATTCTTTGTTGTCAATATTGGTTCCCATGTCAATGCTTTATGTATGTCATCTCATTTCTTCGCTGACTGTGCCACGTATGACTGCATTGTATCTTTATTGTCATGCCTTCATTGCAAAACGGGAAAATAAAGCTATTGCCATTATAAACTACAATAACTTTTATTTAAGTATTACTTATTTTTAAAAATTAAAAGCCATTGTTATTTGTAATATCAATACATCTAAGTCACGTAAATACAACACACATTCCATTACAAATGCTCTAGGTGTCACATTTGCGAAAAGTTAAAACTATTGGCATTGTAATTGACAAAGCTATTAATTTTGCTATTTTCAAAACCTACACATAAATAAAAAATGTGTCATTTACAATACCAATAGCTCAAACTTTCCTAATGCGAGACCTATTGCATTGCAAATGCTTGTTTGTTGTAGGTGATGATGTTGACTGTTAGGCACTCAAAGGGGTTGTAGTTGTGATTCAGATTCCGTCACAGAAATATTGTCTCTGTGGATGATCGCTAAGCCTCCGTGAGGCCATGAGTGTAGGGTGGTGGGGGTTTAGTAGGGGGGTGGGTGCTGTATATCCTGTGTGCTCGGGGGAATGGGTGTTCAGGTGGTTCGACGCGAGGAGAAGAGAGTGGAGGGCAGGTTGTGGAGGAGGATGAGAGCCTGTAGGTGACGGATGGGGGTGAGAGCCCACGATGGTCATGGGGGGTTACTGTTGTCTATGGGTGTGGTGGGGGGGATGTCGTGTGTTGTCCCAGGAGGTGATGGACGGAGATGAGTGCCATCGGTGGGCAAAAGGGTGGTCCTGGTCTCTCTGAGGGTGGTGAGGGGGATGTCATGTGGTGCGAGGTCTCATAGGGGTGTAGTGGCTTTGTTGCTTGTGGATGTGTGGAGGGGGGTGTTCTGGTTGTTCGCAGTGAGTTGGGGTGTGTGGGGGGCAGGTGTAAGGAGAGTTTGCCAGAGGTGAAAGGGGGTGAGAGCTGGCAAGTGGCGGTGGGAGTGGGACTCAAGGGTGAGGAGTAGGGCGGTCCTGTTATTTGTGGGGATGGTGAGGTGAATGACGTGCGGTGTGTGGAGTGTGGGGTTGCTAGGTGGTATCGGGCGGTAAGTGGCGGATGGCAGTGAGAGCTGAAGTGGGGGAGGGAATGTATCTTATTCTCCCTGTGGGAGGGGCAGGGATGAGGCCAGGAGGCAGGCATGGGGGGTGGCTAGGGGGACTCAGCGAAGTGGGTGACAGGTGGGGGTGAGAATTGGATACAGGAAGAGGGGGGACGTTCACTCCCTGGGGTTTGTGGGGGGAAGGTCACGTGCTGAGGGTCGAGTGCTGTTGATAGTGAGTTCCAAGGCGGTATGTGCGTTCAAATGGTTGGTCCGGTTCCTCCGGTGTGGGAGTATGTGCGGGAGAGGAGGAGCGTGAGAGGGTGTGTCCCGGAGAGAGGGGAAGAGGGTATCGAAGGACTCTAGGTTGTTGCTGTTAGCTTGTATCAGGACTGTGCCAATAGAGTAAATGGTTACTGTGGTATTTCCAGTACGCCTTGGGCGGTGGGGGAGTGATATTCTTAGTTTGCAGCTATGTGAGGTGTTGGTTTTTTTGAGATTTTGAGGTGCGAATTGATGATGTATTTCCATGCTTCGTGTCTCTCAGTGTAGATAAGGTCCGTTTTTACCAGTCCTTTGGAGGAACAGTGGTAGGTGTCTGCAAAGAGTGACTCGGGATGCTGTCAGATCAGTTTCTGTTTAAAGTTTTTCTTTGCTTCGGGTGAGAGGTCAGGTGGGAAGCAGATCATGAAGGTGTTCCGGCCGTGCGGAGTTACGTGGCTCACAGAGGGTGGGAGGGCGGTGTGGGCTGTCCTGTCGGGAGGCATAGTGTGCGGAGTTACATGGTTCATAGGGGGCGGTGTGGGTTATCCTCTCTGGAGGCACAGTGTGAGTAGTGTGTTAGGGGGAGGGGGATGGGGCGGGCTAAAAAGAGGAGGGCGGGAGCTGAAAATGGCAAGTCTACGGCAAGAAGCAAGGTGAGAGGAGGAGGAAGTTCAAAATTGGAGAGAATTGGGGCGGTGTTATGTGGTCTGATTAGGGGAGGGCCAGCTACGGGAAGCCGTGGATTTGGAATACAAATTTGGAGAGAATAGGGTCGGAATTACGTGGTCATAATAGAGGAGGTTAGCTTCAAGGGTTGCGGTGGGTATGGTGCTGGTGGTGTGGAGAGCGGGGTCGCCTCAGTAGAGGGTTATGTTCCTGGGCGTCCCTTCACAGAGTAGCCTGTGGTGGTCAGGACTGACCGGAAGAGCTAAGGAAGCTAACACGCTCGATACAGACAGTGAGCTCCTGTCTGTGGGGGGAGAGGTGGCATTCAGTGTTGGTGGTTTTCAGGTCTGGTATGAGGTTATTTTAGGTGGCCATCTTGTGGTTGGCCCCCTGGAGCACTGCCCCTGGGGTTCAAGATTGGCGCGGTGGAGAGGGGTGAGGGGGGGTGGTCGCGCTGTACTAGGGACAGGTCAAAAATGTCCTGGAGTCAGTGGTATAACACTCATGGACGAGGTGCCAAAGCACAGTGTATATACTGCAGCAAACACTATCCCCCAGGTGGTGCAGTCAACTAAGGAGGGAATTAGACCACTCAGGAAACTCATTGTAAGAACCCTGGACCTCATTTTTTAAAAAAAGTTTTATTTATGATTTTTATAATGCATACATATTACAACAAATCAATGCAAAAGAGAGCTCCACGTCTGAATACTCTGCAGGGTAACAAGTTACATAATAGCGAGTTCATGTCTATTACCATAAATAACGAATATTCAGTAGGCAATCCTGAAAACAATAGCTTGACAGTCTGAACATCAGTGTCAATGGCGTGCCTGTGTCCATCCAACAACCAATCTGACCATAGGTGTCAATGGTGTGCCCGCGCCTATCCAACACTCAATCTGACCATAGGTGTCAATCGTGTGCCCGCGCCTATCCAACACTCAATCTGACCATACGTGTCAATGGTGTACCCGCGCCCATCCAACACCCTATCTGACCATACGTATCAATGGCGTGCCCGCCTCCATCCAACACCCTATCTGACCAGAGGTGTCAATGGCGTGCCTGCGTCCATCCAACAACCAATCTGACCATACGTGCCAATGGTGTGCCTGCATCCATCCAACACCCAATCTGACCATACGTGTCAATGGCGGGCCCGCGTCCATCCAACACCCTATCTGACCATACTTGTCAATGGCATGCCCGCGCCTACTCAACACCCGATCTGGCCATTCTTGTTTATGGCATGCCTGCGCCTATTCAACACCCGATCTGACCATCGGTGTGAATGGCGTGCCCGCATCCATCCAACACGCAATCTGAACATCAGTGTCAATGGCGTGCCTGCGTCCATCTGACAACCGTTCTGAACATCAGTCTCAATGGCGTGCCCGCCTCCGTTCAACACCCAATCTTACCATACGTGTCAATGGCGTGCCCGCGTCCATCCAACACCCAATCTGAACATCAGTGTCAATGGCGTGCCTGTGTCCATCCAACACCCTCTCTGACCATACGTGTCAATGGCTTTCCCGCATCCATCCAACACCCAATCTGACCATCGGTGTCAATGGCGTGCCTGCCTCCATCCAACACCCAATCTGACCATACGTGTCAATGGCGGGCCCGCGTCTATTCAACACCCAATGTGACCATAGGTGTCAATGGCGTGCCCGCGTCCATCCAACACCCTATGTGACCATACTTGTCAATGGCATGCCCGCGCCTATTCAACACCCGATCTGACCATCGGTGTGAATGGCGTGCCCGCATCCATCCAACACGCAATCTGAACATCAGTGTCAATGGCATGCCTACGTCCATCTGACAACCGTTCTGAACATCCGTCTCAATGGTGTGCCCGCCTCCGTTCAACACCCAATCTTACCATACGTGTCAATGGTGTGCCCGCGTCCATCCAACACCCAATCTGAACATCAGTGTCAATGGCGTGCCCACCACCGTCCAACACCCAATCTGGCCATCAGTGTCAATGGTGTGCCTGTGTCCATCCAACAACCAATCTGACCATACGTGCCAATGGTGGGCCTGCATCCATACAACACGCAATCTGACCATACGTGTCAATGGTGTGCCCGCGTCCATCCAACACCCAATCTGAACATCAGTGTCAATGGCGTGCCCACGCCCATCCAACACCCAATCTGAACATCAGTGTCAATGGCCTGCCCACCACCGTCCAACACCCAATCTGGCCATACTTGTCAATGGCGTGCCCGCGTTCATCCAACACCCAATCTGAACATCAGTGTCAATGGCGTGCCTGTGTCCATCCAACAACCAATCTGGCCATACGTGTCAATGGCGTGCCCACGTCTATCCAACACCCAATCTGACCATACGTGTCAATAGCTGGCCCGCGTCTATCCAACAACCAATCTGACCATTTGTGTCAATGGTGTGCCCGTGTACATCCAACAACCAATCTGACCATAGGTGTCAATGGCGTGCCCACGCCCATCCAACACACAATCTAACCATACGTGTCAATGGCGTGCCCGCCTCTATCCAACACCCAAACTGACCATGCTTGTCAATGGCGTGCCCGTCCAATACCCAATCTGACTATCGGTGTCAATGACGTGCCCGCATCCATCCAACACCCAATCTGACCATATGTGTCAATGGCGTGCCCGTGCCCATCCAATACCCAATCTGACTATCGGTGTCAATGACGTGCCCACGTACATCCAACACCCAATCCTTCCATACGTTTCAATAGCGTGCTCGTGTACATCCAACTACCACTCTGACCATAGGTGTCAATGGCGTGCCCGCGCCCATCCAACACCCAATCTGACTAACGGTGTCAATGGCGTTCCCGCGTCCATCCAACACGCAATTCTTCCATACGTGTCAATGGCGTGCCCGTGTACATCCAACTACCAATCTGACCAGAGGTGTCAATGGCGTGCCCATGCCCATCCAACACCCAATCTTACCATAGGTGTCATTTAGGAGTCCTAAAGTTAGGAGTCCTAACTTTACTACTCCTGAACTGAGAAAAATCCTAACTTTAAGACTTTCGGTATTCACAGAGGCATTTAGGAGTCCTAACTTCTGTGAATACCGAAATGAGAAAGTGCCTTCTGTGAATACCAAAATGGTAGTAAGTTTAGGATTTTGTACTAAGTTAGTTCTATGAATCGGGCACTCTGTGCTTACCCCTAGAGATTTTTTGTGCATTGTTTGCTAGAGTCTTATTGGTTTTATACTTGTTCAGGTCTCCAGTGTCACCGACACATCTATGCTTCTCCTTTCCCGCTTTCTGTCCAGTGGTTCAAATGTGGTTCCAATGTTTCATGCACACACTATTTCTTATTATTGCAGTTGGCAAACATCTACAATGTGTGATTAACCTGGTTTCTCTTGTTTGTAGACCCCTGGACACTGTAGCAGCCCTGATCCGGACCAAGGGTTGCCACAAGAACAGCACCGACTAGAGGTAAGTTGTCATCAGACTTAATTCCTTGTATTGTCACCAGCCAGGTCCCTTATTGCAATGCAGTGTCCAAGGATTTGGAGGTGACTCTTATAGCAATGCTTTAAAGTGGCCTCCAGAAGGTCCCCTCAGTGGTTGAGCCTTAGAAACATCTGTTCCTCATGAGACTTGAGCCCATTACCACTAGCTGGATGCTCTATAGCAGCAGTCTAGCTGTCCCGCTGCATCTGTTGGCGCATTTCCTTTTGGGACAGTGCTTGTCGGGCAGTACCTTTGAGTTCCTCACAAAAACATTAAATGTGCCTCAGTCGTCCACAGAATTTCAAGGTTGTAGCATTTATATCAGCAGATGTCCGAGACCTGTAGACTTCTGTCTGGTATGAGAAGTTAGCCTGGCATATGATGTCCACTAGTTCTAGTGGGCACCTTGCACCAGTCTAATCGACCCTTATTGATGGTGGTTGTAAAGTCAACCTTATAGAAAGCTATCCTAGTGGTAGCATGGACCAGCAGTCATCAGACTAAGACTTCAGAGAGCATGTGAAGCTAGTTCTTTTACCAATTATAATCTCTTGAATACCAAATGAAAGGACACCACACAAGGTATATATCAAATATATATGTATTTATTCTAAACACAACCCCTCTGTACTCTTTATGAGGTCAGAGGTCAAAGTACATTACAAGAATCTCAATTAGCATACAATAAGTTGCACAGTATATGTTATGCCCTAGGGGCCTCACAAACCATATACTAAAATAGTTGTATAAGAACCACGTGAGAATTAGAAAGCAGGCCTGGCGCTTCAAGCACTCCAATGCACAACTTTGAGATACCTCGTGAAGTAGGTGCAGCTTGCAAAATGCAGGATGTCCAGGAGTTCTGGTCCCACGTCTCTCGTGTCCGCCACGTGTCTCAGCTTTGCTGTGAGCGAAGGTCGGGGTCAGAGATGTCTGGAAGTCCATGTCCTGTGTCACAGATTCTTCGGGATCTGGCGGGAGCCTTGAAAATGCAGACCGGCAAAGTTGCTGTTGGTGCCTGTTTGAACAAGGCGGTCACTCCTTGACCACAAGGGAGATGTCTTCCAATCAAAATGGAATGTCGAAGGTCCAGGATTTATGTTTCAGAGTTTCGTCCAGGGTAATCTAAAGTCCTAGGGACTGGGTTCCTATACTTATACTAAGTTTAGGGGCTGGACTATCTTTAAGGTCCCTCCTATGGGAGGACCTGGGGAGGGGGTGGTTATACCCCTTCCCCTTTGTCCAGTTTCACGCCAGAGCTGGGGCAGAGTGCCCCAGCAACGGGTTTGAACTGGGAAATGCATGGAGCACCTTGTGTGCCCCAGGCAGTGTCTGGGAAGCATTCACTGAATGCAGCCCTCCCTGCCCAATACACTAAAGCCTGTCTGGGGAGGTGCTGGCACCTCCCTGGACATGAAACCTATTGTCCATGCCTCCCCTGCCGGAGTTTCGTCCAGCAGCCCAGCAGCAGTAGGGCAGACTCGTGTCTGTGGCAGCAGCATCCATTTTGTGATGCTGAGGCTCTGTTTAACTTTAACCGGGTAAACCAGTAAATACATGTCTTCTCCCTCTAGAAGGGTGGAATGCTACCCCCACAGAATTACACAGTACCGTGATAAATTAATTTCAAGATTCCTTATATGGAATATCAAGTAATCGCTTTAAAACTGCGTTCTGTACCAATTCTCACCAAGTTCCTATGGCCTCCTGGATTTCCCCATTGTTTTGTAATCGTTTGCTATAGGATATATCAATTTTTTAAACCTTTTTTGGCTATTTATTAGGTAATTATTAACGTTCTTTTGTATGTCGCAATATTTTGATGGTTGGATATTTAATTGTATACATGTTTTAATATTTCTCCTCATGTTCCATACGAATGCTCTGATTTATTTTTATATTTTTTTTGTACACTACATAGTATGTTTAATAAAAGTCTTTTTTAGGCAGCAGCTATGTATAAAGGAAGAATTTTGTATTGTATGTGAAGTATTTTTTGTTTAATATGCGTATGCATTTTTGTGGACCTCTGTAGGAGTTCTGTATCAAAATAAAAACAAAATGTCAAAATGTAATGGTTTCGTTCGAGAGTTGAAGTGGTGTTCATCAGTCCAGTTCCAGCCAGGAGCGGGGTTGAGCCCACCAGGGTACACTCCGCTCAAGTGCCCCCCCATGCTTTCTAGTATCCCCAGTATCCCCACTCTGGAGGTCAGCTCAAGGGGGGCCGAGGGCCTCAAAGAGCTCCCATTCAAATGACCCACAAGTAAGGCATGAGTGCTGGGCAGGACCGCATCATATGGTGAAAGTTGGCCTTTGGGGGCGTGCAGCGGTGACATCTGGGAGAAGAAAGGTTACCTGCGGGGAGTGTAATATGTGATATACTAAAATAGTTGTATGGACCCTTGACCTTCCTGGTAGGTCGCTTCCCCCGCTGCAGCTCCACCATCACCCCGCTGTCTCCGGCTGCTGCCGGTGTATCGAGGCCCTCCACCACCCGCAGGCTCCACCTGCGCCTCATCCCTGGTGGCCAGTGGTGGCCTTAGGTATGTTTTGCTTGCTGCCTGTTGCTTTGTGCCTGCTTTGTAACTGTCTGTACCCCCTGCCCCCGCTCGCCGCTCTGATTCTGTGCCCCCTTTTATTCTGTACCCCTCGCCGTTCTTTGTACCCCTGTGCTGACTTGTGCCTCTGTGCCCCTTGTTCTTGTCCTCTTTTCTCTTCTGTGCCCTGCGCCGGTCTCCTGTCCCCTGTCCCCGCCCCTGCGGCCCCGCCCCCTCCGCACCCATTCGTTCACCAGTCCCTCGCATATGGCACAGCGACAAGACGCCAGACAGCCGCACTGCCACAAAGACGCCGTCCACAACCACCACCACCTCATCAGGACCGCCAAAAGAACTTCCTTCACAAACCGCCTTGACAACAACGCACACAACAGCAAGGAGCTCTTCACCATCGTGAAGAAACTCTTCAACCACAGCTCCAACGCCAACAACATCCCACCATCGCAAGCCCTGTGCGACTCCCTCGCCACCTTCTTTCATCTGAAGATCACCAACATCCATGACAGCTTCAGACCCCGTACGACCCCTGCCGACCACACCGCACCGAACCCCCCGCACCCCACCGCCCACGACACACTGACAACCTGGGCCAACGTGAGCGTCGAGGACACAATCAGGACCATGGGAACAATCCACTCCGGTTCCCCATCCGACCCTCTCCCGCACCACATCTTCAACAAAGCCAGCAATTCCATCGCACCACACCTGCACAAAATCATCAACCTCTCCTTTGAGACCGCCACCAACTGGAAGCACGCAGAGATCAACACCCTACTGAAGAAACCCAAGGCGGATCCGAGCGACCTCAAGAACTTCCGTCCCATCTCCCTGCTTCTGTTCCCAGTAAAGGTCATCGAGAAGATAGTAAACACCCAGCTCACCCGTCACCTCGAAGACAACAACATCCTGGACCCGTCCCAATCAGGTTTCCGCAGCAACCACAGCATGGAGGCCGCCCTCATCACCGCCACAGACGACATCAGGATCCTACTAGACAACGGCTAGTCGGCGGCCCTCATTCTCCTGATTCTCTCCGCTGCCTTCGACACAGTCTGCCATCACACACTACGCACATGCCTGCACGACGCAGGGATCCAAGACAAGGCCCTGGGCTGGACCATCTCCTTCCTCTCCGGCAGAACTCAGAGAGTCCGCCTCCCCCCGTTCTGATCCGATGCCTCCGAGATCATCTACGGTGTCTCTCAAGTATCTTCCCCCAGCCCGACGCTGTTCAATGTCTACATGGCTCCACTAGCACGCATCGCCCGACAGCACAACCTCAACATAATCTCCTACGCCGACGACACTCAGCTGATCCTCTCCCTCACCATGGACCCCCGCACTGCCAAATCTAACCTCCACCAGGGAATGAAGGCCATCGCAGACTGGATGGAGTACAGCCGCATCAAACTAAACACAGACAAAACGGAAATCCTCATCCTCTGGTCCAACCCCTCTGCATGGGACGACTCTTGGTAGCCCACGTCACTGGAGTCCCCCCAACCCCCACCAACCACGCACGCAACCTGGGAGTCATCCTCGACTCAAAACTCTCCATGACGAAACAAGTCAATATGGTCTCCTCCACTTGTTTCAACACCCTCCGCATGCTCCGCAAGATCTACAGATGGATCCCGACAAACACGAGGAAAACAGTCACCCAGTCCCTAGTCAGCAGCAGACTCGACTACGGAAACGCCCTCTACACCAGAGCCTCGTCCAAGCTCATCAGCAGACTACAGAGAATCCAGAATGCCTCGGCACGCCTGATCCTCGACGTCCCGTGCCACGACCACATCACCCCCCATCTTGAGGAACCTGCACTGGCTCTTCGTCGACAAAAGAATCTCCTTCAAGGTTCTGATCCACGCACACAAGGCACTCCACAAAACCGGCCCAGCCTATCTCAACAGTCGACTCTCCTTCTACGTACCCAACAGGAAACTCCGCTCCGCCGACCACACCCTGGCCACGGTCCCACGCATCCGGAGAACCACTTCCGGAGGCAGATCCTTCTCCCATCGTACCGCCAGGACCTGGAACACCCTCCCCCTCTACCTGCGACAAACCGAAGACCTGCTGACCTTCAGGAGACAACTCAAGACCTGGCTCTTCGACCAATAGCAGCAGCCCCCCCCCCCTCCCAGCGCCTTGGAACCCTCACAGGTATGTAGTGCGCTTTACAAGTTATATGATTGATTGAGGTGACGAGGCCCCCCAGTCTGCATCATCGAGGGGACTCGCCTACACCTCCCATTTGTGTTCCACAAGGGCTAACCTGTCGGGTGGATTTAGTATGAATGATTTGTAGATTTGAGAAATCATGCCCTTACCTAGTGAGCCCAGTGGGCATTTCACCTGACTCGGGCAAAATATGTAGGAGGGGAGAGTGGATGGCAGAGTTTGTTTGAGCTGAAGATATTTGTGAAATTGTGTAGTGTATTGGGAGAATTTGACTGGAGATCTTGGAAGGATTTTCTCCCAAGACTTGCCAGAGTCTCTCAGTTGTTCTATCCGCATCTCATTCCACTTGGCAAATCCTTCTAGCTGGGCTCTCTACAGGGAGGCGACAGCTGGGTGGGCCATCACTTCCACCCGGTCAGCTGGGGTGCTCTCTTCCACATAAGGAGGGCCACTCTGGGTGGGCTGTCAGTCCAACTGGTCAGCTGGAGTGCTCGGTTCCACCTCAGTAGAACCACTCTGTTGGGAGATGACAGCTGGGTGGGCATCACTTCCATCCGGTGAGCTGAAGTGCTCTCTTCCATGTCAGGAGGACCACTCTGGGTGGGCCGTCACTTCCACCTGGTCAGCTAGGGTGCTCTCTACCACATCAGGGGGACCACTCTGGGTGGGCTGTCACTTCCACCCAGTCATCTGGGGTGCTCTCTTTTGTATAAGCAAAATAACACCTGCTCCGTAATCACCAGGATATGATGCAAAGGCTTCATCTATGATGATGCAAGAAGTTCAGGATCCGATGCTGATTGATAAAGGCATCTTCGAAAACTAGTAGTATTGATGCGTTCAAGAGTGGAGAGGGGTGAGGAGTTGGCCTAACGGCTAGGGCGCTCGACCTCGGACCTGGGGATCTGGGTTCGAGTCTCGGCAACGACGCCAAAATCCTCCTGTGATTCTGGGCAAATCACTTAATCTCCCCGTGCCAAAAATAAATGTGTGTCCGTCCTCATGTAACGTAACTGGTGCTATGTAAAGCGCTCTGATACCTGATTCGGTTCGGGTCTAGTTCGTGCTATATAAAACTCTACAAAAAAAAAAAGAGTGTTGTATTCCTCTGTTATATCCTAAGTGTTATATCTTGTGTGTGCCTATTGCTTCCCTCGCCTCGGCCACCCCCCTTAATATTGTGAAGATCCTACCTGATGGCAATTAAAGCATTTTTTAGCCACTTATGCTAAAAGGAGGATCTGTTAGACTTGAAATCCCCATTTGCGTAATGCTTCCAGTCACATAACATCATAAGTATTTTAGGTTAGCATTGCGTGGCTAAATAGATACAATTTGCATTTCATGTTGTACAACCCACTGAGCTATCTGAGTAATGAGTGACCCCTATGTATACTTGTGACTCCATTAGCTTTTGCAGCTTTTGCAGTTCCTATTAGGCTGCTTTAACTAGGCCCGAAGTAGGCCGCAAAATGTTCACGTTGCTTGCCTCAGCAGAATACTGCATTTCATTATTATTTTCTGTCTGCCTTTCCAAGGCCGCTTTCTGATGTACTAATGAATAAGCCTTTCTGTGTGTATGTTCATCTGTAGGGAGGTTTCTGCTCCAACGTTAAGACCAATGATGGGTGGTAAGAAAGGCTTCAGACCAGTCATGGTGAATATTCCTGAGAACTGGAGGAATTAATGATATGGGAAGAAAGGTGTAGTGAAGCGGAAAACTCCACCTCAACCGAAATGTGTCCCCCAACATATCCCATTGTGTAAACTTGAGGCCGTACAATTGTGGACAATGGGCGTTATCACAAGTTGCAAATTTGTCAACCTGGGGGGCCCCACAGGGCTAACATGTTCTGAACCAGAATCCAAAAGGAGATGCCGCTCGTGATCGGCAAGATGATGCCAACTCAGACTGAGAGCTGACCAGATGGTTGGCACCTAGCCAGGTCTCATGCTGGTGCACGTAGAACCCAGAGACGGGCACTATTGCGCCGCCGGAACTTCACTTTTTTGATGTTGCAGTGGCGCAATGTGTCACTGCATATTTATAAGGCGACGTAAAGCCACTTTACGTGGCTTTTCATGGCCTTATAAATATGTGCTCCTTTCACGCAGAACACTGCATAAAACGGGCGTTCCATGGGTGTTGCTGAGGGTGTTCCAACACAACACCCATGAAACCTGACGCATTCCCAGATTTACAAGAAATTGTGAACTTGGGAATACATCCGAATCTAACGCCACCCCGAGGGTGGCGTTAGGGAGGTGCAACAAGGAGAATTTCTCATCGTGCTTTCCTTTTCTTTTTGTGCTGCATTCTGCAGCACACATAGAAAAAGGAAATTGCCTCTTGTGATTTACTTTGTGCAGGAATGTCTCCCTTCCTTCACAAAATGCAAGCACCCTTGCATTGCACCATGGTGAAAGGCTGCCTGCATTGGTGCATTTCAGCCCACTGTGCGCCTGCGCTGGGGAAAAGGACAGGAATGCGAGGTATCACATAGATACGGCGCATTCCTGCCCTTTTGTTCTGACGTAGAGCAGTGCAGCAACATTCCTTGTGGTGCTGCCCTACCCAAGACCTCATAAATGAGGCCCAGAGTCTCTGGGCTTCCCGACAGAGGAGGAGAGACCTCCAGCAGGAAGGTGTTGGATCGACTGAATCCAGTCAAGAGTGAACTAGAAAGAAGAGATCACACTCTTTGGCCACATTTACACCGACACAAGATGTTTGGCAGAAAGAGCCAGACCACCCGTAGGATCATTAGACCACCATGAGCCACACCACCCATAGGATCATGAGACCACCATGAGCCAGACCACCCGTAGGATCATGAGACCACCATGAGCCAGACCACCCGTAGGATCATGAGACCACCACGAGCCAGACCACCCGTAGGATCATGAGACCACCACGAGCCAGACCACCCGTAGGATCATGAGACCACCATGAGCCAGACCACCCGTAGGGTCATGAGACCACCATGAGCCAGACCACCCGTAGGATCATGAGACCACCATGAGCCAGACCACCCGTAGGATCATGAGACCACCATGAGCGAGACCACCCGTAGGATCATGAGACAACCATGAGCCAGACCACCCATACGATCATGAGACCACCATGAGCCAGACCACCCGTAGGATCATGAGACCACCATGAGCGAGACCACCCGTAGGATCATGAGACAACCATGAGCCAGACCACCCGTAGGATCATGAGACCACCATGAGCCAGACCACCCGTAGGATCATGAGACCACCATGAGCCAGACCACCCGTAGGATCATGAGATCACCATGAGCCAGACCACCCGTAGGATCATGAGACCACCATGAGCCAGACCCCCCGTAGGATCATGAGACCACCATGAGCCAGACCACCCATACGATCATGAGACCACCATGAGCCAGACCACCCATACGATCATGAGACTGCCATGAGCCAGACCACCCGTAGGATCATGAGATCACCACGAGCCAGACCACCCGTAGGATCATGAGACCACCATGAGCCAGACCACCCGTAGGATCATGAGACCACCACGAGCCAGACCACCCGTAGGATCATGAGACCACCATGAACCAGACCACCCGTAGGATCATGAGACCACCATGAGCCAGACCACCCGTAGGATCATGAGACCACCACGAGCCAGACCACCCCTAGGATCATGAGACCACCATGAGCCAGACCACTCGTAGGATCATGAGACCACCATGAGCCAGACCACCCGTAGGATCATGAGATCACCATGACCCAGACCACCCGTAGGATCATGAGACCACCATAAGCCAGACCACCCGTAGGATCATGAGACCACCATGAGCCAGACCACCCGTAGGATCATGAGACCACCATGAGCCAGACCACCCGTAGGATCATGAGACCACCATGAGCCAGACCTTCCGTAGGATCATGAGGCCACCATGAGCCAGACCACCCGTAGGACCATGAGAACACAATGAGCCAGACCACCCACAGGATCATGAGACCACCATGAGCCAGACCACCCGCAGGATCATGAGACCACCATAAGCCAGACCACCCGTAGGATCATGAGACCACCACGAGCCAGACCACCCGTAGGATCATAAGACCACCATGAGCCAGACCACCCGTAGGATCATGAGACCACCATGAGCCAGACCACCCATAGGATCATGAGACCACCACGAGCCAGACCACCCGTAGGATCATGAGACCACCATAAGCCAGACCACCCGTAGGATCATGAGACCACCATGAGCCAGACCACCCGTAGGATCATGAGACCACCACGAGCCAGACCACCCCTAGGATCATGAGACCACCATGAGCCAGACCACTCGTAGGATCATGAGACCACCATGAGCCAGACCACCCGTAGGATCATGAGATCACCATGAGCCAGACCACCCGTAGGATCATGAGACCACCATAAGCCAGACCACCCGTAGGATCATGAGACCACCATGAGCCAGACCACCCGTAGGATCATGAGACCACCATGAGCCAGACCACCCGTAGGATCATGAGACCACCATGAGCCAGACCTTCCGTAGGATCATGAGGCCACCATGAGCCAGACCACCCGTAGGACCATGAGAACACAATGAGCCAGACCACCCACAGGATCATGAGACCACCATGAGCCAGACCACCCGCAGGATCATGAGACCACCATAAGCCAGACCACCAGTAGGATCATGGGAACACAATGAGCCAGACCACCCACAGGATCATGAGACCACCATGAGCCAGGCCACCTGGAGGATCATGAGACCACCCTGAGCCAGACCACCCGTAGGATCATGAGACCACCATGAGCCAGACCACCCGTAGGATCATGAGACCACCATGAGCCAGACCACCCGTAGGATCATGAGACCACCATGAGCCAGACCACCCGTAGGATCCTGAGACCACCATGAGCCAGACCACCCATAGGATCCTGAGACCACCATGAGCCAGACCACCCGTAGGATCATGAGACCACCCTGAGCCAGGCCACCCGTAGGATCATGAGACCACCATGAGCCAGACCACCCGTAGGATCATGAGACCACCAAGAGCCAGACCACCCGTAGGATCATGAGACCACAATGAGCCAGACCTCTCGTAGGCTCATGAGACCACCATGAGCCAGACCACCCGTAGGATCCTGAGACCACCATGAGCCAGACCACCATGAGCCAGACCACCCGTAGGATCATGCGACCACCATGAGCCAGACCACTCATAGGATCATGAGATCACCATGAGCCAGACCACCCGTAGGATCATGAGACCACCATGAGCCAGACCACCCGTAGGAGCATGAGACCACCATGAGCCAGACCACCCGTAGGATCATGAGACCACCATGAGCCAGACCACCCTTAGGATCATGAGACCACCATGAGCCAGACCACCCGTAGGATCATGAGACCACCATGAGCCAGACCACCCGTAGGATCATGAGACCACCATGAGCCAGACCACCCGTAGGATCTTGAGACCACCATGAGCCAGACCACCCGTAGGATCATGAGACCACCATGAGCCAGACCACCCGTAGGATCATGAGACCACCATGAGCCAGACCACCCGTAGGATCATGAGACCACCATAAGCCAGACCACCCGTAGGATCATGAGAACACAATGAGCCAGACCACCCACAGGATCATGAGACCACCATGAGCCAGACCACCCATAGGATCATCAGAGCACCATGAGCCAGACCACCCGTAGGGCCATGAGACCACCATGAGCCAGACCACCCGTAGGATCATGAGACCACCATGAGCCAGACCACCCGTAGGATCATGAGACCACCATGAGCCAGACCACCCGCAGGATCATGAGACCACCATGAGCCCGACCACCCGTAGGATCATGAGACCACCATAAGCCAGACCACCCGTAGGATCATGAGACCACCATGAGCCAGACCACCCGGAGGATCATGAGACCACCATGAGCCAGATCACCCGTAGGATCATGAGACCACCATGAGCCAGACCACCCATAGGATCATGAGAACACAATGAGCCAGACCACCCGTAGGATCATGAGACCACCATGAGCCAGACCACCCGTAGGAGCATGAGACCACCATGAGCCAGACCACCCATAGGATCATGAGACCACCATGAGCCAGACCACCCGTAGGATCATGAGACCACCATGAGCCAGACCACCCGTAGGATCATGAGACCACCATGAGCCAGACCACCCGTAGGATCATGAGACCACCGTGAGCCAGACCACCCGAAGGATCATGAGACCACCATGAGCCAGACCACCCGTAGGATCATGAGACCACCATGAGCTAGACCACCCGTAGGATCATGAGACCACCATGAGCCAGACCACCCGTAGGATCATGAGACCACCCTGAGCCAGACCACCCGCAGGATCATGAGACCACCATGAGCCAGACCACCCGTAGGATCATGAGACCACCATGATCCAGACCTCCCGTAGGCTCATGAGCCAACCATGAGCCAGACCACCCTAGGATCCTGAGACCACCATGAGCCAGACCACCCATAGGATCATGAGACCACCATGAGCCAGACCACCCGTAGGATCCTGAGACCACCATGAGCCAGACCACCCGTAGGATCATGAGAACACAATGAGCCAGACCACCCACAGGATCATGAGACCACCATGAGGCAGACCACCCCTAGGATCATGAGACCACCCTGAGCAAGACCACCCATAGGATTGTGAGACCACCATGAGCCAGACCACCCGTAGGATCATGAGACCACCATGAGCCCGACCACCCGTAGGATCATGAGACCACCATGAGCCAGACCACCCATAGGAGCATGAGACCACCCTGAGCCAGACCACCCATAGGATCATGAGACCACCACGAGCCAGACCACCCATAGGATCATGAGACCAACATGAGCCAGACCACCCGTAGGATCATGAGAACACAATGAGCCAGACCACCCATAGGAGCATGAGACCACCATGAGCCAGACCACCCGTAGGATCATGAGACCACCATGAGCCAGACCACCCGTAGGAGCATGAGACCACCATGAGCCAGACCACCCGTAGGATCATGAGACCACCATGAGCCAGACCACCCGTAGGATCATGAGACCACCATGAGCCAGACCACCCGTAGGATCATGAGACCACCATGAGCCCGACCACCCGTAGGATCATGAGACCACAATGAGACAGACCACCCCTAGGATCATGAGACCACCATGAACCAGACCACCCCTAGGATCAAGAGACCACCATGAGCCAGACCACCCGTAGGGTCATGAGACCACCATAGCGTTTGAGCAAGAAGCAGCAGCTAAGACGCAGACATTCGCTGTATCAGAAGTCCACAGTGATGGGTCGAGGAGATGCGGTCATGGAGTGACTCACGCGTATTCTCTTCCTCAGCATTCTCTTTTTTGTGTTATCTTTCCTTTCATTCCTCTCCCTCCTGTCTGTTTTTCTTCTTTCGATTGCCCTAAATTCTTTAATTTATCAAAGAAGGGGTAAGATGTTGATTAAAGCTTAATTTGAGCCGGTGATCGCAGGTGGAGCCGGCACTTATTTTCCCTCACCAGACTTTTACCCATAAGAAGGGAGTGAAAAACACACGAGCAGGAAGAAAGAGGAAGAGAAAGATGAAAAAATGTGACAAAGGGAGAAAGCAGGGACCTACAGGAGTGAGATAAAGAAACCAAGAGTGTCTGGGGGTGGATTAAAGAGCCACAAGGTGGAATCAAGAGTCAGAAAAACGAGCCGAGAGTGGCTGGGGGTGGATTAAACAGCCACGAGGTGGAATCAAGAGTGAGATAAAGGAGCCAAGATTGTCTGTGTGGGTGGAATACCCCCTCCGTCCTCAGACCCCATCCACTGAGTGAGAGGCCCCTGTATGGGTGAAATACCCCGTCTGTCCTCAGACCCCATCCACTTAGAGAGAGACCCCTATGTGGGTGAAATACCCCCTCCGTCATCAGACCCCATAAACTGAGTGAGAGACCCCTGTGTGGGTGAAATACCCCCTCGGTCCTCAGACCCCATCCACTGAGTGAGAGACCCCTGTGTGGGTGAAATACCCTCTCGGTCCTCAGACCCCATCCACTGAGTGAGAGACCGCTGTGTGGGTGAAATACTCCCTCCGTCCTCAGACCCCCACCAGGGAGAGAGAGACCCCTTGGAGAACCGCAGCCTTAAGGCCCGGCGGCGCAGGGTACGCCTAAAATCCCCGAGATTCACCTGCCTTGTCAGATACAGAGACACGGACTCTTCGTCTGGCGTAGAAGATGGTATTTGTTAGAGGCAGCTAGTACAGTGGTCTTAGAAGTCGTCGATAAAACGAGGTTCAAAAGAGACTGCCACTTAACCCCGTGGCGCACAGGTTTATATACGGTACAATACAATGCAAAATGCAATCACACAAGAGCATGAGACATAAACAAACGTTATAAACAATGCCTTAAGTCCAAAGTAACTCAAGTTCCCGGTTGTGTTTGTCACTCGACCCCTTAAGCAAATTACAAATGAATCCACACAATTCGATTTACAAGTAGAGAAAACACAGCAGTATGTGTTAGAAGGACAGTCGTGAAACAGCAGAATGCATGAGATGTGTAGCGAAGGACAGCAGATAAGATAACTTAAAGGAAAGAATGGTGCGAACCAACAAATAGTCCGGACGGGGATTAATCAGCTCTGACAGAAATTAGTGTACTCGGCCAGACCCTGACACTCGTTAGTAAACATAGGCAAAGAAGCCACCTGACACGTGAATGCAGAAACGACAAAAACATCGCGTTCGCCGCGCTGCCTGAGTGAGGGCAACATAAAATGGAGGCGACTAAAAAATGGAGGCTGAGCACAAACGAATTCGTAATTTACAGAACCTCACCCTGTGGGGTGAAATACCCCCTCCATCAGACCCCATCCACTGAGTGAGAGACCCCTGTGTGGGTGAAATACCCCCTCCATCAGACCCCAACCACTGAGTGAGAGACCCCTTTGTGGGTGAAATAAGCCCTCCATCAGACCCCATCCACTGAGTGAGAGACCCCTGTGTGGGTGAAACACACCCTCCGTCATCAGACCCGATCCACTGAGTGAGAGACCCCTGTGTGGATGAAACACACCCTCCGTCCGCAGATCCCGTCCACTGAGTGAGAGACCTCTGTGTGGGTGAAATACCCCATCCGTCCTCAGACCCCATCCACTGAGTGAGAGACCCCTGTGTGGGTGAAATACCCCTTCCGTCCTCAGACCCCCTCCACTGAGTGAGAGATCCCTGTGTGGGTGAAATACCACGTGCGTCCTCAGACCCCGTCCACTGAGTGAGAGACCCCTGTGTGGGAGAAATACCCCCTCCGTCCTCAGACCCCATCCACTGAGTGAGAGACCCCTGTGGGTGAAATACCCCCTCCATCCTCAGACCCCATCCACTGAGTGAGAGACCCCTGTGGGTGAAATACCCCCTCCGTCCTCAGACCCCTCCACTGAGTGAGAGACCCCTGTGTGCGTGAAATAATCCTCTATCCTCAGACCCTATCCACTGAGTGAGAGACCCTGTGTGGGTGAAATACCCCCTCCGTCCTCAGACCCCATCCACTGAGTGAGAGACCCCTGTGTGGGCAAAATACCCCTCCATCTGACCCCATCCACTGAGTGAGAGACCCTGTGTGCGTAAAATACCCTCTCTGTCCTCAGACCCCATCCACTGAGTAAGATACCCCTGTGTGGGTGAAATACTCCCTCCATCAGACCCCATCCACTGAGTGAGAGACCCCTGTGTGGGTGAAATACCCCCTCCATCAGACCCCATCCACTGAGTGAGAGACCCCTTTGTGGGTGAAATACCCCCTTTATCCTCAGACCCCATCCACTGAGTGAGAGACCCCTTTGTGGGTAAAATACCCCTTCCGTCCTCAGATCCCATCCACTGAGTGAGAGACCCCTGTGTGGGTGAAATACCCCCTCCATCAGACTCATCCACTGAGTCAGAGACCCTGTGTGGGTGAAATACCCCGTCCATCAGACCACATCCACTGAGTGAGAGACCCCTGTGTGGGTGAAATACTCCCTCCGTCCTCAGACCCCCTCCACTGAGTGAGAGACCCCTGTGTGGGTAAAATACTCCCTCCGTCCTCAGACCCCCTCCACTGAGTGAGAGACCTCTGTGTGGACGAAATACCCCCTCTGTCCTCGGACCCCCTCCACTGAGTCAGAGACCCCTGTATGGGTGAAATACCCCCTCCATCAGACCCCATCCACTGAGTGAGAGACCCCTTTGTGGGTGAAATACCCCCACCATCAGACCCCATCCACTGAGTGAGAGACCCCTATGTGGGTGAAATACCCCCTCCGTCCTCAGACCCCCTTCACTGAGTGAGAGACCCCTGTGTGGGTGAAATACCCCCTCCATCCTCAGACCCCATCCACTGAGTGAGAGACCCCTGTGTGGGTGAAATACCCCCTCCATCCTCAGACCCCATCCACTGAGTGAGAGGCCCCTGTGTGGGTGAAATACCCCCTCCATCAGACCCCATCCACTGAGTGAGAGACCCCTTTGTGGGTGAAATACCCCCTCCATCAGACCCCATCCACTGAGTGAGAGACCCCTGTGTGGGTGAAACACACCCTCCGTCATCAGAGCCCATGCACTGAGTGAGAGACCCCTGTGTAGGTGAAATACCCCCTCCATCAGACCCCATCCACTGAGTGAGAGACCCCTTTGTGGGTGAAATACCCCCTCCATCAGACCCCATCCACTGAGTGAGAGGCCACTGTGTGGGTGAAACACACCCTCCGTCCTCAGACCCGATCCACTGAGTGAGAGACCCCTCTGTGGATGAAACACACCCTCCGTCCGCAGATCCCGTCCACTGAGTGAGAGCCCCCTGTGTGGGTGAAATACCCCCTCTGTCCTCAGACCCCATCCACTGAGTGAGAGACCCCTGTGTGGGTGAAATACCCCCTCCATCAGACCCATCCACTGAGTGAGAGACCCCTGTGTGGGTGAAATACCCCCTCCATCAGACCCCATCCACTGAGTGAGAGACCCCTGTGTGGGTGAAACACACCCTCAATCAGACTCCATCCGCTGAGTGAGAGACCCCTTTGTGGGTGAAATACCCCCTCCATCATCAGACCCCCTCGACTGAGTGAGAGACCCCTGTGTGGGTGAAATACCCCCACCATCAGACCCCATCCACTGAGTGAGAGACCCCTGTGTGGGTGATATACCCCCTACGTCCTCATACCACATCCACTGAGTGAGAGACCCCTGTGTGGGTGAAACACCCCCTCCGTCCTCAGACCCCATCCATTGAGTGAGAGACCCCTGTGGGTGAAATACCCCCTCCGTCCTCAGACCCCATCCACTGAGTGAGAGACCCCTGTGGGTGAAATAGACCCTTCGCCCTCAGACCCCATCCACTGACTGAGAGACCCCTGTGGGTGAAATACCCCCTCCGTCCTCAGACCCCATCCACTGAGTGAGAGACCCCTGTGGGTGAAATACCCCCTTCGCCCTCAGACCCCTGCCACTGAGTGAGAGACCCCTGTGTGGGTGAAATACCCCCTCCGTTCTCAGACGCCCTCCACTGAGTGAGAGACCCCTTTGTGGGTGGAAAAACCCCCTCTGTCCTCAGACCCCATCCACTGAGTGAGAGACCCCTTTGTGGGTGAAAAAAACCCTCTGTCCTCAGACCCCATCCACTGAGTGAGAGACCCCTTTGTGGGTGAAATACCCCCTCCGTCCTCAGACCCCATCCACTGAGTGAGAGACCCCTGTGTGGGTGAAATACCCCCTCCATCAGACCCATCCACTGAGTGAGAGACCCCTGTGTGGGTGAAATACCCCCTCCATCAGACCCCATCCACTGAGTGAGAGACCCCTGTGTGGGTGAAATACTCCCTCCGTCCTCAGACCCCCTCCACTGAGTGAGAGACCCCTGTGTGGGTGAAATACTCCCTCCGTCCTCAGACCCCCTCCACTGAGTGAGAGACCCCTGTATGGATGAAATACTCCCTCCATCTTCAGACCCATCCACTGAGTGAGAGACCCCTTTGTGGGTGAAATACCCCCTCCGTCATCAGACCCCCTCCACTGAGTGAGAGATCCCTGTGTGGGTGAAATACCACGTGCGTCCTCAGACCCCGTCCACTGAGTGAGAGACCCCTGTGTGGGTGAAATACCCCCTCCGTCCTCAGACCCCATCCACTGAGTGAGAGACCCCTGTGGGTGAAATACCCCCTCCGTCCTCAGACCCTATCCACTGAGTGAGAGACCCCTGTGGGTGAAATACCCCCTCCGTCCTCAGACCCCCTCCACTGAGTGAGAGACCCCTGTGCGTGAAATAATCCTCTATCCTCAGACTCTATCCACTGAGTGGGAGACCCTGTGTGGGTGAAATACCCCGTCCATCAGACCCCATCCGCTGAGTGAGAGACCCCTGTGTGGGTGAAATACCCCCTCCATCCTCAGACCCCATCCACTGAGTGAGAGACCCCTGTGTGGGCAAAATACTCCTCCATCTGACCCCATCCACTGAGTGAGAGACCCTGTGTGCGTAAAATACCCTCTATGTCCTCAGACCCCATCCACTGAGTAAGATACCCCTGTGTGGGTGAAATACTCCCTCCATCAGACCCCATCCACTGAGTGAGAGACCCCTGTGTGGGTGAAATACCCCCTCTGTCCTCAGACCCCATCCACTGAGTGAGAGACCCCTGTGTGGGTGAACTACCCCCTCCATCAGACCCATCCACTGAGTGAGAGACCCCTGTGTGGGTGAAATACCCCCTCCGTCCTCAGACCCCATCCACTGAGTGAGAGACCCCTGTGTGGGTGAAATACCCCCTCCGTCCTCAGACCCCATCCACTGAGTGAGAGACCCCTGTGGGTGAAACACACCCTCCATCATCAGACCCCCTCGACTGAGTGAGAGACCCCTGTGTGGGTGAAATACCCCCACCATCAGACCCCATCCACTGAGTGAGAGACCCCTGTGTGGGTGAAATACCCCCTCCGTCCTCAGACCCCCTTCACTGAATGAGAGACCCCTGTGTGGGTGAAATACCCCTCTATCCTCATACCCCATCCACCGAGTCAGAGACCCCTGTGTGGGTTATATACCCCCTCCGTCCTCATACCACATCCACTGAGTGAGAGACCCCTGTGTGGGTGAAATACCCCCTCCGTCCTCAGACCCCATCCATTGAGTGAGAGACCCCTGTGGGTGAAATACTCCCTCCGTCCTCAGACCCCATCCACTGAGTGAGAGACCCCTGTGGGTGAAATACCCCCTTCGCCCTCAGACCCCAGCCACTGAGTGAGAGACCCCTGTGTGGGTGAAATACTCCCTCCGTCCTCAGACCACCTCCACTGAGTGAGAGACCCCTGTGTGGACGAAATACCCCCTCTGTCCTCAGACCCCCTCCACTGAGTGAGAGACCCCTGTATGGGTGAAATACCCCCTCCATCTTCAGACCCATCCACTGAGTGAGAGACCCCTTTGTGGGTGAAATACCCCCTCCGTCATCAGACCCCCTCCACTGAGTGAGAGATCCCTGTGTGGGTGAAATACCACGTGCGTCCTCAGACCCCGTCCACTGAGTGAGAGACCCCTGTGGGTGAAATACCCCCTCCGTCCTCAGACCCCATCCACTGAGTGAGAGACCCCTGTGGGTGAAATACCCCCTCCGTCCTCAGACCCCCTCCACTGAGTGAGAGACCCCTGTGTGCGTGAAATAATCCTCTATCCTCAGACTCTATCCACTGAGTGAGAGACCCTGTGTGGGTGAAATACCCCGTCCATCAGACCCCATCTGCTGAGTGAGAGACCCCTGTGTGGGTGAAATACCCCCTCCGTCCTTACACCCCATCCACTGAGTGAGAGACCCCTGTGTGGGCAAAATACCCCTCCATCTGACCCCATCCACTGAGTGAGAGACCCTGTGTGCGTAAAATACCCTCTCTGTCCTCAGACCCCATCCACTGAGTAAGATACCCCTGTGTGGGTGAAATACTCCCTCCATCAGACCCCATCCACTGAGTGAGAGACCCCTGTGTGGGTGAAATACCCCCTCTGTCCTCAGACCCCATCCACTGAGTGAGAGACCCTTGTGTGGGTGAACTACCCCCTCCATCAGACCCATCCACTGAGTGAGAGCCCCCTGTGTGGGTGAAATACCCCCTCCGTCCTCAGACCCCATCCACTGAGTGAGAGACCCTGTGTGGGTGAAATACCCCCTCCATCTTCAGACCCATCCACTGAGTGAGAGACCCCTGTGTGGGTGAAATACCCCCTCCATCATCAGACCCCCTCGACTGAGTGAGAGACCCCTGTGTGGGTGAAATACCCCCACCATCAGACCCCATTCACTGAGTGAGAGACCCCTGTGTGGGTGAAATACCCCCTCCGTCCTCAGACCCCCTTCACTGAATGAGAGACCCCTGTGTGGGTGAAATACCCCTCTATCCTCATACCCCATCCACCGAGTCAGAGACCCCTGTGTGGGTGATATACCCCCTCCGTCCTCATACCACACCCACTGAGTGAGAGACCCCTGTGTGGGTGAAATACCCCCTCCGTCCTCAGACCCCATCCATTGAGTGAGAGACCCCTGTGGGTGAAATACCCCCTCCGTCCTCAGACCCCATCCACTGAGTGAGAGACCCCTGTGGGTGAAATAGACCCTTCGCCCTCAGACCCCATCCACTGACTGAGAGACCCCTGTGGGTGAAATACCCCCTCCGTCCTCAGACCCATCCACTGAGTGAGAGACCCCTGTGGGTGAAATACCCCCTTCGCCCTCAGACCCCAGCCACTGAGTGAGAGACCCCTGTGTGGGTGAAATACCCCCTCCGTTCTCAGACGCCCTCCACTGAGTGAGAGACCCCTTTGTGGGTGAAAAACCCCCTCTGTCCTCAGACCCCATCCACTGAGTGAGAGACCCCTTTGTGGGTGAAATACCCCCTCCGTCCTCAGACCCCATCCACTGAGTGAGAGACCCCTGTGTGGGTGAAATACCCCCTCCATCAGAACCATCCACTGAGTGAGAGACCCCTGTGTGGGTGAAATACCCCCTCCATCAGACCCCATCCAGTGAGTGAGAGACCCCTGTGTGGGTGAAATACCCCCTCCATCAGACTCCATCCACTGAGTCAGAGACCCTGTGTGGGTGAAATACCCCCTCCATCAGACCCCATCCACTGAGTGAGAGACCCCTGTGTGGGTGAAATACTCCCTCCGTCCTCAGACCCCCTCCACTGAGTGAGAGACCCCTGTGGTGGTGAAATACTCCCTCCGTCCTCAGACCACCTCCACTGAGTGAGAGACCCCTGTGTGGACGAAATACCCCCTCTGTCCTCAGACCCCCTCCACTGAGTGAGAGACCCCTGTATGGGTGAAATACCCCCTCCATCTTCAGACCCATCCATTGACTGAGAGACCCCTTTGTGGGTAAAATACCCCCTCCGTCATCAGACCCCCTTGACTGAGTGAGAGACCCCTGTGTGGGTGAAATACCCCCACCATTAGACCCCATCCACTGAGTGAGAGACCCCTGTGTGGGTGAAATACCCCCTCCGTCCTCAGACCCCCTTCACTGAATGAGAGACCCCTGTGTGGGTGAAATACCCCTCTATCCTCAGACCCCATCCACCGAGTCAGAGACCCCTGTGTGGGTGATATACCCCCTCCGTCCTCATACCCCATCCACTGAGTGAGAGACCCCTGTGTGGGTGAAATACCCCCTCCATCCTCAGACCCCATCCATTGAGTGAGAGACCCCTGTGGGTGAAATACCCCCTCCGTCCTCAGACCCCATCCACTGAGTGAGAGACCCCTGTGGGTGAAATACCTCCTCCGTCCTCAGACCCCATCCACTGAGTGAGAGACCCCTGTGGGTGAAATACACCGTTCGCCCTCAGACCCCCATCCACTGACGGAGAGACCCCTGTGGGGTAAATACCCCCTCCGTCCTCAGACCCCAGCCACTGAGTGATAGACCCCTGTGTGGGTGAAATACCCCCTCCATTCTCAGACCCCCTCCACTGAGTGAGAGACCCCTTTGTGGGTAAAATACCCCCTCTGTCCTCAGACCCCATCCACTGAGTGAGAGACCCCTTTGTGGGTGAAATACCCCCTCCGTCCTCAGACCCCATCCACTGAGTGAGAGACCCCTGTGTGGGTGAAATACCCCCTCCATCAGACCCATCCACTGAGTGAGAGACCCCTGTGTGGGTGAAATACCCCCTCCATCAGACCCCATCCACTGAGTGAGAGACCCCTGTGTGGGTGAAATACTCCCTCCATCAGACCCCATCCACTGAGTGAGAGACCCCTGTGTGGGTGAAATACTCCCTCCGTCCTCAGACCCCCTCCACTGAGTGAGAGACCCCTGTGTGGGTGAAATACTCCCTCTGTCCTCAGACCCCCTCCACTGAGTGAGAGACCCCTGTGTGGGTGAAATACCCCCTCCATCTTCAGACCCATCCACTGAGTGAGAGACCCCTTTGTGGGTGAAATACCCCCTCCGTCATCAGACCCCCTCGACTGAGTGAGAGACCCCTGTGTGGGTGAAATACCCCCACCATCAGACCCCATCCACTGAGTGAGAGACCCCTGTGTGGGTGAAATACCCCCTCCGTCCTCAGACCCCCTTCACTGAATGAGAGACCCCTGTGTGGTTGAAATACCCCTCTATCCTCAGACACCATCCACCGAGTCAGAGACCCCTGTTTGGGTGATATACCCCCTCCATCCTCATACCCCATCCACTGAGTGATAGACCCCTGTGTGGGTGAAATACCCCCTCCGTCCTCAGACCCCATCCATTGAGTGAGAGACCCCTGTGTGGGTGAATACCCCCTCCGTCCTCAGACCCCATCCACTGAGTGAGAGACCTCTGTGTGTGTGAAATACCCCCTCCGTCCTCAGACCCCATCCACTGAGTCAGAGACCCCTGTGTGGGTGAAATACCCCCTCCGTCCTCAGACCCCATCCACTGAGTCAGAGACCCCTGTGTGGGTGAAATACCCCCTCCGTCCTCAGACCCCATCCACTGAGTGAGAGACCCCTGTGGGTGAAATACACCCTTCGCCCTCAGACCCCATCCACTGACTGAGAGACCCCTGTGGGTGAAATACCCCCTCCGTCCTCAGACCCCATCCACTGAGTGAGAGACCCCTGTGGGTGAAATAGCCCCTTCGCCCTCAGACCCCAGCCACTGAGTGAGAGACCCCTGTGTGGGTGAAATACCCCCTCCGTTCTCAGACCCCCTCCACTGAGTGAGAGACCCCTTTGTGGGTGAAATACCCCCTGCATCAGACCCCATCCACTGAGTGAGAGACCCTTGTGCGGGTGAAATAACCCCTCCATCCTCAGACCCCATCCACTGAGTGAGAGACCCCTTTGTTGGTGAAATACCCCCTCTGTCCTCAGACCCCATCCACTGAGTGAGAGACCCCTTTGTGGGTGAAATACCCCCTCTGTCCTCAGACCCCATCCACTGAGTGAGAGACCCCTGTGTGGGAGAAATACCCCCTCCATCAGACCCATCCACTGAGTGAGAGACCCCTGTGTGGGTGAAAAACCCCCTCCATCAGACCCCATCCACTGAGTGAGAGACCCCTGTGTGGGTGAAATACCCCCTCCATCAGACCCCATCCACTGAGTGAGAGACCCCTGTGTGGGTGAAAAACCCCCTCCATCAGACCCCATCCACTGAGTGAGAGACCCCTGTGTGGGTGAAATACCCCCTCCGTCAGACCCCATCCACTGAGTGAGAGACCCCTGTGTGGGCGAAATACTCCCTCCGTCCTCAGACCCCCTCCACTGAGTGAGAGACCCCTGTGTGGACGAAATACCACCTCTGTCCTCAGACCCCCTCCACCGAGTGAGAGACCCCTGTGTGGGTGAAATACCCCCTCTGTCCTCAGACCCCGTCCACTGAGTGAGGGACCCCTGTGTGGGTGAAATACCCCCTCCATCCTCAGACCCCATCCACTGAGTGAGAGACCCCTTTGTGGGTGATATACCCCCTCCGTCCTCAGACCCCATCCACTGAGTGAGAGACCCCTGTGTGGGTGAAACACACCCTCCTTCCTCACACCCCATCCACTGAGTGAGAGACCCCTGTGTGGGTGAAACACCCCCCATCAGACCCCATCCACTGAGTGACAGACCCCTGTGTGGTTGAAATACCCTCTCCGTCCTCAGACTCCCTCCACTGAGTAAGAGACCCCTGTGTGGGTGAAATACCCCCTCCATCAGACCCCATCCTCTGAGTGAGAGACCCCTGTGTGGGTGAAATACCCCCTCCATCCTCAGACCCCATCCACTGAGTGGGAGACCACTGTGTGGGTGAAATACCCCTCTATCCTCAGACCCCATCCACTGAGTGAGAGACCCCTGTTTGGGTGAAATACCCCTCTATCCTCAGACCCCATCCACTGAGTCAGAGACCCCTGTGTGGGTGAAATACTCCCTCCATCAGACCCCATCCACTGAGTGAGAGACCCCGGTGTGGGTGAAATATCCCCTCCATCCTCAGACCCCGTCCACTGAGTGAAAGACCCCTGTGTGGGTGAAATATCCCCTCCGTCCTCAGACCCCCTCTACTGAGTGAGAGACCCCTGTGTGGGCGAAATACCCCCTCTGTCCATCATACCCCATCCACTGAGTCAAAGACCCCTGTGTGGGTTAAATACCCCCTCCGTCCAACGGCGTCACTAGGGGGGTGCGGGGGGTGCGGGCCGCACCGGGTGTCACCCCATCTGGGGGGTGACACCAATTTACACTGACGAGTCTACCTGCATCCTGCTTTAGTGCAAGAAGCGCGCCACCACGACACCCCGGCCCGCCGTAGCTACGGGCACCATCCGCCATCTGCATTCTGCACGTGCACAGTGTGGTAAATAAATAATTAAATACCTGATCTATTTTTCGGAATAATTAATTAACAGATAGCTCATTAAATAAGAGTCAAAATTCGAGGTAGCTGGAGTTTGCAGGTTTTAATACAGCATAAAGGACAGGAACAGGACAACCTGCACGATCTGGGATGGCTAGCTAGCACATTTAATAACATTGCACAAGCATATATATACTTAAACAAAATACATGGTATTCAATACAATAGGCGTAGCAGTGGGCGGGGTTTGTAGCAGTCGCGAAAGATAAGGCATAAAGTAGGTGTAACAAGAGGCGTGAACAGGGCGTATACATAGACATGTGATGTAAACGTAACAGAATATGTCATAAATGGGGCGGAAACATGGAGGGGGCTACCTAAGGAGCCGGGACCTCTGACCTAGTGGTGCGCGCAAGCTGGCAATGACGTGTTACTCGGAGGAACTGGGGCTATGACTTCTGCGCTAGAAGGAGAGACTAAAGTCTGGAGAGTCAGAGCGACATGTACCTAAACACTATCTAGTATCTGATGTTTAAAGAACATGTTGATAGAATCCAAAAGTTATCAGGGTAAAGGCTAACAGACTCTAAGACTGGTGCATGCATTATTCTACATGTAGTGCGTGTTGAGGAATATTAAATGACCATAAATACAGTATTTCTCTTACATGGAGACGTAAAGGCTAGACGATGACTGAAACTATTGATGCGATTCAGTAGCTTAGGAATGCAGAGAAGGAGAGCTGGACTGATAACTAGAATCATAACATACTCTTGGCAGACTGGCAGGCAGAGCCAGGCCGAGCCGGGCACTGTGAGGCATGAAGTAAGCTAGGGGTCAGGGATACAGGTGGGGGCTGTATCGCTCCTCGGAGAGGGTTCAGGAGACAGGAGCTGAATCTGAGTCCGGGCCCTTTTGAGGCCTAGAAAAAGGGACTTTACAATGAAATAACGTGCACACTGAGAAACGTGGCAACATAACTTTACATAGGCCTGATATTCGTTGTATTCACGAAAACTGGGAACTGGCATACTAGAGATGGACACAACTATAATTGCGTCTTTAATCGATCATAAGGGATACATATGCATATTAATCATGCACATATAACATAACATGGGGAACACGTAGGCACATATAACATGGCAAAATTTACTTTTCCACATTCCCTCCTTGTGCCCTACGTTTCCATCAGGAAACATCTATATTCATGATACCGTCTATCATTTCATACAGTATCATTTGCTCGTCTCGAATTTTCTTGGAACGGGATCTAGGACGGGACTTGGGACTAGGAATACAAGAGGTAGCACAAATGCCGCAAATCGCAGGGCCACATTGTATACAGAGGCAGCAACTGAATATGATCGCTACTGCAATACCTAGAAATGACAATATTTTCAAGGGTTCTGGTTAACCTACGGATTAGCTTACTATTCTGGATAGGGCCTATAAAGAAGAAGAATCCTTTATTGAAGTCTGTATACTGTTCTAGAGCAGTTTCAGTTTGATCGACAATCGGGGACTCGATCTCCCTTCTATGTCTAATGTGTACTAGATGTGTGTTTCTATGATAATCAGATGGGGCTAGGAAAACTGGTGGCAGTAGGAAGGCAATGTAACAGGTTCCATCCCAATCGAGGGGCAGACGAACATATGCGGTCTGACCACAAACAAAATATGAATGACGTGAGGCTTTGAAAATAGATTTCCCACTGTCACTATACTTGACAATAGTAGTACAATCACTATGTCCTACATGTACGGAACCATTATTTCGGACACATAATTCGCCTTTGACTGGTAGTACTGAAATAGCAGTCTGGAGTAGGATCAGACTGAACATTCAGGACCATAAAATTCGAAGAATAATTACCCAAATTATAAACTTCATTTTCTAGATCTAACCCTGTTCTATGGGTGAGACCTTGTTTGTCTGGAAAACATGTACTATTCAGAAGGGACATATCAGTTGAGGATGACGTTAACGTGGACCATGCTCCACATGAACCATTATGTGAAAACGGATAAGGAAAGAGTGGCAGAACTCCCTTCGGTGTCTGGAAAGGGGGGAGACGACCACACACCCAACAATTAGTAGCATTGCTGGTCTGGTGTGAATAATGCAGCATACGGATAAATGTATTGTTGCGCATAGCAAGACGATAGGATAGTTCGTGAGGAGGCAGATCACTAAATGTGTGGTCTACTGTAGCATTAGAAAACTTATTTACATGAGAAATTGGAAAACATAAATGAAATGCATAACTTGTGCAGGTAACCATCAAACTCAAAAACAATATGAAACTTAGAAAAACGATACATCTGATTGAGTTTTGACTAACTCTCTCACTATGGGGGTCTCTCTCATACATGTCAGATACCTGTCTAACCGTTTCACCCGAGGGGGACTTAGACAATTAAACTGGCTGACTTATTTTACTAGACCGGAGCTTACTTTTATACTCCTGCTGCGGAGTTTTCTCTAACAGGGGAGGCTTGGAATCAAAGTCAATAGCGGGACAGTCCTTGAGAATAGGGCAATTTTTAGAATCGGAAGTGTCTGTAGAAGTGTCATTGAACGTTTTAGTTCTTAGTCCATGAAATTTCTTGACGTGAGACAGGTGCACCCAGCCTTTTCTGCCTTCCAACTTCACGGCCGTACGGGTGGTCAGAAGGACTAGTCTGGGCTCCTTCCAGCGAGGTTCCAGCGGACTTGAACGATCAAAGTTCCTTATTAAGACCAGATTGCCAGGAAGGATCTCGTGTGGCTTGACTTCAGTATTGTCGGGAAATGCGGCGGCAACCTGTGAACGACAAGAGTGTAGGGCAGACATCAAGGAAGCTAGGTAATCTGTCAGCATATTACTGGAAACATCGGTAATACTTCGGGGTCTAGGTGTACCCCACATGTTCGGGGGTCGGCCGAATACGACCTCATAAGGGGACAGACCTTATCTGGAATGTGCGATCATGCGCATATAAAATAGGGCGACTGGCAGAGCTACTAGCCAGTCCGCACCTTTCTCTTTACAGACTTTGGCGATGCGGATTTTTAGGGTCTGGTTATGTCTCTCTACGAGACCTGCTGCTTCAGGATGGCGTACACAATGTAACTTCCACTGGTACCCTAACAAAAGGGAAACATGCTTCATGAGTTCAGATGAGAATGGCTGGCCGTTGTCTGAATACACGACCCTATTGAGTCCATAGCGGGGGAAAAATTCACGAACCAACTGCTTGGCAGTGGTCGCGGCTGTGTAATCTGGAACTGGATATGCTTCTGTCCACCTGGACAAAGCGCATACAACTACAAGGACATACTTGAAACCTCGACATCGTTCCATTTGAATATAATCCATCTGGAGGACTTCAAAAGGGTGGTCAGGAGGCTGGAATCCCCCTTGTTCCACCGGGACACTTTTACCTGGATTGAACTGACAACATATCATACAGGTGCGGACTTTCTGCTTGGCTGCAGCTCGTAAATGCTTGTTGAACCAAATGTTCTGGATACTGTCTAACATGGCTTTTTCTCCTAAATGTGCAGGACTATGTGCGGTATTAATAATGACTTGAACCATAGAGTCGGGGAGAAACCATGTGGCTTTTCCTTTCGTCAACCATCCCTGATCTGTCTGGACCCCTCCTTGTTCGGACCATTTCTTGATTTCTTCGGGAGTAGCATGTAACTGGATATCTATGACATCTTGAGTGGGGTCCTTAACTGTCATACATGTAGTCGGATCTGGAGTGGATGTCGGTGTCTTGTTAACTGGTATGTCTGGTGTCTGAGCAGTAAGCTTGGCTGTTCGATCTGCTAGATCATTGCCTTGAGAAATAATGTCTGTAACTTTCGTGTGTGCTTTGCATTTCATGATAGCGATAGATGTCGGTAAATGTATTGCATCTAACAGAGCTTGAATAAGGAAACCATGCTGAATCTTGGTTCCATGAGAAGTCATGAAACCTCTTTCTTGCCAAAGCACTCCGAAGTCGTGTACAACTCCGAATGCGTAACGTGAATCTGTGTAAATGTTAACTTTCAGGTTCTTGGCACGTATGCAGGCTTGGGTCAGAGCGACTAGCTCTGCTGCTTGGGCAGACAGGGTGTCAATACGGTGTGTCTCTATAACTTCAGTGTCAGTAGTCACTGCATACGCGGCTACTAGTTCTCCTGTACTTGTTCTCATACATGAACCATCCACATAAAGTGTCAGGTCAGGATCTGGTAATGGAATATCTGTCAGGTCTTGTCTTGGCTTTGTCATGGTGTTAACTACTTCCACACAGTCATGTGTGGCAGGATTTGAAGAAACTGACGGTAACAGTGTAGCAGGATTTAGAACGTTGCAGCGTCTGATTTCTATGTGTGGCTGGAACAGTGTCAGTTCATAACCTGTCAAACGTGCAATTGTCAAGTGCTGAGTCTGTGTTCGGTTTAAAAGAACTTCCACGGAGTGTGGAACTTGTACTGTCAGGGAATGTCCTAACACTATGGAATCACTTTGTCTGATAGCTAGTGCTGTGGCTGCAACTGACTTGAGGCACGCAGGCAACGCCTGGGCTACTGGATCTAATGTGCTCGAAAAATAAGCACAAGGCTTGTATTGTCCGGCTTGATCTTGTGTAAGAACAGATAATGCTGTACCATCACGTTCTGTGACAAAAAGTGTAAAAGGCTTACTGTAGTTCGGTGTAGCTAGAACAGGTGCTTGGCATAAAGCTTTCTTCAACTCATTAAAACTAAGTGTATGTTCAGATGTCCAAGGGAGAACAGTCGATACGGCTGCCTCCTGTGTCGTTAACTGTATCAGTGGCTTGACTAGAAATGCATACTGAGGAATCCATTGTCTGCAATAAGAAGTGAGGCCGATAAAAGCACGTACCTCCTTCTGTGTCCTGGGCTGTGGAAGACTCGCTATTAACTGGATGCGATCGGGTGTCAACTGCCTACCCCACTTGGACAGTAAGTGGCCTAAGTAGATCACTTGCTGGACACAGAATTGAAGCTTCGAAGGGGACACCTTGTGCCCCATCTCGGCTAGGAAATACAGGACTGTACATGATGCTCGCTCGCAAGCACGTTCAGAACGGGCCGTGATCAGTAGATCATCGACATACTGGAGCAGGGCAGTGTCAGTTGGCATGTGAATATTGTCTAGTTGTCTCTTAAGTGCTTGACTGTAAATGCTAGGACTTTCTGTGAAACCTTGAGGAGCTCGTGTGAATTTACAGCTCCTTCCATTTAAACAAAAACCGAAAAGGTACTGGCTATCTGGATGAATTGGAACACTGAAAAATGCATTCTTGAGGTCGATAACAGTAAAAAACGTAGCTTCAGAATCAATGGCTGTCAATAGGGATGAGATATCTGGAACGACTGGGTACTGGGGAATGATACATTTATTGAGTTCTCGAAGGTCAATCACTAATCGATATACAGGAGGTGCATTTGGATCAGTACGTTTCATGACTGGAATGATAGGAGAATTACATACATTGGAGTCAGTTTCTACAACTACTCCTTGAACCATGAGCTCGCCAATAATTTTGGATAAGGCTGCTACAGCCTCAGGTGGCAATCTGTACTGTCGGATTCGTGGTAACACTACACCTGGTTTCAGAGTCACACGATGGGGTGTGATTTGCATAAAACCAACATCAGTTGGACCTTGCGCCCATAGATGCTGCGGAACATTGGACAATCTCGGATCAAAATCTCGTAAAACATAGTGACCCTTGAAGTCACGCAAAAACAAACGTATTCCCTCTGGGGAACAGCAAATAACTGCACCTAATTCTTTCAATGTCTTAATACCTAACAAATTTTCTGGACATGATTTCGTAAGTAACAGGTCAGTAGTTCGGGACAATGGACCTACTTCTAGAGTAACTGGTTTGGAAATCTCGTTAACTATTGGCTTTCCGGAAAATCCAAGGGAAACATTTCTAGAGCCTGAGAGCGGAGCCCCTGGAACCTCGTCATGACTGATAGTAGTCCTACTTGCCCCTGTATCAATCAGAAACTTTCTGTCTTTCCCTAATACTTGACTGTGAACATAGGGACCCTCTTGATCTACAGGTATCTCGATGAGAGGCAAGCCTACCTCCCTCTCTAGGCTGTTTCATGAATACGGTTGATACTCTGGATACTCTGACTGGGCATACTGGTACATCTGCTGTGTAACATGCTGTGTTGCAGCGATAGGCTGCGGTACTGGAACTGTCTGTTGTGCATTCTGTGGTAACTGGGAAGTCTGTGAAACCTGTTCTTGTCTAGGCGGACGTGGTCTTTCTTTAGTCTTACCAGTGGCTATGTTGTGTTTCAGAACTGCACACTCGTTTATGAAATGACCTGGCTGTTTACAATAATTGCAGGTCCCTTTAACAGGAACTGCAGCATGACTGGCTTGATTCGTACCCCTCTTCTGACTGTCTTGAGGAACAGATTGTGCAACTAATACTTTCATTTTCGTGTCTTTCATACGTTTCCTTTCGTGATCTTGCTCTTCTCTGATTCTATTCTGGTGATACTGGAGCATCTGATGCATTTGAGACGGAGAATTAGCTTGCCAGGTACTTTCGACTTTCAAAACTCGATTTTTAACTTGTGGACTTGAATTCTCGACTAGTTTAGTAACAAAAAGATGAGGGTATGACTCACTACTCGTCTTCAAACCACTGTTGATGCTAAAACATTTCTCGAATCTGGAATAAAAATCACTAGTGTCTTCGTCTTGTTTCTGTTTACAGGCTGAGATTGCATCCCAGTCTTCCTTTTTAGTGGCTAATAACCTAGGCAAAACCTGTATCAATAATTCTGGTAATTCTTTACATTTGTCTCCGAGACCGGTACCTGGTACTCGTATCTTATCTTCAGCTTCTAGAGCTGTCCAATCGATCTTTTTCTCTCCCACCTCCCATTCTTTTTCCTTGAGTTTTTCGTATACCCCTGCGGGCAACAGGACTTTTAGCATTTTAATAATATCTGGATACGTGTATTCTCCCATACGGAGCATGTCTTTTAATTCACGGTGGAACCCTGCTGGATCTTTATCGTGACAGGGAATTAACTTCTTCATTTCTAAGAGTTCCATCTTAGTAATCGGGGTGTAAACAAATACTCGTTGCATTTCACCACCCGCTGTCTTAACTGGATGTACTTCTCGTAACGGATGCTGTCTGTCTATGTAAAACGGTTTACTTTCTGGAGGTGAGACGTGAACAAAATGCGGATTCAGAAACGTTCTATATTTGTGGCGCTGTTCTAGAATGACAGTAATTAAATCGGTACCTAAACCTTTCCATCTATACTGGAGTAACTCGTTCAGGATATCATGTAACGGACCTGGATCAGAATGTTGACCCTCATACAATGTAATGAGGTGCTGGATCATATACATACCCACCAGTCGCTGCTCGGCTGGGGGCAGTTTCAGAAACATTTGTGCCACTATTTCGTCTGGAAAAGTGGTAGAATCAGTAATCCATCGGACTGCTGATCGGGCCAGTTCTTGTTCATGCATGGTACCTAACTCACTATAACCGATTCGTGATTTCAGAATTTGATCGGTAGCTTGAAATACTTGTTCTAGAGAGCCTTGTTCTGGTGCTGGAAGATGAAAGACTTTCTTGTGTTCTAGGCGTAAATGTCGGTCTGGAAATCTAGATTTACCTACATACGCTATTCAGGCGGGATTCTCGTCGTCTACCTCTTCAGTAGAAGAGTCATTTTCTTTCTCGCTTACTAGAGCTTCTTTGCGTTGTTCGTGTAACCTTATTATTTCTTTACGTATTTTCTTGTACATACTCTCTATACTATTGAGTGTCTTGTGCTTACCCTCGGCTATATTATCACTCCACCTTGTCAGAATTTTCATTTCGTTCAGATCTTTAGTCGGATAATCTTGTTCCCTTATTAAACAATTGATTAGAAACTTTAATAGCATGAACTGAATCTCAGCTTTCCTGAGAGACATGACTTCACCAATACTTTCTGGATCTTGTCCTGTACGAATGAAACGATACATTCTGTCTAGATCTTCTTTCATATTCGGTAGGGTGACCAAATACTCGGACACCTGTCTTATACGCACGGAATATATAACCATACCATCCTCGCCTGGAACTGGATCATAACAGCATTCAGTAAGAGCTCGTCTGATATCTGCAATGGACTGATATTTAGGCGTACGCTGTAATGCACGTTCATGTAACTCGACTAACCCTAGACGTCTATTTGGCGGCGGGGTACCAGGAGGACCTCCTCCCGCGGCCCCTGAACTGGAATCGTCGACTGACACTCTTCGTGCTGGCAGAGTGATCGATGTAGCGGGTACTTGTAATGTAGGCTGGACCGGGGGTACCGTAACAGGTGCTGTAACAGGTGCCCCGGTGACTGGAGGAGCAGGATTTACATTATTTACAGGAGCTGGCGAAACAGGATTTGCATATTCTGGGACTGTGTCGTCCAAATAGGACGAGAGAAAAATATCAGCTGCGGTCGGTTTGTGACGTAGCTTGGTCGGAACTAAGGGCGGCGGAAAATTACTGGATGCCTCCGGGGTTGCTTTTGGCAAGCCCTCGGCAAGAAGAGGATACATACCCTTAATGAGGGCATTTCTCTGTCTGTCTGACTGTTCGGTTTTAACTCGTTCACCTATTTCAATTAATTCCCTTTCTTGGGCTCTCTCTGTGGATTCCCTACTTAATTCTGACTTTCTGATTTCTTTTTCGGTTCTTTTATGAGATTCTTTGCGCCATAACTCGATGGCATCTTTCTGTGACTGTCTGGCTTTCTTTTTCCATAATGCTTCTTCTACTCGCATGATGCACTCGGCATCCCACGTACCTGATACAGGCCATCTATACTTTTCTTCTAACTGTTTGGTGTACTCCACCCATAAATCTAGATATAATATGGCGCTTATGCCATGCTTATGATACATAAAATGACCTGGACTGTCCCTAGGCGGGACAGGGACTGCTTCTTCTAACAGACCTTTTCTAGTTCTTAACTGACGTAACTTGGAGAATAGAGGCATGACTGGGCTGGAGTCTAGACACAATACAATACACAATGAACACGACAATTACTGAAGAACAACACATTCATACCACGACATTGAAATACATGAATGACATTTAAGATAACTGTTCGGACAAAATACTACCTGGAATACCAAAAACAGAATACATGAATTTCTCGAGAACAGAACAGACTAGAACAGAAACTAGATGCACTGCTAAAACAGTACGAAACTTACCGGTCTCATAAAGAGACACGTCAGGACCCGCATCCACCTAAGTGGACACTTCGTGTTGGATCTGTGTACCCAAACCCACGGACCAGAGACAATACAATTGACCCTGTCTAGATACTACCCCAGCAACGGTACTCACCGGGCAGCAAGAACGGAAGGCCTCGGACTGGACTGGACTGCTACGACGACGGACGGACGAACTTCGGACTTCTGTTACGGGTGGGCCTCCGGATACCTCGGACCTTGGACTCTCGGCTTGGGCTCTGGTCGGGACTCGCCGCGTTCCTCCACCGCCTCGTCTGGATGCTGGACCGCAACCTCCGTCTCCTCCGTGGGCCTGAGGGATACTTGAAGCAGAAATATCTGCACGTGCACGGTATGGTTCCGTCACGGCTGCAGAGGATCAGGGGGCTTGCGTGGCTTCTCCGGCGCGTGGGGAAAGGGCAAGTCCCTGTTCGGGCGCCATTATGTGGTAAATAAATAATTAAATACCTGATCTATTTTTCGGAATAATTAATTAACAGATAGCTCAATAAATAAGAGTCAAAATTCGAGGTGGCTGGAGTTTGCAGGTTTTAATACAGCATAAAGGACAGGAACAGGACAACCTGCACGATCTGGGATGGCTAGCTAGCACATTTAATAACAGTGCACAAGCATATATATACTTAAACAAAATACATGGTATTCCATACAATAGGCGTAGCAGTGGGCGGGGTTTGTAGCAGTCGCGAAAGATAAGGCATAAAGTAGGTGTAACAAGAGGCGTGAACAGGGCGTATACATAGACATGTGATGTAAACGTAACAGAATATGTCATAAATGGGGCGGAAACATGGAGGGGGCTACCTAAGGAGCCGGGACCTCTGACCTAGTGGTGCGCGCAAGCTGGCAATGACGTGTTACTGGGAGGAACTGGGGCTATGACTTCTGCGCTAGAAGGAGAGACTAAAGTCTGGAGAGTCAGAGCGACATGTACCTAAACACTATCTAGTATCTGATGTTTAAAGAACATGTTGATAGAATCCAAAAGTTATCAGGGTAAAGGCTAACAGACTCTAAGACTGGTGCATGCATTATTCTACATGTAGTGCGTGTTGAGGAATATTAAATGACCATAAATACAGTATTTCTCTTACATGGAGACGTAAAGGCTAGACGATGACTGAAACTATTGATGCGATTCAGTAGCTTAGGAATGCAGAGAAGGAGAGCTGGACTGATAACTAGAATCATAACATACTCTTGGCAGACTGGCAGGCAGAGCCAGGCCGAGCCGGGCACTGTGAGGCATGAAGTAAGCTAAGGGTCAGGGATACAGGTGGGGGCTGTATCGCTCCTCGGAGAGGGTTCAGGAGACAGGAGCTGAATCTGAGTCCGGGCCCTTTTGAGGCCTAGAAACGGGGACTTTACAATGAAATAACGTGCACACTGAGAAACGTGGCAACGTAACTTTACATAGGCCTGATATTCGTTGTATTCACGAAAACTGGGAACTGGCATACTAGAGATGGACACAACTATAATTGCGTCTTTAATCGATCATAAGGGATACATATGCATATTAATCATGCACATATAACATAACATGGGGAACACGTAGGCACATATAACATGGCAAAATTTACTTTTCCACAACAGAATGGATGGGTCACAGAAGTCAAAGAGTCAAGGGTTTGGGTTTGCATTGTTGTTCTGTGACGAAAGTCGAAACGAAACCGAAGCCAAACCAAACCCAGTTATGCATATACCAGGCAGGCAGGCAATGGCATCGTTGACTTGCAGTTTGGTTTCACTGACACTTGCCCAGCAGTTTGGGTCCCAGGGCCAGAGGGATTAAGACAGCGAGAGAGGGAGACAGAGGGAGCTAGAGGGAGTAAGATAGAGAGAGAGGGAGCTAGGGAGTAAGACAGAGAGGGAGACAGAGGGAGCTAGAGGGAGCAAGACAGAGAGAGAGAGGGAGCTAGAGGGAGTAAGACAGAGAGAGAGGGAGCTAGGGAGTAAGACAGAGAGGGAGACAGAGGGAGCTAGAGGGAGTAAGATAGAGAGACGGAGCTAGAGGAGGTAAGACAGAGAGAGGGAGCCAGAGGGAGTAAGACAGAGAGAGAGGGAGCTAGACGGAGCAAGACAGAGAGAGAGAGGGAGCTAGAGGGAGTAAGACAGAGAGAGAGGTAGCTAGGGAGTAAGACAGAGAGGGAGACAGAGGGAGCTAGAGGGAGTAAGACAGGAAGAGAGGGAGCTAGACAGAGAGAGGGGGCTAGAGGGATTAAGATAGAGAGAGAGGGAGCTAGAGGGAGCAAGACAGGGAGAGGGAGCTAGAGGGAGTAAGAGAGAGGGAGCTAGAGGGAGTAAGACAGAGAGAGAGGGAGCTAGAGGGAGTAAGACAGAGAGAGAGAGAGCTAGAGGGAGGAAGACAGAGAGGGAGCTAGAGGGAGTAAGAGAGAGGGAGCTAGAGGGAGTAAGAGAGAGGGAGCTAGAGGGAGTAAGACAGAGAGAGAGAGGGAGCTAGAGGGAGTAAGTCAGAGAGAGAGGGAGCTAGAGGGAGTAAGACAGAGAGGGAGACAGAGGGAGCTAGAGGGAGTAAGACGGGAAGAGAGGGAGCTAGACAGAGAGAGGGAGCTAGAGGGATTAAGATAGAGAAAGGGAGCTAGAGGGAGCAAGACAGGGAGAGGGAGCTAGAGGGAGCAAGACAGGGAGAGGGAGCTAGAGGGAGTAAGAGAGAGAGAGAGAGAGAGAGAGAGGGAGCTAGAGGGAGCTAGACAGAGAGAGGGAGCTAGAGGGAGTAAGACAGAGAGAGAGAGGGAGCTAGAGGGAATAAGACAGAGAGAGGGAGCTAGAGGGAATAAGACAGAGAGAGGGAGCTAGAGGGAGTAAGACAGAGAGAGAGGGAGCTAGAGGGAGTAAGACAGAGAGAGGGAGACAGAGGGAGCTAGAGGGAGCAAGACAGAGAGAGGGAGCTAGACAGAGAGAGGGAGCTAGAGGGAGTAAGAGAAAGAGAGGGAACTAGAAGGAGCAAGACAGAGTGAGAGGGAGCTAGAGGAAGTAAGACAGAGAGAGAGAGAGCTAGAGGGAGTAAGACAGAGACAGAGGGAGCTAGAAGGAGTAAGAGAGGGAGCTAGAGGCAGCAAGACAGAGAGGGAGCTAGAGGGAGTTAGACAGAGGGAGAGGGAGCTAGAGGGAGTAAGACAGAGAGAGAGAGAGAGGGAGCTAGAAGGAGTAAGACAGAGAGAGGGAGCTAGAGGGAGTAAGACAGAGGGAGAGGGAGGTAGAGGGAGTAAGACAGAGAGAGAGAGGGAGACAGAGGGAGCTAGAGGGAGTAAGACAGAGAGAGGGAGCTAGAGAGAGCTAGACAGAGAGAGGGAGCTAGAGGGAGCTAGAGAGAGAGAGGGAGCTAGAGGAAGTAAAACAGTACCTAGCGCCGTACATTTCGACAGAGGTGGTCCATGCGGTAAGTCGTGAGGGGGTGACACCATGAGTTACCCGCACCGGGTGGCACCAACCCCAGTGACGCCACTGCCTCCGTCTTCAGACCCATCCACCGAGTGAGAGACCCCTGTATGGGTGAAATACCCCCTTTGTCCTCAGGCCCCATCCACTAAGTGAGAGACCCCTGTGCTGCTGAAATACCCCCTCCATCTTCAGACCCATCCACTGAGCGAGAGACCCCTGTGTGGGTCACACCTGATGGTTCTGCGGCGAGGTCCGGCCCGTACAATTGCTGCTGCTCGAGAGGTATCGGTTTTATTCAAAGTGTACTTTACATTTTATTAATAGCGCTAGCGCGCTGCCAGTGCTGCTGTTCCTAATACTTTCAGTGCCAGTTTGTGACCTGAGTTGTTTGTACTAAATAGTAAAAGGTTGTGCTGCTTATTCACAGCGAAACCCTCTTCTATGCAGTCCCGGCTATGTTTTTGCTTACTGGAGTGGTATCGTTCAATAATAATGTAAAATATCTTCAATTTGTAGCGTTTCTTAAAAAGTAAACATTTCTTTAATTGCAAATTGTCCTTGATTTATGTGTGGTACGACGTTCCCGTTGTGCGCTCTCTTTCATCCTGTAACTAGCGTGTGTGGCAGAGATTGTTTTTTTTGTTTACAAGACATGCGAATACATTGTAGGTGTCTTATTCCATTGTTGTAAAGACAGAGGCCTCATTTGTCACAATTGTCTAAGCTATTCAGCTTAGTTGTGCCAATGTAGCTTTGTTTCTAGACTGAATTAATCTATTTAGTAAACGGGTTCTCTTGGTTTCTTCTAGCAAACTTAATTCAGCACAACTCACGTGCTCAGTATCTATGTTGTAGCTCTCCGTGACAGCAACTTCTGAAAACAAATGTGTGCAGTGCCCTTCTGTTCACCTGGGCAGTGTGCGGGCTCTGCATTCACATCATAATGTTATGCAATTATTTCATAACCTGTTCCAGAGGCCTGCTTGGGAATTGTTTAGCAGTGATACGAGTGTATTTAATACCGAACTTCTCTTGTTTTGCACATACTCCGGTTCTTAGCTACATGACTGCGTTTTTGTCTAAACTATTGCATTTTATTTTCCGTGGGCTGTTTCTTTAGTACATTGTGGCGTCTTGAGGTCACCTAAAAGCGATCATGGGAGTTCTGTACTTCGTTTTCATGTTACACATGACCTAGCGCTGTAATCCGTAATGGAGTGTGCACGTGCCCTGCTCTGCACATGCGGCCTAAGCAGAATATTGCTTGTAAGACCTGAACTCTTCTGTTTTTATAAACGCCAAAATGAAAACCTGTATTGAAAAGCAGTATGAAGACGGAAATGGAGAAGTGGTCCCATAAAAACAAAAACATGCTTGGATGAGTTACAGTTCACATTTAATGCTTCTAAAAATGATTTCTAAATTACCATGATTGATCATCTGTGTGCAATTTATATCCCATGAAGTTTTAAAACATATGCTTACAAAACGCCCTGGTGTAGCCACACTCAGGGCGGAGCATAAGGGAAGGGGGAAAAATAATAAAATATTGAGAAATGACAAGACACAACACAAATTTAACAAACCGAGTGATAGAACAGTGAATATCACCCTGTGACTGGGAATGGTGATAAGACAAAGTGCAGTTAATGGGAAAGTGCTTTAAAACTGGTTTGTGGATAGCAATGAAACCTTTATTTATAGGTTCCACAACCAGGATTAACCCCGTCCATGCGGCTGCGATTCTGCACCTGTGCGGCAGAATGGCGAGTGGGCGGGTTTATGATGGCCCCCAGCCGTCATCAGCACACGAGCCCCGTAGTGTATGACGGCTGGGGGCCGTCATCAGCATGGAAAGGGTTAAAATGAATGAGGATGGGTCGTGTTAGAAGAGAAGACTAGGTTCTCAAAATATTATTAGTTCTTCCCCTTCCCTTATGCTCCGCCCTGAGTGTGGCTACACCAGGGCGTTTTGTAAGCAGACCCGATGATGAAGCATGTCACACACTTTTGTGTGTGGGTGAGGGCAGTTTTCAAAACAGATTTCTTTTTTCTGTCTCGTGTTGTTACACGTGTACTCTAATCTCTCCACCCCTTCTTGTGTGTATACTTTGCCTTAGGGGGTTCGGGGTGGTGGAGTTGTATAATTTCTTTGACCCTCTCCTCTGTGAATAGTGAGTTTTAAAACATATGCCTTTTGTAGCAGGCCCCCTTCCAGTAACATTCATCTTAGAACGGGGCTGTAGGTTAGTAAGTTTGCAATTCAGGGGCTATGTAGAAGCTTGAACGTCTTTCCAAAGCTTATTACTGTTTTAAAGGGTGAAGTCATTTCTGATATTTTGATTTTTCCATGGACTTATGTGTTTGGTTTTATTTCAGGGGGAAAATGTCTCTGTCACTGAGAGCTGCAGTCATGCTGCTGTCTCCGGTTAGTGCCCTTCCTTCCATTCCTGCTGCTTTGCTGCAGTTTTAAGACCTTGTTAGAGTTTCTTGTTGCTGAAATGGGGGTAATTTCTGTTATTTATCTGTTTCCCTAATCTTTATTACTTGATTTTGCCCGCCACAAGACAGTGTCACTCATAGTCATTGAAATGTCACTCATAATTTCACTGAAATTATGAAAATGTCACACATAGCAATCTGAAACCTTGGCAGCTATGGTTTGAGGATTCACGGCCCTGTAAAATATAAAGAATCACCCCCAGGAACAGGAACAGTAGAAACGCTGCCCAGCCTCATTGCAGCAGCTGTGTCTACATTGCACATATTGAATGAAATACAAGTCCTCATTTAAATTCACTCCTGAATGTCATGTCTGTTCATTTGCAGGCGCCAATGCTTGTTTCCAATACAAGACCCTGTCATGGACTGTGAGTGTCCACATCTCCGTGACATTTAAAAACCCAGGTCTTTACAGTCACCAAAGCTTGTTTCCCTGCTGGAGCCTGGAGGCGGCGGTTCCGTCAGCAGCCACCAGATGGCGCTCCTCGCCTGCTGATGAAACCCACTGAGCTGCACATTGTAATGAAGGGAGAAGGGTTTCCTCTTCCGGGTCAGCGGCGGCAGAGACAGCACCAGCAGCAAATGCTGACATCACTTCCTGTCTCTCCTGGTGTGTGCAGCCTGCAGCAGAGGAGGAAGGAGCCCTGTCTGGTGGGCAGAGACCTTCATCTACAGACCCCCTCAGACCCCAGATTTGCCCCACTCAGATCCCAGATCTGCCCCCCAGGAGGAGGAGAGAGCCTGGACAGGTTTCTGATCAGGTAGGAGCTGACTAACTAACTCACTTGGCTGCAATTTATTAATCCATGGATCAGATCCCCCCCTGGCATTTATGGTGAGGTCAGGAGAGCTCAGCTCTTTCTGGTGCCGAGGCCTGTCCAGGGGTCAGAGGAGGAGAGGCCTGTCCAGGGGTGCAGAGGAGGAGAGGCCTGTCCAGGGGCAGAGGAGGTGAGGCCTGTCCAGAGGCGGGGCAGAGGAGGAGAGGCCTGTCCAGGGGAGCAGAGGAGCTGAGGACTGTCCAGGGGGGCAGAGGAGGAGAGGCCTGTCCAGGGGTGCAGAGGAGGAGAGGCCTGTCCTGGGGTGCAAAGGAGGAGAGGCCTGTCCAGGGGTCAGAGGAGGTGAGGCCTGTCCAGGGGTGCAGAGGAGGAGAGGCCTGTCCAGGGGTGCAGAGGAGGTGAGGCCTGTCCTGGGGTGCAGAGGAGGAGAGGCCTGTCCAGGGGTGCAGAAGAGGTGAGGCCTGTCCAGGGGTGCAGAGGAGGTGAGGCTTGTCCAGGGGTGCAGAGGAGGTGAGGCCTGTCCAGGGGTGCAGAGGAGGTGAGGTCTGTCCAGGGGTGCAGAGGAGCTGAGGTCTGGCTAGGGGTGCAGAGGAGCTGAGGCCTATCCAGGGGTGCAGAGGAGGCGAGACCTGTCCAGGGGTGCAGAGGAGGTGAGGCCTGTCCAGGGGTGCAGAGGAGGTGAGACCTGTCCAGAAGGGTGCAGAGGAGGTGAGGCCTGTCCAGAGGGGTGCAGAGGAGGTAAGGCCTGTCCAGGGATGCAGAGGAAGTGAGGCCTGTCCATGGGTGCAGAGGAGGTGAGGCCTGTCCAGGGATGCAGAGGAAGAGAGGCCTGTCCATGGGTGCAGAGGAGGAGAGGCCTGTCCAGAGGCGGGGCAGAGGAGGAGAGGCCTGTCCAGGGGTGCAGAGGAGCTGAGGCCTGTCCAGGGGTGCAGAGGAGGCAAGGCCTGTCCAGGGGTTCAAAGGAGGTGAGGCCTGTCCAGGGGTGCAAAAGAGGTGAGGCCTGTCCAGGGGTGCAGAGGAGGAGAGGCCTGTCCAGGGGTGCAGAGGAGGTGAGGCCTGTCCAGGGGTGCAAAGGAGGTGAAGCCTGTCCAGGGCTGCAGAGGAGGAGAGGCCTGTCCAGGGGTCAGAGGAGGAGAGGCCTATCCAGGGGTGCAGAGGAAGAGAGGCCTGTTCAAAGGTGCAGAGATGGGGAGGCCTGTCCAGGAGTGCAGAGGAAGAGAGGCCTGTCGAGGGGTGCAGAGGAGGTGAGGCCTGTCCAGAAACCTGTCCAGGGGTGCAGAGGAGGAGAGGCCTGTCCAGAGGTCAGAGGAGGAGAGGCCTGGCCAGGGGTGCAGAGGAGGAGAGGCCTGTCCAAAGGTGCAGAGGAGGTGAGGCCTGTCCAGGGGTGCAGAGAAGGTGAGACCTGTCCGTGGAAGCAGTGTCTCTCTGGGGCCTGTGCATAGCGCCCCGAGGCTCAGAGTGGAGTCAGAGGTGCTGTATGGGGTGGAATGAACTCTGGGCTCCTCTTTCCTTAATGAGAATCCTTCACCGAGAGGCCTGTCCAAGGGTGCAGAGGAGGTGAGACCTGTCCAGGGTTCAGAGGAGGTGAGGCCTGTCCTGGGGGCAGAGGATGAGAGGCCTGTCCAGGGGTGCAGAGGAGGCGAGGCTTGTCCAGAGGAGGAGAGGAGGTGAGGCCAGTCCAGGGGTGCAGAGGAGGTGAGGCCTGTCCAGGGGTGCAGAGGAGGTGAGACCTATCCAGGGGTGCAGAGGAGATGAGGTCTGTCCAGGGGTGCAGAGGAGGTGAGGCCTGTCCAGGGGTGCAGAGGAGGAGAGGCCTGTCCAGGGGTGCAGAGGAGGTGAGGCTTGTCCAGGGGGAGGAGAGGAGGTGAGGCTTGTCGAGGGGTGCCGAGGAGGTGAGGCTTGTCCAGGGTTGCAGAGGAGGTGAGGTCTGTCCTGGGGTGCAGAGGAGGTGAGGCCTGTCCAGGGGTGCAGAGGAGGAGAGGCCTGTCCAGGGGTGGAGAGGAGAGGCCTGTCCAGGGGTGCAGAGGAGGTGAGGCCTGTCCAGGGGTGCAGAGGAGCTGAGGCCGGTCCAGGGGTGCAGAGGAGGCGAGGCTTGTCCAGGGGGAGGAGAGGAGGTGACGCCTGTACAGTGGTACAGAGGAGGGGAGGCCTGTCCAGGGGTGCAGAGGAGGTGAGGTCTGTCCAGGGGTGTAGGCATAGAGGCCTGTCCTGGCTTGTCATCTGGGTTTTGTGCGTTTAGACAACATAGACTATAGGATTGGTGTCAGACTGATTCTGGACACCTCTGTCTGGTATGTTGGCCTGTATACCAGCTAGCTCACAGTGCCAATGGAAACTCCTCTTACCAAGGAGGGAAGAGTTTCTGGCAACTATCAAACATGACAACTCTGATCCTCTCAAATAGATACACAGAATAAACGGTTGACAACTCTGATCCTCTCAGATAGATACACAGAATAAACGGTTGGGATGTTTTCAATATGTATTTTATGAACAGTCGTTATTCTAGTGTAAAATAGATGTGCTGAGGCAATCAATAGACAGTAGAGGATATACATAACTAGAAGCACTAGAAACGTAAAAGGATGATAGATTTCTACCATTCTGCTAAAATAATGAATGCATACCAGCATATAAAATACATTACCATAAAATGCGTGTGGGACCCCCGTTCTGGTCTCGAACTGGACAACCCGCAAGGGATGTTCAGACCACTGCGAGCTGGAGTGTCCGAGTGCACGAACTTCAGCGCCTCACGTTAGTGTGTCGGCATGGAAGTCCTGATCTCCTCTCTCTTAACTCAGTAAGATGTGCTGTATTTATACAAAAATTATCTGTTTCTTTGTCCCTTGTTCCTTGTGTTAGGCATTGTTGGATTTGAGCATGACGTAGGTGATTAACCTTGTACATAGATATTATGCAGGTGGTGTAGCTTCTACCTGGTTTCCAAGAACCCTCATGAATATTCATTCATACTGTATGAGTCCATTGATGAAGTTATAGGAGGCTATTGTTCAGGGGAAAACCCTCCTGCTGCACCCAGGACTTGAACTAGGTAAAGGTTCAATCCTAAAAGGTGAAAGTATATGATATTACCCGGACCTATATATGGGTACCTATATGGAACATAACAGGTCCTCACCAGGCCACGCTTCACATCCTGGTCCTCACAAGGCCCTGGTCCACCAGGCCCCAGGTCATGTCCTGGTCCACCAGGCCCAGCTCAAGTCCTGGTCCTCACAAGGCCCTAGCTCAAATCCTGGTCCGCCAGGCCCCAGCTCACGTCCTGGTCTTGACAAGGCCCCTGGCTCACGTCCTGGTCCTCACAAGGCCCAGCTCACGTCCTGGTCTTCGCAAGGCCCTGGCTCACGTCCTGGTCCCCACAAGGCCCAGCTCATGTCCTGGTCCTCACAAGTCCCAGCTCACGTCCTGGTCCTCACAAGGCCCAGCTCATGTCCTGGTCCTCACAATGCCCTGGCATATATCCTGAGCTTCACAAGCCCCTGGCTGATGTCCTGGTTGTGGAAAAGTAAATTTTGCCATGTTATATGTGCCTACGTGTTCCCCATGTTATGTTATATGTGCATGATTAATATGCATATGTATCCCTTATGATCGATTAAAGACGCAATTACAGTTGTGTCCATCTCTAGTATGCCAGTTCCCAGTTTTCGTGAATACAACGAATATCAGGCCTATGTAAAGTTACGTTGCCACGTTTCTCAGTGTGCACGTTATTTCATTGTAAAGTCCCCGTTTCTAGGCCTCAAAAGGGCCCGGACTCAGATTCAGCTCCTGTCTTCTGAACCCTCTCCGAGGAGCGATACAGCCCCCACCTGTATCCCTGACCCTTAGCTTACTTCATGCCTCACAGTGCCCGGCTCGGCCTGGCTCTGCCTCCAGTCTGCCAAGAGTATGTTATGATTCTAGTTATCAGTCCAGCTCTCCTTCTCTGCATTCCTAAGCTACTGAATCGCATCAATAGTTTCAGTCATCGTCTAGCTTTTACGTCTCCATGTAAGAGAAATACTGTATTAATGGTCATTTAATATTCCTCAACACGCACTACATGTAGAATAATGCATGCACCAGTCTTAGAGTCTGTTAGGCTTTACCCTGATAACTTTTGGATTCTATCAACATGTTCTTTAAACATCAGATACTAGATAGTGTTTTTAGGTACATGTCGCTCTGACTCTCCAGACTTTAGTCTCTCCTTCTAGCGCAGAAGTCATAGCCCCAGTTCCTCGCAGTAACACGTCATTGCCAGCTTGCGCGCACCACTAGGTCAGAGGTCCCGGCTCCTTAGGTAGCCCCCTCCATGTTTCCGCCCCATTTATGACATACTCCGTTACGTTTGCATCACATGTCTATGTACACGCCTCTTGTTACACCCACTTTATGCCTTATCTTTCGCGACTGCTACAAACCCCGCCCACTGCTACGCCTACTACACTGAATGTAATGCAATTGTTTTAGTATATATATGTTGTACACTGTTATTAAAGTTAGCTGTTGTCCCGATCCTGCCCCCCGTGCTAGCTAGCCATCCCAGATCGTGCAGGTTGTCCTGTTCCTGTCCTTTATGCTGTATTAAAACCTGCAAACTCCAGCTACCTCGAATTTTGACTCTTATTTATTGAGCTATCTGTTAATTAATTATTCCGAAAAATAGATCAGGTATTTAATTATTTGTTTACCACATAATGGCGCCCGAACAGGGACTTGCCCTTTCCCCACGCGCCGGAGAAGCCACGCAAGCCCCCTGATCCTCTGCAGCCGTGACGGAACCATACCGTGCACGTGCAGATATTTCTGCTTCAAGTATCCCTCAGGCCCACGGAGGAGACGGAGGTTGCGGTCCAGCATCCAGACGAGGCGGTGGAGGAACGCGGCGAGTCCCGACCAGAGCCCAAGCCGAGAGTCCAAGGTCCGAGGTATCCGGAGGCCCACCCGTAACAGAAGTCCGAAGTTCGTCCGTCCGTCGTCGTAGCAGTCCAGTCCAGTCCGAGGCCTTCCGTTCTTGCTGCCCGGTGAGTACCGTTGCTGGGGTAGTATCTAGACAGGGTCAATTGTATTGTCTCTGGTCCGTGGGTTTGGGTACACAGATCCAACACGAAGTGTCCACTTAGGTGGATGCGGGTCCTGACGTGTCTCTTTATGAGACCGGTAAGTTTCGTACTGTTTTAGCAGTGCATCTAGTTTCTGTTCTAGTCTGTTCTGTTCTCGAGAAATTCATGTATTCTGTTTTTGGTATTCCAGGTAGTATTTTGTCCGAACAGTTATCTTAAATGTCATTCATGTATTTCAATGTCGTGGTATGAATGTGTTGTTCTTCAGTAATTATCGTGTTCATTGTGTATTGTATTGTGTCTAGACTCCAGCCCAGTCATGCCTCTATTCTCCAAGTTACGTCAGTTAAGAACTAGAAAAGGTCTGTTAGAAGAAGCAGTCCCTGTCCCGCCTAGGGACAGTCCAGGTCATTTTATGTATCATAAGCATGGCATAAGCGCCATATTATATCTAGATTTATGGGTGGAGTACACCAAACAGTTAGAAGAAAAGTATAGATGGCCTGTATCAGGTACGTGGGATGCCGAGTGCATCATGCGAGTAGAAGAAGCATTATGGAAAAAGAAAGCCAGACAGTCACAGAAAGATGCCATCGAGTTATGGCGCAAAGAATCTCATAAAAGAACCGAAAAAGAAATCAGAAAGTCAGAATTAAGTAGGGAATCCACAGAGAGAGCCCAAGAAAGGGAATTAATTTAAATAGGTGAACGAGTTAAAACCGAACAGTCAGACAGACAGAGAAATGCCCTCATTAAGGGTATGTATCCTCTTCTTGCCGAGGGCTTGCCAAAAGCAACCCCGGAGGCATCCAGTAATTTTCCGCCGCCCTTAGTTCCGACCAAGCTACGTCACAAACCGACCGCAGCTGATATTTTTCTCTCGTCCTATTTGGACGACACAGTCCCAGAATATGCAAATCCTGTTTCGCCAGCTCCTGTAAATAATGTAAATCCTGCTCCTCCAGTCACCGGGGCACCTGTTACAGCACCTGTTACGGTACCCCCGGTCCAGCCTACATTACAAGTACCCGCTACATCGATCACTCTGCCAGCACGAAGAGTGTCAGTCGACGATTCCAGTTCAGGGGCCGCGGGAGGAGGTCCTCCTGGTACCCCGCCGCCAAATAGACGTCTAGGGTTAGTCGAGTTACATGAACGTGCATTACAGCGTACGCCTAAATATCAGTCCATTGCAGATATCAGACGAGCTCTTACTGAATGCTGTTATGATCCAGTTCCAGGCGAGGATGGTATGGTTATATATTCCGTGCGTATAAGACAGGTGTCCGAGTATTTGGTCACCCTACCGAATATGAAAGAAGATCTAGACAGAATGTATCGTTTCATTCGTACAGGACAAGATCCAGAAAGTATTGGTGAAGTCATGTCTCTCAGGAAAGCTGAGATTCAGTTCATGCTATTAAAGTTTCTAATCAATTGTTTAATAAGGGAACAAGATTATCCGACTAAAGATTTGAACGAAATGAAAATTCTGACAAGGTGGAGTGATAATATAGCCGAGGGTAAGCACAAGACACTCAATAGTATAGAGAGTATGTACAAGAAAATACGTAAAGAAATAATAAGGTTACACGAACAACGCAAAGAAGCTCTAGTAAGCGAGAAAGAAAATGACTCTTCTACTGAAGAGGTAGACGACGAGAATCCCGCCTGAATAGCGTATGTAGGTAAATCTAGATTTCCAGACCGACATTTACGCCTAGAACACAAGAAAGTCTTTCATCTTCCAGCACCAGAACAAGGCTCTCTAGAACAAGTATTTCAAGCTACCGATCAAATTCTGAAATCACGAATCGGTTATAGTGAGTTAGGTACCATGCATGAACAAGAACTGGCCCGATCAGCAGTCCGATGGATTACTGATTCTACCACTTTTCCAGACGAAATAGTGGCACAAATGTTTCTGAAACTGCCCCCAGCCGAGCAGCGACTGGTGGGTATGTATATGATCCAGCACCTCATTACATTGTATGAGGGTCAACATTCTGATCCAGGTCCGTTACATGATATCCTGAACGAGTTACTCCAGTATAGATGGAAAGGTTTAGGTACCGATTTAATTACTGTCATTCTAGAACAGCGCCACAAATATAGAACGTTTCTGAATCTGCATTTTGTTCACGTCTCACCCCCAGAAAGTAAACCGTTTTACATAGACAGACAGCATCCGTTACGAGAAGTACACCCAGTTAGGACAGAGGGTGGTGAAATGCAACGAGTATTTGTTTACACCCCGATTACAAAGATGGAACTCTTAGAGATGAAGAAGTTAATTCCCTGTCACGATAAAGATCCAGCAGGGTTCCACCGTGAATTAAAAGACATGCTCCGTATGGGAGAATACACGTATCCAGATATTATTAAAATGCTAAAGGTCCTGTTGCCCGCAGGGGTATACGAAAAACTCAAGGAAAAAGAATGGGAGGTGGGAGAGAAAAAGATCGATTGGACAGCTCTAGAAGCTGAAGATAAGATACGAGTACCAGGTACCGGTCTCGGAGACAAATGTAAAGAATTACCAGAATTATTGATACAGGTTTTGCCTAGGTTATTAGCCACTAAAAAGGAAGACTGGGATGCAATCTCAGCCTGTAAACAGAAACCAGACGAAGACACTAGTGATTTTTATTCCAGATTCGAGAAATGTTTTAGCATCAACAGTGGTTTAAAGACGAGTAGTGAGTCATACCCTCATCTTTTTGTTACTAAACTAGTCGAGAATTCAAGTCCACAAGTTAAAAATAGAGTTTTGAAAGTCGAGAGTACCTGGCAAGCTAATACTCCGTCCCAAATGCTTCAGATGCTCCAGTATCACCAGAATAGAATCAGAGAAGAGCAAGATCATGAAAGGAGACGTATGAAAGATACGAAAATGAAAGTATTAGTCGCACAATCTGTTCCTCAAGACAGTCAGAAGAGGGGTACGAATCAAGCCAGTCATGCTGCAGTTCCTGTTAAAGGGACCTGCAATTATTGTAAACAGCCAGGTCATTTTATAAACGAGTGTGCAGTTCTGAAACACAACATAGCCACTGGTAAGACTAAAGAAAGACCACGTCCGCCTAGACAAGAACAAGTTTCACAGACTTCTCAGTCACCACAGAATGCACCACAGACAGTTCCAGTACCGCAGCCTATCGCTGCAACACAGCATGTTACACAGCAGATGTACCAGTATGCCCAGTCAGAGTATCCAGAGTATCAACCGTATTCATGAAACAGCCTAGAGAGGGAGGTAGGCTTGCCTCTCATCGAGATACCTGTAGATCAAGAGGGTCCCTATGTTCACAGTCAACTATTAGGGAAAGACAGAAAGTTTCTGATTGATACAGGGGCAAGTAGGACTACTATCAGTCATGACGAGGTTCCAGGGGCTCCGCTCTCAGGCTCTAGAAATGTTTCCCTTGGATTTTCCGGAAAGCCAATAGTTAACGAGATTTCCAAACCAGTTACTCTAGAAGTTGGTCCATTGTCCCGAACTACTGACCTGTTACTTACGAAATCATGTCCAGAAAATTTGTTAGGCATTAAGACATTAAAAGAATTAGGTGCAGTTATTTGCTGCTCCCCAGAAGGAATACGTTTGTTTTTACGTGACTTCAAGGGTCACTATGTTTTACGAGATTTTGATCCGAGATTGTCCAATGTTCCGCAGCATCTATGGGCGCAAGGTCCAACTGATGTTGGTTTTATGCAAATCACACCCCATCGTGTGACTCTCAAGCCAGGTGTAGTGTTACCACGAATCAGACAGTACAGATTGCCACCTGAGGCTGTAGCAGCCTTATCCAAAATTATTGACGAGCTCATGGTTCAAGGAGTAGTTGTAGAAACTGACTCCAATGTATGTAATTCTCCTATCATTCCAGTCATGAAACGTACTGATCCAAATGCACCCCCAGTATATCGATTAGTGATTGACCTTCGAGAACTCAATAAATGTATCATTCCCCAGTACCCAGTCGTTCCAGATATCTCATCCCTATTGACAGCCATTGATTCTGAGGCAATATTTTTTACTGTTATCGACCTCAAGAATGCATTTTTCAGTGTTCCAATTCATCCAGATAGCCAGTACCTTTTCGGATTCTGTTTAAATGGAAGGAGCTATAAATTTACACGAGCTCCTCAAGGTTTCACAGAAAGTCCTAGTATTTACAGTCAAGCACTTAAGAGACAACTAGACAATATTCACATGCCAACTGACACTGCCCTGCTCCAGTATGTCGATGATCTACTGATCACAGCCCGTTCTGAACGTGACTGCGAGCGAGCGTCACTTACAGTTCTGTATTTCCTAGCCGAGATGGGGCACAAGGTGTCCCCTTCGAAGCTTCAATTCTGTGTCCAGCAAGTGATCTACTTAGGCCACTTACTGTCCAAGTGGGGTAGGCAGTTGACACCCGATCGCATCCAGTTAATAGCGAGTCTTCCACAGCCCAGGACACAGAAGGAGGTACGAGCTTTTATCGGCCTTACTTCTTACTGCAGACAATGGATTCCTCAGTATGCATTCCTAGCCAAGCCACTGATACAGTTAACGACACAGGAGGCAGCCGTATCGACTGTTCTCCCTTGGATATCTGAACATACACTTAGTTTTAATGAGTTGAAGAAAGCTTTATGCCAAGCACCTGTTCTAGCTACACCGAACTACAGTAAGCCTTTTACCCTTTTTGTCACAGAACGTGATGGTACAGCATTATCTGTTCTTACACAAGATCAAGCCGGACAATACAAGCCTTGTGCTTATTTTTCAAGCACATTAGATCCAGTAGCCCAGGCCCTGCCTGCGTGCCTCAAGTCAGTTGCAGCCACAGCACTAGCTATCAGACAAAGTGATTCCATAGTATTAGGACATTCCCTGACAGTACAAGTTCCACACTCCGTGGAAGTTCTTTTAAACCGAACACAGACTCAGCACTTGACAATTGCACGTTTAACAGGTTATGAATTGACACTGTTCCAGCCACACATAGAAATCAGACGCTGCAACGTTTTAAATCCTGCTACACTGTTACCGTCAGTTTCTTCAAATCCTGCCACACATAACTGTGTGGAAGTTGTTAACACCATGACAAAGCCAAGACAAGACCTGACAGATATTCCATTACCAGATCCTGACCTGACACTTTATGTGGATGGTTCATGTATGAGAACAAGTACAGGAGAACTAGTAGCCGCGTATGCAGTGACTACTGACACTGAAGTTATAGAGACACACCGTATTGACACCCTGTCCGCTCAAGCAGCAGAGCTAGTTGCTCTGACCCAAGCCTGCATACGTGCCAAGAACCTGAAAGTTAACATTTACACAGATTCACGTTACGCATTCGGAGTTGTACACGACTTCGGAGTGCTTTGGCAAGAAAGAGGTTTCATGACTTCTCATGGAACCAAGATTCAGCATGGTTTCCTTATTCAAGCTCTGTTAGATGCAATACATTTACCGACATCTATCGCTATCATGAAATGCAAAGCACACACGAAAGTTACAGACATTATTTCTCAAGGCAATGATCTAGCAGATCGAACAGCCAAGCTTACTGTTCAGACACCAGACATACCAGTTAACAAGACACCAGACATACCAGTTAACAAGACACCGACATCCACTCCAGATCCGACTACATGTATGACAGTTAAGGACCCTACTCAAGATGTCATAGATATCCAGTCACATGCTACTCCCGAAGAAATCAAGAAATGGTCCGAACAAGGAGGGGTCCAGACAGATCAGGGATGGTTGACGAAGGGAAAAGCCACATGGTTTCTCCCCGACTCAATGGTTCAAGTAATTATTAATACCGCACATAGTCCAGCACACTTAGGAGAAAAAGCCATGTTAGACAGTATCCAGAACATTTGGTTCAACAAGCATTTACGAGCTGCAGCCAAGCAGAAAGTCCGTACCTGTATGATATGTTGTCAGTTCAATCCAGGTAAAAGTGTCCCGGTGGAACAAGGGGGATTTCAGCCTCCTGACCACCCTTTTGAGGTCCTCCAGATGGATTACATTCAGATGGAGCGATGTCGAGGTTTCAAGTATGTCCTTGTAGTTGTATGCGCTTTGTCCAGATGGACAGAAGCATATCCAGTTCCAGATTACACAGCCGCGACCACTGCCAAGCAGTTGGTTCGTGAATTTTTCCCCCGCTATGGACTCCCTAGGGTCGTGTATTCAGACAACGGCCAGCCATTCTCATCTGAACTCATGAAGCATGTTTCCCTTTTGTTAGGGTACCAGTGGAAGTTCCATTGTGTACGCCATCCTGAAGCAGCAGGTCTCGTAGAGAGACATAACCAGACCCTAAAAATCCGCATCGCCAAAGTCGGTAAAGAGAAAGGTGTGGACTGGCTAGTAGCTCTGCCAGTCGCCCTATTCTATATGCGCATGGTCGCACATTCCAGATCAGGTCTGTCCCCTTATGAGGTCGTATTCGGCCGCCCCCCAAATATGTGGGGTACACCTAGACCCCGCAGTATTACCGATGTTTCCAGTAATATGCTGACAGATTACCTAGCTTCCTTGATGTCTGCCCTACACTCTTGTCGTTCACAGGTTGCCGCTGCATTTCCCGACAATACTGAAGTCAAGCCACATGAGATCCTTCCTGGCAATCTGGTCTTAATAAGGAACTTTGATCGTTCAAGTCCGCTGGAACCTCGCTGGAAGGAGCCAAAGTTAGTCCTTCTGACCACCCGTACGGCCGTGAAGTTGGAAGGCAGAAAAGGCTGGGTGCACCTGTCTCACGTCAAGAAATTTCATGGACTAAGAACTAAAACGTTCAATGACACTTCTACAGACACTTCCGATTCTAAAAATTGCCCTATTCTCAAGGACTGTCCCGCTATTGACTTTGATTCCAAGCCTCCCCTGTTAGAGAAAACTCCGCAGCAGGAGAATAAAAGTAAGCTCCGGTCTAGTAAAATAAGTCAGCCAGTTTAATTGTCTAAGTCCCCCTCGGGTGAAACGGTTAGACAGGTATCTGACATGTATGAGATAGACCCCCATAGTGAGAGAGTTAGTCAAAACTCAATCAGATGTATCGTTTTTCTAAGTTTCATATTGTTTCTGAGTTTGATGGTTACCTGCACAAGTTATGCATTTCATTTATGTTTTCCAATTTCTCATGTAAATAAGTTTTCTAATGCTACAGTAGAGCACACGTTTAGTGATCTGCCTCCTCACGAACTATCCTATCGTCTTGCTATGCGCAACAACACATTTATCCGTATGCTGCATTATTCACACCAGACCAGCAATGCTACTAATTGTTGGGTGTGTGGTCGTCTCCCCCCTTTCCAGACACCGAAGGGAGTTCTGCCACTCTTTCCTTATCCGTTTTCACATAATGGTTTGTGTGGAGCATGGTCCACGTTAACGTCATCCTCAACTGATATGTCCCTTCTGAATAGTACATGTTTTCCAGACAAGCAAGGTCTCACCCATAGAACAGGGTTAGATCTAGAAAATGAAGTTTATAATTTAGGTAATTATTCTTCGAATTTTATGGTCCTGAATGTTCAGTCTGATACCACTCCAGATTTACCTGCTATTTCAGTACTACCAGTCAAAGGCAAATTATGTGTCCGAAAGAATGGTTCCGCACATGTAGGACATAGTGATTGTACTACTATTGTCAAGTATAGTGACAGTGGGAAATCTATTTTCAAAGCCTCACGTCATTCATATTTTGTTTGTGGTCAGACCGCATATGTTCGTCTGCCCCTCGATTGGGATGGAACCTGTTACATTGCCTTCCTACTGCCACCAGTTTTCCTAGCCCCATCTGATTATCATAGAAACACACATCTAGTACACATTAGACATAGAAGGGAGATCGAGTCCCCGATTGTCGATCAAACTGAAACTGCTCTAGAACAGTATACAGACTTCAATAAAGGATTCTTCTTCTTTATAGGCCCTATCCAGAATAGTAAGCTAATCCGTAGGTTAACCAGAACCCTTGAAGCAGTAGTGAATGAGACTGCCTCTGCTCTAGGTAACTTAACCGAAGAGCAATCTGCTCTGAGATTTGTCGTGCTCCAAAATCGTCTCGTTCTTGACGTCATACTGGCCGATAGAGGAGGAGCATGTAGAGTCATCGGATCTAGTTGCTGCATTTTCATTCCTAATAACGCGCCGTCTGTTTATTCAGCTATAACCAGACTTCATAAAATTGCCCATCAGTTACACCAGAATCCAGGCACCTGGACATGGTCCGGTTGGTTTTGGAGTATCATATCTGCCTGGGGATGGAAAATATTGTCATTTCTAGGTATTGCAGTAGCGATCATATTCAGTTGCTGCCTCTGTATACAATGTGGCCCTGCGATTTGCGGCATTTGTGCTACCTCTTGTATTCCTAGTCCCAAGTCCCGTCCTAGATCCCGTTCCAAGAAAATTCGAGACGAGCAAATGATACTGTATGAAATGATAGACGGTATCATGAATATAGATGTTTCCTGATGGAAACGTAGGGCACAAGGAGGGAATGTGGAAAAGTAAATTTTGCCATGTTATATGTGCCTACGTGTTCCCCATGTTATGTTATATGTGCATGATTAATATGCATATGTATCCCTTATGATCGATTAAAGACGCAATTACAGTTGTGTCCATCTCTAGTATGCCAGTTCCCAGTTTTCGTGAATACAACGAATATCAGGCCTATGTAAAGTTACGTTGCCACGTTTCTCAGTGTGCACGTTATTTCATTGTAAAGTCCCCGTTTCTAGGCCTCAAAAGGGCCCGGACTCAGATTCAGCTCCTGTCTTCTGAACCCTCTCCGAGGAGCGATACAGCCCCCACCTGTATCCCTGACCCTTAGCTTACTTCATGCCTCACAGTGCCCGGCTCGGCCTGGCTCTGCCTCCAGTCTGCCAAGAGTATGTTATGATTCTAGTTATCAGTCCAACTCTCCTTCTCTGCATTCCTAAGCTACTGAATCGCATCAATAGTTTCAGTCATCGTCTGGCTTTTACGTCTCCATGTAAGAGAAATACTGTATTAATGGTCATTTAATATTCCTCAACACGCACTACATGTAGAATAATGCATGCACCAGTCTTAGAGTCTGTTAGCCTTTACCCTGATAACTTTTGGATTCTATCAACATGTTCTTTAAACATCAGATACTAGATAGTGTTTAGGTACATGTCGCTCTGACTCTCCAGACTTTAGTCTCTCCTTCTAGCGCAGAAGTCATAGCCCCAGTTCCTCCCAGTAACACGTCATTGCCAGCTTGCGCGCACCACTAGGTCAGAGGTCCCGGCTCCTTAGGTAGCCCCCTCCATGTTTCCGCCCCATTTATGACATACTCCGTTACGTTTGCATCACATGTCTATGTACACGCCTCTTGTTACACCCACTTTATGCCTTATCTTTCGCGACTGCTACAAACCCCGCCCACTGCTACGCCTACTACACTGAATGTAATGCAATTGTTTTAGTATATATATGTTGTACACTGTTATTAAAGTTAGCTGTTGTCCCGATCCTGCCCCCCGTGCTAGCTAGCCATCCCAGATCGTGCAGGTTGTCCTGTTCCTGTCCTTTATGCTGTATTAAAACCTGCAAACTCCAGCTACCTCGAATTTTGACTCTTATTTATTGAGCTATCTGTTAATTAATTATTCCGAAAAATAGATCAGGTATTTAATTATTTATTTACCACATGGTCCATACCAGATTTTTACACTTTCAGTGTGACTTGCAAGAATCAATGAATAATCCTCATCAGAATTCAATTCAACTGAATAAAATCAAACAAACATAACTACATAAATGACAAACATAAACACAAGCCAGGTGTATAGAGAAAGAAGTTTATCAAAAATTTAAAACAATTCATCTGGTATACAGAAAGTAACATAGGACTGCAGGTTGACACTTAGTATATGCACAAGCAACTCAACAGAACCTATTAACGCCTATCCCAAAAGCTTAATGAAGAAACAAAAAGGATGAAGCGGAGGTCGACGTTTCGGTCTCCCACAGAATACTTGGCGAGACCATCTTCAGGACTGATGACACTTTAAATCTGTATATTACAAAGTGTAATCTGAAACAGAAATGTTTTCAGTTACCAAACTTATCTAATTGATCTTTTTACTAACACCTTAGCTTGTACAGATACATTTATAACAACATAAAAGAACAGTATTACACAAAACATATTTACAAAAAACATATTAGACATCCAAGGAGAGAATTAATTTTTCAATTACATTCTTGATAGCGATCTCCATTTGTGTGGCATACAGAAACCTGTCTATACACTCATCACTTAAACGCAAATAACTACTGAATCAAATTATGACATCAGCTTAAATGCATATTGTGCTACCATCAATTTCAAATTATGAGGCAGTATGTAGACTAACTTTATACAGAGCAATATTCTCTTTACTGATGCCTACAGGCAAAACACTTAAAGCCCCTTGTGGATGTTTCAAAAAGGCCACCGCAGAAAACATGCGACCTAGCTTTATTTAAACCTTATTTTTAATGTTAGAGGGACAAGAAAGAATCTGGGCTGTGCAAGTGAAACAAGGCTAAATGCTCTATATACAAAATAACTTACAGCGAGTATTGTAACAGTTGCAAATTGAATTTGGGCAACAAGATCACGTCACGTCCTTAAGTTGTGGACATGGGTACTTCGGCGGGTTTATTAATATCAACCAATCTGAGGAGATATAATACAACCTTTTAGTTTAAATGCCTCATACTACTATGGAAACCAAGTTAAAATACCTCGACTGAATTACCTTTCACTTTTGGTGAACTCGTGAATGCAGGGTACCGCTTTCACTGAAACGTCAGTCAGACGGCAATTCAGGAGAATAAATCTGATTGACAACAAAACACATTGTTTGTATTGTGGCCTGTGTAAATCTAAATAAAATTGATTTACAGAGTATAGTTGAGCGCTTACCAAAAAGAAAAGGTCCTTTGATCAGACGTTAGCTTAAATCAACTTCAGGTAGCTTCCGTAAATGCTACAAAAAATAAACTCACTATTAGAACTCATTCTACACGTGTGTTACAGTGTTTTTCTTCAAGAGAAGAACGGAGCTCTAGCTCAGGTTATCGACTTACCGATAGCGTTCTAACGGAGGTCCACAAGACGGGGATCCTGTTTCTATCGAATAGGCGGAAACGCCTCATACCTATTGCGCTTCCATTTAAAGGGCCGTTTGGATATCGAGATAGGACTGCGCCAATGGGCGCCATCTTTGAACGGGTTTTAGCCGCCCATGTTTAAAGGTGGATAGAAATCGGCAATAAGCCTATATTGTATTATAGACCGCGAAAAGCCACATAGACAAAGTAAAAGAATGGTGGCGACAAAGAGAATGAAATGTCGACGCTTCTGAAATGGTCAGATTGAAACATCCTTTTATACTAACAGTGATTGTAAGCAAACATCGAAACAGATACATATTTCATTTGTAGCTTAGTGCATTTCTTCAAAAAATCAGAAATTATACTTTTTCAGATAATCACATAAAGTTTTACAGTTCAAGGGTGCTTAATAAAAACTCATTCTATACAGTGAATCTTGTAGCTATGAGGACGACAGTTCTAGTCATAATACTGCTCCATAGTTGACCTTCTAAGCAGTTTTAACAGCACAGATTAAGAATATTTTCAGAAAATGACATTACGCTAAACATGCTAACGCATGCCATTTAATTACCTCCAACACCCACCCAAATAGTGTAGCAAACACGGGATTCATATTTCACCTACTCTACCACCCTACTCTTAGTCCCACACCTAGTCCAGGAACCAATCACACCAGAAGCTCTAATCGCTACTTCCAATTAAAGGCCTAACCCTAGCCCCAATCCAAACAACAAATAACACAGGAAGCCCTAGTCCCTACTTCCAATAGAAATCCTAACACTAGCTCCAACCCTACATTGATTGAATCACAGACCCAGAAACCAATCAGAGCCCTCAAATACCCAACCAATGAAGACACTAACCCTAAACCAATAGAAACACCAGATACAGCGACCAATCAGTGTCCAATGTACCAAACAATATCAGACTATATAAGGTCTCAGCAACCTCAGACAAGGTTTGCTGGCCAGGGAGTTGGAAGCTGCTCCTCTATTCAGAAATCTCCTAGGAGACAGACAGGCTCAATCCACACTTTGGACTTCTGCAGGTAAGGCCCTAACAAACTTGTACTCTAACAACACTATTTGTATAAAATTGTACTCCCTCTCCTTCTGCGGGTAAGGCCCTAACAAACTTGTCCTCTAACAACACTATTTGTATAAAACTGTACTCCCTCTCCTGGCCAAAAAACAAAGTGCACAGTCCCTATTAAACACAGTTTAAACATCTTACGGCAGATTATTGCTGTCTCATGGGGGAAGGGGGCTGGTTTCACTTACTTGTTAACACAAAATGGTCACTGTGGGTGCACTGTTTAACATACACGTTTTAGCACAGAGCAAAGGAGACATTTGGAGGGAAAAACCAATAGTCACGGGTAATGAGAAGGAAAAACTACAGAGTTTGGACTGCAAATCCCACAATTCAACAGGCTAAATGCTTCCAGTCACAGGCAGGAAAAACCACAAGCATTGAGGGACACCTGGTTCACAAGCACCCTCACAGACATACTGGATCTGCCTCTGTCAAGAGGATCGGTCACAAGACACTAAAGAACACTACAAGATGACATGCCAAAAATTATTTTGATGGGGACGGGGAAATAAGGAAGGGACTATAGTTGTAATTCACAGATACAAGTGGGACACTGCCCTCAAACATGTTATGATTTCACTTCATTAATGGCACACTCAAAATGATACACAGGACTGACCCAGGAAAGACAAACATGTAGCGAAAACATGCATTGGCATGGGCTATGTTCGTCTATACAGTATGGTCATGTCCACCGATAATGAAGTACTGGGTGAACACATCTGACTGTATTTGGACCTCTAGATGCGAGTACTCGATTATGTGGGAATCGTGAATGCAGTGCAGTAGTGTGTACGTGATGTGAGTTAAAATTGACCAATGGGAAGCAACATTATTTATTTGTGCCTCTCAGAGATCAAGACATAAAAACAGTGCAAAACGACAGTCTTAAACAAATAACTGTCTAGATGTGAAGGGTCAACATGTTTCAGCAAATAATGGATAACTTGTCCTATGCCTTCGTCAGGACCTTAAGTATTGCTACTGCAAGTGAGTGTTATAAATACACAATTTATAACATGTGTAAAGAGTTGGAACTGATACAACCTCTTTACCTGTAAATAAGGATAACGGTTCCTCTGTAAATAACAATTTCCCGTCTTTTGAGAGGACAAGACCTCGCATCACCTGGCCACGGATCAGGACATAGGAGGCACCACTCTCTCCGTCGGTACCTCTGATGGTTCCAACAGCCCCAGGCGGCTTTTGAAACTGCCAGAGGTACCGACGGAGAGCAGTAGCAATACTTAAGGTCCTGACGAAGGCGTAGGATAAGTTATCCATTAATTGGGTAATGGTGCCCGCTTGTTTGCATTTGCAGCGGGCCCTGCACACTCCCACTTCAAGAACAACGGCCGACCCACACAGCACTTGCAGGACACCCATTCTGTGCGGGGTGGCAGCCGCTCCCAAAGAGAAATCCTGCATGGCGCTACAAATACAAACAAGCGGCGTCCCACGAGTGCTGTGTGGACTGCATTTCAAATAAGCGACAGGCATTATTAAAGTGGAAGGGCGCATGGCACGCTGCTGCAAATACAAAGAAGGGCACCAATGCTGTGCACTTTGTCGTGCCTGCTTTAGCAAGACTTGAATTAATATGTGAGAAGTTGGCCTGGCATATTCTGACCACTATTCTAGTACCTTGCACCAGTCCAAACGACACTTATTGATGATAGGTTACTGACAACCTTTATTGAAAGCTATCCTCATCAGATACTAGATAGTGTTTAGGTACATGTCGCTCTGACTCTCCAGACTTTAGTCTCTCCTTCTAGCGCAGAAGTCATAGCCCCAGTTCCTCGCAGTAACACGTCATTGCCAGCTTGCGCGCACCACTAGGTCAGAGGTCCCGGCTCCTTAGGTAGCCCCCTCCATGTTTCCGCCCCATTTATGACATACTCCGTTACGTTTGCATCACATGTCTATGTACACGCCTCTTGTTACACCCACTTTATGCCTTATCTTTCGCGACTGCTACAAACCCCGCCCACTGCTACGCCTACTACACTGAATGTAATGCAATTGTTTTAGTATATATATGTTGTACACTGTTATTAAAGTTAGCTGTTGTCCCGATCCTGCCCCCCGTGCTAGCTAGCCATCCCAGATCGTGCAGGTTGTCCTGTTCCTGTCCTTTATGCTGTATTAAAACCTGCAAACTCCAGCTACCTCGAATTTTGACTCTTATTTATTGAGCTATCTGTTAATTAATTATTCCGAAAAATAGATCAGGTATTTAATTATTTATTTACCACATAATGGCGCCCGAACAGGGACTTGCCCTTTCCCCACGCGCCGGAGAAGCCACGCAAGCCCCCTGATCCTCTGCAGCCGTGACGGAACCATACCGTGCACGTGCAGATATTTCTGCTTCAAGTATCCCTCAGGCCCACGGAGGAGACGGAGGTTGCGGTCCAGCATCCAGACGAGGCGGTGGAGGAACGCGGCGAGTCCCGACCAGAGCCCAAGCCGAGAGTCCAAGGTCCGAGGTATCCGGAGGCCCACCCGTAACAGAAGTCCGAAGTTCGTCCGTCCGTCGTCGTAGCAGTCCAGTCCAGTCCGAGGCCTTCCGTTCTTGCTGCCCGGTGAGTACCGTTGCTGGGGTAGTATCTAGACAGGGTCAATTGTATTGTCTCTGGTCCGTGGGTTTGGGTACACAGATCCAACACGAAGTGTCCACTTAGGTGGATGCGGGTCCTGACGTGTCTCTTTATGAGACCGGTAAGTTTCGTACTGTTTTAGCAGTGCATCTAGTTTCTGTTCTAGTCTGTTCTGTTCTCGAGAAATTCATGTATTCTGTTTTTGGTATTCCAGGTAGTATTTTGTCCGAACAGTTATCTTAAATGTCATTCATGTATTTCAATGTCGTGGTATGAATGTGTTGTTCTTCAGTAATTATCGTGTTCATTGTGTATTGTATTGTGTCTAGACTCCAGCCCAGTCATGCCTCTATTCTCCAAGTTACGTCAGTTAAGAACTAGAAAAGGTCTGTTAGAAGAAGCAGTCCCTGTCCCGCCTAGGGACAGTCCAGGTCATTTTATGTATCATAAGCATGGCATAAGCGCCATATTATATCTAGATTTATGGGTGGAGTACACCAAACAGTTAGAAGAAAAGTATAGATGGCCTGTATCAGGTACGTGGGATGCCGAGTGCATCATGCGAGTAGAAGAAGCATTATGGAAAAAGAAAGCCAGACAGTCACAGAAAGATGCCATCGAGTTATGGCGCAAAGAATCTCATAAAAGAACCGAAAAAGAAATCAGAAAGTCAGAATTAAGTAGGGAATCCACAGAGAGAGCCCAAGAAAGGGAATTAATCGAAATAGGTGAACGAGTTAAAACCGAACAGTCAGACAGACAGAGAAATGCCCTCATTAAGGGTATGTATCCTCTTCTTGCCGAGGGCTTGCCAAAAGCAACCCCGGAGGCATCCAGTAATTTTCCGCCGCCCTTAGTTCCGACCAAGCTACGTCACAAACCGACCGCAGCTGATATTTTTCTCTCGTCCTATTTGGACGACACAGTCCCAGAATATGCAAATCCTGTTTCGCCAGCTCCTGTAAATAATGTAAATCCTGCTCCTCCAGTCACCGGGGCACCTGTTACAGCACCTGTTACGGTACCCCCGGTCCAGCCTACATTACAAGTACCCGCTACATCGATCACTCTGCCAGCACGAAGAGTGTCAGTCGACGATTCCAGTTCAGGGGCCGCGGGAGGAGGTCCTCCTGGTACCCCGCCGCCAAATAGACGTCTAGGGTTAGTCGAGTTACATGAACGTGCATTACAGCGTACGCCTAAATATCAGTCCATTGCAGATATCAGACGAGCTCTTACTGAATGCTGTTATGATCCAGTTCCAGGCGAGGATGGTATGGTTATATATTCCGTGCGTATAAGACAGGTGTCCGAGTATTTGGTCACCCTACCGAATATGAAAGAAGATCTAGACAGAATGTATCGTTTCATTCGTACAGGACAAGATCCAGAAAGTATTGGTGAAGTCATGTCTCTCAGGAAAGCTGAGATTCAGTTCATGCTATTAAAGTTTCTAATCAATTGTTTAATAAGGGAACAAGATTATCCGACTAAAGATTTGAACGAAATGAAAATTCTGACAAGGTGGAGTGATAATATAGCCGAGGGTAAGCACAAGACACTCAATAGTATAGAGAGTATGTACAAGAAAATACGTAAAGAAATAATAAGGTTACACGAACAACGCAAAGAAGCTCTAGTAAGCGAGAAAGAAAATGACTCTTCTACTGAAGAGGTAGACGACGAGAATCCCGCCTGAATAGCGTATGTAGGTAAATCTAGATTTCCAGACCGACATTTACGCCTAGAACACAAGAAAGTCTTTCATCTTCCAGCACCAGAACAAGGCTCTCTAGAACAAGTATTTCAAGCTACCGATCAAATTCTGAAATCACGAATCGGTTATAGTGAGTTAGGTACCATGCATGAACAAGAACTGGCCCGATCAGCAGTCCGATGGATTACTGATTCTACCACTTTTCCAGACGAAATAGTGGCACAAATGTTTCTGAAACTGCCCCCAGCCGAGCAGCGACTGGTGGGTATGTATATGATCCAGCACCTCATTACATTGTATGAGGGTCAACATTCTGATCCAGGTCCGTTACATGATATCCTGAACGAGTTACTCCAGTATAGATGGAAAGGTTTAGGTACCGATTTAATTACTGTCATTCTAGAACAGCGCCACAAATATAGAACGTTTCTGAATCTGCATTTTGTTCACCTCTCACCCCCAGAAAGTAAACCGTTTTACATAGACAGACAGCATCCGTTACGAGAAGTACACCCAGTTAGGACAGAGGGTGGTGAAATGCAACGAGTATTTGTTTACACCCCGATTACAAAGATGGAACTCTTAGAGATGAAGAAGTTAATTCCCTGTCACGATAAAGATCCAGCAGGGTTCCACCGTGAATTAAAAGACATGCTCCGTATGGGAGAATACACGTATCCAGATATTATTAAAATGCTAAAGGTCCTGTTGCCCGCAGGGGTATACGAAAAACTCAAGGAAAAAGAATGGGAGGTGGGAGAGAAAAAGATCGATTGGACAGCTCTAGAAGCTGAAGATAAGATACGAGTACCAGGTACCGGTCTCGGAGACAAATGTAAAGAATTACCAGAATTATTGATACAGGTTTTGCCTAGGTTATTAGCCACTAAAAAGGAAGACTGGGATGCAATCTCAGCCTGTAAACAGAAACCAGACGAAGACACTAGTGATTTTTATTCCAGATTCGAGAAATGTTTTAGCATCAACAGTGGTTTAAAGACGAGTAGTGAGTCATACCCTCATCTTTTTGTTACTAAACTAGTCGAGAATTCAAGTCCACAAGTTAAAAATAGAGTTTTGAAAGTCGAGAGTACCTGGCAAGCTAATACTCCGTCCCAAATGCTTCAGATGCTCCAGTATCACCAGAATAGAATCAGAGAAGAGCAAGATCATGAAAGGAGACGTATGAAAGATACGAAAATGAAAGTATTAGTCGCACAATCTGTTCCTCAAGACAGTCAGAAGAGGGGTACGAATCAAGCCAGTCATGCTGCAGTTCCTGTTAAAGGGACCTGCAATTATTGTAAACAGCCAGGTCATTTTATAAACGAGTGTGCAGTTCTGAAACACAACATAGCCACTGGTAAGACTAAAGAAAGACCACGTCCGCCTAGACAAGAACAAGTTTCACAGACTTCTCAGTCACCACAGAATGCACCACAGACAGTTCCAGTACCGCAGCCTATCGCTGCAACACAGCATGTTACACAGCAGATGTACCAGTATGCCCAGTCAGAGTATCCAGAGTATCAACCGTATTCATGAAACAGCCTAGAGAGGGAGGTAGGCTTGCCTCTCATCGAGATACCTGTAGATCAAGAGGGTCCCTATGTTCACAGTCAAGTATTAGGGAAAGACAGAAAGTTTCTGATTGATACAGGGGCAAGTAGGACTACTATCAGTCATGACGAGGTTCCAGGGGCTCCGCTCTCAGGCTCTAGAAATGTTTCCCTTGGATTTTCCGGAAAGCCAATAGTTAACGAGATTTCCAAACCAGTTACTCTAGAAGTTGGTCCATTGTCCCGAACTACTGACCTGTTACTTACGAAATCATGTCCAGAAAATTTGTTAGGCATTAAGACATTAAAAGAATTAGGTGCAGTTATTTGCTGCTCCCCAGAAGGAATACGTTTGTTTTTACGTGACTTCAAGGGTCACTATGTTTTACGAGATTTTGATCCGAGATTGTCCAATGTTCCGCAGCATCTATGGGCGCAAGGTCCAACTGATGTTGGTTTTATGCAAATCACACCCCATCGTGTGACTCTCAAGCCAGGTGTAGTGTTACCACGAATCAGACAGTACAGATTGCCACCTGAGGCTGTAGCAGCCTTATCCAAAATTATTGACGAGCTCATGGTTCAAGGAGTAGTTGTAGAAACTGACTCCAATGTATGTAATTCTCCTATCATTCCAGTCATGAAACGTACTGATCCAAATGCACCCCCAGTATATCGATTAGTGATTGACCTTCGAGAACTCAATAAATGTATCATTCCCCAGTACCCAGTCGTTCCAGATATCTCATCCCTATTGACAGCCATTGATTCTGAGGCAATATTTTTTACTGTTATCGACCTCAAGAATGCATTTTTCAGTGTTCCAATTCATCCAGATAGCCAGTACCTTTTCGGATTCTGTTTAAATGGAAGGAGCTATAAATTTACACGAGCTCCTCAAGGTTTCACAGAAAGTCCTAGTATTTACAGTCAAGCACTTAAGAGACAACTAGACAATATTCACATGCCAACTGACACTGCCCTGCTCCAGTATGTCGATGATCTACTGATCACAGCCCGTTCTGAACGTGACTGCGAGCGAGCGTCACTTACAGTTCTGTATTTCCTAGCCGAGATGGGGCACAAGGTGTCCCCTTCGAAGCTTCAATTCTGTGTCCAGCAAGTGATCTACTTAGGCCACTTACTGTCCAAGTGGGGTAGGCAGTTGACACCCGATCGCATCCAGTTAATAGCGAGTCTTCCACAGCCCAGGACACAGAAGGAGGTACGAGCTTTTATCGGCCTTACTTCTTACTGCAGACAATGGATTCCTCAGTATGCATTCCTAGCCAAGCCACTGATACAGTTAACGACACAGGAGGCAGCCGTATCGACTGTTCTCCCTTGGACATCTGAACATACACTTCGTTTTAATGAGTTGAAGAAAGCTTTATGCCAAGCACCTGTTCTAGCTACACCGAACTACAGTAAGCCTTTTACCCTTTTTGTCACAGAACGTGATGGTACAGCATTATCTGTTCTTACACAAGATCAAGCCGGACAATACAAGCCTTGTGCTTATTTTTCGAGCACATTAGATCCAGTAGCCCAGGCCCTGCCTGCGTGCCTCAAGTCAGTTGCAGCCACAGCACTAGCTATCAGACAAAGTGATTCCATAGTATTAGGACATTCCCTGACAGTACAAGTTCCACACTCCGTGGAAGTTCTTTTAAACCGAACACAGACTCAGCACTTGACAATTGCACGTTTAACAGGTTATGAATTGACACTGTTCCAGCCACACATAGAAATCAGACGCTGCAACGTTTTAAATCCTGCTACACTGTTACCGTCAGTTTCTTCAAATCCTGCCACACATAACTGTGTGGAAGTAGTTAACACCATGACAAAGCCAAGACAAGACCTGACAGATATTCCATTACCAGATCCTGACCTGACACTTTATGTGGATGGTTCATGTATGAGAACAAGTACAGGAGAACTAGTAGCCGCGTATGCAGTGACTACTGACACTGAAGTTATAGAGACACACCGTATTGACACCCTGTCCGCTCAAGCAGCAGAGCTAGTTGCTCTGACCCAAGCCTGCATACGTGCCAAGAACCTGAAAGTTAACATTTACACAGATTCACGTTACGCATTCGGAGTTGTACACGACTTCGGAGTGCTTTGGCAAGAAAGAGGTTTCATGACTTCTCATGGAACCAAGATTCAGCATGGTTTCCTTATTCAAGCTCTGTTAGATGCAATACATTTACCGACATCTATCGCTATCATGAAATGCAAAGCACACACGAAAGTTACAGACATTATTTCTCAAGGCAATGATCTAGCAGATCGAACAGCCAAGCTTACTGTTCAGACACCAGACATACCAGTTAACAAGACACCAGACATACCAGTTAACAAGACACCGACATCCACTCCAGATCCGACTACATGTATGACAGTTAAGGACCCTACTCAAGATGTCATAGATATCCAGTCACATGCTACTCCCGAAGAAATCAAGAAATGGTCCGAACAAGGAGGGGTCCAGACAGATCAGGGATGGTTGACGAAGGGAAAAGCCACATGGTTTCTCCCCGACTCAATGGTTCAAGTAATTATTAATACCGCACATAGTCCAGCACACTTAGGAGAAAAAGCCATGTTAGACAGTATCCAGAACATTTGGTTCAACAAGCATTTACGAGCTGCAGCCAAGCAGAAAGTCCGTACCTGTATGATATGTTGTCAGTTCAATCCAGGTAAAAGTGTCCCGGTGGAACAAGGGGGATTTCAGCCTCCTGACCACCCTTTTGAGGTCCTCCAGATGGATTACATTCAGATGGAGCGATGTCGAGGTTTCAAGTATGTCCTTGTAGTTGTATGCGCTTTGTCCAGATGGGCAGAAGCATATCCAGTTCCAGATTACACAGCCGCGACCACTGCCAAGCAGTTGGTTCGTGAATTTTTCCCCCGCTATGGACTCCCTAGGGTCGTGTATTCAGACAACGGCCAGCCATTCTCATCTGAACTCATGAAGCATGTTTCCCTTTTGTTAGGGTACCAGTGGAAGTTCCATTGTGTACGCCATCCTGAAGCAGCAGGTCTCGTAGAGAGACATAACCAGACCCTAAAAATCCGCATCGCCAAAGTCGGTAAAGAGAAAGGTGTGGACTGGCTAGTAGCTCTGCCAGTCGCCCTATTCTATATGCGCATGGTCGCACATTCCAGATCAGGTCTGTCCCCTTATGAGGTCGTATTCGGCCGCCCCCCAAATATGTGGGGTACACCTAGACCCCGCAGTATTACCGATGTTTCCAGTAATATGCTGACAGATTACCTAGCTTCCTTGATGTCTGCCCTACACTCTTGTCGTTCACAGGTTGCCGCTGCATTTCCCGACAATACTGAAGTCAAGCCACATGAGATCCTTCCTGGCAATCTGGTCTTAATAAGGAACTTTGATCGTTCAAGTCCGCTGGAACCTCGCTGGAAGGAGCCGAAGTTAGTCCTTCTGACCACCCGTACGGCCGTGAAGTTGGAAGGCAGAAAAGGCTGGGTGCACCTGTCTCACGTCAAGAAATTTCATGGACTAAGAACTAAAACGTTCAATGACACTTCTACAGACACTTCCGATTCTAAAAATTGCCCTATTCTCAAGGACTGTCCCGCTATTGACTTTGATTCCAAGCCTCCCCTGTTAGAGAAAACTCCGCAGCAGGAGTATAAAAGTAAGCTCCGGTCTAGTAAAATAAGTCAGCCAGTTTAATTGTCTAAGTCCCCCTCGGGTGAAACGGTTAGACAGGTATCTGACATGTATGAGATAGACCCCCATAGTGAGAGAGTTAGTCAAAACTCAATCAGATGTATCGTTTTTCTAAGTTTCATATTGTTTCTGAGTTTGATGGTTACCTGCACAAGTTATGCATTTCATTTATGTTTTCCAATTTCTCATGTAAATAAGTTTTCTAATGCTACAGTAGAGCACACGTTTAGTGATCTGCCTCCTCACGAACTATCCTATCGTCTTGCTATGCGCAACAACACATTTATCCGTATGCTGCATTATTCACACCAGACCAGCAATGCTACTAATTGTTGGGTGTGTGGTCGTCTCCCCCCTTTCCAGACACCGAAGGGAGTTCTGCCACTCTTTCCTTATCCGTTTTCACATAATGGTTCGTGTGGAGCATGGTCCACGTTAACGTCATCCTCAACTGATATGTCCCTTCTGAATAGTACATGTTTTCCAGACAAGCAAGGTCACACCCATAGAACAGGGTTAGATCTAGAAAATGAAGTTTATAATTTAGGTAATTATTCTTCGAATTTTATGGTCCTGAATGTTCAGTCTGATACCACTCCAGATTTACCTGCTATTTCAGTACTACCAGTCAAAGGCGAATTATGTGTCCGAAAGAATGGTTCCGCACATGTAGGACATAGTGATTGTACTACTATTGTCAAGTATAGTGACAGTGGGAAATCTATTTTCAAAGCCTCACGTCATTCATATTTTGTTTGTGGTCAGACCGCATATGTTCGTCTGCCCCTCGATTGGGATGGAACCTGTTACATTGCCTTCCTACTGCCACCAGTTTTCCTAGCCCCATCTGATTATCATAGAAACACACATCTAGTACACATTAGACATAGAAGGGAGATCGAGTCCCCGATTGTCGATCAAACTGAAACTGCTCTAGAACAGTATACAGACTTCAATAAAGGATTCTTCTTCTTTATAGGCCCTATCCAGAATAGTAAGCTAATCCGTAGGTTAACCAGAACCCTTGAAGCAGTAGTGAATGAGACTGCCTCTGCTCTAGGTAACTTAACCGAAGAGCAATCTGCTCTGAGATTTGTCGTGCTCCAAAATCGTCTCGTTCTTGACGTCATACTGGCCGATAGAGGAGGAGCATGTAGAGTCATCGGATCTAGTTGCTGCATTTTCATTCCTAATAACGCGCCGTCTGTTTATTCAGCTATAACCAGACTTCATAAAATTGCCCATCAGTTACACCAGAATCCAGGCACCTGGACATGGTCCGGTTGGTTTTGGAGTATCATATCTGCCTGGGGATGGAAAATATTGTCATTTCTAGGTATTGCAGTAGCGATCATATTCAGTTGCTGCCTCTGTATACAATGTGGCCCTGCGATTTGCGGCATTTGTGCTACCTCTTGTATTCCTAGTCCCAAGTCCCGTCCTAGATCCCGTTCCAAGAAAATTCGAGACGAGCAAATGATACTGTATGAAATGATAGACGGTATCATGAATATAGATGTTTCCTGATGGAAACGTAGAGCACAAGGAGGGAATGTGGAAAAGTAAATTTTGCCATGTTATATGTGCCTACGTGTTCCCCATGTTATGTTATATGTGCATGATTAATATGCATATGTATCCCTTATGATCGATTAAAGACGCAATTACAGTTGTGTCCATCTCTAGTATGCCAGTTCCCAGTTTTCGTGAATACAACGAATATCAGGCCTATGTAAAGTTACGTTGCCACGTTTCTCAGTGTGCACGTTATTTCATTGTAAAGTCCCCGTTTCTAGGCCTCAAAAGGGCCCGGACTCAGATTCAGCTCCTGTCTTCTGAACCCTCTCCGAGGAGCGATACAGCCCCCACCTGTATCCCTGACCCTTAGCTTACTTCATGCCTCACAGTGCCCGGCTCGACCTGGCTCTGCCTCCAGTCTGCCAAGAGTATGTTATGATTCTAGTTATCAGTCCAGCTCTCCTTCTCTGCATTCCTAAGCTACTGAATCGCATCAATAGTTTCAGTCATCGTCTGGCTTTTACGTCTCCATGTAAGAGAAATACTGTATTAATGGTCATTTAATATTCCTCAACACGCACTACATGTAGAATAATGCATGCACCAGTCTTAGAGTCTGTTAGCCTTTACCCTGATAACTTTTGGATTCTATCAACATGTTCTTTAAACATCAGATACTAGATAGTGTTTAGGTACATGTCGCTCTGACTCTCCAGACTTTAGTCTCTCCTTCTAGCGCAGAAGTCATAGCCCCAGTTCCTCCCAGTAACACGTCATTGCCAGCTTGCGCGCACCACTAGGTCAGAGGTCCCGGCTCCTTAGGTAGCCCCCTCCATGTTTCCGCCCCATTTATGACATACTCCGTTACGTTTGCATCACATGTCTATGTACACGCCTCTTGTTACACCCACTTTATGCCTTATCTTTCGCGACTGCTACAAACCCCGCCCACTGCTACGCCTACTACACTGAATGTAATGCAATTGTTTTAGTATATATATGTTGTACACTATTATTAAAGTTAGCTGTTGTCCCGATCCTGCCCCCCGTGCTAGCTAGCCATCCCAGATCGTGCAGGTTGTCCTGTTCCTGTCCTTTATGCTGTATTAAAACCTGCAAACTCCAGCTACCTCGAATTTTGACTCTTATTTATTGAGCTATCTGTTAATTAATTATTCCAAAAAATAGATCAGGTATTTAATTATTTATTTACCACATGGTCCATACCAGATTTTTACACTTTCAGTGTGACTTGCAAGAATCAATGAATAATCCTCATCAGAATTCAATTCAACTGAATAAAATCAAACAAACATAACTACATAAATGACAAACATAAACACAAGCCAGGTGTATAGAGAAAGAAGTTTATCAAAAATTTAAAACAATTCATCTGGTATACAGAAAGTAACATAGGACTGCAGGTTGACACTTAGTATATGCACAAGCAACTCAACAGAACCTATTAACGCCTATCCCAAAAGCTTAATGAAGAAACAAAAAGGATGAAGCGGAGGTCGACGTTTCGGTCTCCTACAGAATACTTGGCGAGACCATCTTCAGGACGGATGACACTTTAAATCTGTATATTACAAAGTGTAATCTGAAACAGAAATGTTTTCAGTTACCAAACTTATCGAATTGATCTTTTTACTAACACCTTAGCTTGTACAGCTACATTTATAACAACATAAAAGAACAGTATTACACAAAACATATTTACAAAAAACATATTAGACATCCAAGGAGAGAATTAATTTTTCAATTACATTCTTGATAGCGATCTCCATTTGTGTGGCATACAGAAACCTGTCTATACACTCATCACTTAAACGCAAATAACTACTGAATCAAATTATGACATCAGCTTAAATGCATATTGTGCTACCATCAATTTCAAATTATGAGGCAGTATGTAGACTAACTTTATACAGAGCAATATTCTCTTTACTGATGCCTACAGGCAAAACACTTAAAGCCCCTTGTGGATGTTTCAAAAAGGCCACCGCAGAAAACATGCGACCTAGCTTTATTTAAACCTTATTTTTAATGTTAGAGGGACAAGAAAGAATCTGGGCTGTGCAAGTGAAACAAGGCTAAATGCTCTATATACAAAATAACTTACAGCGAGTATTGTAACAGTTGCAAATTGAATTTGGGCAACAAGATCACGTCACGTCCTTAAGTTGTGGACATGGGTACTTCGGCGGGTTTATTAATATCAACCAATCTGAGGAGATATAATACAACCTTTTAGTTTAAATGCCTCATACTACTATGGAAACCAAGTTAAAATACCTCGACTGAATTACCTTTCACTTTTGGTGAACTCGTGAATGCAGGGTACCGCTTTCACTGAAACGTCAGTCAGACGGCAATTCAGGAGAATAAATCTGATTGACAACAAAACACATTGTTTGTATTGTGGCCTGTCTAAATCTAAATAAAATTGATTTACAGAGTATAGTTGAGCGCTTACCAAAAAGAAAAGGTCCTTTGATCAGACGTTAGCTTAAATCAACTTCAGGTAGCTTCCGTAAATGCTACAAAAAATAAACTCACTATTAGAACTCATTCTACACGTGTGTTACAGTGTTTTTCTTCAAGAGAAGAACGGAGCTCTAGCTCAGGTTATCGACTTACCGATAGCGTTCTAACGGAGGTCCACAAGACGGGGATCCTGTTTCTATCGAATAGGCGGAAACGCCTCATACCTATTGCGCTTCCATTTAAAGGGCCGTTTGGATATCGAGATAGGACTGCGCCAATGGGCGCCATCTTTGAACGGGTTTTAGCCGCCCATGTTTAAAGGTGGATAGAAATCGGCAATAAGCCTATATTGTATTATAGACCGCGAAAAGCCACATAGACAAAGTAAAAGAATGGTGGCGACAAAGAGAATGAAATGTCGACGCTTCTGAAATGGTCAGATTGAAACATCCTTTTATACTAACAGTGATTGTAAGCAAACATCGAAACAGATACATATTTCATTTGTAGCTTAGTGCATTTCTTCAAAAAATCAGAAATTATACTTTTTCAGATAATCACATAAAGTTTTACAGTTCAAGGGTGCTTAATAAAAACTCATTCTATACAGTGAATCTTGTAGCTATGAGGACGACAGTTCTAGTCATAATACTGCTCCATAGTTGACCTTCTAAGCAGTTTTAACAGCACAGATTAGGAATATTTTCAGAAAATGACATTACGCTAAACATGCTAACGCATGCCATTCAGTGGCTGAATGTAATCCTCTCTTAACAGTGTCAGTTAAACAGATAAGTTTGCCTTCTCTTAAAGAGAGGACTTTGTCGATGTTGTTCTGTCTTTTATTAGGTTTAATTACCTCCAACACCCACCAAGTCATATCCGTTTCTTTGTGACCCAGTTGTAGGTAGTGTTCCACCAAAGGTGCATTTTCTTTTCTACACCTAATTCTGGACTGGTGCTGCAAGATACGTTTTTTGATGGGTTGAATGGTTTTACCCAAATAGTGTAGCAAACACGGGCATTGAATACAGTACACCACGTTAGCAGTGTTGCAATTAGAGAAAGTTTTAGCCTGGAAATCCCGTGTTTGCTACACTATTTGGGTGGGTGTTGGAGGTAATTAAATGGCATGCGTTAGCATGTTTAGCGTAATGTCATTTTCTGAAAATATTCTTAATCTGTGCTGTTAAAACTGCTTAGAAGGTCAACTATGGAGCAGTATTATGACTAGAACTGTCGCCCTCATAGCTACAAGATTCACTGTATAGAATGAGTTTTTATTAAGCACCCTTGAACTGTAAAACTTTATGTGATTTTCTGAAAAAGTATAATTTCTGATTTTTTGAAGAAATGCACTAAGCTACAAATGAAATATGTATCTGTTTCGATGTTTGCTTACAATCACTGTTAGTATAAAAGGATGTTTCAATCTGACCATTTCAGAAGCGTCGACATTTCATTCTCTTTGTCGCCACCATTCTTTTACTTTGTCTATGTGGCTTTTCGCGGTCTACAATACAATATAGGCTTATTGCCGATTTCTATCCACCTTTAAACATGGACGGCTAAAACCCGTTCAAAGATGGCGCCCATTGGCGCAGTCCTATCTCGATATCCAAACGGCCCTTTAAATGGAAGCGCAATAGGTATGAGGCGTTTCCGCCTATTCGATAGAAACAGGATCCCCGTCTTGTGGACCTCGGTTAGAACGCTATCGGTAAGTCGATAACCTGAGCTAGAGCTCCGTTCTTCTCTTGAAGAAAAACACTGTAACACACGTGTAGAATGAGTTCTAATAGTGAGTTTATTTTTTGTAGCATTTACGGAAGATACCTGAAGTTGATTTAAGCTAACATCTGATCAAAGGACCTTTTCTTTTTGGTAAGCGCTCAACTATACTCTGTAAATCAATTTTATTTAGATTTAGAAAGGCCACAATACAAACAATGTGTTTTGTTGTCAATCAGATTTATTCTCCTGAATTGCCGTCTGACTGACGTTTCAGTGAAAGCGGTACCCTGCATTCACGAGTTCACCAAAAGTGAAAGGTAATTCAGTCGAGGTATTTTAACTTGGTTTCCATAGTAGTATGAGGCATTTAAACTAAAAGGTTGTATTATATCTCCTCAGATTGGTTGATATTAATAAACCCGCCGAAGTACCCATGTCCACAACTTAAGGACGTGACGTGATCTTGTTGCCCAAATTCAATTTGCAACTGTTACAATACTCGCTGTAAGTTATTTTGTATATAGAGCATTTAGCCTTGTTTCACTTGCACAGCCCAGATTCTTTCTTGTCCCTCTAACATTAAAAATAAGGTTTAAATAAAGCTAGGTCGCATGTTTTCTGCGGTGGCCTTTTTGAAACATCCACAAGGGGCTTTAAGTGTTTTGCCTGTAGGCATCAGTAAAGAGAATATTGCTCTGTATAAAGTTAGTCTACATACTGCCTCATAATTTGAAATTGATGGTAGCACAATATGCATTTAAGCTGATGTCATAATTTGATTCAGTAGTTATTTGCGTTTAAGTGATGAGTGTATAGACAGGTTTCTGTATGCCACACAAATGGAGATCGCTATCAAGAATGTAATTGAAAAATTAATTCTCTCCTTGGATGTCTAATATGTTTTTTGTAAATATGTTTTGTGTAATACTGTTCTTTTATGTTGTTATAAATGTAGCTGTACAAGCTAAGGTGTTAGTAAAAAGATCAATTAGATAAGTTTGGTAACTGAAAACATTTCTGTTTCAGATTACACTTTGTAATATACAGATTTAAAGTGTCATCAGTCCTGAAGATGGTCTCGCCAAGTATTCTGTAGGAGACCGAAACGTCGACCTCCGCTTCATCCTTTTTGTTTCTTCATTAAGCTTTTGGGATAGGCGTTAATAGGTTCTGTTGAGTTGCTTGTGCATATACTAAGTGTCAACCTGCAGTCCTATGTTACTTTCTGTATACCAGATGAATTGTTTTAAATTTTTGATAAACTTCTTTCTCTATACACCTGGCTTGTGTTTATGTTTGTCATTTATGTAGTTATGTTTGTTTGATTTTATTCAGTTGAATTGAATTCTGATGAGGATTATTCATTGATTCTTGCAAGTCACACTGAAAGTGTAAAAATCTGTCTAAACGAATTCCCTTGAAGGCACTCTTACCTTTTCATTTAATTACCCAAGCCCTCAAGGGTAATCTGGGTCGCTCACTTTCTTGTATCTGGTCCATACCAGGCACTTATCACATCCTCATCCTCACTAGACTCCGGCTGTGGTCCAGGTCCTCCCCAGGCCAAGCCTGAGAGGGAGATCAATTGGTGTTGGCCCACAATGCCACCTCAAACAGGAAGCAGACATATGCAAATCAGCTTTAGACTCCTTCCAATAGAAGCAGTCCAGCCTGAAGAGCCAATCCAGATCCTTTCTGAACCGGAACAGAAGCAACCCAAGACCGGTTTCAGCCTATCTGGGCCTTGACTGTAGGGTGCGGCTTCATTCCAGTGGTGCAGTGAGCATGGGACCAACATCTGGGCCTTGACTGTATGGTGCGGCTTGATTCCAGCGGTGCAGTGAGCACTGAACCCACATCTGGGTCCTTACTGTAGGGCGCGGCTTCATTCCAGTGGTGCAGCGAGCCCAGGACCCACATCTGGGCTCTGACTGTAGGGTGCGGCTTGATTCCAGCATTGCAGCGAGCATGGGACCCACATCTGGGCACACCTGGCATATTTATGAATACGGAAAATGATGGGTGGAACGTTTGAGTTCATCTCTGCCACTGGTAATTACTCTGGGACACATCCAAGCCCAACCTTCTTGTTCTTGCCCTCCGTTGCACCTCAGCATGCAGCCGATTTAAGATCCACAAAGGCAGCATAAAGACTACCCTTGTTCAAGACCACAGTCTTCCAGTAGAGCATAATAAAACAAAATTCCTGATCAATGGTACTATTACACGCCCTAAAGCCTGCCTGTAGAGGAGATACGCTATCTGTCTCTCCCACCCATTCCTGCAGTTTGTTCAAAACTAGATGCAGAATTATCTTTTGGAGTGAGTCTCTCAGGCTGATAAGCCCGTAGTTTCCTGGCAGGGATTTATCCCCCTTTTTAAAAACGGGGATAATCTCTGCCCCTTTCCACGACTCAGTAATTGGGGCACCCTGCGCAATAGCGTTAGCCACCATCGCGTTGTAGTGGCACCATTTAGATTTTTCATACAGAAATATGTCCGGCAGAATGCCGTCTGGGCCCGGTGCTTTACCTCCTGTTACTGCCCCCAAGGCCAGACTAACTTCAGCATCTTCAAAAACTGTGCCTGTTTAGTACCGGCACGGGGGCTTCTCTTCCGTCCCTTCCCCTGAGCTACGTGCATATTGAGGTTTAAAGTGAGTGACCCAATGCTCCTGTGAAAAGTGGTTTTGCGGCTGGGTTGGCAGACCACCCCTGTCCCACTTAACTATGTTCCAAAACTGTTGGGATTTTTGTTTACGCATGCTAATTTGAGTTCCTGCCATCTATCCTTATCCCAGGATTTTTTTGCCTTAACTTGTGCTCTTCGGTAAATATACCTTAGTTGCTGTACAGCACTGGGATTTCACTCTTTAATTGCAGCTCCTAGTTGTCTACGCACCTCTTTACATTCCATATTGAACCACTTAGGGCCTTTCCTAGGATAGACTCCCTTAGCCTTATGGCATCTAATGAAATAAGTGCGTAGCTTGGCAAAAAAGCTAACATGGGTACCGATCACCGGGTCAAGAGCAGCTGAGTTTAGCATGCATACTTCCAACTCTGAAATCGCCCCTTCAACGTCTAGGGATATTGAAGCTAAAGCTTCGGGGTGCTCGAGTATATTTGCCCATTTTAGGCGTCTCATGTCGTTTGATGGAACCACATCCTTGTGAGCAAATTACTCTCTGATCGCGTGTGTTCCCGTTGTGGTAACAAATCAAGAGTTGCACACAGGGGGTTGTGGTCACTCTCTGGCCGCTCTCTTACTACCATATCCCTTAAGGGATGCCACAGTCGCAGATTGATTAATAAGTAGTCTATGCTAATGGCACAATTGCCATTGTTGAAAGTATTTGCTCCATGCCTATCGGATGTGGATCTGACATTCGCCGCCCGTGGTCCCTTCTCTAGACAAGTGGCATTGATTTGGATTGCCACGTCAGACCATTTTTTAATTGGTGGCAGTTCTAACTTTAAGATCCCCCATTGCTCATCAGCATCTGCAATAAAATCACAATATTGTATTATATTTTATTGTAATTGCATTTGTATAGCGCTTACTACCCCTGACGAGGCGTCGAAGCGCTTTTTCGGCGAGTAGCAAGCTACTCCGGGACCTATTGAGGATTAGTGTTGAATTAGTATAGTAAAACATGCAAGTAACTTTTAAGTGGTGGATATGTTAGTCAGTAATTTGGATTCGGAAGGATAGCAGAAGGATAGAAGAGGAAAGAAGGTTTGTATTTATATAGCACTTCTAACCCAGGAAGCGCTTTTTTTGGCTGGTAGCATGCTATTCCGGAAACCCATAAAGGATTAGTGCTGAATTAGTATGGTGAAATATGAAAGTAATTTGAGTGTTGGATATTAGTCAGTTATTTGGAGTGCGAAGGATAGCGGAGGGATAGAAGGGAAAGAAAGGGTTGCATTCATATAGTGCCTGTTACCCCTGATGGGGTGTTAAATCGCTTTTCTGGCGAGTAGCAGGCTACTCAGGAACCCATAAAGGATTAGTGTTGAATTAGTATAGTGAAATATGAAGTAATTTTTAGTGGTGGATATGTTAGTCAGTTATTTGGAATGAGAAGGGTTGGGGAGAGGTAAAAAAGAAAAAAAGGTTTGCATTTATATAGCGCTTGTAAGCCTGATGAGGTGTTGAAACACTTTGATGGCCAGTAGCACGCTACTCTGGAACCCATAAAGGATTAGAGGTGAATTAATATGATGGAATATGGAATTAGAGAAGTGAACATGTTAGTCTGTTATTTTGATTGAAAAGGATACTGGAGGGATGGAAGAGTGAAGGATTTCTTTTTTTTAGGTCATAGCAGTAGGAGGAGGCTTTTGGATGAGTAAAAAGTGTTTTTGGAGGGGAAGAGTCAGAGCGGAGAGTTTAGAAAGGTTTCTTTTGGGGGATCGGTATAGTAAAAGAGTTGTCTGTTGATGCAAGGTGGGATAGAGTAGGAGAGAGGATTATTTTGTGAAACATAGTAGTGGTATGGGGGTTGGGATAAAAGAGAGTGGGTGTAGAGGATATATTGATAGATGTATAGGGTGAGACATAGGGTAGTGAATTGGAAAGAGTAGTAGAAAGAAGTTTGAGATGAGTCAAAATGTTGGGCTAGAAGATATATTGAGAGACGTATAGGCTGAGAAATAGGGTAGTGCATTGGAAATGCTAAATTAGAAGAAAGTGATAAATGTATAGATCCATAAGTAAATTGACAGTAAATAGATGCATAATGGAGGTAAGTATATGCAGATTAAAGATATTGATAGAGGTACAGGATGAGAAATAGGGTAGTGCATTGGATATGCTAAATTAGAAGAAAGTGATAAATATATAGATACATAAGTAAATTGAAAGTATATAGATGCATAAAGGAGGTAAGTATATGCAGATTAAAGATATTGATAGAGGTACAGGATGAGAAATAGGGTAGTGCAGTGGATATGCTTTTTAAGGAGAAAAGTAACAGACACATAGATCCAAGTACATGGAGGTACATAGATGCACAATGGAAGCAAGTACATGTAGACCAAAGATGATTTTTGTCTTTTTTGTTGTTTTATAACATAAGTATTGTACATGTTTATACAAAGCAATACACAAAGATAGGCACATATCTATAGTGAAAATAAATGTATATATACTGAGTGACAAATACGTAGGGTGGGTATTAATGAATGGCCAGCATTCCTGGTACTGGTCCCGGCCAGTCTCCAACAGGTTTAAACAGGCACTCACCCATGTCCTCTCCACCCTTAGCTCCGACTCCCAAGCGGAGATGCCCTAAGCCTTGGCTGTTTATAGCCCTAGTAGTCAGGTGACCCCTTCAGCCATTGGGAACCCTAGCCCAAACACTATCCAATCACAACACTAACCCTAAACTCTAGAACCAATTGGAGACCAGGACCTTACAGCCAATCATGACCCTAGTCCAAGCACCCAATCAGTTTAGAAAACCCTGATCTCTACGTCCAATAGAGGCCCTAGCCCTACCAGTAGTCTCAACCCTAGTCCAAGCAACAAATGGCACAGGAAGCCCTAGTTCCTATTTTCAATAGAAAGCCTAACCCTATTCTTAGTCCCACACCTAGTCCAGGAACCAATCACACCAGAAGCTCTAATCGCTACTTCCAATTAAAGGCCTAACCCTAGCCCCAGTCCAAACAACAAATAACACAGGAAGCCCTAGTCCCTACTTCCAATAGAAATCCTAACACTAGCTCCAACCCTACATTGATTGAATCACAGACCCAGAAACCAATCAGAGCCCTCAAATACCCAACCAATGAAGACACTAACCCTAAACCAATAGAAACACCAGATACAGCGACCAATCAGTGTCCAATGTACCAAACAATATCAGACTATATAAGGTCTCAGCAACCTCAGACAAGGTTTGCTGGCCAGGGAGTTGGAAGCTGCTCCTCTATTCAGAAATCTCCTAGGAGACAGACAGGCTCAATCCACACTTTGGACTTCTGCAGGTAAGGCCCTAACAAACTTGTACTCTAACAACACTATTTGTATAAAACTGTACTCCCTCTCCTTCTGCAGGTAAGGCCCTAACAAACTTGTCCTCTAACAACACTATTTGTATAAAACTGTACTCCCTCTCCTGGCCAAAAAACAAAGTGCACAGTCCCTATTAAACACAGTTTAAACATCTTACGGCAGATTATTGCTGTCTCATGGGGGAAGGGGGCTGGTTTCACTTACTTGTTAACACAAAATGGTCACTGTGGGTGCACTGTTTAACATACACGTTTTAGCACAGAGCAAAGGAGACATTTGGAGGGAAAAACCAATAGTCACGGGTAATGAGAAGGAAAAACTACAGAGTTTGGACTGCAAATCCCACAATTCAACAGGCTAAATGCTTCCAGTCACAGGCAGGAAAAACCACAAGCATTGAGGGACACCTGGTTCACAAGCACCCTCACAGACATACTGGATCTGCCTCTGTCAAGAGGATCGGTCACAAGACACTAAAGAACACTACAAGATGACATGCCAAAAATTATTTTGATGGGGACGGGGAAATAAGGAAGGGACTATAGTTGTAATTCACAGATACAAGTGGGACACTGCCCTCAAACATGTTATGATTTCACTTCATTAATGGCACACTCAAAATGATACACAGGACTGACCCAGGAAAGACAAACATGTAGCGAAAACATGCATTGGCATGGGCTATGTTCTTCTATACAGTATGGTCATGTCCACCGATAATGAAGTACTGGGTGAACACATCTGACTGTATTTGGACCTCTAGATGCGAGTACTCGATTATGTGGGAATCGTGAATGCAGTGCAGTAGTGTGTACGTGATGTGAGTTAAAATTGACCAATGGGAAGCAACATTATTTATTTGTGCCTCTCAGAGATCAAGACATAAAAACAGTGCAAAACGACAGTCTTAAACAAATAACTGTCTAGATGTGAAGGGTCAACATGTTTCAGCAAATAATGGATAACTTGTCCTATGCCTTCGTCAGGACCTTAAGTATTGCTACTGCAAGTGAGTGTTATAAATACACAATTTATAACATGTGTAAAGAGTTGGAACTGATACAACCTCTTTACCTGTAAATAAGGATAACGGTTCCTCTGTAAATAACAATTTCCCGTCTTTTGAGAGGACAAGACCTCGCATCACCTGGCCACGGATCAGGACATAGGAGGCACCACTCTCTCCGTCGGTACCTCTGATGGTTCCAACAGCCCCAGGCGGCTTTTGAAACTGCCAGAGGTACCGACGGAGAGCAGTAGCAATACTTAAGGTCCTGACGAAGGCGTAGGATAAGTTATCCATTAATTGGGTAATGGTGCCCGCTTGTTTGCATTTGCAGCGGGCCCTGCACACTCCCACTTCAAGAACAACGGCCGACCCACACAGCACTTGCAGGACACCCATTCTGTGCGGGGTGGCAGCTGCTCCCAAAGAGAAATCCTGCATGGCGCTACAAATACAAACAAGCGGCGTCCCACGAGTGCTGTGTGGACTGCATTTCAAATAAGCGACAGGCATTATTAAAGTGGAAGGGCGAATGGCACGCTGCTGCAAATACAAAGAAGGGCACCAATGCTGTGCACTTTGTCGTGCCTGCTTTAGCAAGACTTGAATTAATATGTGAGAAGTTGGCCTGGCATATTCTGACCACTATTCTAGTACCTTGCACCAGTCCAAACAACACTTATTGATGATAGGTTACAGACAACCTTTATTCAAAGCTATCCTTGTGGTAGCTATGGAGAGCAGCCTTCAGGCTAAGTCTTGGAGGAATGTGAAGCAGCTTGTTTTACCAGTCTATAATCTCGTGAATGACCAAATGAAAGGAGAACCACACAAGGGATATACATAAATGATATGTATTTATTCTAAACACATCCTTCTAGTCTCTTTATGAGGCTAGAGGCAAAAGTACATACAGAAAACTTAATAGCACACAGTAAAGTAGCACAATGTATGTTGAGCCCTAGGGGCGTACCAAACCATATATCAATAAAGTGGTATAAGAACCACAACTTTGATAGACACAAGGCCTAGAGCCTGCAGAAGTGCTGGGGCCACCAGGAACCACCCAAGGTAGTGACGCAGGGGACCTACAGGGGACACGTGCAGTGTCTGAACACAGCCACGGATCGCCGTTAACTTCAATGGGGAATGTCGCGGTTGGAAATTAAAAGAAAAGGGACACTTAGAGGAGGACTTTGAGCAAACCCCTTTAGACTTCAGGGGTTCTAGAGCCAACACCCACAGGAGCAATGGAGTATTCGAGTTACCTCACCCAGGGAAGCCGGGTGCATAGGTATCTTTAGGTGTCGGGAATCGTCGCTGTTTCCAATGGCGATCTTCTGCAAAGTGCTACTGCAGTCGAAGTGGAAAGTGTCCGCAGTGATCCAAGCCTGGATCGAAGATGAGAATAACCTGAAAGCAGAGGGGACAGAGTCTGGGTCACTAGCCAGTGACCAGGGGCACGATAGGCAGATACCCACTGATGTTGGGTGATTTCAGGTGAAGGAGGTGAAGCTTGACTCTTCATCCACGAGGACCAGGCAGTGTCAATGACAACCAGGAGCTAGATTTGTGCTGTCCCATGAAGGATGTCGAGTGCTGCGGTATCGGTGCCCGGATTGGACCCAATAAGCCGTGGCAACAGCAACCCACGCAGAAAGGAGAAAGATACTTCGGTGCAGGCCAGCAAGGTCCGAGGGACTCACCACTTGGTGGGGAGTCAGGGCACATCTAAAGCAATCAGAGAAGCCTAGGAACATCAGAGTTGACTTCACAGGGACCCACGAGTCAATGGACTAGGGATCGCAAAGGAGCCTCGAGTGGAAATGCAAGAATCGGGCCCACGGAACACTCATGGAGTGTGGGCCCACAATCTTCAGTGCAGATGGTGCTCGGGGCTAGGGCTACAAGTAACCTAAAGCACGACTTCAAGAGATGTCGAGAAGTCAATGCACTTGCAAATGTGCACGGTGTCCAGGCGTTCCGGATCCACATCACTCACAAGGGCTGCAGGTCTCAGCTTTGCTGGGGACTCGGGTCGACCTCTGAGAAGTCTGGAAATCCTCCTCATGGGCTGCAGATACTTCGGAGTCCGTCGGGAGCTTCGGAGACCCCAAGGGAGATTTCTTCAGTCCTCTAGTCTTGAGTAGAGAGTTGAAGTTCCAGGATTCAGTTGCAGAGTTTCGTCCAGGGATATCTAAAGTCCTGTTGCCAGGGGTTCCTTACTTATACGTAAGAAAGGGGTTGGACTAACTCTGGTGACCCACCTAAGGGAGGGTTTGGTAAGAGGGGTGGCTACACCCATTTCCTGCGTCCAGTTTCTTGCCAGAGCAGGGGCTCGTAGCCCCGTGCAACCGGTTTGAACTGGACTAAGCACAAGGACACCAAATGTGCCCCCAGTGCAGACTTCAAAGCACTCCTGGAATGCACCCACCCAGCCCTAATTCCCTAAGACCTGTCTGGGAGGTGGTTACACCTCCCTGTGACAGGAAACCTATTATCCAGGCCTCCCCTGCTGGAATTTCGGTCAGCATTAGGAAGCCAGACTCGTGTCTGTGGCTGCAGCATCCATTTTGTGATGCCAGGGCTCTTTAAACTGGTTATTGGGTAGACAAGTGTGTACATGTCTCTCCCTCTAAAAGGGTGGAATTCTACCCCCGCCGCCAGGACTGGCGGGGGGTGGGGGGGGTAGGATACCAAAGTGTTTGACACAACATGTTTCCGTGCAGCCATCCCAAAGTTAGCATTTACAGCGAGGATATAATGCACTTAAGAGTATATGGTCAGGCTGCACCACAGAACAGCCCCAGACAATAGGTTCCGAGGCTACAGAGGGGCTCTGCTCATGCATGGACACCCTCTCACATGAAACCAAGCACCCTGCCTTCAGGATTGATAAGGCCTGCCATAGGAGTGACTGATAGATCTCTATGTGAAGTGATTTAAGGTAGATATAGGTAACCTATATCTCAGTACAGGGTGCATGCACCACCTTACCCAGGCTGCACCACCAGTCCTGTTGTGTAATTTTGGAAGGCCTACCAGGGGTGACATAATGCATGCTGCAGCCCCTGGTAGGCCTCTGGGGTACCTATGCCCTTAGTACCTATTGTACCATATACTAGGGACTCACAAGGGTACCCCAGTAACCAAACTGGAGTGTACCTATTGTACTTGGAATCCATTTTAGGGAGAAAGCAGATAGGCTGGGGTCCTGAATAGCAGGATCCCAGCCAAACTAAGTAAAAAAACAGCAAAACACCAGGAAAAACGTGGGGACAACCAAGCAGTCAGATGACACCTTCCTACAACAATGTTCAAGAGTGAGGGGCTCAAAAGTCACATTAAAATCCCCCGCAATTAGAATGTTTGAACCACGGTAGATCTAATAAGTTGTCTAAAGCCGCTATAACTTTAGACTACTTCCCCTTTGACCCCCTGGCATAAACGTTAGAAACGTCCACAGCCCCTTGTTGGCCCCACTTCAACCTGATCGCACCGATATCATTACTCTGTGTTTCAAGGCCCCAATATTAAAACCGCCAACTTGGCGCACCCAGATTACCAATTCACCTGAGGGTCGACCCTTACCCCCCCATGTTGCAGGGGTATAGTAATTTAAGCAACCTAAGCAGTATAGGGGGTCTATTTTCCAGGTTTCTTGAAAATAACAGACATCAAACTGATCAATAAAAGTGAACTAATCAGGGAAGACGGTCTTCATCTTCAATCCTGCTACATTCCAGGATAACATGGATGTCCCATGGGCAGCAGGTGAACGTAGCCGCTGTCCGCTTGTAACATAAATAAGTACATCATTTGGGCCCGATACTCTTACAGGTAAGGAGGGTGCTTCCCGAGAGGCAGTAGCCTCACGTCCTGGATGAAGACAAGGAAGTTGAGTACCAGCTAAGGGTAAGAGAGAGGATTCCTTAATCATATGGGAGCAAAAAGACCATCTAGTTTGTTCTGGGTATTACAAAGCAGTCAATCATTAGCCTAAAGAAAGAAAAAACCTCTTAACCTAGAAAGTGTATTTTCTAGTTGTTAGTGGCACGTACGTGTTCTGTAAGAACCGTCTGTATGGGATCAAGGAACTTTCTGGGGGAAAGTACGATATTCCAGGGAAAGAAGATTTTCTGCAACATCAATCTCATTCAGTGTAAGCTCGATACAATCTAGTGATTAGGTTCGGGAGGTAAACATGGAAGCCCTTGAGATGTCTTCACGAATTGCAGAGCGACAGCCGCTAACATGGCGTATCCAGTGTATGAGCTTGTTGGTCAGGGAATCATTATTTTCATGGCCCTTGCTTGGGTCATATTTGGGTACGTTAATCATGTAAATTTTGGGAGGAAAATGGATATTAGACTGTGCAGGCAGTCGTGCGTTATGGTTTTGTGTAAAGCTCTGTGATGAGGTGGTTCGGTGGGTCCAGTGACCAGTGGGTGTGCCAACTTTGGGGGTACACTACTGCAATTTGCATGTATTGGGCATGACTAAGGGCTATTGGGTGCTCGGTCCTGGAGGGTGCTGGAACCACCATACGTGGCATGGCTGCGGGGGCTAGCTTGCAAAAAGTTACCAACTTGGGAGCTTTGGATAAACCACCTGATGAGATGTAGAGTCAGTGGGCACGGGGCGAGAGGGACAGGAAGGGTCCTTATTCAATAGCTGATTTACCAGGGAAGTAAGACCCTCAAGCATGGTTCCCATATCGTCGACCTCTAGTCTGAGAGTATTAATGAGGCTAAGTATTTCTTGGGGAACATTGGTAGATCTACAATCTGGTTCTAGGATACATGTCTCGGGATGCTGTGTTTGATGAGGGGATGAAACCTAGGCCCCGTTTCGGTGTCCTCCTCCAGCAACTCCACCAGTGTTGGAAACCTATAAGTGGACGGGATTTCTGACCCTGTCTTCTGTAGGTCACTCCCAGATGACTTATTTGAGGATTGGCTATCACTTCCAGCATCTAGGTTTCCCTCACAGCCTATGTCTGGGCACCCTTTTTAGGTCAAGCCTAGAGCAGCGCATGCGCTGCTCTAGGAAAACGACCTTTTGGAATTGCTGCGGACTTTTCTCGCCCTTGTACGTGAGAAAAGGCCTACGGCTTTCAGTCACGAGCGGCGGCGCGCAGGATGCCATCTGTTTTGTGTCAGTTTTCACACCAGCGCACACGCACCACTCGCAATAGACTCGCAACAGCAATGTCTGGTAAGTGAGACCTAAAAAGGAAAGTGCCGCACTTCAAACATCTACAACTTTCACTTTTCTGTACTTTAAATCCATTAAAATTGCATATTTGAAGTGTATCGATACATTGTAAGGGAGTATTTGGTTGATACAGATTTTTACTTTATTAGTGGTTTTTTATAGCGTACTAAATTAATAGCTGAACCTTTTGAAATGTAATTCACTAAAAGGGCAACCTGAGCCAGAGTCTCGTAAGAAAACAAACACAACAGGACAGTGTCTGAAGTGCTGATGTGGAAGAGGCTATCCCAGCCTTCTGTGAATGGAAATGGGGCAGAACAGTGAGTCGGCTTTCATCCTCTGGTGGCCAATCATTCTTTTACAAATTTGCCCTTATCACTTTGGCTGGTGGAGGGTGATTTTTGCTTCCCCTTTCCTCCTGTCCTGTTTGCTGGATTGACAAACTTGGAAGTGATTGTCCGGGCATCATTAGGCCATCAAGTATTTCGGAGCTTTTTCCTCTGATGTTGCCCATAAGCCAAGAGCATGGAATGAGATCAGGCCCTGGTGGCAGCCAATGTGCTTCATTCCTTTCTCTTTTTAGCTAAAATTCTGGTGCCAGTCACATCCTTTGTTTTCTTCCTAGAGTTTGACTTACGGTGTTTCTTATTCACTATTTTCAAAGTCAGTAGAGTGTGACAGAAAAAGTTGCTTCAAGCACTCCTTCACAGCTTGTTTGATCATCAGAGTAATATGCACCATTATGTTCAGGGATATCTCATGTTGTTTCCTACTTAAATTAAAGTATCAAACAGTGATGTGCAAAGGGGAATAAATGTAGGAGTTATCTTACTGGATCACTCCCGGTTTTGGGACTGACGCTGTTGGTTTTTAAACTATCCAATGGTACCCTGTCAACCATGACCCAGTGGATGTGCTTTGACCTTTGAAACAATGTGCGCATGCGCTGCTCTAGGAAAACAACCTCTTGGAATCGCTCGGGAAGCGTGTGAAAAGGCCTACGGCTTGCTGTTACGAGCTGCGGTGGGCAGTGTGCCATCTGTTTTGTGTCAGATTTCACACGAGCGCGCGCACAACTCGCGGGACGCTGCAGCTTCCAAAATTTCTGAGTTTGCTCCTGAAACTGATGCTCAAGGTGCGATCTTTCTTACCCCGGTTTCACCCTTTCTTCCACCTTGTTCCTTAAACCTGCTCTTCTGTGTTCCTTATAATGTTCTATTATCTCTTCCCATCTCTTGTCCTTTATTCGAACTAAGCCCCCCTCTCTCTCTAGTTCTCACATTTACTAATTAGACGCATTTGGTTTGAATTCACTGTAAATCGAGTCAAATGATTCGATTCAGTCACTGTGCCGCAGAAGGAGTCCCACACCAGAGTTAGTATTCTGTAAGAACACAGTCAGTTCAGTAAATGAAATAAACCCAACAACACAGAGAATTGGTCACCCCATCCAACAGACGAGAGGCTGCGCACAATGCTCACACAAGTGAAATGCACTCATTGTCTGACATATTTAGCACTGAACCTCCCTGATTGGCTTTGGTTCAATATTTATGTACATATGTGGTATCTGTAGAGCGCAAACCTACCCTAAAGGCAGCTGAGCACTATACACGGGCAAAGGTACAGGAAAGCCCATGAGTGATCGGAGGGGTGTCTGGGTTCAGGGAACAGAAGTCTATTGTTACTGCATTGTGATGTAGTGTTATTTTTTAAGGTGACTTGTGTTCTGCAGTATGCTAAACTACAGCAGAATTAAGGGTGTTGTCCCCAGATCCTGGGTGCATGCATAGATGGAGTCCGCTTTGGGGTGTCACGATAATTACCACATAATTATATGCTACATAATTACACTGCACTAAATGCAACATACACTCCAAATAATAGCACTTAGTGCCACATGATTATATGCCACATAATTACATGCCACATAATTACACTCTACTGAATAAAACATACACTCCACACAATACCACTCAGTGCCACATAATTATATGCTACATAATTACACTGCACTCAATGCAACAAACACTCCAAATAGCACTCAGCGCCACATAATTACACACCACATAATCACATTCTACTGAATGCAACATACACTCCACACAATACCACTCAGTGCCACATATTTATATGCTACATATTAACACTTCACTCAATGTAACATATACTCCAAATAATACCACTCAGTGACACTTAATTACATACAACATACTTACACTCCACTCAATGCAACATAAATACACTCCACATAATACCACTCAGTGCCACATTATTATATGCTACATAATTACACTGCACTCAATGCAGCATACATTCCAAATACCACTCAGTGCCACATAATTCCACACCACATAATTACACTCTACTGAATGCAACATACACTCCAAATAATACCACCCAGTACCACATAATTACACACAACATAATTACACTCTACTAAATGCAACATACACCCCATACAATACCACTCAGTGCCACATAACGATTTGCTACATAATTCCACTGTACTCAATGCAACACACACTCCAAATAATACCACTCAGTGCCACATAATTATACTCTACTGAATGCAACATACACTCCACACAATACCACTCAGTGCCACATAATTATATGCTACATAATTACACTGCACTTAATGCAACATACACTCCAAATATTACCGCTCAATGCCGCATAATTACATGCCGCATATTTACTCTACTGAATACAACATACACTCCCCATAATACCACTCACTGCCACATAATTACACGCCACATAATACCACTCAGTGCCATATAATTACACACCACATACTTACACTCCACTCAATGCAACATACATACACTCCACATAATACCACACAGTGCCACATAATTATTTGATACATAATTACACTGCACTCAATGCAACATACACTCCAAATACCACTCAGTGCCACATAATTACACGCCACCTCAGTCAGTCAGTCAAATATCTTTTATTCGGTTTCCAAAATTTTTTAGGAACCATAAAAAGTACATTGCAATGAACAGTATATAAAAGTGGGACGGCAAAACGAGTTATACCAAAAGACAGAATTTACATAAACAAGATACATTTTTAAGTTAAAAACAGACAGAGTTATTAGACAGAATGTTAATAAAGTGCGCGTGCATTTAAAAGTCAAGTTAATCCTAATCACACTGATATTTTGTACAAGTTTTAAGAAAACCAGCTACACGTTTAGCAACAAATTCAGAATCTAAAAGTTGCAAAGCATGAAAAGCGGGACGACAAGATCTCAAACCCATTGATAACAATAGGGGAATAATCCAACGCTTTGGAGGTAAATCATAAAATCTGCAAAAAAGGGTAACATGGATTGTGGATTGTTCCGAAGTATCGTCACATGGGCACTTGGTGATGGATTTTGACCAGTCTTGTTTTTTCGGAAAAGAAACAATACGAAAAAATTTATTAAAGCGAAACCGGGTCAGGAGATATTTTTCGTGAGCGATCAAATAATATTTCAGGTAGGGTTGGACGCCTAAGGAAGATTGAACACTTAAGATCTGGATATTAGAGATCTTAGTGATTTCCTGAGATATGCGAAGTTCCCTCAGATGTGATATGCATAGGATTTTTAGATTGTTCCTTGACAAACTTAATAGGGATGACGGCTCTAAAAAATACGCCACCTAATTACACTTTACTGAATGCAACATACACTTCATACAATACCACTCAGTGCCACATAAGTATATGCTACATAATTACACTGCACTCAATGCAACATACACTCCAAATAATACCACTCGGTGCCACATAATTACACGCCACATAATTACACTCTACTGAATAAAACATACACTCCTCATAATACCACTCAGTGCCACATAATTACAAGCCACATAATTACACTCTCCTCAATGTAACATTAATACACTCCACATAATACCGCACAGTGCCACATACTTATATGCTACAAAATTAAATTGCACTCAATGCAACATATGCTTCAAATAATACCACTCAGTGCCACATAATTACACACCACATAATTACACTAGTGAATGCAACATGCACTCCAAACAATACCACTCAGTGCCACATAATTATATGCTACATAATTGCACCGCACTCAATGCAACATACACTCCAATTAATGCCACAAAATTACACTCCACTGAATACAACATACACTCCCCATAATACCACTCAGTGCCACATAATTACAGGCCCATAATTACACTACTCAATGCAACATAAATAATAATAATAATATTAATCCACATTTGTAAAACGCACAATCACTCGTAAGGGTCTCTAGGCGCTGGGGGCCGTCGGGAAGATTAAGCGAGCTATTGCCCAGAGTCACATGGTGCTGGGCTAACCTGCCGCCGGGGATCGAAATACACTCCACATACCACTCAGTACCACATAATTACAAGCCACATAATTGCACTCTACTCAATGCAACATAAATACACTCCACATATTACCACTCCGTGCCACATAATTACACGCCACATAATAACACTCTACTCAATGCAACATAAATACACTCCATATAATACCACTCAGTGCCACATAATTACACGACATAATAACACTCTACTCAATGCAACATAAATACACTCCATATAATACCACTCAATGCCAGATAATTACACGCCATATAATTGCACTGTACTCAATGCATCATAAATACACTCCACATAAATGCAATCTATACCACATACCACCAATCAACATAAATGCACTCCACACCATGACACACTTTTCCTAAGCATAATTTCACTTAACACCACAGTTCCAGGCCACACATTTCAACTCCATATTTCCAAAACACACTGCTTAATTACACACCAAACAACATGTTTCAACTCCACAATCCACAACGTACCTCCAATCCACACCATATATTGTCATCACCTGAGCACTAATCATCATTCACCACCACCATTTTGTATCAGCGCATCACCTAATCATTCCGTCAGTCTGCCCTTGGAATCTGGCATCTGTTGATTCTCCCCTAGTGTCCGTCTGCTGCTCGTGTTCTAATTAAATTACCGTTTTCCAACCTACACTCCCCTGTTATTTATGCCCCGCTTTCCCATAACAAAAAAATGTATAACAAACAAGCATGAGAACAGGCAGGAAAAAGTTGCCAGCAGTGCAAGTACAAAAAAAGTAGAAGACATTTTTTATGTTAAAATCTTTATTTATCAGGTTTTTTAGTTGTATATAATGTTGTCTTCGTTTGTATAAACGTAACAAAAATGCTTAACACTTTTTATTATAACTTTTCAACAAAATTCACAGCAGCCACAACGCTGTACAACATAGCCAAAAGTTCTGGCTAAACACATAAGGTCCCAAAGGCGAGATCCATTGGCTATGACAACGCTTGTTTTAGTGGGTTATGAAACATAGCTGGAATAGCTAATTGGCGGACCGTAGTAGGGTTGTTTAAACTAGCTGGTTGGGTAGAGCATTGTGGGGATTTAGTATTTGCTACATGGGTGGTTGTATCTGTCACTAATATGTCCTCGCACTCGCTAATGCGGGTGTCTATCCTATCCAGTACACAATTACTCCCTGCATGTTTCTGTATCTTCCTAGCCTTTTTCCCTTTACTATCCCTCCCGCCCCTCCCCCACTGCCCTCCATAGTTTTCCTTTTCCCCGTGCTACCTCTATACTGCAAGTTAAGTCTAAAGCAACCTGTCTACACAATCAGCAATGAACAGGCCTCTTGGCCCCGTGGACAATGAGAACCCTCAGGCCACCCTTATACCGGCCCCACAAACCCCTCAGGAGAGAGAGCGTAATTATTTAGAATCAAAGAGAGTAGTTTGGGCAATGCTGGGAGATAACCGCGTTAACAGTACCTTGACTTGTCCACAACAGTTCTTGAATGTCCAGCGAATCTGAATAGGCAAGATGCCTAATGCCAGTGGAAAGGGGGGTAGCCCTGCCCTGCCTCTTCCTGGCAATGAGGGCAAGGACGGGACAGCCCTTGGCCCGGGCTTCGCCCGCGCGCGTCCCGCACTGCGGGGGGAGAGGCAGCGGTATAAGCGCGGTGACATCAAGGGATGCTGGGGCAGGCAGTCCTCACACTGAGGTTGAGCGCCTGGATAGGCTGATGGCACTAGCGGCGTTTCCGACATGGACCTTGGGACTCCTTTGCTACCAGGGTGCTGCGCAGAGCTTGTGGTGTCCCTTGCTGGTGATAAGATAGCTTGCTCCCCTAGTGCCTGGCCTGTGCTATTGCATTGTTTGCATCAGATTCACCTAGTGCCTGGCTTGTGTTATTACATTGTTTGCCTCGGATTCTCCTAATGCCTGGCCTGTGATATTGCATTGTTTGCATCAGATTCTCCTCGAGCCTGGCCTGTGTTATTGCATTGTTTGCCTCGGATTCACCTAGTGCCTGGCTTGTGTTATTGCATTGTTTGCATCAGAATCTCCTAGTGCCCAGCCTGTGTTATTATATTGTTTGTATCAGATTCTCCTTGTGCCTGGCCTGTGTTATTGCATTGTTTGCGTCGGATTCTCCTAATGCCTGGCCTGTGATATTGCATTGTTTGAGTCCCGTTTTCCTAGTACCTGGCCTGTGTTATTGCACTGATTGTGTCATATTCTTGCAATGCCTGGCCTGTGTTATTGCATTGTTTGCATCACTTTTTTCTAGTACCTGGTCTGTGTTATTGCACTGTATGTGCGGTTTTTGGTATGTTATTATTCCAATATTGCTGCTTTTCTAACAAACATGGTACCTTTTATCCCAATCAAGTGCATGTGACTGCAAGGACACTTCCTGCAGTAACAATCTACTTCCTATTTATTTGGCAACAGACAGCACAACATGTCTGCCAGAGATGCTGTAGGGTCAGAAACAGTACATAGGAAAGTAGGTATGATGGAAAACAAACTATTGCGTAAGATTTTAAACGAAGAAGCTGCTGTGATAGACGGCAAAAAATTAATGTCAAAACATCAGCATTAGGACAATGGTACATGGAACAATAATGGTAGATATATTTACACTTCTGTGCAGTGCGTGTCACTTAATGTTCTTTTCTTGCACTCTCATGAGATGGTTTTGCAAGCCAACTCTGAGCTCACTGAGTGTGGAGCTTCCACGAATCCCAGAGACAGGCCGTTCCAAAGACGGTAACAGAGAAGGTTGAAAGATCTCAGTCTTCATCCTCTAATATGGAATGGTGATCCCTGAGGGGGTGTGGGTGGTCTGTGTGTTGCCACGGCTGTCCAGGGGGTGTAAGAAAATGTCAGCAATTTGTGGAGGGCCCTCTTTTGCGTGAGAACCACCGAGCTTCATGCAATACAGACTAGAGGGTTTGTGTCTGCGCAGGATGAGTTACATTCTGATAGTAAAATGGAGGACCTTGTCCAAAGGCGATAGATGTTGCCAAGGATTAACATCTTCAGTTACGACAGATAGAGAAAGTCCATGTATCTCGAGGAGCTTGAAAAGCTTTCTGCACTCTGCTGGTGCAGGCAGGATGTTTATTCTCTAGTTGGCATTTGCCAGGGGATGTTCAGATACAGTGGGTTAATTAAACCTTGCAGCAGCACTTGTAGCGTGGACTCTTGGAGTCTTGTAGTATGTGTTAGATGCGGAAGAACTGTCTTAATGTTCTACGGAGCTCAGAAAATCCAGACTTTCCGGGCCAGAACCGGGTGCTGTAAGCTGCATTTGTTTCAGGGAGATGGACAGATGTTATGGCGATAGGAAACCCCGAAAAACCACAATAATGTTCCACTCTTCCAGGTTAGACGAAACCAAAAAGGCTTGAACAAAGGGAGCTGTTGAAAGTGTCAAAGGTGACCTATAAACAGCAAGGTAAAGACAGGAGTTGGTATTTGAGATAATCTTAAGTGAATAGGAAAGAAATGAGAAGTGTGTGAATGGAGTTACTTTCGTTGTATACTTCGTAAAGAGTTACTGGAAATTTTGCAGCCCCGCCTGGTCCATCTCTTTTTCTAAACTCTATTGTTGTTTGAATGAAATCTTGACCGTATGCATCTATCTTAAGCAAAACCTTAAGCACTTGGGAGCTCCGAGCACCCTTACTTTGCTAAGTTACTCAGTGAACACTGTTAAATCACCTAGTTTTCAGACATTAATAAGATGTCACCTGATCACCAGAACTTTTAGTTAAATATTTGTGTATTATGAAATATTCCCTACTAAGTTCAAAGGCAGTAAAGAAGAAGGGGCGATTTACTAAGATTTTGCGTCGTGTTTGCGTCCCAAAAGTGGCACAAAAGAGTGCAAAATCTTTTTTTCCTAATTTTCTTTCCAGCAAATAACGTAAAAGTAATGTGAAGCATCGCACCGCACTGCTTCGCGTTACTTTGCACCTTGGGGCCTGCCAATGGTGGGGCATGGGCGTTCCCGTGCAACCACCCATTGGGGCAGATTTATGAGTTCTGGCGCATCTCTGCAAATCAGCAGGGATGCGCAGAACTGATGCGTCACGCAATTCCCTCCTTGCGGCACCACAGATGCGCCGCATTTACATTGCGGCGCACCATGGGGCAAGGAAGGGCAGATGCGTGACGCATCTTGTGGTGTACGGGAGGCGCATTGCTGGAGTAGCGTCGCAAGTGCGACGCAACTCCTGCAATGTACAGAGGCCACCCATACATAACGTGGTGCGTCACTCCTTACGCCTGCTTCAAGCAGGCGTAAGGATTTGACCCAGCAGCGTCGTAAAACTGACTCAGTGAAATCTTATAGATTTCACTACGTCAGTTTTATGGGGCTTTCCTACGAGGGAACGCCCAACCTGCGACAGAACGCCCACATGAAACCTGACGCAGGTTTCATGTGGTGCAGGGCTTTACAACGTGACGCATCTGCCTAGATGCGTCACTTTGTGAATAGGTTGCAGGGATGCGCCACGTTTCCGTGCCGTTGCGTGACGCAACGGCAGCGTAAACGTGGCGCAAGTCTGACATAAATCTGCCCCATTGTTTCTCACGCTAAACTCAATTGACCAAATACAGTAGATTGGGTTTAGCGTGAGAAAACTGCGCCCTTTTAAACTAGGCGCTTTGAAGGAGAAATGCTTTAATTTCTCCTTCCTTTTCTGAATTTGCATGCGTGCTGCACTGTGCAACATGCATACAAGGTTGGAAAAGGTTTCCCTCATGTCTAGGCATAGTATTTTGTACAGGAAGGGTGTCCTTCCTGTAGAAGACCTATGCTGGGCTCACACACACACGCTAGCGCTCTGGTGCTAAGGTGTGTGCATGGCGCAGGGCTGCTGTAATCAGTGCCGGCGCAAGGGAAAGGGAAGGAGAGAGCCATAATTTTGAAAATATGGTGCTCTCCTGCTCCCTCCCTGTCATGCAGTGCAGCCTCGCAGGGGGAGGCCTGCGCCACATTGCGTGGAGATTTGGTAAATCTCCCCTGAAATGTCTTTTACAACCAGATAAATATTGTGATTTCTCATTCTATTTTGTTTCAATTTAGTAATTTTAAATATCTTTACATCCTACAGATAACAAGCCTTGAATGTATGAATTGACCATCAATAATAACGCGAATGCTGTAAATCTTCAATAATAGCAGAAATATTGAGCTACAGTATTCAGGAAAACATCAGCGCAGTCGGCGACAGAGGAACCTGCACACAAACTGACAGATCCCGGATGAAGCATCAAGGGCAGTTCAGTGATTGTAAGAGTCTGAGCTATGCACCTCCACGCCACAAGACGAAGAAATGACCTTAGGAAAATTAAGGCAACAACAATAACAAACCACCTCCTGAATAAACAAGTGTCAAATACTAACTTTGATCAATGTATCGGTATGATGTGATTACCACAGTGCTCTATTTTCTAAAATGAAGACAAGCCATCATTCCGTGCTCTAGGTGAATTGTAAACTCTTTCTGGCCAAACCACAGTAACAAGCGAAAAGCACAACAGAGCGGAGCCAGACAACTGACGGGTAAAGGAAAGAGGAGCTCTTCTATCTACAATACAACAGACTGTCCCAATTTGCACCAGCCAGAAGGAAGATACATCTTTACCTGCAAGCGTCCACAGCCATAATCCAATCTAAAGGCACAATCCCCTACAAAGACACATTCTACGTATTAGGAGTGTGGCAAATATTTGGTGGCTATTGTATTTTATTGTTAAAACAGAAATCAAACGTGCAAAATACTGCACACATTTAAAGTGTGTGAGAAATCACAAGTGCTTTATCAGCCATGTTGGCCCATCAGGAACTACAGTCAAGGGATATAGACCATTATATACCCGACCCACAGACACTAACCAAGAAAGAAGAATCATACACATACAGCAAGAGCTTTAGTTTGTCATCACTACTCAAGCTTCATCAGCACACGTACACAGGACAAAAACCATTCAAGTGCAGTAAATGTGTAAAGTGCTTTAGTCAGTTATCACACCTTCAAAGACATAATCAAACACACACAGGAGAAAAACCATTCAAATGCAGTGAATGTGGGAAGAGCTTTAGTCGATTATCAAACCTACGAAGACATCAACAAACACACACAAGGGAAAAACCATTCAAGTGCAGTGAATATGCAAAGTGTTTTACTTTCTCGTCACACCTACAAAGCCATCTGTCTAACCACATAGGAGAAAAAAAATTCAAGTGCAGTGAATGTGCAAAGTGCTTCAGTAAGTCATCACACCTACAAATTCATCTGCGAACACACACAGGAGAAAAGCCATTTAAATGCAGTGAATGTGGCAAGAGCTTTAGTCAGTTACATCACCTACAAAGACATCAGCGAACACACTCGGAGGAAAAACCATACCAGTGCAGTGAATGTGGGAAGAGCTGTAATCGATTAGAAAATCTACAAACACATCAGCGAACACACACAGGGGAAAAACCATTCAAGTGCAGTGAATGTGCAAAGTGCTTTAGTCAATTATCAGTGCTACAAAGACATCAGCGAACACACACAGGGGAAAAACCCTTTCATTGTAGTGAATGTGACAGTAGTTTTCACAGCTCTTCAGCATTAAGGTATCATCAGCGAACTCACACAGGAGAAAAAACATTCAAGTGCAGTGAATGTCTAAAGAGCTTTAATAAATTATCAGTACTACAAAGACATCAGCGAACACACACAGGGGAAAAACCATTCAAGTGCAATGAATGTGTCAAGAGCTTTAGTCGATTATTAGTGCTACAAAGACATCAGCGAACACACACAGGGGAAAAACCCTTTCATTGTAGTGAATGTGACAGTAGTTTTCACAGCTCTTCAGCATTAAGGTATCATCAGCGAACTCACACAGGAGAAAAAACATTAAATTGCAGTGAATGTGCAAAGTGCTTTGGTCGGTTATCAGACCTAATAAGTCATCAGCGAACACACACAGGGGAAAACCCCTATCATTGTAGTGAATGTGACAGTAGTTTTTGCGGCTCTTCAGGATTAAGGCGTCACCAGCGAACTCACACAGGAGACAAACCATTCAAGTGCAATGAATGTGTCAAGAGCTTTAGTCAATTATCAGTACTACAAAGACATCAGCGAACACACACAGGGGAAAAACCATTCAAGTGCAATGAATGTGCAAAGTGCTTTAGTCAATTATCAGTGCTACAAAGTCATCAGCGAACACACACGGGGGAAAAACCCTATCATTGTAGTGAATGTGACAGTAGTTATCGCAGCTCTTCAGCATTAAGGTATCATGAGCGAACTCACACAGGAGAAAAACCATTCAAGTGCAATGAATGTGTCAAGAGCTTTAGTCAATTATCAGTGCTACAAAGACATCAACGAACACACACAGGGGAAAAACCATTCAATTGCAGTGAATGTGCAAAGTGCTTTGGTCGGTTATCAGACCTAAAAAGTCATCAGCGAACACACACAGGAGAAAAACCCTATCATTGTAGTGAATGTGACAGTAGTTATCGCAGCTCTTCAGCATTAAGGTATCATGAGCGAACTCACACAGGAGAAAAACCATTCAAGTGCAATGAATGTGGGAAGAGCTTTAGTCGATTATCAGACCTACAAAGACATCAGCGAACACACACAGGGGAAAAGCCATTTAAGTGCAGTGAATGTGGGAAGAGCTTTAATCACTTATACCACCTCCAAACACATCAGCGAACACACACAGGGGAAAAACCCTATCATTGTAGTGAATGTGACAGTAGTTTTTGCGGCTCTTCAGGATTAAGGCGTCACCAGCAAACTCACACAGGAGAAAAACCATTCAAGTGCAATGAATGTGTCAAGAGCTTTAGTCAATTATCAGACCTACAAAGACATCAGCGAACACACAGGGGAAAAACCTTTCAACTGCAGTGAATGTGGGAAGCGTTTTAGTCTCTTATCAAACCTTCAAACACATCAGCGAACACACACAGGGGAGAAACCCTATCATTGTAGTGAATGTGACAGTAGTTTTCATGGCTCTTCAGCACTAAGGTATCATCAGCGAACACACACAGGAAAAGAAACATTAAAGTGCAGTGAATGTGCAAAGAGCTTTAGCCGATTGTCACATCTACAAAGTCATCAGCGAACACACACAGGGGAAAAACCCTATCATTGTAGTGAATGTGACAGTAGTTTTCGCAGCTCTACAGCATTAAGGTATCATCAGCGAACACACACAGGGGAAAAACCCTATCATTGTAGTGAATGTGACAGTAGTTTTCGCAGCTCTTCAGCATTAAGGTATCATCAGCTAACTCACGCAGGAGAAAAACCATTCAAGTGTAATTAATGTCTAAAGAGCTTTAGTCAATTATCAGTGTTAGAAAATCATCAGCGAACACACACTGGAAAAACCCTAACATTGTAATGAATGTGACAGTACTTTTCGCGGCTCTTCACCATTAAGGATTCATCAGCGAACACACACAGGAGAAAAACCATTCAAGTGCTGTGAATGTGCAAAGTGCTTTAGTCAGTTATCACACCTTCAAAGTCATCAGCAAAAACACACTTGGGAAAAACTATTCAACGGCAGTGAATGTAGGAAAAGCTTTAGTAACTTATCAAACCTCCAAACACATCAGCGAACACAGAGACTCTGGAAAGAACTTAAGAACATCAAAAATAATATTGACCCCTTAGAGACAAAGACAAGAGCAGAACAGTGCAGTTATTGTGAGAGGAATGAATTACGGAAAAAAATTAAATTCAAATTATGTGGGACATTGAAATGCCAGATGATAGAAGACCGGACTAGCAGTAAAAAAGGAAAACAGATAACAGTATTTGCAGAGTTATAAAAGTGTTTGTTTCCAGTGATTGTTCACTTCCGTACACATAGCAAAGCAGCATGATGTACCAGGATACACAGTGGGAGGCTAGCACAATGTGGACTAAAAGAAAAGAAAAATTGTTGATTTTTATTTGGTGAAGAAGAGATACAAAGAAAAACATTCAATTGCACCTGATCACACTTCCTTTAAAAGCAACACTGAACAATACTGGGACTAGCAACGATATTTTCATCTAACTTGTCGGCTTAGTGATAAAACCTATAAACCAAACACACCCAGAGTGAACACGTTGTCAGGGCTCTGGAGATGGAAGCTTCATTGGTAAAATGTATGTATTGCTATTAACAAATGCCACTGCAGTATATGTAATGAACTAAAACGAAGCACAGGTGTTCAAGAAATAACCTGTTTTTAGATATAAAAGAGCACATACCTTGTTTTTAAGTAATGTTTGCTGCATCTTTTACACACTGTTATCGGTTGCTGGATCAGCTCGTGCCTCGGGCCTTATAACTAAGTGTGACCCGTGGCTCCTCTCCGACATGGCTCTCCCTATTCAGTTTGTGACTTGCCAAACTCTTTCTTTTTACCAGAATTGAGCCATTGTAAGCAGCCGACTCTGTTTGAAGAATGTGGTGAAATAGCGAAATCCCACATGAAAAGCATAAATGTGCCAGGACAATCAGTTGCACTCCCAGCAACTCGTCTCCCACACTTGATTGTCCCCTGTGGTCCAACGTTCTAAAGGATTTGTCGTATGAATGCCAGAAGTGGCAGTGACATTCATGAAGCTAACGCTAACAGGAGTGTGTGGGAGATAGAGAGGGTGAGAGATAAAGAGAGCGAGAGAGACAAAGAAAGGGGCGAGAAATAGAGAGAAATGGAAGGAGGGGGAACGGCACGTTATATGTACTCACCTAAAAATAGAAGAAGCAGCGGAATACATGTCAATGAGTGACATCACCAGAGAAACGGGCTGAACACCTGTGAATTTATATGTTTATTTTTAATACCTATAGACCCATGTCATGCCAATAAACAGGGCACAAGTAAGGAAAATAGTATGGAGCCCATTATCATATGCAAATTCCAGTGACGTCACATGTAGTGACATCACAAGAAGTGATGTCAGGTCCTTATAATAATTTTTATGTGAAAGGTTGACGGCCTGTTTTAAAAACAAAAAACAAGAAACATAAAATAATGTAAAAATACGTTTTTGGTTTCAGTTTTTATACATCATATGTTTTTCCCACTTTTAGTTTGTAACTAAACTCGGAAATGACTGAAAGTGTAAATATTTTTAAACAGATATGTGGAACTTTGAAATTACATTTTTAAACAATTTTCAGAAAATAAATAAAATGTGCTTTTAATTTGCGTTTGTTTCCTGATGTTATTCTTTATCCAGCCCCTAAGCCCCAAAGTGGTTCACATTTACTGTGTATTAAGCAAAGAAGGGCTAATTTTGTCAAGTTCTCTGTTCCTCTATTGCGCCACTCACACAAACAAACAGTCGCAGGCTAAGGAGCTGGATGGAACTGAGTCAAGTTTCTAGATAATAGTGGGGGACCCCTTCAAACTGTGGCTACCCCCGACTTGTGCCGTGCTGATAAACCTTTCTTGACCCCCAGTGTATGATCTACTCTGATTTCTGGAGGGACACACTTCCACAAACGACCATGTTAAATCTAGCTTCGCATAACCCACTGAGCATTCCTGCAGGTGTGGTACTTGATAGCAAAGGTTTATTGTCAGCATTATTTACAGCAGATAATAAAACAATCACAATTCTTGTCGATTTAAAACGACTTAAGCACAGTTCATACAAATACTACACTTTGCGCATAATCCATGATCTGACGTAAAATGCTAGTGCAAATAGATGATGTACATCACTTTTAAAACCAATCAATTAGATAGAGCGGTCATTAGATCTTACAAAGCGTACCAGCTAACAAGCACGTACATAGGTGCAGACACCGGCGTCTCCGTCTGCTTGTTGCCTACTCAGAGCAAGTAAACCCCTAGCAAGCCTGACAGCTGTCTTATGAACATCAGAAATAAAAGAAGAGCACAAGCCTGCTGCGCAGACGTTACCTAGTGTGTTAAAAAAACAAGGATTGTCCAAATAGTTTGCTTTGTTGACAGCCGGGTGGAAATTAAACCCTCAGATATGGGCCAATAGACGGCCAACATCTAAGCGAGCATTTTATAAAGTGCAGGTACAAGTAGAAATGTGCAACAATACCTCTCGATGCTCTGTCCAGTCCATAAGGTTCTCCAGTGCCTTTCCTGTTGGAGTCGAGCTACGCCCCAGTTTATGAGGGCAAATATGTCAAAGGACGAGCAAAGCCCCCAGAGATAAACGGAAAATTATAAAACCATCACTACAGTTGGTTTATGGTTTGCACCCACTTCCTTCGCTACTGTTTGTAGTAGGTCTGCATATACGAAGCAACTGCCTGGCAAATCTCCATACGATCAGTTCTATAACATAAGAAAAGTGCTGCACTGCAGCATCTCAGAGTACGTGTTAGAAAAAGTGGACGTAGGTAGTACCTACGGATTTTATGCGACATATCACACAGCAGCATCAAATGCATAAATGACTCAGGGCCCCCTTATGTACGGGGACATGTGTCAGCTCCGCCTCCAGGGGCTTTACCCATGATTTAGTTAAGGTCCGCACCTGAAGACTTCCTAATCTGAACATGAGATATAAAGCCGTTTTCTCAGCAGGGAACAGCAAGTCCATGGAATGCTCCAGGCGCGGTTCACATTTTACTTTCTGGTAATTAGTCGGAAGGATGCCTTTCCTTGCTTCTTGTGTGCTCCACATGAATGCACAATATCTCCTTTTAACCAATTCTAGTGTTGCCTTATTCATCAGTTCTATTTCTCTACTCAACTAGTGTATGTTAGAATGTTCTCAGCGTGCTTGAACCGGAGTAAATTATTGTAATCCTGCATCGTCGCAGTTCCTGCGGAACCATACTATATGATGCAAAGGATAGATTTGACCACACTCGCATCCATTATCTTACGGGGTGAGATCCTCCAGTGAACCCCAGCTCAGCTCTTAATACTGTCAGTGGGATTCCAGGACCCAGGTTTAGTACATGTTACAAAATGATGTTTCCCAGTTTAAGAAGAGCCTGAACTTTCGTAAAATCCCACCGTTCAGCACCATAAGCGCAGGCCATACGTGCATTTGTCTTGAATGCATCAGTGCTAGTTTTATTGGTCTCTCGCTGCTTGAGTTAGCAAAATGTAGAATAGTGGCGTCAAGTTTGTTCCCGCCTTCGCCACATGAGCTTTCCAATATAAATGGTCATCCATTCGTATGCAGAGGTAGTCATGTTTTAAGTCGCTTAGTTGGTTTACCATTAATCCTGAATGTCAACAATACCTTTGATTAATGAATAATTATCATATATTTTTCTCTTTATTGATTATTAACTTCCGTACCTTACAGAATAGCTCGAAGCCTTCCAAAAGTTGATGCATTGATTTTTCAGTACGCGCTAATATTACTGCATCATCTGCAACCAGCGGGATTGGAATATTTTCCTTCTCCAATATCGGAACATCAAGATGAAGATTCCCGAGAGAATTCAGTTCCACTGATGTGAATGTTGAATAAAGCTGGGGCAAGAACGCAACCCTGCCTAACGCCAATGTTTATTTCAAACTTCTCTGTGCATTCTTCTTTTACACCAAATCTTACTCTGGAATGATTGCCGCTGCAGATCCTTTCGGATACTCAAATAGTTGCTTGGGAACCTCCTTCCTCCAGAAGACTCAGAAGGACAGAGCGGTGACAGAATCGAATGCTGTTTTTAGGTCTCTTAAGACCAAGTAGAGCGGGGAGTTTCCAGGGACACAAACTTCATACAGATCATGTGCAACCTCAGAGCCTTGTCGATTCTACTTTAGCCTTTTCAGGATCCAGCCTGAGAAGTAGAGGCAATATTGTCCTCCTCTGTCCAGGTCTCGAGTCGTGACTGTAAGGGTTTCCCAAAGATTTTCCAGATGTTGCCTAATTGGGAAATTAGCCGATAGTTGGGGGGGGTCATCTCTCCCCCCCTTTCTTTTTTTTTTTTTAATACCTTTATTTCGTAAAAAAGAGTACAGTTACAGACCTACAACCACAGAGGCCAGTCAGTTACATGCAATAACAATAACAACTCTATACACAGCTCATCAGCCGACAGTCCGAGGGTCCGGCAGCGTAGAAGCACGATGTTATCCGGAGCCCATGGCAAGAGAGGATAAATAAAGGTTTCCATTTTTTACAATGTATAAACAACACAAAGAAAAACACGAAAAAGAGTCGAGGCAAAACCAAGCAATATAAGGACTGTTACGTACGATAGGGGGAGACAAATGAGTAGCAGGCATCAAGAAATCACGGGAGAGGGGAGTGGGGACCGAGAGTGAGCAGTGCATCACATATAACAGGAAATCAAAGTAACACACATGCCACTTTTTCATCCTGTAATGCATTGTTTGCTACCTCATGTATTTTGTTTGCTCACAATTGTCACTTTTACCTCATGTAACTTATCGTCTGCTTTTTTAAGTTGTTCACCTGTAATTTTCTGTTCCTATTGTGAAGCGCTCTGACGCCTTCGGGTAAAGTCCGCGCTATAGAAAAACGCATTAAAAAAAATCCACAATCCTTCCCCTCCCCAGTTTCGCTTTCGTTCTCCACCCTCCTTGTTTCCTCTGGTGCCCCCTCTTTTGTCCACTCCCCATCCGCCTCTCCCGACGTCCTGATTCCCGACTGGCCCCTCCTCCTTCTCTAACCCCAGTCAGTGACCTCATCCTCTCGATCTGCCCCCTCTCTGCTCTGTTGCCCCTTCTCCCCGCTCTCTCTCTCTGTCTTGCTTCACTGACTCCCTGTGGCTCCCTCTGGGGAGTAGTGTCTCTCCTCTGCGCAGGGCGGGGCTGTCCTAGTGCTGGGGAGTAAGTGTCTCTCCGCCGCGCAAAGCGGGATGTCCAAGTGCTGAGGAGTAAGTGTCTCTCTGCCGCGCAGGGCGGGATGTCCAAGTGCTGAGGAGTAAGTGTCTCTTCGCCGCGCAGGGCGGAAGTAGCCTTGATTGAATCTCCTCCTGACCTCGCAGAACAGGTAACACATCTCTTTTACGCATGCGTATTTACCATCGAAGCTCTGCGCACTTATAAAAGTTTTTTCTGCGCATGCCCATCAGGCCAATAGCTCTCTACTGAGCATGCTCATTACCTTTTTTTTCTGCGCATGCCCAGTGACCGGTTTTTGCCACTCGGTAAGTGAAGCTCCCATCAGGCCTCTCTGCGGGTTGTTGTTTTTCGGTGCCGTCCTGGCCCTGCCCCCGGTGGAAAGGAGAGGCCTGCCCCGGCGCCGGAGCCCCTCTCCTGATCCAGCGGAGCCCACAGCCCGGCCCTGCCCCCGGTGCGGGGCCCTCCAGGGCGGGCCCGGTGTCACTGTCTACAGTCCCGGTGGAGCGGCCTCGAGTGAGCCGAGGCACTCTGGACCCCCCGGCCCTGAGGGACGCCGGCGCCCCCACCCCCGAGAGACACGAGGACGAGCAGAGCTGCCCCAGCGGGAGGAGATAGGGAGAACCGGTCAGAAGATGTGTTTATTTCTTTAATGCAGCTTTATAGCGCGAACTTTACCCAAAAGTGACTGAGCGCTTTAAAATAGACTCAAGGACGGCACCCGTGGTGGAATGAACACACCACAGGCCACACACACAACCAGGACAAATGGAGGCGGCCGCGGCAGTGGATACAGGTCTAGAATACTTATATGCAAAGTTGAGCTCACGGCCTGGGTTGAATTGTAGGCTCGCTACTCACCCGTGAGGGTCTCAAGGCACTGAGGGGAGTGTGGGGGCTGCGCAGATCTGTTTAGCCAAAGAGCCAGGTCTTGAGGGTCTTCCAAAACGTGTTCAGGGAGGGGCGCGTCCGATATCTGCCCGTAGCTCATTCCAGGTCTTGGCTGCGATGTGAGAGAAGGATCTTCCGCCCGCTCTGACTCTGTGGATGCGCGGGGTATCGGCCAGTGCGAGGTTGGAAGAGCGGAGGTTTCTTTTGGGTAAGTGGAAGTTGATTCTGTCTTCAAAGTATTTGGGTCCGTTGTTGTGTAGTCATTTGTAGTCGTGAGTGAGGAATTGAAGGTGACTCATTTCTCCTCGGGGAGCCAGTGGAGACTTTGTAGGTGCTGGGTGGTGTGTTCATACTGGTGGATGCCGAGGACGAGTCTGGCGGCGGTGTTCTGTATTGTCTGGAGTTTGCAGTGTAGGGACTTGTTGATGCTGGCGTAGAGTGCGTTTCCATAGTCCAGTCTGCTGGTGATGAGTGTGCGGGTGACTGTCTTCCTTGACTCAGGGGGGATCCACTTGAAGGTTTTGCGGAGGGTGTTGAAGCAGCTGGAGGTGACGGTGTTGACCTGTCGGTTCATGGTGAGTGATGAGTCGAGTACAATGCCAAGGTTCTTGACGAGGTCTACTGGGGTAGGTGGGCTTCCGACGACAGACGGCCACCATGTGCTGTCCCATGCTGATGGGGTGGTACCAGTAGGAACAAAACAGGGTCTTGGCTCCTCAACAATAAGGCTGAATCAGACTGAACTATCAAACAAAACAACTGCCAGTACTGGAAAAACTATTTTTCTTCTTTTATCTAGAGAAACTAAGAGTTAAACATAGCACTCTTTACTTATTTTAAATTATTATTTATTAGAGACCTTTTCTTTAATTCTTAGAAAGCTTTTTCATTTTTTTTCAAAAGACATTTCTGTGCCTGAACACATTTAAATATACAGAAATATACAACTTTATACAATATTTACAAGGTCACATACAAAAAATTATAATTATAGAACACAGCCTCACAACACTTTCGTCCTTCAGTCACGCAAAACAGACTTACAAAACATACAAAATAAGACACGACAAAAAAATGAGTACAATTAGACACGTATGATATAGGTCAATGTCAACAACAAATTATTTACATTTGAAACATTTCCTTTGAAAAAGCAAGAAGTCAAAACCAAATTTACAAAAATTCAAATCATTAGAGTATTTAAATTCAGTGTTAATCCAATTATTAACCCTCTACTATTTCAGTTGACCATTGGCCTTGAGTGATCGACGCGTTTCGAACTCCCTAACTTTTGGGGTTCTCCTCAGGATCAATGCGATTTCTACAACATAGAGAATATTGGCTAGTTAGAAAAACTCTTCTAATGTTTCAACAGTGTCAAACAACTACTAAAAACAGTAAAACACAAGGACCAAGGCAGTAGACCAGGTCAAGCACTACGGTTCATCTAGTTCTCAAATCAGGATGGTGCAATCTCTTCCCACACCCTCTGCCAAAGGATGTACAGAATAATGAAAATACAAACAACAAAATGGAAGGTGCACTCAAATGAAGTCAAAATAGAAATGGTAATGTAGATTTTCTTCTTCTTTATTCAAAAATTATTCATAAAACATAGGCACAGCCAACGCGTTTCGTTCCTCTTGCCTCTTAGGAACTTCGTCAGGGCTGTAGAGATTACAATCATAAATATGTACATAAATATACATTAATCCAAAACACACGAAAAAAATGCACTAACAAAACGATAACATACATTCAGAAAGAACTGACCCAAAGACATACCGAATAACTGTTCCCACTGATTAAACTCAAAATCAGATACAAAGTGGCACAATATATACACAGAAAACAAGACAGTGATGATTTCTGAACATAAGTAAAAAAGATTAAAAACTGTCAAAACACAAGTTGTGATACGTGTCAGATAAAACAATTAATGATTTAATAGTGCCCACGGCACTGCAATTCAGTACCATAGTCAATTGCACAAAATATTAAATGGAGAAAGGGAGACAAATAACATATAAGGAGAAAAAATAATTGTCGTGATGTAAACCCAGACAGCTAGGTACGGTTACCCAATATAATTTCCAATTTTGGTAGGAATTTGCGGCATAACGTAAGGGGAGATAGGAGCCCAGGAATAGACAAAATTATGATATATTTATAACATGTGTCCAGAAGATGATGTTGAAAGAAATTATGTACACTTACCGAGTTGTGATAAGTGGAAGTAACTTGAATCAGAGATACTTGTATGATGTTGAAGCCGAATGACCGTTTAGGTTCATCTAACCAAAAAGCAAATGACCAGAATTAGAACAGCAAAGAGTAGATATATGTGATCCTAAAAATAAGGTAAGTCTTAGAAAAAGAGAAAATCTTGCAAGAATCACACCCCCGGTTTACACTGCTCATTGCTGTGTGCATGGGGTAACGTGACTGTGTGCTCACGGGAAAGGAAGAATTCCCCTCATTGAAGAATGGTTCCTAGCTTTGTCGACTCAGGTTCCCAAAGGGAAGACTATATATGTTTACTATGGTCAGAAAATGTTTCCTGAGTCAATACAATTAGGTCTGAAATCTTCTCCTTACCGGCAATCAGCGCCCAGTCGGGGTTGGTATAAAATTAAATGGCCTCGTGCGATCCTAGACCAGGGTTCTATGGTAAGAAAGGAAAGCTCATTTGTAAAACACACGAGCGAATGGATCACCCAAAAGAAGTATCCCTCAGAAGGATAGCTTCTCACTGTATACAATCAAGAGGGGAGCAGGAGTTATTTAACGTCTGTTGTCATGAGCTCACATAGCCACAGAAACTAGATGAAAAACATACATTCTACAAAGGATATACAGCCGCAGTCGGCAACAAATTGCACATAAAATAACCGTTTGTGACACATTACGATAAAAAAGTGCACGATGGGAATACATGTTTGAAAACACATGGTAAATACCTATCAAGGTTTGCGCGGCGTTGAGAGCGTTAAGTCTCATGAAAAAGAACTCTGAGGTGAGGATGACCGTCGGGTGAATCTCACTTCGCCGGTCCGGTTGTTTATTGAAGGTATATAATGGAGCCCAAAGCACCTGTAGCCAAAAAATTAATTAAAAAAGAGAAGCAGCCCAACCAGTTTGCTAGTTTGTGGGTCTCACTAAGTACAGCAGTTCAATAAATGAGGCCGTTCAGCCGCATGCAGTCCCCCCTGTGTAAGGCATCTCATACTCCTGCCTGCGATGTGGCGCTATGCTCGTAGGATTGCATATCAATACCAATGGGTTCGTCCGCGTATATTCCCCCCTGTATGAAACATCCCATGCTCATTCCTGCGATGTGGCGCTCAGTTCATAAGATTGCATATAAATGACATTAGGGCTAAAACGAAATATATTTTGTTACAGCTACATTCTAAGGTGTATATTACTTAGATAGGCATGTATAGAACAATAAAAATGAATATAAATATAAAGGGGGGTTGGAAAGGCCAGTTTGAAATACATTAAAGGAGCGCACATAGCACGTAGATAGATGTATTTACAACTACGTGTACAATTTATAAGGCATTGAGATATAAGGGAATAGGACTGTATGGGGAAAGCACAAACATGTACCTGAAAATAGTCGTTTGGTGCAAGGGCCACTGTGTTCACAGGAGGAAGCCTCCGAAGTAAGGAGGTCGAAAGAGTTGTTATTTCGCAACTTGGTCCAATTGTAAACCGAACGTGGGCGGTGAAAAACCCTTAGTGCCTGCAGCCGGACAATAAAAGGACAAGCAAAACGGCACTAAGTAACTGACTTATAAGTCAAGAAATACGCGGCAAGTCAATAAACTAGCCGTCCCAAACCATGTAATCCCCCCGTCCGGAGTATCAGCATCCTACCTGTGATATGGCACTCGGGTCCCGAATTTCCCCATAGACGGCGTCCTGCCAGGAAGCCACAGACGCCATGCTGTATTTATGCGGAAGTAAGCTCCCGATCCGCCTGTTGATTCCTGGTGGGACCCGCCCACGGGGCACCCTTCACGTGACGGGGGCCGGGTGCGGCTTCAAAGAATCCGCCGGCGCCATTACGGTAAAGTGGTGTGGCTAGGATCAGGCGGAAAAAATAAATAAAGTGCCGTCCATCTTTAAATATCTCGTGCCGAATCAATAATCTAGACTGGATCTATTGCAGTACTGCTAGATTGTTCGTGGAATGGTTTAACATGACGTCGTGAAGAGAAAAAAAGAAAGGAAAACCGAAGGGGTAACAATATGCTCAAAATAGCATACTAAAAGGATATTATTATTGTATTTACAAGAAACTCATGTCTAAAATGAGAGGCATGAGGTGAATAAGTGAAAGGTGAAAGAAAATACATTTGTTGAATAATAACCAAAAATAAAAATACAAAATACAAATGTAAGAGAGATTCGAAGGGCCCATTGTTATATTACTGGGTAACCGCACGCTGTATAGATCTACCAATCAATCAAATCAAGATAATACTTTGTATCGCGGTGGGCACATATACAGATAAAAAAATGTATATGAAGAAGAGACAACTATTTTGATCAAGGACCGCTGGGGAGTCATTATATTATAGGGATCATTTAGTGACTTACTATGTTCTTAAGGCAACACATAGATACATTTAGAAAGTTTTTTGCCTATTTAATTTGATACAGTTAGTTTAGAAAGAAATTAAATTCCCTATCCGTATTGTGCCCCATCTGGACTGCCCTCAAGCGACAAATCCATTTTGCTTCTCTTTGTCGGAGGGCTAGTTCTCTATCACCCCCCCGACTGTCCTGTGGGATATGATCAATTCCAAAGAACCAAAAGGTTAAGTCGTTTGGATGTTTGTCGTGGTAGTGGGCACTTACTGGGTATCGGATGTCCTTATTGATTATGGCCCTGCGATGTTCTTGAATCCTGGTTTTCAGTGGGCGGGCAGTGCTGCCAACATATATGATGTTGCAATTACACCCCAATACGTATACAACATATGGCGTGTTACAATTGATAAACTCAGTGATCTTGTATTTCTTGGAAAAATTGAATGAAAATTCGTGAGTCTTGTTGTGACCAAATGGACATATGTTGCATGACCCGCAGTTGAAAAAACCAGTGGGTTTTGGTGGAAACCATATCTTTCTAACGTTCGTCACATAGCTTTTACAGAGAGTGTCCCGTAAAGATCTGCCTTTGCGATAAGTTATTTTTGGCTTATCACCAATTACATTTGAAAGCCCTGTGATGCCTTTAAGGGTGGCCCAGTTCTTTTTGAGAATGTTTGAGAATGTTATACACCTTGTTGCTATTGGTGTTATACTGGGTTACAAATCTTACCGGACAATCTTGTTTTAAAGCAGTTGTTTGATTTTTTTGTTTGGTACACAAGGTGTCATCTCTATTCAGTTTGCTCACTCTTTCGGTAGCTCTATGTACGATATCATGATAAATCATGATGCAAATACTAATTAAACATGCACGAGAAAAGGGAGATAAGTTGCGGGATGAAATTGAGGCCCTAATACTAGAAATCAATGGGATGGAGCAGAAGGACTTAATTGACAAGAATTTTGAAATTCTTAAAAAGGTAATTAATGAACATCAAACTTACCTTAAAGAAAAGAAACTAAGAAAAATAAGAAGGGATGACAGGGATTATCAAGATGGACGAATATACACATTCGCCAAAAAATTTGATAACTTACAAGGCAATGAGGACAAAAAAAGACTAAGAGAGGAAAGGGACGATAACGACGATGCAAGATCAGGGAGCAGTATAACTTCTGCATCCTCCTGTAGTATTGCCTCTAATTCAACATGCGAGACCCCTTTAGCCGAGGGGGCCACTCCTTTTCAAAAGGAGATGGCCAACTTACGTATCAGCAACAGGCTGCAACAAAAAAGGGAACTAACAAACCCGCCCAGAGATCAAACAAAACAAGGAGGGGGGGCAGGAGGGGCAAGGGCAGGTACAGGAAAGAACCAGGTGAACAATACAACAAACAAACAGAATACTGGGACAAGACCAAAATAACAAATGTCATCTCTTCTGATATTCCCACCAATGATATTGATTGTAATGTGGACCTGAAAGTTATTAACTTGTCTAATAAAGTCTTGAACAATGATGAGATTTCTGTGTTGAGTAAAGGTTTAAATTTTTGCCGCACGCAGGGCGGGGACCTGGCGGATATCCATGTAGACCTGTACAAATTTACCAGAATACTAAAACTAAGGGACTTTTTCTCTCGTCAGATCCCCAAAATTAATGATAACATCACAGGGGAAGCGGGAGGGTTACATACGGTCTCCGATGTTGGGAACATACAATTGCTACTCAATCTAGATGATGAAGAGTCACATGATATGGCTTCTATATTGGCGGACCTGGGTATCCAACAGGACCTTAATACTGACAGCAATCTCAAACCAAGATCCAAATTCACTCCTTCTTACAACTATCATCCCAGTATCGAAACCTTTTATGACCAAGTAACAAGCGACCTGTACAAATTAGAAATGGCTGAGAAACGCAATACCTCCGTAAATCACAACATCACTGCCAGGGAGAGAGTGGCCATGGAGAATCTAAAAATAGATAATTCTATTGTCATCAAAGAAGCCGACAAAGGCAGAAATGTTGTCGTGATGAATCACCATGACTACATGTCTGAAATTCAGAGACAACTAGGCGATACCAACTGTTATCAACGTATTCCTGCTAACCCCATTAACAAAATTGGATGTATGATAACAGCTAAACTTACTGAATGGCGTGAAACCTGCCTCATAAGTGACAATGAATTCAGATATCTGAGGGTTGAAAAACCAAGATATCCATGTATGTACATCTTGCCGAAAATACACAAGGGGGGCGCCTTTCCACCAGGACGCCCAATAATCTCTGGAATCGGCTCACTAACCGAAAAACTTTCGGAATTTGTTGACCTCACATTACAAAAGTATGTCACTAATCTCCCTTCTTACATCAAGGACAGCAAAGACATTTTAACCAAATTCAATGGGCTACAATGGTCGGACGAACTCTCCTTTGTAACTTTCGATGTAGAAAGCTTATACACATGTATCCAGACCAACTTTGGTATAACAGCTATACGGCACTTCCTGGATAGGGAGAGAGCGGAATTACATGACTACAACGAAATGATATTGGAAATGATAGATATAATTCTTAACAACAATTACTTTTTACATGACGGCACTTGGTACCACCAAACCTGTGGGACTGCCATGGGTACAAAATTTGCGCCATCATATGCGTGCCTCTTCATGGGGTGGTACGAGCGGGAACATGCATGGGCCAGCTGTGCCTCCCCCTGGACTGAACACATCGTGTTCTGGGGGAGGTACATAGACGACATCATAGTGCTATGGTCTGGAACAGATGACCAATTAAAATCCTTCCACTCCTACTTAAATGACAATAACTGTAATGTCAAACTCACCATGAAACAGGGGAGAAAAAGTATTGACTTTCTGGACATCCACTTCTACATCAAGGATGATGTAGTCCAAAGTACTCTCTTTAGGAAGGAAACGGCTTGCAATGCAGTCCTACGTGCCGAAAGCGCTCACCCACAGTCCGTGATCAACAACATCCCCTATGGGGAGATGGTGAGGATACGGAGAAACTGTAGCCAGGATGATACCTTTACTAGCAACATACAGGATGCAAGCACCAGATTCTTTAAGAGGGGATACAAAAAGGATATCGTACATAGAGCTACCGAAAGAGTGAGCAAACTGAATAGAGATGACACCTTGTGTACCAAACAAAAAAATCAAACAACTGCTTTAAAACAAGATTGTCCGGTAAGATTTGTAACCCAGTATAACACCAATAGCAACAAGGTGTATAACATTCTCAAAAAGAACTGGGCCACCCTTAAAGGCATCACAGGGCTTTCAAATGTAATTGGTGATAAGCCAAAAATAACTTATCGCAAAGGCAGATCTTTACGGGACACTCTCTGTAAAAGCTATGTGACGAACGTTAGAAAGATATGGTTTCCACCAAAACCCACTGGTTTTTTCAACTGCGGGTCATGCAACATATGTCCATTTGGTCACAACAAGACTCACGAATTTTCATTCAATTTTTCCAAGAAATACAAGATCACTGAGTTTATCAATTGTAACACGCCATATGTTGTATACGTATTGGGGTGTAATTGCAACATCATATATGTTGGCAGCACTGCCCGCCCACTGAAAACCAGGATTCAAGAACATCGCAGGGCCATAATCAATAAGGACATCCGATACCCAGTAAGTGCCCACTACCACGACAAACATCCAAACGACTTAACCTTTTGGTTCTTTGGAATTGATCATATCCCACAGGACAGTCGGGGGGGTGATAGAGAACTAGCCCTCCGACAAAGAGAAGCAAAATGGATTTGTCGCTTGAGGGCAGTCCAGATGGGGCACAATACGGATAGGGAATTTCATTTCTTTCTAAACTAACTGTATCAAATTAAATAGGCAAAAAACTTTCTAAATGTATCTATGTGTTGCCTTAAGAACATAGTAAGTCACTAAATGATCCCTATAATATAATGACTCCCCAGCGGTCCTTGATCAAAATAGTTGTCTCTCCTTCATATACATTTTTTTATCTGTATATGTGCCCACCGCGATACCAAGTATTATCTTGATTTGATTGATTGGTAGATCTGTACAGCGTGCGGTTACCCAGTAATATAACAATGGGCCCTTCGAATCTCTCTTACATTTGTATTTTGTATTTTTATTTTTGGTTATTATTCAACAAATGTATTTTCTTTCACCTTTCACTTATTCACCTCATGCCTCTCATTTTAGACATGAGTTTCTTGTAAATACAATAATAATATCCTTTTAGTATGCTATTTTGAGCATATTGTTACCCCTTCGGTTTTCCTTTCTTTTTTTCTCTTCACGACGTCATGTTAAACCATTCCACGAACAATCTAGCAGTACTGCAATAGATCCAGTCTAGATTATTGATTCGGCACGAGATATTTAAAGATGGACGGCACTTTATTTATTTTTTCCGCCTGATCCTAGCCACACCACTTTACCGTAATGGCGCCGGCGGATTCTTTGAAGCCGCACCCGGCCCCCGTCACGTGAAGGGTGCCCCGTGGGCGGGTCCCACCAGGAATCAACAGGCGGATCGGGAGCTTACTTCCGCATAAATACAGCATGGCGTCTGTGGCTTCCTGGCAGGACGCCGTCTATGTGGAAATTCGGGACCCGAGTGCCATATCACAGGTAGGATGCTGATACTCCGGACGGGGGGATTACATGGTTTGGGACGGCTAGTTTATTGACTTGCCGCGTATTTCTTGACTTATAAGTCAGTTACTTAGTGCCGTTTTGCTTGTCCTTTTATTGTCCGGCTGCAGGCACTAAGGGTTTTTCACCGCACACGTTCGGTTTACAATTGGACCAAGTTGCGAAATAACAACTCTTTCGACCTCCTTACTTCGGAGGCTTCCTCCTGTGAACACAGTGGCCCTTGCACCAAACGACTATTTTCAGGTACATGTTTGTGCTTTCCCCATACAGTCCTATTCCCTTATATCTCAATGCCTTATAAATTGTACACGTAGTTGTAAATACATCTATCTACGTGCTATGTGCGCTCCTTTAATGTATTTCAAACTGGCCTTTCCAACCCCCCTTTATATTTATATTCATTTTTATTGTTCTATACATGCCTATCTAAGTAATATACACCTTAGAATGTAGCTGTAACAAAATATATTTCGTTTTAGCCCTAATGTCATTTATATGCAATCTTATGAACTGAGCGCCACATCGCAGGAATGAGCATGGGATGTTTCATACAGGGGGGAATATACGCGGACGAACCCATTGGTATTGATATGCAATCCTACGAGCATAGCGCCACATCGCAGGCAGGAGTATGAGATGCCTTACACAGGGGGGACTGCATGCGGCTGAACGGCCTCATTTATTGAACTGCTGTACTTAGTGAGACCCACAAACTAGCAAACTGGTTGGGCTGCTTCTCTTTTTTAATTAATTTTTTGGCTACAGGTGCTTTGGGCTCCATTATATACCTTCAATAAACAACCGGACCGGCGAAGTGAGATTCACCCGACGGTCATCCTCACCTCAGAGTTCTTTTTCATGAGACTTAACGCTCTCAACGCCGCGCAAACCTTGATAGGTATTTACCATGTGTTTTCAAACATGTATTCCCATCGTGCACTTTTTTATCGTAATGTGTCACAAACGGTTATTTTATGTGCAATTTGTTGCCGACTGCGGCTGTATATCCTTTGTAGAATGTATGTTTTTCATCTAGTTTCTGTGGCTATGTGAGCTCATGACAACAAACGTTAAATAACTCCTGCTCCCCTCTTGATTGTATACAGTGAGAAGCTATCCTTCTGAGGGATACTTCTTTTGGGTGATCCATTCGCTTGTGTGTTTTACAAATGAGCTTTCCTTTCTTACCATAGAACCCTGGTCTAGGATCGCACGAGGCCATTTAATTTTATACCAACCCCGACTGGGCGCTGATTGCCGGTAAGGAGAAGATTTCAGACCTAATTGTATTGACTCAGGAAACATTTTCTGACCATAGTAAACATATATAGTCTTCCCTTTGGGAACCTGAGTCGACAAAGCTAGGAACCATTCTTCAATGAGGGGAATTCTTCCTTTCCCGTGAGCACACAGTCACGTTACCCCATGCACACAGCAATGAGCAGTGTAAACCGGGGGTGTGATTCTTGCAAGATTTTCTCTTTTTCTAAGACTTACCTTATTTTTAGGATCACATATATCTACTCTTTGCTGTTCTAAATCTGGTCATTTGCTTTTTGGTTAGATGAACCTAAACGGTCATTCGGCTTCAACATCATACAAGTATCTCTGATTCAAGTTACTTCCACTTATCACAACTCGGTAAGTGTACATAATTTCTTTCAACATCATCTTCTGGACACATGTTATAAATATATCATAATTTTGTCTATTCCTGGGCTCCTATCTCCCCTTACGTTATGCCGCAAATTCCTACCAAAATTGGAAATTATATTGGGTAACCGTACCTAGCTGTCTGGGTTTACATCACGACAATTATTTTTTCTCCTTATATGTTATTTGTCTCCCTTTCTCCATTTAAAATAATTTGGGCAAAAATATTTTGTGCAATTGACTATGGTACTGAATTGCAGTGCCGTGGGCACTATTAAATCATTAATTGTTTTATCTGACACGTATCACAACTTGTGTTTTGACAGTTTTTAATCTTTTTTACTTATGTTCAGAAATCATCACTGTCTTGTTTTCTGTGTATATATTGTGCCACTTTGTATCTGATTTTGAGTTTAATCAGTGGGAACAGTTATTCGGTATGTCTTTGGGTCAGTTCTTTCTGAATGTATGTTATCGTTTTGTTAGTGCATTTTTTTCGTGTGTTTTGGATTAATGTATATTTATGTACATATTTATGTTTGTAATCTCTACAGCCCTGACGAAGTTCCTAAGAGGCAAGAGGAACGAACTACTAAAAACAAGCAGCCACCAATCGACTGAAAACCACGTACCTTGAGAACTATTCTCAGAGAGCCATCTCACACGACTTGTGCAAAACACTGTGACAAATAGATTCTGAAACATAAACGATAGACCTCCATCAAAGACCTCATCCTGCAGGCACACTACCAACCAACTCATAAGTTAATTAATTGGCGAGCATAAACTCACTCACCTCATCTGTTGATCGATTTATTGGTGGTATCTGGAAGAAAGGGGGAGGGGTAAGAATTCAGACTCAATAATCTGGGCATGAATTATGTGGAAGCGTGGAGTAGCAGCTCCGCTAGACGGGCTGGGTGAACTTACCGGTGTGGGCGCTGAGACCCATCAACCCAGGGACCGGCTGTATCACGAGGGGGGCTCTGCAGTGACCCGCTGCACTGAATGCGCTTTAACCTGCATGTGGGCAATAAGCGGAAAAACGAGTGAATCTAAACCTTAACCCAAGCTGGAGCACTGGTCTAGGTGGGTAGCGTTATTGTCAGACACTCACTTGAAGCTGTTCTCTGTAGGGTGCAGTGTGACTCGGCAATGCTTCTGACAGACGGCAGGTTCTCTAGATCCGGCAAGGCTTCTGAGGCTCAACTTACTTCCTGGTCATGTGACCTCAATCTGATTAAAGGAGAAGTACACCAATTGATGTATCCCGACTCAGTGAAGGGAAAACATCTCGTTTGTGTCGGATTTTCAAAGGGGGCCAAGTTGCTGGTGCAGATAAAACGTGCGTGGTACCAGGGGCACCTAGTAATTGAAGTGTGGCGGAGTTCTGCCGTGGTTCCGCGTGTAACACGAGCTGGTGCATTCTGGTCCTTGTAGTTGCTTCGCAACGTGGGGATGTCTGGAGAGCTTTTTTATTATCCCTGGCCGATAGGATGAAGACCTTGCTAATTCGCAATGTACTACATATAAGAATGGTGGCATGTCCCAGTGTATTCTGGTCCTTGTTATTGCTTTACAACAAGGACTATGCTGGCCAATAGGAATCGCTCCTCTACCAGTGAGCGATATGCTGCATTTAAGGGAGGTTGCATGACCCTGTGCATCAAGTGCGCCCCCATAAAGCCTTGTTCTCCCTGTGATTGCTTAGTGGTCGCTTCTGAAAATTTCTGAAATCTCGTTTAACCCTGTAGTAGCAGTATTGAATTTCATTATCAGAAATGCCTCACGCTGTGATAGTTTTAGTTCTAAACTACCACCTCGTGCATCCCCTTCGATTTTAGAGATGATTGTCCATTTCAGTTCCTCTTCCCTATGTCCAAGGGTCATCCAGTGTTGCACTAGTGGTGCACTGGGGACCTGACATCTTATTCTTGATTTGTGTTCAGTTATTCGTTGTCTCGCCTCCCGAGTAGTTTTTCCAATATAAAGTTTTGGACAAGGGCACCAGATCCCATACACTATGTTTTTCGTCTAGTGACCTGGAAGGGTGCACAAAATATGCCCTTGTTTTAGGCAGGGGATTACGGTCCCTGTCATTGGTTTTAAAGTGGAAGCGGAAACATACCGTGTTTTGAGAATCATTAGTTTGACTGGACCTTTTTATCTGGGTCACTGGAGTGGAGGCCTACAGATCCAATCATTTGAAGTTCCACTTCTTTAGCATGGAAATGTGTCAAGGGAGCACCTGCCAGAATTTTCCTGTATGCAAGAGAGATCAGACTGAATTGGGAATTCAGATTATGAGCAGGTAGACAACCTAAAGTTACATGGCCCCAGAGTCTGAGGTTCATCTTCCTTTACAGTGATCTCCTTTTCATGACTGTACGACCAATATAAGACAGGGTAGTGTTTGTCCTACATTCACGCCTTGCAACAACATTGGCCCCTAAATTTTCAGGCTAGCTGACAGTGAAAACATTACCAACTTGCTATGGAGATTGTCAATCTCTGCCGAGAGATCCCATTGCGGTTGATTCGTTTGCGCTCTATAAATTTACAAAATCAAATCAGGTGTGGGATTTGTAGGAAGCAGGTTTTGTTGCATTTAACCCCCCTCCCCGTTCACTTTTTGCCAGACTACTGATACACTTTGACTTGATGTTCCCTGAGTTCCTGTCAATCAGGTTCCCAGAGCCTGTGTTCTTTCCCAAAATTGTACCTTGTCCCCCCAAGTGGCACCTCTCTGGCCGCATGTCAGTCCCTTGTAAATGATATCATGAGTATCAAGGGCACTGTGGCCAAGGAAGGCCTCTTAGCGCTTCAGCACCTATTGTGCCACCCTTAGGAGCCCTGTACCTTCACACACTCTCTGTCTCTGTCTCTGTCTTTGTCTCTGTCTCTGTCTCTGTCTCTCTCTCTCTCTCTCTCTCTCTCGTGTTTTGGTGCAGAACAATGTGAAGAGTCCACTTGGCATCGCCCCTGTGCGCCATGCCTACAACCCACTGCACTGGGATAGGTCAGCCACCCCTCTAGCTGGGTGCCAGTGGTGAGGGCACAGGTGCATGAGCCCTGTACCCCTACAGTGTCTAAGCCAATTCTTAGACAATGTAAGTGCAGTAATGCTATTAAGAGTATATGGTGCTAGGAGTTTGTCATTACGAACTCCACAGCATCATATTGGCTTACCTGAAAACTGGGAAGTTTGATATCACACTTCTCAGCACATTAAACCCACACTGATGACAGTGTGGAATTTAATGAAAAATACACTCAGAGGGCATCTTAGAAATGCCACCTGAAAAACAACCAGCCCCTGGTGGATTTCCTGACTGGTACACACCAGCCTGCCACCACAAGACATGTTTCTGGACCCCTGGGGTGGGAGCCTTCGCTCCCTGAGCCCAGAAACAAAGCCTTTCCTGGACGGAGGTGTTCACACCTCTCCCAGGCCATGAAGAGCCATCTGTGGCAGTGGAGCTTCAAAGGCCTTGTGCCTTTGTAATGCGACCCCCAGCCTCTCATGCTATCAGGAGCAGGCCCCCTTCCTGTCTCCCCTCCTTTTCGGCTGGAAGACAGGCGGGAAAATATAGCACAACCCCAGAAGGTGTGCCCATCTCTGCCAACCCCACCCCTCAGGTGGGGGAGGCGAGGTGAAGCTCACTCTTCAGTGCCCGCCATCTCGTAGATGGCAGGCACTCTCCTACCAGGATTAGGGATTGTGCTCACTCCCCCACGTGGGGTGTGCACACCAAGGCAGGGCTCGAAAAATTCACTTGATCACTCGCATTTGCGAGTTAGATTAATTCAGGACGAGCTATTTTTTTGGTCCTACTCGCCCTTTCTGGCGAATAGGAAGACAAACTGACACTTGACCTCTGCCTCTGAAAGCAGAGGAAATGTGATGAGATAACAAGATTTAAAGGCACACAAAGTAAATGAGCAATAAAAATGCTTTTAAATCTTGTAAATGGTCACATTTGTTCATCTTTCAGAGTCAGAGGTCAAGTGCATTTCAATTAGGTCGAGGAGATGTTGTAGGTTACTAGACCTGCAGGTCTAGTGTATTTTTCAAGATTTTTCGACCCCTGCAAGGGTGTAGCCACCCTAAGGTCAGTAGCCCTTTGGCTACTCACCTTGAGACCACTAAAACGCCCCCTAAATACAGTATTTAGGGAGCAGCCCTGAACCAAGAAGTCAGACAAGCAACGACCAAAAACAAATCTAAGAAGAAGACGACGCCTACTGACTGGCCCCAGCCCTATCGACCTTTAATCACCTTGAACCTGCAGAAGCGAAACTCCAGTGTGTCCTGCATCCAGCAACCTTAAGAACCCTCAGGACCTGCACTGCCTTCCACAGGAAAGACTTGGTCTCCACTGAACACCGGATTTGTACACCGAGAGACTCTAGCTCCGGTGAAATCTGCAACTCTGCTCCATTCTGCACCCGACGTCCAAGGCCGGAGTTTGAGTGGCCCAACACCACGAGGAGGTCTTCCCGGCAATCCTGACCCGAGATCCAGTGGTCCCTGACCTGCCTCAAGGCTCCAGCTGACGCCTGCAGTCTAAATTCAGAGGGTTCTCCCCATCACAACCAGGAGCTGCTAAGAAGATCCGACCGGAAAAGACACCCCTGCACCCGAAGGCCCATGGTGTTGGGTGGCCCAAACGACAGTGTCTAGCCAACCCCCAGCATCCCAACTTACCTCTCCAAGTGGTGGTCGCACCCAGAAGGTCCTCGTCCCCGAGCCAGGCAGTGTGTTTGCAAACCGAAGAATCCCCATTGCAAGTAACAGGACACCAGATGCCAAAACAGCACCCTGCCACCTTAGTCCTGCTGGAGGTGTACCTTTTGTCCTAACTTGAACCACCATTTGCCCTGAGCTTAAGCCCAGGAGCTTTTCTCACACAACCTTGTGGCCTGCTCGTCAGCAGCCACCAACCGAAGACCCCCTATCCCCATTGGATAACTTTGGGCTCAGCACTCTGCACCGGCCTCCCTAGCGCCGCTGAGCGTGCATCCTTGACCTGGGGGGACCTTTGAGTCTAACCCCAGAAACCCAATTTTGACAACAAAGTACTTATCTCTGAACCGATAACACTATTTTCCCCATGGGATAATATTGGCTGTTTTTCTGTGAAAAAGTTTCTAAGTGTGGAGTTGCAAACTATAAAAATCTCTAAAACTGTAACTGAATACCTAAACTGCTTTTACTTACCTGTTTACAGGAAATGTCCCAGTGCAGTATCCGGGTATACTACACTGTGTAAGAAAAGTAATCTGTTACTTGACATCCCATTGAAAAGTCAATACAAAGTATACGTACAATATTGCAAAGTATTGCATTACCAGTAATTCTACTGCAACCAAACTAAAGTATATATACAATTGCAATTCAATCTGTATTATTACTGTAAATTATAAATCACTTACCTGTGCCAGGCTTGCTTGGTTCTAGGACATCAAATAAAAGAATATTTATATACAAAACCCATTCAGTCTTTGAGTGTGTGCAATCATTTGCGGATTGAGTGTGTACAACAAATGCTTAACACTGTCCTCTAATAAACCCTTACTGCTCCCCCACACTACCACAAATAGAGAGTGAGGTGCTATCTACCTTTGCCCCTGCCTACATTCACGGTTCCACTGGGCTCTGTGCACACTATACCTCACTTTGGTATAGTATATACAGAGCCAACTTCCTGCAGGATTCCCTCCCAGTTATGAACTGTTTTCCTAGAAATAGGGAATTTAACCAATTTTTCTATTTTTTTTATTCCTAGTCCTTTTCACCATTCTCCTTTTGTAAAGCTTTACCTCTTGAAATGGGTATGGCAAACTGCTGAAGCAGAGTGGTGTTCCATTAACCTCATGATCTCATTTCAACTAGTAACTCCTGTTACTATTTGTTGGACTTGGCCCTTAGGGCAGGTTCACCCCTAGACTTTTTGCTTTAAATGGTGACCTGGCAATGTTGATTTTTGGGATTCTGCGCACTTTCACTGTGTCCCAGTGGAAAGTGCGTGCGCACTCTGAGTGCATGTGCTGAGCTAGGCCTGCCCGCCCATAGGAATGCATGGGGAATGTATGTGTCCCTGGTAGTTCCTGATGCGTGGGGTGTACAGGCTTGAGTCTGGTATGTTTGTACTCGTGAGAATGAATGCTGCGCAACGGTATGTGCGGCTTGTATGTGTCTAGTGGGGAAGTATCATTTCTAGACATGGCTGTACGTGTGCTGTGAGGGTGCTGGCGTGTGATTGGCTGGAGCTGGCTGGCATGCCAGGCTCCAGGAAGTCTGGGTGGGTCTGCCCGGTGGTGAGTGGGAGATTAGCATGAGTGATGTGTGGGAGGAGTGTACCTGTGTCCTGGATGGGCTGGGTTTTCCCCACACAATGCTGGCTCCGCCCCCCTGTGGTGTGTCTAATTACCCAAGCCCTGCCAGTGAATAGAGAGGGTGGCTGAGGTAAACAGAGTACTCAAGAACCAGCTGCGACTGGTTCCGCCCCCACTCTGCACCTTCAGACAAAGGGAAATGCTGTATAAAAATGGGGCTGTGTCCCCACAGTTTTTGTTCTCTTCCAGGATCCTGAGGGGGCTGTTGCTGCTGCTGCTGGGCCAGAGGACCGCCACTTGGGCTGTCTCCCTGCCTGGAGACCCAGTGAGCTGGCTCTGGGCCCAGCCTTGCCCCCCTGCCTGCCTACAAGGACTTTGGGGCCTGGACTTTGCCTCTAGTGCTTGGAAGCGCTTCCTTGTGGCCCTTAGCGCTTGAGAGCACTTTCTCTTACCCCTGAAGCGTTGGAAGCGCTTCCTTTGCGGCCCTAGTGCTTAGAAGCGCTTTATTTATCAGCTGAGCACTGGGAGCGCTGTCATTGCCCTTCCGCGGCTGCCCACGCCGCTTTTGCTGATTTTAGAGTCCCCTGGCAGGTGCCCACCCAGCCCGGGACATTGCCGCTGTTTCGGATTTATAATTTACCTCGAGGGAGGCCACCCCTCGGTAAATTCATCCCCCGCCTGCAGTGCCTGAGCCGGGCCGCCGCGCTGCCCGCGACGACCCGGAAGTGGTTGTCCGGCCGGCCAATCCGTGCGCGGCCGACCGGAAGTCCCGCCCCCCCTCAGCCGAGAGGAAGCCGGAAGCTGCCGGGAGCCGACCCCGGGATCCAGTGCAGGAAGAGAGAGAAGCCGGCGTCTTCTCTTGTCCCCCCCGGGCTCCCAAAGCGAGGGAGAGCCCAGGAGAGAGAGGGCAGAAGCCTGGCAGAGAGGAGCTGACGCCTCGAGGAGCCGCCGCCTCCCCTGACAGCCGGTGAGTGCGGGCGCCCCCGGGGTCACTTCTCCACCCCAGCGAGGCTCGAGGGCCAGTTTGATTTCCGAGTCCCCGGAGGGGGGACTCCAGCATCTGGGGCCACATTCGTGTAGAGCCTTCGAGGGTACCCTCGTGTAGAGCCTGCAAGGCTCCTGGCGGCATCTTTGTTTATGCAAGTCCACGAGGGACTTACACAAGCCGCCCCTTTTGTTTGTCCAGAGCCACGGAGGCTCAGGGGCATTTCTTTGGTCATGAGCCCTGAGAGGCTCGGGGGCAGAGTGGAAGAAGGAGCCCAGAGAGGCCCCACCCTGGCCCATTCAATTTAAGAGCCCAGAGAGGCTCTAGGGGGCATTTGCAAAGTTGAGTCCCCCGTGAGGGGCTCCACCAAGGCAGCATTTCGTGTTTAGAGCCCAGTGAGGCTCTGGAGGGCCACATTTATTTCTTAGGGCCCGGAGAGAGGCTCCAGGCACCAAAGTGGTTGTGAAGGGCCCAGAGAGGCTCTTGAGCCCCCACTGTTGTTCTTGAGCCCTGGCAGGCTCAAACATTGTTGCACCAGTTGCCCAGCACTTTGTGGGCAACTGCTACGTTTAGGACCCCCTGACTTTGGACACAGGGCGTCCTAGCCCCAGAGAGGCCAGTTGGCCTAGGGACAGTCACAGGTGGTGACTTACGTGAGTTTGGCGCAACTGTACTTTTTCTGCACCTCTGAATGTATTGTGATGCATCATGTGTTTTCCTCCCTTACACCTCTGAATGAATGTTATGCATTGCATCATGTGTTATGTGCTTCCACCCCCACAGGTATTGTGATGTGTAGGTGGTTGTTTTCTCCCTAGTACAGGTGGTGCTAGTGAGGTCCTGGTTACCAGTGATTACTGGTTATGTGCTATTTTGTGCTATATTCTATGTACTAAGTGCTATTTCTGAAAGTGCTACTTCTGATTCCTGACAGTGGTCCAGGTGGCCCTGTCTTGTAAATATCCCTTGTAAATTCTGCCCGTGCCTCTGGCACATTGTAAAGTGTGTGTTTTATCTAATGTGTTTTGGTGTAATACAAAGGCTATTTTTTATATAACCTTGTGTGGAGTTTCCTTTGTGGTGGGCCTTTGGGTGTTGTTGCTGGGGTGCGTGCGCAAATACTTAACTTACATCGCCTCCAAGTTTAGCCTTGCTGCTCGCGCCACGTTACCTAGAAGGTGAGTAGGGGTTCTCTTGGCGTGTAACTCCCTTGCCCTGACTTGGTGGTGGTGGTCTCTGACTGACTTTGGCGAAAGCTCTGGCCAGCCAGGGATCCCATTTCCAACACTATTCAAAACAATAGGCACATTAGAAATTTCTGCCTACCTTTCATAAGGACCTATGTTTTCAATATCTTACTGTACAGTGAATTCTACCTGGTAAACTCCCTGTGATGCTTGTCTTTGATAAATACTGTGGGCCATTCCAAACCGATCGCAATGAAGCAGTGGCTTAAACCCAATTGCCACATTTAGTTTACTGGTAAGTCCCTAGCAAAGTAGTTCCACATGTACCTGGGCCTATAAACTAAATGCTGCTAGTGGGCCCGCAGCACTAATTGTGCCACCCACTCAAGTAGTCTTTTAAACAGATTTCAGGCCTGCAATTGCAGCTTGTATAAGCATCTTTAAACTACCATTTTGGCCTAGCAAAATACATGTTTTGCCAGGCCTAAACCTTCTTTTTTAATGCACTTGTCACCCCTATGGTTGGCCCTAAGCCGTCCAGAGGGCACGGTGTGGTGTATTTAAAATGTTGAACAAGTACTTTTATGTTTTACTTTCCCTGGTGGTGACTAACTCTTCAATTTGTTTTCCACTGCTGAAAGGCCTACCTCTCCCATATGATAACATTGTGTTACATTATTACATGTAATAAGTGCTAATGTTCAATTGGGAGCAAAGAGCAATGTCCAGTTTGGTGTCTGAAGAACTGTATTTTAAAACCCTCTTTAATGGTGAAGTGGGATTTTAAGTCACAATCACACTTTTAGAAAGTTGTCACTTTCTTGTTGTTAGAACCGGGTTCTCTAGTTTTCAGGGGTATGCACCCTAGTCCAAGTAGGGACCACCACTTCCGACAGGGTAGCTTGGCACAGAGCAGGTAGGCTAACCGCAGGAGGCAATGTGTAAAGTATTTGTGCAACACACCCTATCCGTAACACAGCAAAACACTCATAAAAGGGACTTCACACCGGTTTATCTGAACATTATTTGATATCCAAAAATACAGCGAGAATATGCCATGTATAGTGTAAAGTTCCCACTATGTAATGTCTCTGGGGAGATTGCCACTAATACTGGGTAGTAGCTGTCTCTTGGGGGAAAGTACTTGGGCAACCACAACAAAACAGTTCCCAAACGTATTGGAGTAGATGCTGTTCCTAGAAGTAGTGAGTATAAGGCACTTTGGGGCACAGTTCACGATATTCAGGGCAAAGAAAAGTCTCAAGCAGGCTTGTGCAGACAGTGCCCAGATCAAGAGGTTAAGTAGGGCATGTCACTCATTGTCCTAACCGTAGCGGTAAAACGCGGGTCACCTTATTGTGTTATTGGCAGTGTGCTTTTAGCTACAGAGGGGCCAAAAAGGTGCAGAATCAATAGTCCCCAGTGGTTAACACAATCCCCGCTGGCAGGCGCGTGATTAAGGGGCTGCCTGGCAGAAATCGGCTTAGTCCCCGGTCTCCATCTTAGCAATGCAGGCAGTCACAGTCCCATGCAATCCAATGAGCCTCACCGCCCCGCTGCATGTAGCAAGACACCAAGGGCCCATTCTCTCGCAGCCCCTTCCCTCCGCCAGCTCTCACCCCGCTCCCGAACTCGCACCGACACCGCGCGCCTGGGAGTGTTTACCTGCGGCTGCTCTGTCAGTGTAGACCTCCTCCTGACGATCCTCAGACAAGAGCTCTTCTCTTCCTGCAGCACGGCATTGACAGGAACGGCGCTTCCTTCTCCTGGCGTCGCGCCGACGTAGTTGCTGGAGTCCCGGTTGCTAGGCAACCCTCCGCCAGCACCCAAGCACTGCGTGGGGTGCCCCTGCCATTACAGGGGGAATCCTCGCTGGGCTTCCCTCGGCTTCCGGGCGGCGGCGGTGATTCCGGGCACTTAACGCTTCCCTGCCCCAGCGCTCTGCAGCGCGTCTAGGTCCCGGGCGGAGGAGGTGAAGGGCTCATGGCGCGTCCCACCTCAGCACTCCTACCCAACAACCAGCGCACGAGGGACGCAGTGCAGTCTGGTCCCCGGGCCGCCAGCTTTGATTTCAATGAAGCACCGCTTTTCCTCCACAGCGCTCCTCGTCAGAGCGCTACTCAACCACAGCGCTTGCCGTTGATTTCAGGTCCCAGGCGGGCGGCAAAGTTTGTACAGGCAGCGCTTCACCTCACAGCACTCTCAGGAGGCGCACAGCGCGTCCAGGTGCCCCAAAGCGGCGGCGGTGATTCAAGGGTGATTAAGAAAGCAGTTTGGCACACCCAGACCTTCAGAGGCAGTCTTATAAAAGGACTAAGATGTGGCAGCCCTTATAAATGTTTACAGTTCAGTAAGCAGGGGGGGCAGTCACAGGAGAAAAGTCATTGTGGAGACACACTGGAGATAGTATTCCTGGTTCTCCTCTGGCAGGGCAAGATCAGCAGGCAGGCACTGCAACTCAGCTGGCCTGGGGCAGCAGTTCCTAGGAGCAGTCAGCCTCAGCAGTGTAGCAATCCTTCTAGCACAGCAGCCTTCACTCCAGCAGAGAGTCTCCAGGTCCAGTAGTGTAACAGGGATGTGTGGCCAGAACCCTCCCTAATATACCCTAAAGTCAGGTGACCCGGAGGCGGCGGCACTTTCTGGAAGAATCTAGGGTTTGGAAGTCTCTGGAAAAATCCAAGAGGCTCTGGGGTGTTCCCTTCCCTACCTGTCTGTCAACCAGGGACAAAAGGCTACAGTTAAAAAAGTCCCAGAACATGCAGACTACCAGTATGTAAATTAAGGGTAGGCCTCACTGCAGTAGCAGGGCCTGTAGCTACTACTCTAGGGTCACCATGATTTTAAAGGAGAGCACCTGCACCTTAGCACTATTTAGCAGTGATAAGGGGCCCATAGTCCTAATGTGCAACAAAAATATGGGTCCAGTAGGAGGCAAAGAGGGCAACAAAAATGTAGTAGAAAACCACCCTTGGGCTGACAGGTCTAACACTTGTCCCAACCATTGGTGCCTGCAACCTGTATCCTGGTTTGCATGACTAAGTGGAGCTGGCTGTTGGTCTTTATGTATTGCTCGCAGATAGTGAGACTAAGTGAGAATAGGTTATGGAGGATGGGCCATCTCTTACTTAATAAGGGGGGAGGGGGGCAAAGCTGTCACCTACCACATTTGCACATCACAAAGCCTCCGCTTAAGTACACTCACAAAGGGTTATATACTAGTCTATATACTGTATGCCCCCGTACATGCTGGGGTCAGAGCAGGGCAGCAGGAAATTCCAACTCAGCTCTAGGAGTGTAATCCTCCAGAACCTTCTTCTACTTCAAAGGTTGCACCAAGTAAACCTATTAAACCCTTATCCCAAACTCTTCAGTACACCTCTGTACTTGTGGATTACGACAGAAGAATGACTGCTGGTCTGCTCTGCTGCCCGAAGGGCTGATACTCTGCTACCCTGCTTGCTCAGAAGTAAGACGGGACCTGCACCTTTTATCCGAGGCTGAAGTGACTCCAAGGGCCCGTTCTGAGCTACAAGGATATCACAAGCTCCAGAGGTCACCTTGCATCTCCCCAGCTGACCTGCTGTCTGGACCTGCAACTGCTTGAGCCTTACTGGCCTCTGCTGGAGTGAGTTCCTGATCCTCAGGAGGTGACCCTCAGGTTCAAGACACTTTGTGTAGCGTCTGTTGAGTTCCCTTTCCAAGAAAAGGAAAAATCCTGAATTTGTGGCTCTTTGCATCTGCAAACAAGCCTGTTCACAGTAAGATCTTGCCTCCCGCGCTGCTCACAAATGCAAATGTCCCTGCAAACCAGACTCTTCACACCACAGCAACCGTCAGCGCCAACTGGCAACGCGGGAACTGCACTTCGCACTACTTCGCTGTGACTGCCAACGCGAACCTCCAGTAACGACTATCCGTGACGCCCAACATGATCCTCGCACCATAGCGGCGACCATCCGCAAGGCCAGGCCTGCTCTTCAGGCTACAGTGACGACCATTCACAATGTTCTCCCTGCTTCTCGCAGCCTCCTTAATATCGACCAGAACTCTTTGCGCGGAACTTTTGAAGATCACGCTTTCAGCCGGACTAAGCTAGTCTTTGTATACGGGCCACGCTCCTTTGCTGTTGGCCTTAACTTGTGATTTTCAATGGTCTCGCACGACAAAATAACTGTGAGTGGCGCTTTGTGCCATTCTGCAATATATTTACATAAACTTGTGTTTTTGCTTTATTACTGTTTGAAGTGTTGCATAAATCTTTACACATTGCCTCTAAGTTAAGCATGACTGCTTTTGTGCCAAGGTACCAGAGGGATAAGCACATGTTAATTTGAGGTTGGCTTGTGTTTCACACTGATAGAATTGTGATTGTTGCTTTAGCAGGGTTTTCACCCCCCTCAGCCAGTAACCCAATTTCTTACAATCATACAAGAACCTGTTCACTGACTGCTTTCCTTCCAAATTTTCAGGTTCTGTGATTGTGTCGTCCATATTTTCAATGAAGGAACGACAGGAGGAGCTGCACCGCTTGGATGATAAGGAGGCCCAGAGTAAAAGCAGCAGGAACCAAGCAAGTAAGCGACAAATTAGACACATTTTATAATCCACCAGATGATAAGGCGCAAATTCTCCTCGCACATGGTGAACACACAGGACATTGATGTGCACGGACACACGGGCACATCGAAATACATTCTCTCCACCTCGCCTCAGAACAGTGACGTGGCAGATGTCATTGGGATTCTGTCCTTCCTATTCACCGACATGAGATCTTGTATTTGCAGACGTTCCTAATCCAAACCCATCAGCAGGTCATTGCTTTGTGCTATATAAATCCCTATACATACATATGTGGAATTTGAAGAAACATTGGGGGTACTTGACACATACAACACTGAAGTGCTGCTAGAGGTTCCTGTGACACATACACATGTCATCATGGCAAGTTCGTTGAGTGTCCTCCACCTCTTCAACCACCTGTCCGTCCAGAGTAGACTAAAGGCACAGGTGACGTGGTTTCAGATATTTCCATGGCTTTCACTCTGACCATTGCCCAATTCTATGAGGTTATTGCATGATTTGATTAGGGTGCCATATTACAGCCTCGTAGTCATAGATTGAGGTTTTGTGGCTGACAGTGACATGTATCTCTGGGGGCTGACCTGAAATTCCAATGTTGAGGGTTGAACACTTGAAGCATTGAGCAGTGGCAGTGCTTGCTGTGAGATACCACGACATGGTTAAAATGCATTGTTATGATTATACATTTTCCAACATATAAGAAAAGGAAATTGGGTGGGTTTCAGTGCAGCACAAGAAGGGTTGTTTGGCAGAGGACAGATGTGGAATTAAACCCAGTAAGAGGGAGGACACACAGGGAAACCGGTCTGTAGGTGTCACCTGCTCTGTGTCCTTGGATGGTTTGCAAGGAACGTTCTTATTGTACAGATGCACATAGCGTCCCGCCCCCATTCCTGTGGGTAACATTCTCTTAGACTGCTGGACGGACATGTGTACTCACACTCTACCTCCCCTAGTCTCACTCACTCGCTCCCACTCTTCCCTATAGGCCTCACACAAGGAAGGACAAGGACTCCAGGTAACCTAGGCTTGTCCGATTTAACCAGGGCGGTCCAGTAGACAGCCACCCGTTAAGGAGAACAGCCATTACAACGTGGGGATTACCCCGCACTACCAATACAACGTGGGGATTACAACGTAAGTCGTTACACCGACTTTCGCTGGAGGGCGCTGTTGGATAGGGAATAGTTTAATTTTCTATCCAACACCTTCCCTACTGTCAACGTGGGCTGGAGTTGGAATAGAAAATTAAACTACTCCACTATCCAGCACCCTCCAGTGAAAGTCGTTGTAACAACTTTCGTTGTAATCCTCGCATTGTAATGGCATGCGGGGTAAATGCAAGCGTTGTAATGTCATACAACCCCCGGTAATGGGTGCAGCTAAAAAGGCCTCTGCCCCTGAACTAACATCAGCTGACTACAGGATCCAGTGACGTTTGGTGTGAGGAGGCAGCAGAGACCGTCGGCTATGAGTGGGAGGGTACCCTTCTGCTGACCCTCTTTCACCAGAGCCTTAGCTCTTCTGGTCAATTGTCTCGCCCTTCCAATGGACACAGTAGAGTATCTGCTTCATTGGTGGAAAAATATCAAAATCACCAGGGCAGTGCAGCCCAGATTTGACTTGCAATGCTAACACATTTATTCACACAATATGCACCTGTTTTGCCTTTTGCAATACACTGAGATGTGTTCCCTCTGCTGGGGGAAGTCCTGGTAGTGTGATTCTCACAGTCTTTGCGAGATAGCATCAGTATCCGAGACAGGAGCGCCTGTGTTCGATGGCGGTCCAAGAGCGTTAGTGTCTTGTCGTAGTGACCCAGGGCGCCACTGTTACTGGAGTGTCTGCGGTCACCAGAAGTGGCATCCGTCCACTCACAGAGACCTTACCATGACTCTTTAGGATCAGCACCTCAGTGAGAACCACGGGAGACTCCCACTGTCAGAGCAGCAACTCCACCACACTGAGCTGGACGAATGACCACAGGAGACATAAGACACCTTGAGGCGCTGTGGCTGAAAAGACTTCTCTGGCCTTAGAGACCTTCCAAGTGCTGTCATCCTGAGTCAGTCTGAACACGCCCTGGTCCTTCATCAGAAGAGCTCTTTACAACACGAACAAGTAAAACATTATGTAAGTAGAAGCAGAAGACAAAGTGGAAAATGGCATAAGGACAGCCATAATGAGAATAATGTAGCAACATCATTCAGTTTGGTAGCACAGATGGGAGGATGAGATCAAAATAGAATTATGGTCCATAAATGGTGACAAAAGTTGCACCAGAAGAAGGATCTGCTTGAGGTGATATCAAACAGAATCTAAGGCGCGATTAAAAACTATTTTGTGTTCAAGCCGAAGTAGGAGCACAATCGGGTGTTACTAATGCAGAGTAACAAGGTGGTTCTTCAGATCACATTTGAGTTGAGCCAGAGTTGAGCAAGTCGGATGCTGACTGACGAGGGAGCCCCAGATCATACATTCTTAGAAGAGTGCCTCACTGTGAATTATTCCCTGAAGTTTGCATTTCAAAAAGAGGAAACCCTCATTTCTGGAACCTTCCAGACATGTTGATTTGGATTTTATTGTCCTCAGAAGAGCCGCGGTGTAATGCTTTATATGTTATATAGGCTGTCTTGTATGTACGTCATGTTTAACGGTGGTAGATCACTCAGGCATCACATGGTCAAATTCCACATTTTCTGGTGCCAGAGGGCACTCATTAGTCAGCAGGCTGCAGAATGATTGGGGGAGAAGGACTGTCCTTTCTTAAGAAGCCTGGCAGAAAAGCACCCCTTACTGGAAGCTTGCAATGACTGTTATTTGGACAATGGTCTTAAAGTTGGCATTTAGGAAGAAAGGTCTCATGATTCTTTTACTGTGGCTTTAATATACATTTTTAGTCCAAGTTTGGAGTTGAGGATGACGCCTTGAGATTTAGTTGCAGTAGCTACTTGGAAAGAGATCGTAATGCTGTTCTGATGTTGGGCAATTCTGGTGGAGACTGGTGATTGGGTTTGAGACCGAGGATAAGGAATCAAGCCTTTTTGTAGAATATGTTTCACTTTTATCTGTTTCACCCTGAACTGAGCCGGCGACATGAGTGGGTTGCTAGTGATGTTATTTGTGCAGTTAATTTTCAGGTACGATTGAGTATCTTCAGAGTACTGTGGAAATAGAATCCCAGGTATGTAATTGTACGCCTAAAGGCACAACAACTAAAAAAAAAAAAAAATTCCCACTGAGTTTTATATAACGCAAACTTGACCCGTAGGTATCAGATCTCTTCACATGAGCACCAGTTGCGTTACAGACGGACACATTCATTTTTTGTTAGGCACAGATAGATTAAGAGGCACATGCATTAAAAAACGATTTTGCGATTCCTTAACAGCGATTATTAAGAAATCTCTATTACGGAATCGAAAAAGTGAATGCATCAAAAAATTCACTATATTTTAGCGAATCAGTAACATTTGCTATTTCCAATGGCAAGCCCGCTATTACAGAATCGCTAATAGCGATTTACCCATATTGCTGCATTGGGATGACATCACAATCAGGAACTGAATCAGTGAATGCACACACCTGTTCACAGAGAGAGTCGAAGCAGGAGGCAGACTGGTGGAAGTGAGCAGAAAGAAACTGTGTTTGGAGCAGAAGTAGTGAGAAAAGAACAGCATGGCCACAAAAAAAAGGAAAGAGAAAGGAGAGGCAGGAAAAGAAAGCTCAAACTCAGTGATAAAGAACTGGAAATCCTCATTGAGGAAGTGGTGCTGAACCACTATTTCTGGTAAACTTTGGTAAGCAGGGAGAGCTTTTTGGTAAACACTCCCTGCAGGTTGCAGAGTCAGTCAAACGAAAAACTTGGCTGGGAATCCACGCTAAGGTTAATGCTGTGGGGATAACACAACATGCAATCTCGGACCTGCGCAAGCGCTGGTACGACCTGCGCAGCGGAGCTAAAGAGAGGGTGGCTGAAAGGCTAGCAGCTGCAAAAGAAACTGGAGGGGGACCATCTTTTGAACGTCCAAACACACCCATGGAGGACATGGTGGAATCCACACTGCAACCAGAGGCAGTTGTCGGGATAACACAGAATTACACCTCTGAACAGGCGGGTACCTTCCAAGGTGTGACCACTGCTAAATATATTTCAATGTTAAATTTAACTAAATGAGCCCCAAATGCATATCCTGCGTAGTGTAGTATACCGGAGTCCAGTCCACATTTTACTTGCAACACCCAAATGCATTGCGGGAGTTGTATACAGACAAATGTAAGAGCAAGGCAAGGAGGGACCTAAACAGCTTTAGTGCCGCAGAGTACAGCAAGGAAATGACTAAAGTAGACTTTGTCCATAACAGAAGTAAATTTATTAGACATTTGCATGCGCAATGTCACAAACATGTACAGAAAAAAAATAACTGAACTTGCACTGTTTAAAATCACAGATGCAGCAGCACAGGACAGTGATGTGGCTGACGTCCACAAGTCAGAGGGACCAGTGGATCAGTCTAAGGAGGTACCAGAAGGGCCAGAATCCTCGCCCATACCTTCTCCCACTCGGTGCAGGCGAATAGTCCCACCACTGCCTGCTTTGGACAGTGATGAAGAGAGGGACACAGGTACGCTCACACAGCTGGTTGGCAACACACTACCAACACCATCAGAGGTACCAGTGCGGCGCAGGTCCATCCATTTCTACAGGCGAAGGCCCAGGGCAATCCTGACATCTGCAGAGGATGATGGGGCAGCTGCCTGGAGTGGGCTGGAGGGCAAGATGCTCAGGGTCCAGCGCCTGCAAGGAAGGAACATGAGGATTATGCAGGGCCAACTGGGGACAATGGCAACACACCTGGGGGACAAACGTGACTCCCTGAGAGAGCTCACCACTGCTATAGTTGAAGGGCCCGGGGCAAACACGGAAAACCTAGCCAGTGTTTCAACAGTTATGCACGACTTGTGCAGGGTCAACTAGGGTGAGCATGCCTCCCATGGTAGGAGGCATCACAGTTTGATTGGGCGCCTGGATGGTTACACCAGGGCAATCAGTAGGCTGAGCACAACTACAGCTCAGCTTTCCTTTCGTGCTGTCAGCATGCACAGGAGATGAGCCACCGCTCTAGGGATGTTGCCAGGGGCCTCATCCAGGTCACTAATGCAGTGGAACAACTTCAAACTACTGCTGCTGGTGGTGGCAGCAACGTACGTGCAGGGGGATAGTGAGTAGGCCTCCAGCCTCTGTGGCCTACCGGCACCTGTCACGAATCCCAGGAGGCGCAGTACCAGGAGCAACACTGGCACGGAAGGCTCAATTGGGGATGTGGCTGACCCTACTGAGAGGCCCACAGGAGTGCGTGGCCGGAAAAAGTAGTGACCTGGACAGGTACTATTCTGGTGAGGTAACCAGCAGCATGTACATTGTTCATACTGACGTCTAAGTGCCAAGGCAATGTCATTTAATTGTCTGTATTTACACTACACTTTTCGGCACCTGGTATGTGTGCATTAACACTACCACAATATTGTTGCAATAAACCGTTGAGCACCTACTGTGTTGTCTCATGATAACCCACCTTAGAAATAATGTTGAGTGATCCCCTCTGCTGCATTTGGACCGTCTGCCGCTTGCGGCGGTTGTCTTGGCTGAATGCCGACCAATGGCTCGCTGTCAAAGGCTTCCAGGGGAATGTCTCTATGTGGGGATATGTTGTGCAACATGGCACATGTGGCAACTATTTTGCAGCAAGTCTCCGGCCTATACTGTAATGCACCACCAGTTTTGTGAAGGCAGCGAAACTGAGATTTTAGTAACCCAAATGTCCAATCATGTTGTGTGTGGAGATGTGTGCCTCATTGTATCGCTGCTCACTTGGTTTAGCAGGATTCAGTTATGGAGTCAGGATGATAGAGCGCACAGCGTATGTGCTATCACCTACAGGATGTAAAAAGAAAATACATTAGTCACTGCAATGTGTCACCATGGCAGACAGGTGTGCAAGTTAGTATTACGTCTGTTTACTGAGCAAATATCCTTCTCCAAATTCACCCGCAAGTGAATGCCACTATGTCTGAAGATATAGGAGTCATGCGCACTGCCAGGGTAACAAGCCACAATGTCTGTGATTATGTTTTTAGAATTGCAGATAACTTAAATGTTCAATGAATGGTAACATTTCCGGTTTCAGTAAATCTACTCATTCCCTGAGGGGGGGACAAATGGCTACATGCGTCCCATCGATGCAGCCTATGACATGCGGAAATGGGCACCTTGATAAAAATGTAATTTAGTTTTCAGCAATTCCTGTGGTGTTGCGGGGAACCGAATGTGGTGGTGTATCCTCTGCAGCATGGCATCAAGGAATGCATTGAAAAATCTTGAAAGGGCACTTTGGGCGACACCTCCAGCAGCAGCAATTACTCCCTGGAAGCTCCCTGAAGCTAGGAGGTGCAGAGAACAGAGGACCTGCACGTGATTGGGGATGGCATGTGTCCTGCGAGTCTGACACTGCAGTATTGGATCCAATTCAGCTATGAGCTCATAGATTGTGTCAGCATTCAACCTATATTTATCTCTTCCTCGTCTGCCCTAGCAAAGTAACGCGCAGTCTGAATACACGCTCCTGTATCCGCCTTCTCTGTGCTGCTGCTCTTCGCCTCATTCTCCTCACCATGGCGCAGAGCGCTGACATTGTGAAACATTCTGAGGCCTTCTAGGACTGTTTTAGTAGTTTGCTGATGATTTGCATCTGATTTGTTCAATTTAAATTTGTTACCACCTGATATAATTTGTTCTTATTTAAGAACTGCTAATCGGGATTTTTTTTGAGGATTCGCAATCTGCAATTTTTTTTCATGCATAGGTTTTGCGACTCTTTAATTGGGATTACCTATAGCAGAATTGGTATTAAGGTAATCGCAATTTTTAGTGCATAAGTTTGCAAATCAGCTATTTTGCTTCCGGCATTGCATTAGGCTATTTTGCAATTGCAAACAGCCTTTCTTTGCGATTCACAATGTTTGCAATCACAAAATAGCTTGATGCATGGGTCCCTAAGTGATTAAGAATCACAGGATGTTAAGCATCCCTGCCGAGACTCAAACCTTGTTCGACAGCTCTAGCTGTAGGGCCACATCCTCGTCCCAACTTGAACAACAATCATTAAGAACTGAGCATTGAGTAACTCTGAAGGGTAAAAACTTATTAGAGAAGATGTCATAATTTTCCACGCAATTTCTCCTCTGCCTCATCCTTATCCACATGATTTATTGGGTATTTTCTTCTTCAGCCTTTAGCTGCACTTCTGCGGTTCTCTTTCGTCTGATTCTTATTTTATTTTTCACAGTAATGGTAAACCCAACACCTGCTGTTTCATCAGACATTAAGGAGGAGGCCAAGGACTGGGCCATTGAACACAATGATGAGGACTGTGAGACCAAGAGAAGCCTCAATATTATTACAGGTGAGAAAACAAGGCGCACTTGAAAAAGACATCAAATGTCCTCCCTTAATCCCAAAGGTAACGAGTCCACCCCTCTACTCCTTAGTATCTGAGAGCTGTTGAAAGTTGTACATTTCCCTCGTCCCTTTCTATCTGACAGATGATGACAAAGACATAGACCTTCCTTTGACTCTTATTACCGTACAGAGGCTTTATCATAATGCACCCCCCTCTGCACACCCTGTTTATTCTCCACAGCCATCAGAGTTGGCATTTGACATAGATCTAGAGAGAGACCCTTCCCCTCTTCCATCCTGCTTAAGGAATTCAGCCTTTTTGCTGAATATGTTTCAGTTGTATCCGTCTCACCCATGCCCAGACCGGAGACATGCAAGTGGGTATGGTATCGATTTTATTCGTGCAGTCCATTCTCTGGAATGACTGAGTATCATCAGTGTATGGGTGGAGATAGAATCCCAGGTTGTGTACCTGTTCACCCAAAGGCGCAACACAGCAGTGGGATAGGATGGAGCCTGGAGTACCTCTGAAGGGTGAAAGTTTAACATTAGAGGAGTCACCAGTTTTACTTTTCTCCCTCTCCCTCGTCCCCATCCCCTTCCTCTTGCTTTCTTGACAATTTTCATTTGCAGCCTTTACATGCACTTCTGTGATTGTATTTCTTCTGAGTCTCATTTTATTTTTGGCAGTAATGGTAGACACAGGACCTGCTGTTTCATCAAACTTCAAGGAGGAGGCCGAGGACTGCCCCATCGTGCCTGATAATGAGGACTGTGAGACCAAGAGAAGCCTCAATATTATTACAGGTGAGAAAACAAGGCCCACTTGAAAAAGACGTACAAATATCATCCCTTGATCCCAATGATAATGGAGAAAACACCCCTCTACGCCTTAGTATCTTAGAGCTCTTAGGTTCTATATTTCCCTCATGCCTTTACCCTCTGACAGATGTTGACAAAGGCACATAGTCTGTTCAGTGAGTGGTACCAGACAGAGACTTCAGCATTTTACAATCCCCCACATTCTGGGCCCGATTCACGAAGAGCCTCTGCACTCATAGTGGAGGCTTTGCAGTCGTGGCAGGATGTCCACACTCGTGGTGGGATCTCCACAGTACAGTTTTTTATTGTGCAGATGCCACCACGAGTGCGTAGTCTCCGCCGTGAGTGTAGAGCCTTGGCTACGAATGTGGAGCCTTGACCACGGGTGTGCAGCATCAGCCACGAGTGCAGAGCCTCTGCCACGAGTGTGCAGTCTCTGCCACAAATGCGTAGCCTCCACCGTGAGTGTGGAGCCACCACCGCCTCTGCTGCGAGTGTGCAGCCTCTCCCGCCTCTGCCGGGAGTGCAGAGCCTCCGCCACAAGTGCACTGCCTCTGCTACAGGTGCAGAGCCTCTGCTACGAGTGCTGAGCCTCCACCACAAGTGCAGAGCCTCTGCCATGAGTGCAGAGCCTCCGCCACGAGTGCAGAGCCTCCGCCACAAGTGCAGAGCCTCCGCCACAAGTGCAGAGCCTCCCCCCATGAGTGCGAAGCCTCGTTCACGAATGCGAAGCCTCGGCCACGAGTACACAGCTTCCTCCATGAGTGCGCTGCCTCCGCCACGAGTGCAGAGCCTCTGCCACGAGTGCTGAGCCTCCACCACGAGTGCAGAGCCTCTGCCACAAGTGCAGAGCCTCCGCCACGAGTGCAGAGCCTCCCCCCATGAGTGCGAAGCCTCGTTCACGAATGCGAAGCCTCGGCCACGAGTACACAGCCTCCTCCATGAGTGCGCTGCCTCCGCCACGAGTGCAGAGCCTCTGCCACGAGTGCAGAGCCTCTGCCACGAGTGCTGAGCCTCCACCACGAGTGCAGAGCCTCTGCCACGAGTGCTGAGCCTCCACCACGAGTGCAGAGCCTCTGCCACAAGTGCAGAGCCTCCGCCACGAGTGCAGAGCCTCCCCCCATGAGTGCGAAGCCTCGTTCACGAATGCGAAGCCTCGGCCACGAGTACACAGCCTCCCCCCATGAGTGCGAAGCCTCGTTCACGAATGCGAAGCCTCGGCCACGAGTACACAGCCTCCTCCATGAGTGCGCTGCCTCCGCCACGAGTGCAGAGCCTCCACCATGAGTGCTGAGCCTCCACCACGAGTGCAGAGCCTCTGCCACAAGTGCAGAGCCTCCGCCACGAGTGCAGAGCCTCCCCCCTTGAGTGCGAAGCCTCGTTCACGAATGCGAAGCCTCGGCCACGAGTACACAGGCTCCTCCATGAGTGTGCTGCCTCTGCTACAGGTGCAGAGCCTCCTCCACGAGTGCAGAGCCTCCTCCACGAGTGCAGAGCCTCTGCCACGAGTGCAGAGCCTCCGCCACGAGTGCAGAGCCTCCGCCACGAGTGCAGAGCCTCCACCACGAGTGCAGAGCCTCCGCCACAAGTGCAGAGCCTCCCCCCATGAGTGCGAAGCCTCGTTCACGAATGCGAAGCCTCGGCCACGAGTACACAGCCTCCTCCATGAGTGCGCTGCCTCTGCCACGAGTGCGCTTCCTCTGCCACGAGTGCGCTTCCTCTGCCACGATTGCGCTGCCTCTGCCACGATTGCGCTGCCTCTGCCACACGTGCGCACGGAGAGCTACATAGGCAACCTGTCCCCACCCCCCCTCCCCCACCACCACTTTTGCAATATCTCTGCTGAGTAATTGTATTCGGAGATTCCTGTTATGTGCACAGATTTGGTAATTTCTCATTTGTTTACAGTAATGGCAGACATCAAACCGACTACTGTACAAGACATCAAAGAAGAGCAAGAAGATTGCTCTGTGGACGGCGAGGACTCGGAGGTGAAAGGAAGCACCGGTGATCAGAGAGGTGAGTAAATAACACCAAATATAAATAGATAAGAGACCTCCTTGATCCCAGCAGGAGTGCGGAGTGTCATCTGCTGTGCCCCAGTTGTTGGCATTGGCTCATCCTTTGTGATGGTGCTTTCATTGGTGTTTGTTTTGCAATTAAACAAACGCATCTTTGTTTGTTTCGCCATTTCTTTTCCTCATATCTATGTTGCTTTCTCCTATTTGAAATATTCCTTTACATGTTTCATGCTCCTAGTTTCTTGTTCTTGCCTCAAACAGCACTGCTCGCACAAGATCTATTTACTGTCCAGGATTCAGGGCAAGGTTGAGTCCTGTGATTCTATAGCGGTCTCCTCGTCTGTTTGCTTCTTGGCACACAATGCGTAGCTCTTTCATTCTTGCTCCATTTGTGATATTGGACACTTGTGGCATTGAATGTAGTGCAAGGTGCCCGTGGGTGCTGTAGAGTACAAGCATCGCCACTGAGATCATTACTGCACCCACTGCTCTCTAGGTGCAGGGATGGAAGGGGAGAGAACGCTTTTCCTGGTGACGTGTACTGGATCTCCTAAAATGATTCCAAAAATTGCAGATTTCCCCTGAGGAAGTTGTTGGGATCCATGCTCTTCATAGAGGCGGGGGAAGAATGTTTGTTCTTCTCTCTCAAGAGTCTTATGTTGCTGAAGTTCCTCCTCCTCAGAGAGTTTATTATATTTTTAACATCATACAGGGATGAGTTTACCTTGACATGGATGGACCAGGGCTCAGAGTCTGAGTTTTTGGGACATTAGTAATTTGAGTTATGCTGCTTCTTTGCTCAGGTCAAACTGATCTGGTTGATCGTGATTCTCTATACCCCCCGAGCCTATTCTGAGCAAGGAGGTGGGCCTGTCAAATTTACATGGTAGGTGCATCCCGTAACAGGCCAAGATAGCACTGGCCACAGTGACTAGGACATTTTCTAAACATCTATCATCCCTGTATTATGTTAGTGAAAACCCCTCGCCCTGTAGGGGAGAGACCTTCGCCACCAAAGACTCAGTTTGGGGTTCACAGAGAGAAATACATGACTCTCTTGGAAACAAAGAATTGGAGGATGAAGGATTGAAGTGGACTCCCAAGCTTTCAGTTTCATCCTCCTAGGATCCAAGAACGAGGTTGAGCCGATGATATATTGGCATTAAGGCAACTGCAGCATTTGAGTCTCAGCGGAGCAGAGATGGGTTTATTAACTCCATATCCGGCTCCGGGATGGATCTTGTATGAAGTCCACTCTCTCTGATAGCCAGGCATGAACCCAAAGCAGATGGCATCCTGAGGAGACAGACTGCAGGTATCAAGAGACACTCCTGAGAGTCCTGCAGAGGAACCAGATCAAGGAACACCAGCTGTTGTGGCCGAGGGTTTCAACGCCTCTTAAAAATGGACAATCTGAGAGAAAATGTCAGAATGGGGTTGTGACACTTGACACCTCTGCTTTTCTTGTACCTCTTGTGTTTCAAAAGGTATTTGAGATGAGTTAAAACACTGCAGAAAAGCATTCGGTTTTCTTTCATGTGGGCAGTCTCTCTACTCACTGACTCAGTGGTCTTTACTTCATAGCTTCTACCAGCACAGCTGCGGAGCTGTCCCTAACCACTGGGAGAGGAGAAGGAGTCAGGACAGGGACCTTTCGGGCCAGGCTGGAACTGCAGTAGAGATTGCCAGCTAGAAGAGCTAAGCTCTCGTACCATCAGAAGACGCCAAGTCTTGACCACCTGTGCGGGAAATTTGAACTTTGTTATGAACCATACAAACAATACTGGTAGCAATTAACAGTCCGGCACATCTCCAGTGCAAGTCACACAGTCTCATTCTCCACATTTCTGATCCAGACAAGCACAGAAGCATCCGTATAAACGTCATAGTAGTATACTTTAAGAATTTCTCATCTCCTCCCCATAAGGCCAGGACCTTTATGAGTGGATTCACATGCGTCTTCAGCAGGCTCATTCAGTGCCCCAGAATTCTTTCCTTGGGCTCCACTCATTGTCTAATTTCTTCAGACATCCTGTTATGTTATGTCATTTTGTATGGTGCACATGTCACCCACAAGGGTGTCCCGGGGCATGAGCAGGGGTGTGTAGGTGTGTGGTCCCCACAGAGTTATTCGAAGAGCCAGGTCTTCAGCTTCGTTCGGAACTCAAGAAGTGAGGCGGTGGCTCTGATGTGTTGCAGGAGGTCATGACATGTTTTGGCTGCTGCCGTGACCTGCCACTTCGCCTTAGGGAGAGGGAGCGGAGCCGGACCACAAGTTACAGGCTCCATGTGGCTCCTGCCGTCGCCACCACCACCGACGCCGGATTTTCATGCCAGGAGGCACACATAAAAACAACCTCAGGCTCCCGCAGCGCGGGAAGCCCGTAGTTACTGCTGCTGCTGTGACCTGCCATCCGGCCTGAGGGAGAGGGAGCAGAGCCGGACCGCAAGTTACAGGCTCCTGTTGTCGCCACCACCACAGACGCCCGATTTTCATGCCAGGAGGCGCGCATAAAAACAACCTCGGGCGCCCGCAGGGCGGGAAGCCCGCAATTACTGCGTCTGTCGTGACCAAGCCTTCCAGCCTAAGGGAGAGGGAGCGGAGCCGGACCACAAGTCCCAGGCTCCATGTGGCCCCTGCCGTCGCCACCACCACAGACGCCGGATTTTCATGCCAGGATGCACACATAAAACAACACCGGGCTCCCGCAGCGCGGGAAGTCTGTAATTACTGCTGCTGCTGTGACCTGCAATCGGGCAATAACCACGCCCCACTCCAGCTCTGGGTAAAAGGCCGCTTTTATTGGACAGATAGGCATTACATAATACAAATAACATAACATATCATAGCATCAACAATTCCCCGACCTAACACCCCCATCCCCTACTCCAATGTCCCTTTGACCACTAATTTCCCACTTGTTCGGCCTAACCTCCTCCCCGAGCCTATGTCCCTCTCCTGCCTACCTCTTGACTCCAACTTCACTCCCCTGCTTCCCTCTGACCAAACCTATTCCTAATGCCCCCAACCCTTCCTGCCTGTCTTGATTTCCTCCCAATCTGCCACTGTCCAAGCGACGAGAAACCAGAAAAATATGGGCACGAGCCCAGGAAAAAACTTTTTTTTTTCTTTTTGGTCCATGACAAAAAACAGAGGGTGGGACAAAACTTCTTTCCTCCCGCCGTCCGCCGAAAGTGCGCCACAGGGAACGTTGTGTCCGATGCTCGCGCCAACCCCCTGAGCAATCCCTGCGCGCCCCCACCCGCGAGCAGCAGCGGGGCATACCAATGCCCGAACTAGCCCAGGGGCGAACGCCCTTCGTGCGTCGCCCCCAAGACCCCATCGGGCAATAACCACGCCCCACTCCAGCTCTGGGTAAAAGGCCGCTTTTATTGGACAGATGGGCATTACATAATACAAATAACATAACATATCATAGCATCAACAATTCCCCGACCTAACACCCCCATACCCTACTCCAATGTCCCTTTGACCACTAATTTCCCACTTGTTCGGCCTAACCTCCTCTCCGAGCCTATGTCCCTCTCCTGCCTACCTCTTGACTCCAACTTCACTCCCCTGCTTCCCTCTAACCGAACCTATTCCTAATGCCCCCAACCCTTCCTGCCTGTCTTGATTTCGTCCCAATCTGCCACCAGGAAAAACCCCATCACGGGTGTTTTTCCTGCCCCCCCACCCACAAAACTGTATCAACCAAAATATATGTCATGAAAAACCTCTGTCGCCAAACAGGAAACTTTATTTTGCATGTAAACAAACTGTACGCATGGACATGGAGAAACAGTAAATGCAGCCAAATAAACTGTCGCCTAACAGTGAAAAAGTTTTTGACTTAAAAGCATGTAATAAAACTATCACCCCAAGAAGGCATGAAGAAAATACGGAAAATCGTTAAATGCTAAAACTTGCTGTAAAAACAGCGGCAGAACTGTGAGAAGAAACGAATGTACCTAGAAATAGAAAAAGACGGCGGGGGGGGGGAGGAGGGGAAACAAGGGCAGGGGAAATAGAAAAACAGTGATAAGGTGAAAAAAGGGGATGCAGCTAAAATTACCAATGAAAACATATTACTGAAACAACATGTGTAATGAAGATACTGCCGCTACAACAGTACCGATTCAACACCAAGGATTGATGTTTAAAAGACTAGCAAGTAACTCACGAATGCGTAGCAGATAAACCTCATTACCCATAAAAGAAAGGTGCACCCATCATGCCGGAAAAAATGAAAGTCTGCTCTATTAATGTCATCGTGCTCTAACCAGAAAATGCGATTTATAAAACAAAAACGTTGAAGATCCCTGTTCACCTTTCTCCGAGCACGTTCCACAGCCGTGTAACTGTTTGCCCCTCTCCAAACTCTTCTGGGCTGTAGAGCAGTCAATATGAGCTGACAACGGGGCCATGTTTTCAAGAAAACTTCCATGTCAGCTTTCATGTCGATCAGTAAACCCAACCCAGATAATTGGACCAAATCATTTTCTCCTAAATGAAGTAACAAAAAGTCCGGCATGTTTTTAAAGTACAACTCACTTATAAGTGGGAGCAACTGTCCCCACTTCATCCCACTTTTGCCACACCAAGATAAGGCCACTGCATCAGACGGGAACCCCAAATTGCGACCAAAAGGACGTTTGTCCGCCTGCGTGGCAGCCCACTTGATGAATGAATGGCCAATGAGCCAGACTTGCTTGCGACCTGAAAAGAAAAAACAATTAATACCCACAATCTATACAATCTGATCAATCTGTCTAACATAACGTAAAAAGCAATCTGAAGACCAACGCCCCACAAATTTTATGCTGCCAGCAGAGAAACCCCACCTGGCGGCCTCTGAGGCTGCCCCAATACGAAAGGAATGCGTACCAAATAGCTTGGGATCCTCACCAAGGAGAGCTAAAGACTTCCGAAGAATGGCTAACAATTGGGGGGCTTTGAAAGGGGAGCCATCCGGGTGATGAAACACAAAAGTGGAAATGGCACCTCCAAAGCTGGAGAAGTCAAACCACGCCTGCACGGGGCAAATAACCCCCCCATGGCCTGTAACATGACCTTGGAACCCTTACCCATTTGGTCAGTTTTGGAATATGCTAGATATATTTCAATGTGGGACTTGTAAAACGAGACATGTGTGGTCTGCAAAGCATCAGTGACTGAAGTACCCAACAATTCCGAGACCCGGAAGGCCCCAAAAAAGAGCCACACCATGCACAGTTTTGATAGGCAGGCTTCAAATGCAGAAAAACAAACAGTAGGTAGGACAGCGATGATCTTGGACAATAAACGCAAGGATAAGGGGTCCCTCTGGCGAGAACACCGCTTCAGCTGTTTGGACCAACCCTGAAGCAGTCTCTTACCCATTTCACCTGCTGTCGGTTTGTAACCCCAGAAAATTTGCCAGAGAATGAAATACCTGCTAACTTGCCGGCTATGGTAAGGGAAGAAACATGTTTCTCAATGTTAGACATGATAAATCTCACCACATCCTCTCTACGCTGTCTCAAACCCCCGCCAGTGTGAGATCGGAAAATGGCACCTGAATCTAAAAATTCCATCCAAGCTCTTCTGTAAGCCAATTTGGTGCTGTGTGCAAGGGAGTTCTCGATGAGTTGGCAAGCGTTCACATCCCCAGAGTCCATAGCTCGCTGGGAATGGGAGTCTTCTGTGAATCCGCTCCCGGCGCCAAACCACGGAATCTCTCCCACTGAAAACGAGACATTGCATCCGCAATATTATTGTCCATGCCAGCAATGTGCTGAACCTTGAAAACAATATTGAGCTGTAAACAACCAAGCAAAAATAATTGCAGCAGCTTCAACAAATGCCTATCCTTCGCCTTCTGGCCATTGACTAAATCAACAACAGATTTGTTATCCACATTGAAAAGCAATGTCTTATTCGCCAACTTGTGACCCCAGATGCGGAGAGCCATGATAAGGGGAAAAAATTCCAGAAAGGCAATGCTCTTCTTAGTGTCAAACCAGCGCTCAGGCCATTTTTCCGCACACCATTTACCTTCCCAAAAAAGGCCAAAACCGTGTGCACCAGACGCATCAGAAAACAGTTGAAGTTGCCAGTGAAAATGTTCATCCAAAGACCAAAGCGTGATACCATTGAAATCTGAGAGAAAAATGGACCACACTTCAAAATCAGCTCTCATGTGTGCCGAAATCCTGAGTCTGTGGTGAGGGAGCCGTAAACCTGACATAGCAAAACCTAGTCTCCTGCAAAAAGACCTGCCGGCACGGACAACCTTGCACGCTAAATTTAAGTGCCCCAACAAGCATTGCGCTGCTGATAATGTCAGTTTAGTTGCCCCGCGCGCCTTATCCAGAAGCCCCGTTATTTCCACAAGTTTCTTGTGGGGGAGCCTGGGCTGCATCTTGATAGTGTCTATTTCAATGCCCAGGTATGTCAGACAACAGCAAGGGCCCTCTGTTTTGTCCTCCGCTAAGGGAACTCCCAATGTCTCCGCTAGGAATTGAAAACTCCTCAAAGCATCCGTGCATTGAGAAGAATTTGCTGCACCTACAAAAAGAAAATCATCCAGATAGTGTGTGACGTTGACATGGCCCGTGTGGTACGTAAAACACCACTGCACAAAGGAACTGAACGCCTCAAACAATTTGCAAGAAATGGCGCATCCCATAGGGAGAGCTTTGTCGACAAAATATTGCCCGTCGAAATATATACCTAACAAGGAAAAATCCGATGGGTGAACTGGTAACAGACGAAAAGCAGATTTAATGTCACATTTCGCCAACTGCGCCCCTTCTCCTGTGTCCCTGATGATAGCAAACGCGGAATCCACTGATTCAAAATGAACCATGGAATCCTCCCTTGAAATGAAATCATTAACAGAGGAGCCCTCCGGCCATGATAAATGTTGAATCATTCTGAACTCACCCTCCTCCTTCTTGGGCACGACCCCCAGTGGAGACACGATCAAATTTGGCAAAGGGCAATGGTCAAAGGGGCCCGCCATCCGACCCTCCTGGACCTCAGACAACAACTTTGAACGTACAACAGAATGGAATTGCCGTGCAGAATGCTAATTTTGGGCAAATCTGGGGAGTCTAGGACCTTGGTACCCCAACCGAAAACCTTCCTGAAAACCCCATCTCAAAAGCGCAGCACCCTGTGTGTCTGGATAGTGCAGCAACCAACTACATAAAATGTCACAAATGGGGGTGGGATCTCACACACCGGCGGTGTCGCCCCTAAGGACTCTGGTCAATGTAGTAAAGTGTTCGCGATGCATCATCTTTCGATCTTCTGCTATCTTCGCTGTCTTCGCCATCCCTGGACACGTGTTTCGGGATATTACCCCTCATCAGCAGGGATAGGCCGTGTACTGGGGTTGCCGATGGCTGCCAATATCTGCCAGGTATAGTACCACTCAGGCGCGTAGGTGCGGGATCCCAGGCTCGTCAGCCCGCTGCTCAAGGGAGCTTTAAAGTTACAAATGGGGGTGGGGTCGCACACTACTCACACACCGGCGGTTGCGCCCCTAAGGACTCTGGTCAATGTAGTAAAGTGTTCGCGATGCATCATCTTTCGATCTTCTGCTATCTTCGCTGTCTTTGCCATCCCTGGACACGTGTTTCGGGGTATTACCCCTCATCAGCAGGGATAGGCCGTGTACTGGGGTTGCCGATGGCTGCCAATATCTGCCAGGTATAGTACCACTCAGGCGCGTAGGTGCAGGATCCCAGGCTCGTCAGCCCGCTGCTCAAGGGAGCTTTAAAGTTACAAATGGGGGTGGGGTCGCACACTACTCACACACCGGCGGTGTCGCCCCTAAGGACTCTGGTCAATGTAGTAAAGTGTTCGCGATGCATCATCTTTCGATCTTCTGCTATCTTCGCTGTCTTCGCCATCCCTGGACCAGAGTCCTTAGGGGCGACACCGCCGGTGTGTGAGTAGTGTGCGACCCCACCGCCATTTGTAACTTTAAAGCTCCCTTGAGCAGCGGGCTGACGAGCCTGGGATCCCGCACCTACGCGCCTGAGTGGTACTATACCTGGCAGATATTGGCAGCCATCGGCAACCCCAGTACACGGCCTATCCCTGCTGATGAGGGGTAATACCCCGAAACACGTGTCCAGGGATGGCGAAGACAGCGAAGATAGCAGAAGATTGAAAGATGATGCATCGCGAACACTTTACTACATTGACCAGAGTCCTTAGGGGCGACACCGCCGGTGTGTGAGTAGTGTGCGACCCCACCCCCATTTGTAACTTTAAAGCTCCCTTGAGCAGCGGGCTGACGAGCCTGGGATCCCGCACCTACGCGCCTGAGTGGTACTATACCTGGCAGATATTGGCAGCCATCGGCAACCCCAGTACACGGCCTATCCCTGCTGATGAGGGGTAATACCTCGAAACACGTGTCCAGGGATGGCGAAGACAGCGAAGATAGCAGAAGATCGAAAGATGATGCATCGCGAACACTTTACTACATTGACCAGAGTCCTTAGGGGCGACACCGCCGGTGTGTGAGTAGTGTGCGACCCCACCCCCATTTGTAACTTTAAAGCTCCCTTGAGCAGCGGGCTGACGAGCCTGGGATGCCGCACCTACGCGCCTGAGTGGTACTATACCTGGCAGATATTGGCAGCCATCGGCAACCCCAGTACACGGCCTATCCCTGCTGATGAGGGGTAATACCCCAAAACACGTGTCCAGGGATGGCGAAGACAGCGAAGATAGCAGAAGATTGAAAGATGATGCATCGCGAACACTTTACTACATTGACCAGAGTCCTTAGGGGCGACACCGCCGGTGTGTGAGTAGTGTGCGACCCCACCCCCATTTGTAACTTTAAAGCTCCCTTGAGCAGCGGGCTGACGAGCCTGGGATCCCGCACCTACGCGCCTGAGTGGTACTATACCTGGCAGATATTGGCAGCCATCGGCAACCCCAGTACACGGCCTATCCCTGCTGATGAGGGGTAATACCCCGAAACACGTGTCCAGGGATGGCGAAGACAGCGAAGATAGCAGAAGATCGAAAGATGATGCATTGCGAACACTTTACTACATTGACCAGAGTCCTTAGGGGCGACACCGCCGGTGTGTGAGTAGTGTGCGACCCCACCCCCATTTGTAACTTTAAAGCTCCCTTGAGCAGCGGGCTGACGAGCCTGGGATCCCGCACCTACGCGCCTGAGTGGTACTATACCTGGCAGATATTGGCAGCCATCGGCAACCCCAGTACACGGCCTATCCCTGCTGATGAGGGGTAATACCCCGAAACACGTGTCCAGGGATGGCGAAGACAGCGAAGATAGCAGAAGATCGAAAGATGATGCATCGCAAACACTTTACTACATTGACCAGAGTCCTTAGGGGCGACACCGCCGGTGTGTGAGTAGTGTGCGACCCCACCCCCATTTGTAACTTTAAAGCTCCCTTGAGCAGCGGGCTGACGAGCCTGGGATCCCGCACCTACGCGCCTGAGTGGTACTATACCTGGCAGATATTGGCAGCCATCGGCAACCCCAGTACACGGCCTATCCCTGCTGATGAGGGGTAATACCCCGAAACACGTGTCCAGGGATGGCGAAGATAGCAGAAGATCGAAAGATGATGCATCGCGAACACTTTACTACATTGACCAGAGTCCTTAGGGGCGACACCGCCGGTGTGTGAGTAGTCTGCGACCCCACCCCCATACATAAAATGTCCACCTTGATGGGAGTAAAAGCCTTTGTTTCCAAACTGCGGTGGAAAGCCTCTGCCCCGGCCCGCAAACAATGGTCCCCCCCCGTGACTCTGCTCCCCGAAACACTGAGCAATGGCATGTTTTCCTCCGCACTTGGAGCACTCATGTTTGTATTTGCAGGGGTTACGCAAACAAAATCCTTTATTGAAATTCCAGCATGCCCCAGAGACAATGGTGTTGGGTCTGTTCCAGGAACCCACCCCCCCCAGGGTGGGTCTAGTCTGAAAGGGCCAATAAGAGACCGCTAAACCACTGGCCGTGTGCATGGATGGTGGTGGCCTCTGGGGATACATTCACTGGACCCACAGTTCGTTATCTACCTCTCCCCATGGTTTATCGGGTAATAAAGACAAGCGTGCCCTGAACTCTTCATCGTAATGAAGCCATGCATACCCTCCAAATTCCGATGCCGCCTTCCTGATGACATCAAGGTACTTTAAGTGTGACACAGATCTGTCAGCATATTTTTCGCAATATACACTAACAAAAATAAGAAATGCAGCGTCCACGAATCTATGTTGGTGGGAACCCGTGGACGTTTGAGAAGTTCCCAAGTCTCTTCCTTGGATCCCTCTTTGACCTGAATGTCCCTATGCAGGAGCTTAAAGACATCCACAAAATCCCCTTTCCATATCGTGTCTTTCGTGGCTTTACTTAAATGCGCCCCCAAAGGCATAGCAACGCCCATGTAAGGCAGACGTTTGAAAACACCCACTGATTTTTGATCAAGCTCCGGTGTGGTGGAACTCTCAGCAACCACTGGTGTCTGACATGCAGAGAGCAATGACCCTCCTTCTCTAGTATCAGAGGCGCAATCACGAGAAGCCTCTGACAGGACAGTCAACCCATCCGTACCCACACCTTTGTCCACCTTAGTATGCTTAGCGCACCGAGCAAGGGTCTCACCTGGCATACTCTGTGCCGCACGCTCAGTCGCACCATGCTTCGCCCCCTTGGCCGATGACATCGAACTCCTTCCAGAAATGCCAGCTTCGCCACCTCTGGTCTGCAGAAAATAGAAACTAGACAACTCTTTAGCTCGCCCCCCCATCGCCCCAGTGTGAGATAAAGCACCCTCTGCACCCTCCGATCCTGACAGCTCGCCCTCTTCCAGTGAGTCTTCTCCCCCCCCTGGTGAACAATGCCCTACCACCCCTTCCGTATCACAACCACCCCACCCAGAACTACCGCTAGGACGCTCCCCATCTCCCACACCACCATCAAATTCTTTCCAATTTACAACTTTTTTCAAACGTGAAAGTCTCTCGCCTTCAATCGGGGTGGGAAAGTCCGCCACAAACTTCCCGGTCTTCTTGCTTCGGTCGGTGCAGGATGTGGGAAGCCTGAGGGGCACGCTCTCACTGCACTGCCCATTGTCGTGCTTGTCAAAGCATTTTTTCCGTTGGGCTGCAAAACGCCATAATTTGAAGCCGGAAATGTGGCATCTCGCTGTAAGCGCTTGAGCCTGCACCCATCGGTGATTTCACTCGGCATCCAGACCCACTGGCCCTGCCCGTCAAATGTCTGAATTGCAGCAGCCCCATCTTTGCTCATGGTGGAAGGCGCAGTGAATGTGGGGGGGGGACACAAAGAGCTGTGGGGGCTGAGAAATGGCTCGGTTGGCAAAGCAGCGCTGGGCAAAGCCACTGTGTTTGTGTCAACAAAAGGGGAGAAAGGAAGTGCTGCCCTGTCAGCAACAGCGTCAGCAGCTTTGGAAACCAGAGGAGCTAGGTTCCTGTCCGAGACAAGACAGGCGAAAGGGCAGGCAGCAATGACTTCTTCAAACCAAAAACGTTAATGTCCTTCGCAGCCTGCATTTTAGATAATAAAGGTGGCACATTCCCCCCTGTAACACTAGGGGTCGCACCAGCCACATGACAAGGAACAGTAGCAGAAACAGTCTTAGCCAGGGGGACGCTTTTTAAAATTAGCTCGCCTCTGTACAGTAAAAGTAGGCAGGGGGCGAGTGCCGGTTTTCTTCTTTGTGCTTTTGCCATGTTTTGGAGCAGGAAGGGCAACAGGGACAGAAACGAGTCCTGAGGGGCCAGGGGACGGGGCAGGCTGTGTGAATTGCTGCAAGAGGGGGCCACCTGTATTGGAGGGCACAGGGGAGTCCTCGCTCGATAAACAAGCTGCTACTGCAGCGGATACACCGTTGGCAGCCTGGCGCCCCCCCCTCCAGCCCGACCCATGCCTATGACAAAACGCCAGGCACGAGCAAATCCTCGCACCCAACTTCTGCCAAAATACGGAGCGCCTCCCTGACCGAGGGGGCTGCCTGCTCCATGGTAATTAGGCCAAAATACTTATAAATTAAAAGTATTTACTCTGCGTCCCCGAGCGCCAACCCCCTGACCAATCCCTGCGCGCCCCCACCCGCGAGCAGCAGCGGGGCATACTAATGCCCGAACTAGCCCGGGGGCGAACGCCCTTCATGCGTCGCCCCCAAGACCCCATTCCGGCCTGAGGGAGAGGGAGCCTAGCCAGACCACAAGTCCCAGGCTCTCTGTGGCCCCTGCCGTCGCCACCACCAGGACGTCGGATTTTTGCACCAGGAGGCGCACATAAAAAACACCAGGCTCCCGCAGCTCGGGAAGCCCGCAATTACTGCTGCTGTCGTGACCTAGCCTTCCAGCCTAAGGGAGAGGGAGCGGAGCCCAACCACAAGTCCCAGGCTCCCTGTGGCTCCTGCCGTCGCCACCAACATCAACGCTGGATTTTTGAGCAAGGAGGCGCGCATAAAAACAACCTTGGGCTCCCGCAGTGCGGGAAGCCCGTAATTACTGCTGCTGCTGTGACCTGCAATTCCTTACAACAAGGGGTGGTGATGGACAGTGCATCATGGGAACAGGGCAGACCAGACTACAAAAGCCAATTCTTACACTGGGAAGGAAACAAGCTTCCGGGGACCGGTTTCTGGCATTTCAGCCGTCTTCGGCCCGGCTTGCTTGAATCCTGATGGTGCAATGAGCAAGGGACTCACATCTGAGTATACCCTTCCACGCTTAGGGTGGACAAAATTATTTGCAACAAGGGGTGGTGATGGACAGAGTCTCTGAATTAAGCAGAGTACTCTCACCCAGTCAAGAGATCAGGGCTAGATCCAACACCGTTTTTTAGCTCATTGCACCATCCCAGTTTCAGAACCTGGCTGTATGCAAATTAGTCTGTCCCTGGCCCAGTGCATCATGGGAACAGGGCAGACCAGACTACAAAAGCCAATTCTTACACTGGGAAGGAAACAAGCTTCCGGGGACCGGTTTCTGGCATTTCAGCCGTCTTCGGCCCGGCTTGCTTGAATCCTGATGGTGCTATGAGCAAGGGACTCACATCTGAGTATACCCTTCCACGCTTAGGGTGGACAAAAATATTTACAACAAGGGGTGGTGAGGGACAGAGTCTCTGAATTAAGCAGAGTACTCTCACCCAGTCAAGACATCAGGGCTAGATCCAACACCGTTTTTTAGCTCATTGCACCATCCCAGTTTCAGAACCTGGCTGTATGCAAATTAGTCTGTCCCTGGCCCAGTGCATCATGGGAACAGGGCAGACCAGACTACAAAAGCCAATTCTTACACTGGGAAGGAAACAAGCTTCCGGGGACCGGTTTCTGGCATTTCAGCCGTCTTCGGCCCGGCTTGCTTGAATCCTGATGGTGCAATGAGCAAGGGACTCACATCTGAGTATACCCTTCCACGCTTAGGGTGGACAAAATTATTTACAACAAGGGGTGGTGATGGACAGAGTCTCTGAATTAAGCAGAGTACTCTCACCCAGTCAAGAGATCAGGGCTAGATCCAACACCGTTTTTTAGCTCATTGCACCATCCCAGTTTCAGAACCTGGCTGTATGCAAATTAGTCTGTCCCTGGCCCAGTGCATCATGGGAAGAGGGCAGACCAGACTACAAAAGCCAATTCTTACACTGGGAAGGAAACAAGCTTCCGGGGACCGGTTTCTGGCATTTCAGCCGTCTTCGGCCCGGCTTGCTTGAATCCTGATGGTGCAATGAGCAAGGGACTCACATCTGAGTATACCCTTCCACGCTTAGGGTGGACAAAATTATTTACAACAAGGGGTGGTGATGGACAGAGTCTCTGAATTAAGCAGAGTACTCTCACCCAGTCAAGAGATCAGGGCTAGATCCAACACCGTTTTTTAGCTCATTGCACCATCCCAGTTTCAGAACCTGGCTGTATGCAAATTAGTCTGTCCCTGGCCCAGTGCATCATGGGAACAGGGCAGACCAGACTACAAAAGCCAATTCTTACACTGGGAAGAAAACAAGCTTCCGGGGACCGGTTTCTGGCATTTCAGCCGTCTTCGGCCCGGCTTGCTTGAATCCTGATGGTGCAATGAGCAAGGGACTCACATCTGAGTATACCCTTCCACGCTTAGGGTGGACAAAATTATTTACAACAAGGGGTGGTGATGGACAGAGTCTCTGAATTAAGCAGAGTACTCTCACCCAGTCAAGAGATCAGGGCTAGATCCAACACAGTTTTTTAGCTCATTGCACCATCCCAGTTTCAGAACCTGGCTGTATGCAAATTAGTCTGTCCCTGGCCCAGTGCATCATGGGAACAGGGCAGACCAGACTACAAAAGCCAATTCTTACACTGGGAAGGAAACAAGCTTCCGGGGACCGGTTTCTGGCATTTCAGCCGTCTTCGGCCCGGCTTGCTTGAATCCTGATGGTGCTATGAGCAAGGGACTCACATCTGAGTATACCCTTCCACGCTTAGGGTGGACAAAAATATTTACAACAAGGGGTGGTGAGGGACAGAGTCTCTGAATTAAGCAGAGTACTCTCACCCAGTCAAGACATCAGGGCTAGATCCAACACCGTTTTTTAGCTCATTGCACCATCCCAGTTTCAGAACCTGGCTGTATGCAAATTAGTCTGTCCCTGGCCCAGTGCATCATGGGAACAGGGCAGACCAGACTACAAAAGCCAATTCTTACACTGGGAAGGAAACAAGCTTCCGGGGACCGGTTTCTGGCATTTCAGCCGTCTTCGGCCCGGCTTGCTTGAATCCTGATGGTGCAATGAGCAAGGGACTCACATCTGAGTATACCCTTCCACGCTTAGGGTGGACAAAATTATTTACAACAAGGGGTGGTGATGGACAGAGTCTCTGAATTAAGCAGAGTACTCTCACCCAGTCAAGAGATCAGGGCTAGATCCAACACCGTTTTTTAGCTCATTGCACCATCCCAGTTTCAGAACCTGGCTGTATGCAAATTAGTCTGTCCCTGGCCCAGTGCATCATGGGAAGAGGGCAGACCAGACTACAAAAGCCAATTCTTACACTGGGAAGGAAACAAGCTTCCGGGGACCGGTTTCTGGCATTTCAGCCGTCTTCGGCCCGGCTTGCTTGAATCCTGATGGTGCAATGAGCAAGGGACTCACATCTGAGTATACCCTTCCACGCTTAGGGTGGACAAAATTATTTACAACAAGGGGTGGTGATGGACAGAGTCTCTGAATTAAGCAGAGTACTCTCACCCAGTCAAGAGATCAGGGCTAGATCCAACACCGTTTTTTAGCTCATTGCACCATCCCAGTTTCAGAACCTGGCTGTATGCAAATTAGTCTGTCCCTGGCCCAGTGCATCATGGGAACAGGGCAGACCAGACTACAAAAGCCAATTCTTACACTGGGAAGAAAACAAGCTTCCGGGGACCGGTTTCTGGCATTTCAGCCGTCTTCGGCCCGGCTTGCTTGAATCCTGATGGTGCAATGAGCAAGGGACTCACATCTGAGTATACCCTTCCACGCTTAGGGTGGACAAAATTATTTACAACAAGGGGTGGTGATGGACAGAGTCTCTGAATTAAGCAGAGTACTCTCACCCAGTCAAGAGATCAGGGCTAGATCCAACACAGTTTTTTAGCTCATTGCACCATCCCAGTTTCAGAACCTGGCTGTATGCAAATTAGTCTGTCCCTGGCCCAGTGCATCATGGGAACAGGGCAGACCAGACTACAAAAGCCAATTCTTACACTGGGAAGGAAACAAGCTTCCGGGGACCGGTTTCTGGCATTTCAGCCGTCTTCGGCCCGGCTTGCTTGAATCCTGATGGTGCAATGAGCAAGGGACTCACATCTGAGTATACCCTTCCACGCTTAGGGTGGACAAAAATATTTACAACAAGGGGTGGTGAGGGACAGAGTCTCTGAATTAAGCAGAGTACTCTCACCCAGTCAAGACATCAGGGCTAGATCCAACACCGTTTTTTAGCTCATTGCACCATCCCAGTTTCAGAACCTGGCTGTATGCAAATTAGTCTGTCCCTGGCCCAGTGCATCATGGGAACAGGGCAGACCAGACTACAAAAGCCAATTCTTACACTGGGAAGAAAACAAGCTTCCGGGGACCGGTTTCTGGCATTTCAGCCGTCTTCGGCCCGGCTTGCTTGAATCCTGATGGTGCAATGAGCAAGGGACTCACATCTGAGTATACCCTTCCACGCTTAGGGTGGACAAAATTATTTACAACAAGGGGTGGTGATGGACAGAGTCTCTGAATTAAGCAGAGTACTCTCACCCAGTCAAGAGATCAGGGCTAGATCCAACACCGTTTTTTAGCTCATTGCACCATCCCAGTTTCAGAACCTGGCTGTATGCAAATTAGTCTGTCCCTGGCCCAGTGCATCATGGGAAGAGGGCAGACCAGACTACAAAAGCCAATTCTTACACTGGGAAGGAAACAAGCTTCCGGGGACCGGTTTCTGGCATTTCAGCCGTCTTCGGCCCGGCTTGCTTGAATCCTGATGGTGCAATGAGCAAGGGACTCACATCTGAGTATACCCTTCCACGCTTAGGGTGGACAAAATTATTTACAACAAGGGGTGGTGATGGACAGAGTCTCTGAATTAAGCAGAGTACTCTCACCCAGTCAAGAGATCAGGGCTAGATCCAACACCGTTTTTTAGCTCATTGCACCATCCCAGTTTCAGAACTTGGCTGTATGCAAATTAGTCTGTCCCTGGCCCAGTGCATCATGGGAACAGGGCAGACCAGACTACAAAAGCCAATTCTTACACTGGGAAGAAAACAAGCTTCCGGGGACCGGTTTCTGGCATTTCAGCCGTCTTCGGCCCGGCTTGCTTGAATCCTGATGGTGCAATGAGCAAGGGACTCACATCTGAGTATACCCTTCCACGCTTAGGGTGGACAAAATTATTTACAACAAGGGGTGGTGATGGACAGAGTCTCTGAATTAAGCAGAGTACTCTCACCCAGTCAAGAGATCAGGGCTAGATCCAACACAGTTTTTTAGCTCATTGCACCATCCCAGTTTCAGAACCTGGCTGTATGCAAATTAGTCTGTCCCTGGCCCAGTGCATCATGGGAACAGGGCAGACCAGACTACAAAAGCCAATTCTTACACTGGGAAGGAAACAAGCTTCCGGGGACCGGTTTCTGGCATTTCAGCCGTCTTCGGCCCGGCTTGCTTGAATCCTGATGGTGCAATGAGCAAGGGACTCACATCTGAGTATACCCTTCCACGCTTAGGGTGGACAAAATTATTTACAACAAGGGGTGGTGATGGACAGAGTCTCTGAATTAAGCAGAGTACTCTCACCCAGTCAAGAGATCAGGGCTAGATCCAACACCGTTTTTTAGCTCATTGCACCATCCCAGTTTCAGAACCTGCTTGTATGCAAATTAGTCTGTCCCTGGCCCAGTGCATCATGGGAACAGGGCAGACCAGACTACAGAAGCCAATTCTTACACTGGGAAGGAAACAAGCTTCCGGGGACCGGTTTCTGGCATTTCAGCCGTCTTCGGCCCGGCTTGCTTGAATCCTGATGGTGCAATGAGCAAGGGACTCACATCTGAGTATACCCTTCCACGCTTAGGGTGGACAAAATTATTTACAACAAGGGGTGGTGATGGACAGAGTCTCTGAATTAAGCAGAGTACTCTCACCCAGTCAAGAGATCAGGGCTAGATCCAACACCGTTTTTTAGCTCATTGCACCATCCCAGTTTCAGAACCTGGCTGTATGCAAATTAGTCTGTCCCTGGCCCAGTGCATCATGGGAACAGGGCAGACCAGACTACAAAAGCCAATTCTTACACTGGGAAGGAAACAAGCTTCCGGGGACCGGTTTCTGGCATTTCAGCCGTCTTCGGCCCGGCTTGCTTGAATCCTGATGGTGCAATGAGCAAGGGACTCACATCTGGGTATACCCTTCCACGCTTAGGGTGGACAAAATTATTTACAACAAGGGGTGGTGATGGACAGAGTCTCTGAATTAAGCAGAGTACTCTCACCCAGTCAAGAGATCAGGGCTAGATCCAACACCGTTTTTTAGCTCATTGCACCATCCCAGTTTCAGAACCTGGCTGTATGCAAATTAGTCTGTCCCTGGCCCAGTGCATCATGGGAACGGGGCAGACCAGACTACAAAAGCCAATTCTTACACTGGGAAGGAAACAAGCTTCCGGGGACCGGTTTCTGGCATTTCAGCCGTCTTCGGCCCGGCTTGCTTGAATCCTGATGGTGCAATGAGCAAGGGACTCACATCTGAGTATACCCTTCCACGCTTGGGGTGGACAAAATTATTTACAACAAGGGGTGGTGATGGACAGAGTCTCTGAATTAAGCAGAGTACTCTCACCCAGTCAAGAGATCAGGGCTAGATCCAACACCGTTTTTTAGCTCATTGCACCATCCCAGTTTCAGAACCTGGCTGTATGCAAATTAGTCTGTCCCTGGCCCAGTGCATCATGGGAACAGGGCAGACCAGACTACAAAAGCCAATTCTTACACTGGGAAGGAAACAAGCTTCCGGGGACCGGTTTCTGGCATTTCAGCCGTCTTCGGCCCGGCTTGCTTGAATCCTGATGGTGCAATGAGCAAAGGACTCACATCTGAGTATACCCTTCCACGCTTAGGGTGGACAAAATTATTTACAACAAGGGGTGGTGATGGACAGAGTCTCTGAATTAAGCAGAGTACTCTCACCCAGTCAAGAGATCAGGGCTAGATCCAACACCTTTTTTTAGCTCATTGGACCATCCCAGTTTCAGAACCTGGCTGTATGCAAATGAGTCTGTCCCTGGCCCAGTGCATCATGGGAACAGGGCAGACCAGACTACAAAAGCCAATTCTTACACTGGGAAGGAAACAAGCTTCCGGGGACCGGTTTCTGGCATTTCAGCCGTCTTCGGCCCGGCTTGCTTGAATCCTGATGGTGCAATGAGCAAGGGACTCACATCTGAGTATACCCTTCCACGCTTAGAGTGGACAAAATTATGTACAACAAGGGGTGGTGATGGACAGAGTCTCTGAATTAAGCAGAGTACTCTCACCCAGTCAAGAGATCAGGGCTAGATCCAACACCGTTTTTTAGCTCATTGCACCATCCCAGTTTCAGAACCTGGCTGTATGCAAATTAGTCTGTCCCTGGCCCAGTGCATCATGGGAACAGGGCAGACCATACTACAAAAGCCAATTCTTACACTGGGAAGGAAACAAGCTTCCGGGGACCGGTTTCTGGCATTTCAGCCGTCTTCGGCCCAGCTTGCTTGAATCCTGATGGTGCAATGAGCAAGGGACTCACATCTGAGTATACCCTTCCACGCTTGGGGTGGACAAAATTATTTACAACAAGGGGTGGTGATGGACAGAGTCTCTGAATTAAGCAGAGTACTCTCACCCAGTCAAGAGATCAGGGCTAGATCCAACACCTTTTTTTTAGCTCATTGCACCATCCCAGTTTCAGAACCTGGCTGTATGCAAATTAGTCTGTCCCTGGCCCAGTGCATCATGGGAACAGGGCAGACCAGACTACAAAAGCCAATTCTTACACTGGGAAGGAAACAAGCTTCCGGGGACCGGTTTCTGGCATTTCAGCCGTCTTCGGCCCGGCTTGCTTGAATCCTGATGGTGCAATGAGCAAGGGACTCACATCTGAGTATACCCTTCCACGCTTAGGGTGGACAAAATTATGTACAACAAGGGGTGGTGATGGACAGAGTCTCTGAATTAAGCAGAGTACTCTCACCCAGTCAAGAGATCAGGGCTAGATCCAACACCGTTTTTTAGCTCATTGCACCATCCCAGTTTCAGAACCTGGCTGTATGCAAATTAGTCTGTCCCTGGCCCAGTGCATCATGGGAACAGGGCAGACCAGACTACAAAAGCCAATTCTTACACTGGGAAGGAAACGACCTTCCGGGGACCGGTTTCTGGCATTTCAGCCGTCTTCGGCCCGGCTTGCTTGAATCCTGATGGTGCAATGAGCAAGGGACTCACATCTGAGTATACCCTTCCACGCTTAGGGTGGACAAAATTATTTACAACAAGGGGTGGTGATGGACAGAGTCTCTGAATTACGCAGAGTACTCTCACCCAGTCAAGAGATCAGGGCTAGATCCAACACCGTTTTTTAGCTCATTGCACCATCCCAGTTTCAGAACCTGGCTGTATGCAAATTAGTCTGTCCCTGGCCCAGTGCATCATGGGAACAGGGCAGACCAGACTACAAAAGCCAATTCTTACACTGGGAAGGAAACAAGCTTCCGGGGACCGGTTTCTGGCATTTCAGCCGTCTTCGGCCCGGCTTGCTTGAATCCTGATGGTGCAATGAGCAAGGGACTCACATCTGAGTATACCCTTCCACGCTTGGGGTGGACAAAATTATTTACAACAAGGGGTGGTGATGGACAGAGTCTCTGAATTAAGCAGAGTACTCTCACCCAGTCAAGAGATCAGGGCTAGATCCAACACCGTTTTTTAGCTCATTGCACCATCCCAGTTTCAGAACCTGGCTGTATGCAAATTAGTCTGTCCCTGGCCCAGTGCATCATGGGAACAGGGCAGACCAGACTACAAAAGCCAATTCTTACACTGGGAAGGAAACAAGCTTCCGGCGACCGGTTTCTGGCATTTCAGCCGTCTTCGGCCCGGCTTGCTTGAATCCTGATGGTGCAATGAGCAAGGGACTCACATCTGAGTATACCCTTCCACGCTTAGGGTGGACAGAATTATTTACAACAAGGGGTGGTAATGGACAGAGTCTCTGAATTAAGCAGAGTACTCTCACCCAGTCAAGAGATCAGGGCTAGATCCAACACCGTTTTTTAGCTCATTGCACCATCCCAGTTTCAGAACCTGGCTGTATGCAAACTAGTCTGTCCCTGGCCCAGTGCATCATGGGAACAGGGCAGACCAGACTACAAAAGCCAATTCTTACACTGGGAAGGAAACAAGCTTCCGGGGACCGGTTTCTGGCATTTCAGCCGTCTTCGGCCCGGCTTGCTTGAATCCTGATGGTGCAATGAGCAAGGGACTCACATCTGAGTATACCCTTCCACGCTTAGGGTGGACAAAATTATTTACAACAAGGGGTGGTGATGGACAGAGTCTCTGAATTAAGCAGAGTACTCTCACCCAGTCAAGAGATCAGGGCTAGATCCAACACCTTTTTTTAGCTCATTGGACCATCCCAGTTTCAGAACCTGGCTGTATGCAAATGAGTCTGTCCCTGGCCCAGTGCATCATGGGAACAGGGCAGACCAGACTACAAAAGCCAATTCTTACACTGGGAAGGAAACAAGCTTCTGGGGACCGGTTTCTGGCATTTCAGCCGTCTTCGGCCCGGCTTGCTTGAATCCTGATGGTGCAATGAGCAAGGGACTCACATCTGAGTATACCCTTCCACGCTTAGAGTGGACAAAATTATGTACAACAAGGGGTGGTGATGGACAGAGTCTCTGAATTAAGCAGAGTACTCTCACCCAGTCAAGAGATCAGGGCTAGATCCAACACCGTTTTTTAGCTCATTGCACCATCCCAGTTTCAGAACCTGGCTGTATGCAAATTAGTCTGTCCCTGGCCCAGTGCATCATGGGAACAGGGCAGACCATACTACAAAAGCCAATTCTTACACTGGGAAGGAAACAAGCTTCCGGGGACCGGTTTCTGGCATTTCAGCCGTCTTCGGCCCAGCTTGCTTGAATTCTGATGGTGCAATGAGCAAGGGACTCACATCTGAGTATACCCTTCCACGCTTGGGGTGGACAAAATTATTTACAACAAGGGGTGGTGATGGACAGAGTCTCTGAATTAAGCAGAGTACTCTCACCCAGTCAAGAGATCAGGGCTAGATCCAACACCGTTTTTTAGCTCATTGCACCATCCCAGTTTCAGAACCTGGCTGTATGCAAATTAGTCTGTCCCTGGCCCAGTGCATCATGGGAACAGGGCAGACCAGACTACAAAAGCCAATTCTTACACTGGGAAGGAAACAAGCTTCCGGGGACCGGTTTCTGGCATTTCAGCCGTCTTCGGCCCGGCTTGCTTGAATCCTGATGGTGCAATGAGCAAGGGACTCACATCTGAGTATACCCTTCCACGCTTAGGGTGGACAAAATTATTTACAACAAGGGGTGGTGATGGACAGAGTCTCTGAATTAAGCAGAGTACTCTCACCCAGTCAAGAGATCAGGGCTAGATCCAACACCTTTTTTTTAGCTCATTGCACCATCCCAGTTTCAGAACCTGGCTGTATGCAAATTAGTCTGTCCCTGGCCCAGTGCATCATGGGAACAGGGCAGACCAGACTACAAAAGCCAATTCTTACACTGGGAAGGAAACAAGCTTCCGGGGACCGGTTTCTGGCATTTCAGCCGTCTTCGGCCCGGCTTGCTTGAATCCTGATGGTGCAATGAGCAAGGGACTCACATCTGAGTATACCCTTCCACGCTTAGGGTGGACAAAATTATGTACAACAAGGGGTGGTGATGGACAGAGTCTCTGAATTAAGCAGAGTACTCTCACCCAGTCAAGAGATCAGGGCTAGATCCAACACCGTTTTTTAGCTCATTGCACCATCCCAGTTTCAGAACCTGGCTGTATGCAAATTAGTCTGTCCCTGGCCCAGTGCATCATGGGAACAGGGCAGACCAGACTACAAAAGCCAATTCTTACACTGGGAAGGAAACAAGCTTCCGGGGACCGGTTTCTGGCATTTCAGCCGTCTTCGGCCCGGCTTGCTTGAATCCTGATGGTGCAATGAGCAAGGGACTCACATCTGAGTATACCCTTCCACGCTTAGGGTGGACAAAATTATTTACAACAAGGGGTGGTGATGGACAGAGTCTCTGAATTAAGCAGAGTACTCTCACTCAGTCAAGAGATCAGGGCTAGATCCAACACCGTTTTTTAGCTCATTGCACCATCCCAGTTATAGAACCTGGCTGTATGCAAATTAGTCTGTCCCTGGCCCAGTGCATCATGGGAACAGGGCAGACCAGACTACAAAAGCCAATTCTTACACTGGGAAGGAAACAAGCTTCCGGGGACCGGTTTCTGGCATTTCAGCCGTCTTCGGCCCGGCTTGCTTGAATCCTGATGGTGCAATGAGCAAGGGACTCACATCTGAGTATACCCTTCCACGCTTGGGGTGGACAAAATTATTTACAACAAGGGGTGGTGATGGACAGAGTCTCTGAATTAAGCAGAGTACTCTCACCCAGTCAAGAGATCAGGGCTAGATCCAACACCGTTTTTTAGCTCATTGCACCATCCCAGTTTCAGAACCTGGCTGTATGCAAATTAGTCTGTCCCTGGCCCAGTGCATCATGGGAACAGGGCAGACCAGACTACAAAAGCCAATTCTTACACTGGGAAGGAAACAAGCTTCCGGCGACCGGTTTCTGGCATTTCAGCCGTCTTCGGCCCGGCTTGCTTGAATCCTGATGGTGCAATGAGCAAGGGACTCACATCTGAGTATACCCTTCCACGCTTAGGGTGGACAGAATTATTTACAACAAGGGGTGGTAATGGACAGAGTCTCTGAATTAAGCAGAGTACTCTCACCCAGTCAAGAGATCAGGGCTAGATCCAACACCGTTTTTTAGCTCATTGCACCATCCCAGTTTCAGAACCTGGCTGTATGCAAACTAGTCTGTCCCTGGCCCAGTGCATCATGGGAACAGGGCAGACCAGACTACAAAAGCCAATTCTTACACTGGGAAGGAAACAAGCTTCCGGGGACCGGTTTCTGGCATTTCAGCCGTCTTCGGCCCGGCTTGCTTGAATCCTGATGGTGCAATGAGCAAGGGACTCACATCTGAGTATACCCTTCCACGCTTAGGGTGGACAAAATTATTTACAACAAGGGGTGGTGATGGACAGAGTCTCTGAATTAAGCAGAGTACTCTCACCCAGTCAAGAGATCAGGGCTAGATCCAACACCTTTTTTTAGCTCATTGGACCATCCCAGTTTCAGAACCTGGCTGTATGCAAATGAGTCTGTCCCTGGCCCAGTGCATCATGGGAACAGGGCAGACCAGACTACAAAAGCCAATTCTTACACTGGGAAGGAAACAAGCTTCTGGGGACCGGTTTCTGGCATTTCAGCCGTCTTCGGCCCGGCTTGCTTGAATCCTGATGGTGCAATGAGCAAGGGACTCACATCTGAGTATACCCTTCCACGCTTAGAGTGGACAAAATTATGTACAACAAGGGGTGGTGATGGACAGAGTCTCTGAATTAAGCAGAGTACTCTCACCCAGTCAAGAGATCAGGGCTAGATCCAACACCGTTTTTTAGCTCATTGCACCATCCCAGTTTCAGAACCTGGCTGTATGCAAATTAGTCTGTCCCTGGCCCAGTGCATCATGGGAACAGGGCAGACCATACTACAAAAGCCAATTCTTACACTGGGAAGGAAACAAGCTTCCGGGGACCGGTTTCTGGCATTTCAGCCGTCTTCGGCCCAGCTTGCTTGAATTCTGATGGTGCAATGAGCAAGGGACTCACATCTGAGTATACCCTTCCACGCTTGGGGTGGACAAAATTATTTACAACAAGGGGTGGTGATGGACAGAGTCTCTGAATTAAGCAGAGTACTCTCACCCAGTCAAGAGATCAGGGCTAGATCCAACACCGTTTTTTAGCTCATTGCACCATCCCAGTTTCAGAACCTGGCTGTATGCAAATTAGTCTGTCCCTGGCCCAGTGCATCATGGGAACAGGGCAGACCAGACTACAAAAGCCAATTCTTACACTGGGAAGGAAACAAGCTTCCGGGGACCGGTTTCTGGCATTTCAGCCGTCTTCGGCCCGGCTTGCTTGAATCCTGATGGTGCAATGAGCAAGGGACTCACATCTGAGTATACCCTTCCACGCTTAGGGTGGACAAAATTATTTACAACAAGGGGTGGTGATGGACAGAGTCTCTGAATTAAGCAGAGTACTCTCACCCAGTCAAGAGATCAGGGCTAGATCCAACACCTTTTTTTTAGCTCATTGCACCATCCCAGTTTCAGAACCTGGCTGTATGCAAATTAGTCTGTCCCTGGCCCAGTGCATCATGGGAACAGGGCAGACCAGACTACAAAAGCCAATTCTTACACTGGGAAGGAAACAAGCTTCCGGGGACCGGTTTCTGGCATTTCAGCCGTCTTCGGCCCGGCTTGCTTGAATCCTGATGGTGCAATGAGCAAGGGACTCACATCTGAGTATACCCTTCCACGCTTAGGGTGGACAAAATTATGTACAACAAGGGGTGGTGATGGACAGAGTCTCTGAATTAAGCAGAGTACTCTCACCCAGTCAAGAGATCAGGGCTAGATCCAACACCGTTTTTTAGCTCATTGCACCATCCCAGTTTCAGAACCTGGCTGTATGCAAATTAGTCTGTCCCTGGCCCAGTGCATCATGGGAACAGGGCAGACCAGACTACAAAAGCCAATTCTTACACTGGGAAGGAAACAAGCTTCCGGGGACCGGTTTCTGGCATTTCAGCCGTCTTCGGCCCGGCTTGCTTGAATCCTGATGGTGCAATGAGCAAGGGACTCACATCTGAGTATACCCTTCCACGCTTAGGGTGGACAAAATTATTTACAACAAGGGGTGGTGATGGACAGAGTCTCTGAATTAAGCAGAGTACTCTCACTCAGTCAAGAGATCAGGGCTAGATCCAACACCGTTTTTTAGCTCATTGCACCATCCCAGTTATAGAACCTGGCTGTATGCAAATTAGTCTGTCCCTGGCCCAGTGCATCATGGGAACAGGGCAGACCAGACTACAAAAGCCAATTCTTACACTGGGAAGGAAACAAGCTTCCGGGGACCGGTTTCTGGCATTTCAGCCGTCTTCGGCCCGGCTTGCCTGAATCCTGATGGTGCAATGAGCAAGGGACTCACATCTGAGTATACCCTTCCACGCTTGGGGTGGACAAAATTATTTACAACAAGGGGTGGTGATGGACAGAGTCTCTGAATTAAGCAGAGTACTCTCACCCAGTCAAGAGATCAGGGCTAGATCCAACACCGTTTTTTAGCTCATTGCACCATCCCAGTTTCAGAACCTGGCTGTATGCAAATTAGTCTGTCCCTGGCCCAGTGCATCATGGGAACAGGGCAGACCAGACTACAAAAGCCAATTCTTACACTGGGAAGGAAACAAGCTTCCGGCGACCGGTTTCTGGCATTTCAGCCGTCTTCGGCCCGGCTTGCTTGAATCCTGATGGTGCAATGAGCAAGGGACTCACATCTGAGTATACCCTTCCACGCTTAGGGTGGACAAAATTATTTACAACAAGGGGTGGTAATGGACAGAGTCTCTGAATTAAGCAGAGTACTCTCACCCAGTCAAGAGATCAGGGCTAGATCCAACACCGTTTTTTAGCTCATTGCACCATCCCAGTTTCAGAACCTGGCTGTATGCAAATTAGTCTGTCCCTGGCCCAGTGCATCATGGGAACAGGGCAGACCAGACTACAAAAGCCAATTCTTACACTGGGAAGGAAACAAGCTTCCGGGGACCGGTTTCTGGCATTTCAGCCGTCTTCGGCCCGGCTTGCTTGAATCCTGATGGTGCAATGAGCAAGGGACTCACATCTGAGTATACCCTTCCACGCTTAGGGTGGACACAATTATGTACAACAAGGGGTGGTGATGGACAGAGTCTCTGAATTAAGCAGAGTACTCTCACCCAGTCAAGAGATCAGGGCTAGATCCAACACCGTTTTTTAGCTCATTGCACCATCCCAGTTTCAGAACCTGGCTGTATGCAAATTAGTCTGTCCCTGGCCCAGTGCATCATGGGAACAGGGCAGACCAGACTACAAAAGCCAATTCTTACACTGGGAAGGAAACAAGCTTCCGGGGACCGGTTTCTGGCATTTCAGCCGTCTTCGGCCCGGCTTGCTTGAATCCTGATGGTGCAATGAGCAAGGGACTCACATCTGAGTATACCCTTCCACGCTTAGGGTGGACAAAATGATTTACAACAAGGGGTGGTGATGGACAGAGTCTCTGAATTAAGCAGAGTACTCTCACCCAGTCAAGAGATCAGGGCTAGATCCAACACCGTTTTTTAGCTCATTGCACCATCCCAGTTTCAGAACCTGGCTGTATGCAAATTAGTCTGTCCCTGGCCCAGTGCATCATGGGAACAGGGCAGACCAGACTACAAAAGCCAATTCTTACACTGGGAAGGAAACAAGCTTCCGGCGACCGGTTTCTGGCATTTCAGCCGTCTTCGGCCCGGCTTGCTTGAATCCTGATGGTGCAATGAGCAAGGGACTCACATCTGAGTATACCCTTCCACGCTTAGGGTGGACAGAATTATTTACAACAAGGGGTGGTAATGGACAGAGTCTCTGAATTAAGCAGAGTACTCTCACCCAGTCAAGAGATCAGGGCTAGATCCAACACCGTTTTTTAGCTCATTGCACCATCCCAGTTTCAGAACCTGGCTGTATGCAAACTAGTCTGTCCCTGGCCCAGTGCATCATGGGAACAGGGCAGACCAGACTACAAAAGCCAATTCTTACACTGGGAAGGAAACAAGCTTCCGGGGACCGGTTTCTGGCATTTCAGCCGTCTTCGGCCCGGCTTGCTTGAATCCTGATGGTGCAATGAGCAAGGGACTCACATCTGAGTATACCCTTCCACGCTTAGGGTGGACAAAATTATTTACAACAAGGGGTGGTGATGGACAGAGTCTCTGAATTAAGCAGAGTACTCTCACCCAGTCAAGAGATCAGGGCTAGATCCAACACCTTTTTTTAGCTCATTGGACCATCCCATTTTCAGAACCTGGCTGTATGCAAATGAGTCTGTCCCTGGCCCAGTGCATCATGGGAACAGGGCAGACCAGACTACAAAAGCCAATTCTTACACTGGGAAGGAAACAAGCTTCTGGGGACCGGTTTCTGGCATTTCAGCCGTCTTCGGCCCGGCTTGCTTGAATCCTGATGGTGCAATGAGCAAGGGACTCACATCTGAGTATACCCTTCCAGGCTTAGAGTGGACAAAATTATGTACAACAAGGGGTGGTGATGGACAGAGTCTCTGAATTAAGCAGAGTACTCTCACCCAGTCAAGAGATCAGGGCTAGATCCAACACCGTTTTTTAGCTCATTGCACCATCCCAGTTTCAGAACCTGGCTGTATGCAAATTAGTCTGTCCCTGGCCCAGTGCATCATGGGAACAGGGCAGACCATACTACAAAAGCCAATTCTTACACTGGGAAGGAAACAAGCTTCCGGGGACCGGTTTCTGGCATTTCAGCCGTCTTCGGCCCAGCTTGCTTGAATCCTGATGGTGCAATGAGCAAGGGACTCACATCTGAGTATACCCTTCCATGCTTGGGGTGGACAAAATTATTTACAACAAGGGGTGGTGATGGACAGAGTCTCTGAATTAAGCAGAGTACTCTCACCCAGTCAAGAGATCAGGGCTAGATCCAACACCGTTTTTTAGCTCATTGCACCATCCCAGTTTCAGAACCTGGCTGTATGCAAATTAGTCTGTCCCTGGCCCAGTGCATCATGGGAACAGGGCAGACCAGACTACAAAAGCCAATTCTTACACTGGGAAGGAAACAAGCTTCCGGGGACCGGTTTCTGGCATTTCAGCCGTCTTCGGCCCGGCTTGCTTGAATCCTGATGGTGCAATGAGCAAGGGACTCACATCTGAGTATACCCTTCCACGCTTAGGGTGGACACAATTATGTACAACAAGGGGTGGTGATGGACAGAGTCTCTGAATTAAGCAGAGTACTCTCACCCAGTCAAGAGATCAGGGCTAGATCCAACACCGTTTTTTGAACCTGACGATCAGTGCCCGCTCTGTATGTCTCGAGCCATGTCAATGCGTCCTCGGGTGTCAGGAAGAACTGGGTCGTGCCATCCACAATCACCCTCAATTTTGCCGGGAAGATCAGTGAGTACTGGATCCCCTCTTCCCTGAGTTCTTTTTTAATTGCCAGATAGGAGGCCCTACGTCTTTATATTTCCTGGGTGTAATCCGGGAATATGTGACTGTCCCATTGCCCACTTTGAAGGGACCTGCCTCACGCGCCCTTTGGATCAGCATATCTCTATCTTTATAGTGCAGTAGCTTAACCACCACAGGTCAAGGAGGACAGCCAAGCTGTGGTTGCCGAGCTGGCACCCTGTGAGCTCTCTCAAGTGTGAAGAAGAGAGATAGCCCCTCTGGAGCGACCTCTGTTTTGAGCCAGGTTTCCAAGTAGGCAATCATATCAGTTCCCTCTGTTTTTTCCGGCAGGTCCACCACGCGTATGTTATTGCGCCGGTTCCTACTTTCAGAATCTTCAGCTCTCTTTTCTAACATTGCTAAACGTCCTAGCGCATCTCCCAGCTTGGCCTCCATGGTAGCTTGTGCCGGCTTCAGGTCCTGTATGGCCAACTCGGTCTCCTTCACTCTGTCTGCCAGCTTCGAGTGGACCGCACGTAGGAGCCCTAGCCCCGTCGCGACCTGCGCAATGTCCTGCTGAAGGGCGTCCTTCGTCGCCGCTATGGCCTCGAGTATCTTATCAAGGTGTTGACTCAGTCCTATTTCCATCATCGCTGGCTCGGGCCCACCCTCTGCGCCATGAGTGTCATCCTGCCCCGCAGCCTCCTCTTTCTTGTTCTTTGGTTTCATCTCATGTGGCTAGTTGTTGCTCTGTGCGGTACTAGTATACTTCCCTGCGCAAGGACTTCTCATAAACCTTCACGTGTCCTGAAATTTTAGGTAGAGAGAGATTGGCAGGACTCACATCCTATGATTATGCCAGTTGGTAAAGCCCGCACTATCACAGTGTTGATATACCAAGGAACTATCATCAAGCAGCCCCTGGCAGTACCTTAGTTCCACAGCCAATCCCGGGAAAGCCCGGAGACCCCTGCACCTCTCACCGGTTTGGGCCCAGTGGTTCCCTCCACCCAGATTTTGTGGTGCATATGTCCTACTGCGCACCCAGTCGCTCCCTGTGCAGACTCACGGCCCCTGTCACAGCGTGTACAGCACAGCTCTCAATAGTGTGGTCTCCTTTTTCCGGTGCTTGTCGGTCCCAATGACTCTGGATTCAGAGTATTGCCCTCCTGGAGACATTCAAATGCCCCTTTTTTTGGCGTCCACAGGGCCCAAATGCGCACTCCTCCCCTGTTCGCAGCGCACTCCGGGCCTAGCCTGCAATGTTTCTGCGCCCTGTGTCGTTCCCAGCTCGAGCCCACACGTCTTGCTCGATGCCTCCGGGTGCGCGCCTCCGCTCCTGCTCATGCAATGTCGCAGACCTGCTCCCCCGCTCCCACCTCCGCAGTACTGGGGGCAGGCCCGCTCCACCACACTTACCAGGCACTGTGACTGGGCGCCACCGTCAGTTGCTCACTCTCCCTGCCAGTCGGTTGGGCCTTGTTCGTCCGTATGGCTGGCATCATTCAGGGACTCCGGGCACTAGGGCTGTTTCGGTATCAGGCCTAGGATTGCCGTGCTGCTCCAGTAGGACCTTCCGTGTTCCCTCGGCTCCCAGGTCTCATCTTCCCTGACGGCAGTCAGATAGCAAACATAGCCGCACAGGTGCTGCCGCATCGGCCGCTGTACTCCACTTCTCCAGCCCTCAGAGTCACAAACGTAGTGCCCAGGGGTCTCACAACCCTCCGGCCGCCATTTTAGGCTCCAGGACCATCCCGGAGCCCATCGCGCAGTCCCGGGACCAAGGCTCCCCGCTCATCAGTTTCGCCGCTCACTCAGCAGGGGCATCCGGTTGCATCTTTTTGGGCTCAGAGCTCCCTCTATGCTCACTCGCCGCCCGTGTTAGCAAGATCACCTGCCCGGATCGTCCTCACTCGCTGCTCCCTTCCGCCATCTTGCCGCTTCCTCTCGGGTTGCGCCGGCAGCAAAATCCGTGCCTGTGTCGCGCAGGGCTGTCGAGGGTCGCGATGTCGGTCGGGTTTAGAAGCCCCGATGTTCCGACCCTCGCTGTTTCAATTTCACCAAGTTTCAGGAGATTTTAGCAGGATATTTTCGGGATCAGGTACGGAGCTATCCGCTCACGCCGCCTCTCCCATCGGCGCTCAAGCCACGCCCCCTGTGTTTCCTCATGACCTCAAAACCAGGAAGTGGCTACACCAATGCAGCTGCACTGATCCTGAAGCTGTTGGAGAGGCAGGGAGCACAGCTAACAACCCAGGAGCAACTTTTCCTAGTTTTTGCTGACATCACAGCCAAGATATGGATAAACAGGAGAGGGAAAAGGAAACATAAATTTAGTGAGAGGGAGCTGGATGTCCTTATTGAGGAGGTTACTAAGGACCATGGCAAACTATTTGGTAAGAATTCCCTGCAGAAGAGGCCGATATGAATGGCCGTCCAGGAAAGGATTAATGCCATCAGAGTCACCCAGTGCTCCATTGAAGAACTTAAAAAACACTGGCATGACCTCAGGAAGCATGCAAAGGAGAGGCTGGCAGAGAGAATGAAGCAAGACAACCAGACAGGTGGAGGGAGAAACACAGCACATGCACCAACTGCCCTGGATCTCCTGGTGGAGTCCACACGCCAGCCGGAGAGTGTGAGTGGAATTGGGAATGCAGACAGCTCAGCCAGAGTTGGCAACAGGCAAGGTAAGGTGCATGCACAGCATGCTGTGCCCCCCATCTCTAACCCCAATCCCCAATGAGGCAGTATGAATCCCGCTCCAGTACATGTTTCACTACTAACCTGCAATGCATTATGGGAGATGTAGTCAGAAGTAACACATTTCATAACAGTTAGTCCACTGAACCCAAAGGCTTGTGACACACTTTAGCAATTAGCAAGCAGAGGACAGTCAGTTTGATTGCCAGTCATGAAATGTATTATTACGCAAATGCTGCCAGACAAGTGAGCAAATGTACATTCTGTCTCCACAGGCGAGCCATCATGCAGGGCTGCAGAAGGGGACACGGGAAAGGCACCCAGGAGAGAGAGAACACAAGAGGAGGTCTTGTCGCCTGCAGAACATACCCCACCATCACCAACACCACGATCACCAGCATTACCACTGCCACCACCACCAAGAGCCAGTGGGCATACTGTGGCTAGCCTCCAGCAGATGGAGGTGTCCAAGGAAAACAGCATGGGAGGCCAACAGGCCACGGTGGCAGAGGATGCCAACAGTGCAGGCACACAAGCCCCCACCGAGCATGCCCACACAGGTGCCAGACGCCGCAGAGCAAGGGCAGCCAGTCCAGTTTCACAGGGCGAAGATCAAAGTGTATTTGCCGGTCTTGAGGGGAACATGCTCAAGGTGCAGCGCCTGCAAGGCAAAGCAATAAGATCAGTACCACGTCAGATGGTACACATGAATAGACACATGCCGCAAATCGAGACAGGCATCAGCAGCATGAACAACACTGCAGCTGATTGCGTGAGGGACATGTCCGAGGCAGTGAGGCTGGATGAGGACCGTTTGGCGAGGCGCAAGTGGAGGCGGAAACTTGACAACTCCACTAAGATGATAAACCGCCTTGCCACTGCCACCTTTCTGCTCTGCAGGCGCTCGATGGCCATGCAGGAGGAGATGGCTCACTGCAGCCGTGACATGGCAAGGGTGCTGGTCAGAATGACCAGTGCACTGGAAAGGCTACAGAAAAACCAGATAGCCACTACAGGTACAGGTGATGGGGGGGATAGTGAAGAGGCAACTAGTCGCAGTAGCATCACACCCCCTTAACCAAGTCCAGGAGACGCAGCGAACGGCACAGCGCTGCCACAGGACAGACTGCCAGTGAGGTCAGTGTGCCCAGGGAACTCAGCAGTGCTGCACGTGGGCGCAGGAAGTAATGCCAGCCATCACATGGGATTGCGAAATGGGTGATGTAACCTATTTCGCCTTTGTAATCAGCATTGCATATTGGCCTGGCATATTAATCCCTTCATGTTGTGTGGGTGTGCTATGCTAATAAAACACTGTCACACAATTACAGTAACTGGCTGTGTCTTCTTACTTACTCCCATCTGGTGCTGCTGCCACACCTGCTGTGCTGTGCTCTGGCTGTGGACAATCCTCACCCTCGTCCTCGGAGTCAGTTAGTTCCACTGCTGTTCCTTTCTTTGTGGCAAGGTTATGCAGCATGGCACATGTTGCTATTATTGAACAACAGATGAAGGGCGCTACTGACGTGCACCCCACTTTTGTGGAGGCAGCGGAACCTGCCTTTTAAGAGTTCAAATGTACTCTCCACAATGTTGAGCGTAGTTCTATGTGCCACATTGTATCTTCTCTCACTTGGGGTGGATGGGTTGAGGTACGGAGTCAGGATAAATGCCCGCACTGCATATGCGCTATCACCTGAGTGAGATAGGAAGTGCCATTAATAACAGTCACCAACACATTCATCCAAGGTATACATCCGGGTGTGTCACATTGATTTACCTAGCAGGTATCCTTCTCCAAATTCAGCCCCAGCCAGGCGTGTGTAGATCCCACTGTTCCTTAATATGTTGGAGCCATGGGTACTCACTGGAAATTTGGCTACGTCAGTGATGATGTGGTCCGCATCGCATATCACCTGCACGTTGATGGAATGTGTAGATGTGCGATTCTGATAAATGTACTCTGTAGCTGTAGGAGGGCAGATTGGTATGTGTGTCCCATCAATGCACCCTATTACACGTGGGAACTGTGCCTTTTGGTAAAAATCCATCTTTATTTTCTGCAGTTCCGTCTGTGTGCTGGGGAAGTGAATGTAGTGATGCATTCTTTGCATCATGGCATCCAGGAATGTGTTGAAAAGACGGGACAGGCAACCCTTTGACACAGCACCTGCCACAGCTACCACCCCCTTGTAACTACATGATGCAAGTAGGGGCAGGCTACAGAGCACCTGAACATGTGTTGGTATAGCGTGCCCCCTTGGTGTCTGATGCTCCAGGAGTGGGTGCAGGTCCCATATCAGGTCTAGGATGGTTTGGGGGTCTAGCCTGTACCTCTCATGGATTTTAGCCTCAGTCAGTTGGAACAGTGTAATGCGCTGTCTGTACAGGCCCTCCTCCCGTCTCCAGAGCCTCAGTGCTGCTGCTTGCATACGTAGCCACCTTGCAATGACGTAGAGGGCTGCCATTGTGTTCACACTGTTGCATTTTGTGGCTGTTTAAATGCAGTGCACCTGATTACCACCTGCTTTGAGTCAGTGGAAATTAGCGACGCCTAAATACCAAAAAATTGAAAAATCGGTTTCTGATAGATACATCTGCCGTGTGGATTCCTCACCTTGTGAATATCCCCCTTGCGTCTTTTTGTAGCCTCGCGCCGACGTGGACTTGGACGTCATAGAGACACGACATCGCTCGCGACTCCGCTGACGTCACCGACGCCTACAATAGGCCCACGCCGGCGTGATGACATCAGTTCCCTTTTTTCCCCGTCGTCGACGCTAACGGTTTCGGGATACTCAGTAATTTTTGGTAACTGTGTTACTGTTTTTCTTCGTTTCTCTGTTCTCTTGCCTCTTTGTTTCTTTATTATGTCGACAAAGAAGACGGGATTTAAACCCTGCAGAGAATACAGAAAGATGATGTCCGTTACGGACCCACACCAGGACTGTATTTGGTGTTTGAGCTCCGACCACGACGTGGATGGATGTTCGTCGTGTCAAAAAATGAATCCAAAGGCCCTGCGAGAAAGGGAGACCAAGCTTCTTGTGGCAAAACTGAAAGCTGATAAAGAAAAGAAGTCTTCAAAATCCCGCTCGAAGAAGTCGAAGTCAAGGTCAAGATCTCGAGAGGCGTCGGCTTCGAAGTCTTCATAGGATCATGCTTCGAGGTCGCATAAGAAGCATAAGAAAAGGAGACCTGAATCTCGATGTCATTCGGGTGAGAAGTCGGGCTCGAGGTCGAGATCACCCAAGAAGGTTAAATCGAAAGTGATCCCGCCACAAGAGATTTCAGATCAAAAAGGTGAGGCCTCGCCTTCGGAGTCGCAAGTTCATTCTCCGACTCCGGTTTCCGATCCGACTCCGGCGCCGTCGCCGGCTCAAGAAGAGGTCGATGAAGTTCCTGTTGAAGAAGAGGAATCAACTCCTGTTGTTGAAACAGATTCGAATCTGCCTCGAGATCGACCTGAGGGTGATCATCCACCTTTTCCAGCACCAGGTCAGGATCCTTCAGCGTTTCTGAACGCTATGTATGGTGTGTTCTCGAGGTCATGGTACCCCTCTGGTGCACCTTCGGGTCCCATGGGTCCAATGGAATTTAATTTGGGTGTGCCTCACTCTTATGCCCCAGCACCTTTCATGCCCTATATGCCAGCCCCGACTCCGCTGTGGCGGTAGCCAGCTCCACCGAGGTCGACGCCGTTGTCGACGCCGGCTCGACCGAAGTCGATGACTCCAGCGCCGGCGTCACCCGCTCCAAGTAAATCTCTGGACCATCCTTCTAAGCCTTCGGATTCGGTACCGACGTCGGCTCCGGCGCCGTCGAAGTCGACAGTGGATCCGGCTGCAATCCTTGTTAAGCAGAGATCTAGGAGAGAAGCTCAACATCTCCTGGAAGAACGGAGGTATTATGAGTCTCATTCAGACTTAGATGAAGGTGAACTGGATGAAAATTATTTCGAGGAGCTAGCTGATGCTAGTGGTCTTGAATTTTCCCCAGAGTGGGTATTGCCACCAGGTCCCGATGCGCCCTCTAAGGATGTTCAGCCATATCATGTGGTTATGAAAAAGGCAGCAGGACTTTTAGGTTTGACATTGCCTACTGTTGAATTTAAATCAAATCTGCTTACTGAGGTTCTCCATTCTCCGAGCTCAGCTGTGGAACCATTACTCTCATTTAATGAGGCGTTAACTGAACCCATTATGGAAGTGTCGAAAAAGCCTCTTTCTGCTCCTGCTGTCTCAAAAGGTGTGGCTAGGAGATAGAGTGGCTCCTGAAGACCCTGCCTTTTTGTCATCTCACCCTTCTCCTGAAAGTCTGGTGATTCAAGCTGCATGCTCAAAAAAGTCAGTTGGTGCTTTTCCACAAGTGCCTGGTGACAAGGAAGCTAGAAAACAGGATCAAGTGGCCAAGAAAACTTTCTCCTCCGCAAGTATGGCGTTAAAATCAACGAATGCCACTTGTCTTATGGGAAGATATGTACACGCACTTATGGACTCAATGCGTTCATTGATTCCTAAGGTTCCAGAAGACTGCAGAGGTGACTTTGAGGAAGTTTTATCTGATACTCAAGCGGCAGCTTGTCAAGTTATCCAGAGCGGTCTTGATACTGCAGATTCTGTTGCAAGGATCATGGGCAATGCGGTTGCCACAAGACGTTCTGCTTGGCTAAAATCCTCAGATTTTTCTGCTGATGTGCAGTCTGCATTGTTAGATCTGCCTTTTGATGGTGAAGGACTCTTTGGCAAGAAGGCAGATACAGCCTTAGAGAGATTTAAGGATAGCAGGGCAACTGCTAGATCTCTTGGTCTTCAAGTAAGAGGTTCAACGACCAGGAAGTTCAGAGGTTTTGGTCGCTCTTCTTTTCGTACCTATAGACAAGGTCAACAGCAGCAACACCAGCAGCAGCAGCAAAATACCTTGAATAGGTCATACAGGGGAAAGCAAAGGGCACGTCCTCGAGGGCGTCAAGCCTCTTCCTCCTAGATCCGCCATTCAGGATCATGTGGGTCTGGTGGGGGGTCGGCTTACCCATTTTCTACGAGATTGGGAATCGGTTACATCAGATGTTTGGGTTCTCAATCTCGTATAAAATGGGTATGCCCTTCCCTTTCGGGAATTCCCTCCCAATTACCCTCCTTGCCAGGGATATTGCTCAGAGGAACATCTGTTACTCCTACAGGAGGAAGTTCAAACTCTGTTAGGAAAGGGTGCGATAGAGGTGGTCCCAGAGCAGGAAAGGGGTCAGGGATGCTACTCCCGGTATTTCCTGATTCCCAAAAATGATGGCAGACTTCGTCCAATCCTAGATCTCAGGATCTTGAATTTTTATCTGAAACAAGAGAAATTCAAGATGCTCACCCTTGCTCAGGTTCTTCAGGCACTGCTGGAAGAAGACTGGATGGTGTCGCTCGACTTGCAGGATGCGTACTTTCACATCCCCATCCTGAAGTCGCACAGGAAATATCTCAGTTTTACGGTGGGTTCGCAGCACTATCAGTTTGCGGTCCTTCCGTTTGGGCTTACTACTGTGCCTCGAGTCTTCACCAAGGTGATGGCGGTGGTGGCGGCGCATCTCAGAAGGTCAGGGATTCCTGTATTCCCTTATTTGGACGACTGGCTGATCAAAGCAGAGTCGTTAGAGAGAGTGCTCCATCATCTGCGAGAGACAACCCAGTTGTTGTACAGGTTGGATTTTTCGATAAATGTGCCCAAGTCTCACCTGGTGCCCTCCCAGCGCAACCTGTTCATAGGTGCTGTACTGGACACAACTGTATGTCGTGCATTCCCTCCTCCTCAAAGGATTCACGACATACAGGAAATTATTCCTTTATTTTACAATGGAGCGGTCGTTCCAGTCATGAAAGTCCTTCGCCTGCTCGTCTGATGGCTTCATGCATTCTGTTGGTCAACCATGCACGCTGGCACATGAGGGCGCTCCAGTGGTGCCTCCGCAGGCAGTGGTATCAGCACAACGGAGATCTCAGGGAGTCAGTGAGGATCTCCAGAGAAGCTGCGGCGGATCTATCATGGTGGGGCGTGGAAGGCAACCTGTCTCAGGGGAAGCCTTTTCAACTGCCTCCTCCGGTGGCCACAGTGATCACGGATGCATCCACTCTAGGGTGGGGTGCTCATCTGGGGGATCTGGAGGTCAAGGGTCGTTGGTCTCCAGAGGAAAGGTTGCTTCACATCAACCTTCTAGAATTGCGGGCGATACGTTTGGCGCTCAAGGCCTTCCTTCCCTCCCTTGGCGGTCATTCGGTTCAGGTCCTGACGGACACGACCGCGATGTGGTACATCAACAAACAGGGAGGAGTGGGGTCGCAGTGTCTCTGCAGAGAGGCTCTGCATCTCTGGTCCTGGGTTCAGGACCATCAGATTTATCTGATGGCGAATCATCTGGCCGGAGTTCTGAACGTTCGTGCAGACAGTCTCAGTCGGCAGTTCTCTGCCGACCACGAGTGGAGGCTTCACCCGGAGGTGGTTCACGACATCTTTCAGATGTGGGGGACTCCTCGGTGGACCTGTTCGCCACTTGCGAGAATGCTCACTGCCTGTCTTACTGCAGTCTCCAGTATCCAATGCAAGGAGCCTTGGGGGACGCGTTCCAGTTGAGTTGGGTAAATCAACTCCTTTACGCGTTTCCTCCCATACCTTTGATTCCTCGGGTTCTGAGGAAGATTCGCCAAGACCGGGCCCAAGTCATATTGATCGTCCCGGACTGGCCAAGAAGGGTGTGGTATACAGATCTTCTCCACCTCTTCTCTCTCCCGCCGCTCCGTGTCCCTCTCAGGGCAGACCTCCTCTCTCAGATGGAGGGGCAGGTTCTACACCCCCACCTCCAGACATTACACCTTCATGCCTGGAGATTGAACGGGGCAACCTGAATTCCTTTTCCCTCCCGCCTGACGTTGTGGATGTCATCTTGTCAGCCAGGTGTGACTCCACTAAGTCTATCTATTCTTATAGATGGTCAAAATTTGTCACGTGGTGTGGGGAAAAATCTATTGACCCTTTGAGAGCCTATTTGTCTGATGTTCTCCAGTTTGCCCTTTCTCTGGCGCAACAGGGGCTTGCTGTTGCCACAGTGAAGGGCTATCTTTCAGCGCTGTCGGCATTTCTTTGTCTGCCTGACCAGCCATCTCTTTTTAAATCTCCTGTAGTTTTAAGGTTTTTGAAGGGCCTCACAAATAAGTTCCCTCCTACTTCTTTTATTGTGCCTCAGTGGGACTTAAATCTTGTATTGACCTTTCTGATGGGTGCTCCCTTTGAGCCTCTTGACAAATGTCCTATGAGGCTTCTGACTCTTAAAACAGTCTTCCTCGTTGCAATAACCTCGGCAAGGAGGGTAAGTGAGCTTCAACCTTCTAGTTACAAGCCCCCTTTCTTGACCATTCATGCTGATCGAATGCTTCTTAGGACCAGTGCTGCTTTTCTGCCTAAGGTGGTGACTCCTTTCCACCTTGGTCAATCCATTACCCTCCCTACCTTTTATCCTCCCCCACATCCTTCCAAGGAGGAGGAGAGGTTGCATCGTCTGGACCCCAAAAGGGCGGTGTCCTTTTACTTGGACAGATCTAAAGACTTTCGTTTGGATGACCAGCTCTTCATTGGGTTTGCTGGCTGCAAGAAAGGAAGAGCGGTCTATAAAAGAACCTTGTCGAGATGGACCGTCCTCTGTATAAAGATCTGCTACTCTTTGGCCGGTAAGGAACCACCAGACGGTATAAGGGTTCATTCTACAAGAGTTAAGTCTTCAACCTCAGCATTGGCTAGAGGTGTTCCTGTAGAGGATATTTGTAGAGCGGCAACTTGGTCTTCCCTCCACACTTTCGCGAAGCATTACTGCTTGGATTCTGAAGTGAGGAGGGACGTCGCTTTGCACGCTCTGTTCTCCAGGATTTCCTGGTTTAGAAGAGCGGACACCCTCCTCCGGGAGTGGGGACTGCTTTGGGACTCTATTCACAAGGTGAGGAATCCACACGGCAGATGTATCTATCAGAAGAACACGTTACTTACCTTCGGTAACGCTTTTTCTGGTAGATACAATATCTGCCTGTGGATTCCTCACTGGCCCACCCGCCTCCCCGTTGTCCACTCTTTTATACCAGAGTTTCTGTGTGTATTTATTTTATTGTCAAGGAGTTGTTTATTTCAAATGTTTTATTGCATTTGCTTCACACTGTGTGTGTTACCTTGATATTTTTACTGCGTATACTGTGTATATGTCTACTTTCATTGGTCCGTCCGTGTGCCTCGAAGGCACGGAAAAAAGGGCGGAACTGATGTCATCACGCCGGCGTGGGCCTATTGTAGGCTTCAGTGACGTCAGCGGAGTCGCGAGCGATGTCGTGTCTCTATGACGTCCAAGTCCACGTCGGCGCGAGGCTACAAAAAGAATTTCCGAATGTTGCTGACGCAAGGGGGATATTCACAAGGTGAGGAATCCACAGGCAGATATTGTATCTACCAGAAAAAGCGTTACCGAAGGTAAGTAACTTGTTCATTACCGATTTTTGGTACATCGATTTGCGAGTTTTTAAGGATTTCTTATTTAGCGATTCGGTATTTGGGGTTTTCGGTGTCTGCTAATCGCGAATTCAGGAATTGGTAACTGGTTTCCCTTATTTTTACCGATTCCTTATTTGCGATGGCGTTTGGTGTTACCTACATTGTACATGGCTAAATAATGGTCGGTAACGCAGAAATTCTGCGAATTTCGGCGTTACTGACCGGTATTTAGCCACCTACATCTGGCCCTAAGTGTTCTCTTTTGGAACATAGCAGCCATCAAAAAGAAGGTGGACAATATAGTATTGGGGGATTTTATTAATACATTTGACATATTATGCCTACCAGAAACCTGAGTGGTAGAGGAAGTGCATATAAACGAATTCAAGACGCTACATACTCCTGCAATTCACTCAATATATGGAAGACCAAAGGGGGGAATTTGTGTATATGTATCAAATCTTATTGGGGCTTTAAAGATAGAGATGATCAAATCAGGAATGTTTTATCAAATTGTAGCAGTCCAGGTAGATGGCAAATGTATTTTGAATGTTATTAATTTTTATAACAATGTAAAAAAAGATCAGCGGGGTGAAATACTGAAGAAACTTAGCCACGATATTAGCATTCTGAACGTAAATAGAGATGTTGAAACGATCACAATATTGGGAGGTTATTTTAATGTTGGGTTGTGTCCGTTCGCCGGTCTAGGCACATGTGGGCTAACACTAGAGGATGACGATCATTTGATCCACTTTGCGCTTAACGAGAGTGGTGAGATGTTAAATGAGATCCTATTTTCACATGATCTCGACTTTGCGAACCGCTTATGCTCACCTAGGGTGGATTTCGGGCACACCTTCATAGGTAGGGCTTTAGAATCCACAATAGATTTTAGAATCACTCCTAATAGATATGCTCACTATATCAAGGGCTATAAAATACACACAAATGTTTCAAGCAATCACTTGCCCCATAGCATCAACCTCACCTTCCCAACAATTTTAGATCGTAAATGCAGTAACCAAGTAGTGTGGACCCAGAACGTTGAAATAGGAAGACAGAATGGTTACATGCTGCAATGGTCGAGCCAAGACCCCCAGGAGCTTAACAAACAAATTGTCACTAGGGCGTACAAATCGATATGAAATTGTTTGGATGAAGCTAGCTCTCACGAACTGATACTGTGTTCATTTTCCCATATTACAACTATTAAAACTTGCTGCTGTTTGGAGGTTCTCTCAGCTTTCGAACGAACCTCAGGCCTTCGGTCAACCCGGTGAAGTCCACCCTGGTTCCCCTCCGCCCATCCCGTGCCTGTTTCGACTGGCAGACAACCATCCCCTTGCGCAGGCAATTCGTCAAGTACCTGGGGATTTGGGTTTCCCTGCTTCCAGAGCTTTCGTGGGCCCTGAACATCACACCTCTGCTCACCAAGGCCAGGACGGACCTAAAGAAATGGCAAACCCTTCCCCTTAACCCCCTTGGTAGAAGTGCCCTTTTCAAGATGATGGTCCTCCCCCGTTTTTTGTACATTCTGCAGACTATTTCCTTTCACCTACCGGCGACCTGGTTTTGAGAGTTTGACGGTGTTCTCACCCGTTTTTTGTTGGGGGGCGGGAGAGCACATATGTCCTTGGTACACTGCAGAATACCTCCTTATGACAGAGTTATGGGAGTCACTAACCTTCATCTCTACTACCTTGCCACAAACCTTATTGTGGTTCACGGACAGCTGGTCCGACCCGGCGTATCAAGTGGAACTTATGGTGATGGACTTTCTGCGACTCCAGGCCTACTTATATGGGTCCCCCGTGCCGCAAGAACTGCCCCATCACTCGGTCGGTCCTCCTGGCTTGGCGCACCGCTTTGCGCCACACGAGGTCGGATCGGACGCTTACTAGGCAGACCCCCCTGTGGCACGGCACATGGCTGCAGGAGAGCTCATCCCTCCGGGATTTCCACTGATGGGATCTCGCTTTTCGGGGACGTTTGGGTGGGGGACCATATCAGAACATTCGCAGACCTGCAACAGCGCTACTCTCTCCACCCCTCCCAGTTCTACAAATACCTGCAGCTCAGGCATGCCCTGGGGGTGAGGTCCCAGGTGATGGAGAATTTGGGCAGGGGCTGTGTCTCCCGGATAAACCGTTCCCTTGTGAACAATACCCCTGTGACCTTGGACGCGCTGCAAGTCCATTGGGAGGGTTGGCTGGGCCCCTTGGAGGAGGCGGATTAGAGGGACGTCTTTATGACCCGTGAGGCCCTGACGACCTCATCGAAGCTGCTTTTAGTCCAACTTTACTACTTGCACGGGCTTATCTCACCCCAGAGCGCCTACATAAAGCCCTACTACGCCTCTCCCCGGCCTGTGGGCTTTGCAACCATGCCCCCACAGATTTTTATCATATGGTGTGGCAGTGCCCTACCCTTGCTTCATTCTGGGTGGGTGTGGAATTGAAGCTCTCACAGACCCTGGGGTGGACCGTTCCCCACGACCCCTTGCGCCTGATTTTAGGTGTGTTCGATGGCCTGGGCGGCTCTCGGGCCGACAAGTGTTTCCTCAGGACAGCGGTGGCAGTGGTGAAGCGAGACATAGCGGCGATGTGGTCCCAGGCTAAGCCCCGGACTGTGAGGAGGTGTAGGCGGGGGTAGACTGGTGTGGTACTCAGAAGGAGCCCCACTTCGAAGACCGGGGCTGCCCTGAGCTTTTTCAAAAGATATGGGGCAAGTGGTTCAACCTGAGCTCTTGAAGAGTGGATATGGGCTGTCTGTCTTCTGGGTTAACCCTCTGTATGAATTTACCCAGCTACTTGATTTGCCGATCTTTGTCGCTATACACATGTATGGAGTGTATGTCACTGTGTTTGATTGTGATGGGACTATGCATTTGTGCTTTAAAATTTCAATAAACTTGATTATCCCCCCAAAAATTTGCTGCATGTGGAGAGCAAGGGCACACATGCTCGTAAGAATGGGTGGTTTGACTCGATATGTACAAAAGCATATACAAATTTAAAAGAGGCCCTTCACAAGGCAGTGAGAGACAAGGATGAAGTTAGAAGATGCAGGAATCTCTATAATGAGTCAAGGAGACTACGAAAAAAAGAATTATAAGAAAAAGCATGGGATACCTTCCATGAGGCCTCTTTGAGCTCTTTGTTCTGGCTGGCTGTGAAAGCACAATTTTTTATGAACAAATCTGATGCCCCCACAATAGAAGTTGCAACAGATGAGAAAACGTGGGTAGATTTTTGCTCCTCTGTTTATAATTCTAAGATGGAAACAGAGTCGAGGGACCATTTAGAATGGGGTATTGCCCCTTTTATACCAATTGATTTTTCTATCACACACAAAGATGTATTAGCTGCAATAAAAGCCAGCAGGTCTGGCAAGGCCCCGGGCCCGAATGGGGTGGCAATCGATTTGTTTAAATCGATTCCATCTCAATGGTCCCCATTGTTAACATGGGCCCTTCAAGCATTCTGTGCGAAAGGTTTTATCACTACCTTGTCATATCGTGTCAATTTTTAAAAAAGGAGATAGGGAAAATCACGCCTGTAATCGCCTCATCTCCCTATTAGATTATTTGATAAAGATTGCGGGAAGAATAGATTGATTTAGATTTAGATCGACTTCAGACGTGGGCTGAAGAAAATAGCATCTTAAGTGATGTGCAATATGGTTTCAGATCAGGTTTAGGCACAAATGAGCACGTCCTTAATCTTAGTATTTTAATTGGAAAATACACACAGGCTAAAGCTTGGAGATTTTACCTGGCTTTTGTTGACCTCACAGCTGCGTTCGACTGTCGTTCACAATAAGCTCTGGGATATTTTGAACGATTTAAAGGTAGAACTGGCACTAGTACAGTTTTTAAGACAACTGTACCGGGGCAAAAGCCGAGATCCGATATGGAATGAAAGGGGAATGTACTGCGTCGTTTAAAGTAGAGAGGGGAGTGAGGCAAGGCTGTGTTTTGGCTCCATTCCTGTTCACTCTCTATACAAACGCTTTGGAGCAGGAATTGGTGTCAAATACCAGGGACCCACCTTATGTCAACAAACGCCCGATAGTCTCCCTTCTCTACGCGGACAACGCAGTACTAATGGCACGCACACAGATAAGGCTACAAAAGGCACTCACTGCTTATACCTGTTTTATGAATGAACTCGGATTAAAGATGAACACTAAGAAAACTTTTATTATGTCCTGTAGGCGGGGAAAGCAAAAAAGTACAACAAACAATGGTAACGGCTAGTTGGAGCGCACAGCACAGTCAAGGTACATGTAATCAAACATAAGTAGATGTGGTGCTCAGGAAGAAATGGGAGGTTGGTTACCACAACCTCCAAAGCAAACCAATGGTCCAAGAAATGTTGATGTTCCTCCGAGCACTCATTCAATATAACAAAGTCTTTATACAGTTTTCACTTTCATTTATTGTCCAATCTTCAATCGAATTCAAATAAAGTTCTTCAATCATATCCAAATAAATGATAATTTGCAGCGAACACGTGTTTCGTCTAGTCAGTAAGACAATGACTTCTTCAGGGCTGCAACCCAAATATTTACAGCAAATCATAGTTAAATTAAATTATAGTCGCAAAACCAGTACATGCTCTGCAATTAATACTTTCCAGAAGCATTGAAAAAGGGATACACCCTCAAACCATAGTCTATATTACAGTAAATCGATCTCACGTTGTGACTGTCGAAAGAAGGAACATGTACACCAAATTCGTGCTCATATCAACATGTTACACGTAACATTAATTAGTAAAACCTTAAGAACTGTTGTTCTATATAAATCAAAATTCGTGGTTGTGATCACCGATAACCCCACAGGAGCCAGGTTCATGCATCGTGAGAATTAGCTAGTCATATCAAATTAATAACTCACCAAAAGGTAAGGTAGATGTCTCCAAGTATAAACATCAATTTCAGTAAATATATTCCAATATGATCATCAGATCAAGCAAACTTAATATCCAAAGGCGGGCATTTGCGTCCCTATTCCTACAAATAAGTCAGTGTTGCTGTCAGTAACATATGTTGATTACATGTCAGCAAACAGTTATAATTCCTCGTACATTAACAGGTCATGACAAAATACTAATAACTCACCAATAATAAAGTTTATGTGTCCGTTCAAAATAACCAAATCCCGCTATTAAGTTCCAATATGATCCTCAGATCATGATATCTCAATATCCACAAGTGGGTGTAGTGCGTACATATTCCTACAAATAAGCCAATATTGCTGTCAGTAACATGTATTAAATGCATGGCAGCAAAAAGTCACCTATCACAAATATTCGTAACGTTACTCAGATTAATCATATCAAATTCGTAATCAGTGTCCTCACCTCAAGCGTCATATAACGAAGAATGTGTCTTCGGATATGTCTTGATTGTGTATCTATGTCAGAATTATGCTCCACACGAGTACGAGTCTAAAACAAAAGTATACAGTCATAAGTTACGTGACTTCTTTCCCATACCCACACTATACTAACTAAGTTCCCACACTCACCGATCTGTGTATGTCGACTGGCGTAAATTGGCATTCTGCACCCGCGCCATCTTGTAATGGCTTTATATAGATTGCCTCAAGCCACATATTTTGACACTGAATCCGCCGTTTCTCTCAGCGCCATCTTGTAATGGCTATCTGAATGTAGTTTTTAGCCCGTAATTTAACAATATATCCCGTATATGACAGAAAAGTCTATGATTAGCGAAAGCCATGTAATGCTCTCTGATTATAAAAACTCCACCTTGCACATTATAGTGAGTTACAATCTACGTATATCTGCTTGTCTCGAGTAACAATAATCATCGCATCATCTCTTAAACTCCTAATATAAATACATAGCAGCGTAAAGAAGTTTCAAGAGTATTGTAAAGTCTCAATAATATATCACGTTCTCTCGTAAGAAAATAATAACATGTTATCATTATCAGATAACGTGTCTGGTAAATAAGCCCATAATATGATATCTTCATTTAGTACGAATCTCCGTAGTATTTTAAGCTATATTTCTATAATAATGAATGGTATCCTCATCATTATACTTAATAGTTAATTTATGGACCACACATCTATTTAAATCATCAATGCGTGAACCTGGAAACCCACGGAACCCCCAAGTTTCCCACAACCAATATTTGTATTATCATATTGTCAATTACAAAAGCAATTCTGAGGGGTAGTGGGTCGGTCAATAATTATATTTCCTACATCAAATTAGTTGAGTACTTATGTAAACACATGAATAGTAGTACATAGTTATAGACAGCAAACATCAAAACAATTTCCTGCCTGTAATGTTGTACATTGTGTAAGGATAAACAAAAGCTGTAATATACATTATCTCACTATAGAGGGGACAAGTTAACAACATGATGCAATGCATTCCAACCTTCCTCATTTTTTCATTGTCAGTTTCACAGTTGTAACATATATATTATTTCACTTTCCCAAGTAAAACTCGTACTCATGATCAACATTGAGACCACATTCTACGGCTTTCAATTTAATCAGCCAAAGTACTTCTCGTCTTCTTAATGTCAAGAGTCTATTTCCCCCACGATGGTCAGGTTTTATATGGTCAATTCCATGGTAAGAGAAAACGTGTTGATCCTTATTTTCAAAGTTTTGTACCAAATGAGATGCAATTGGATAACGTGTGTCACCATTTTTCAATGCTCTGAAGTGCTCCGCAATTCTGTCCCTAAGCCTCCTATTCGTGCTCCCCACATAGATTTTTCCACAGGAGCACACAATCACATATACTACAAATGTAGTATCACAGTTAATAAACGTTCCAATAGTATATTCTCCAGAATTATTATATTCAAAACACAGTACCATCTTTTTTGCCCATCTACAAGAGATGCATCTCCCACATTTATAAAAACCTTTGAAACTATTCAACCAGTCAATTTTGTTTGATTTACTAGGATAACTGGGACTCAATAAATACCTCAGAGTTGTTCCTCTCCTAAATGTCAAGCTTGGTCTGTCATAGAGATACGGTCTCAAATCATTATCCATAACGAGAAGGTGCCAATGTTTATTCAAAATCGTGAATAGTTTAGAACTATCCAAACCGTAGTTCGTTATTAATCTGACCTTCTGATCAATAACTTTGCCATCTTTGCTCTGTCTCATTAGTGTGGATTCCCTTTTCACTCTCTTGACTCTTGATACAGCTACTTTAATTGTCTCCTGTTTATAACCTTGGTTCAGAAATCTAGTTGACATGTCAACAAGGTTGCTCTCAAAATCATTATCCATTGCACAGTTACGACGGGCCCTAATCAGCTCACCATAGGGTATGGCCCTTTTCTGACAGCTAGGGTGACAACTCCCTGCATGCAGAATCGCATTACAACTCGTAGGTTTCCTATACATCCTGCTCCTTATCTTGTCTCCCTCAATAAACAGCTCCACATCCAAAAAAGTAATACTTTGTTTATCATATGAAGTAGTAAACCTCAAGTTATATGCATTATCATTAAGATAATCAAAGAAGCCTTTCAGTCTCTCTACTGTTCCAGTCCATATTAAAAGGCAGTCGTCGATAAATCGACCCCAATAATGTATATATTGGGTCCATTCTCCTCCATGTGGACCCCAGATTCGCTCCGCCTCGAACCAACCCATGAACAGGTTGGCGAAAGACGGAGCAAATCGCGAGCCCATCGCTGTCCCAAGGCGCTGCCTGTACCACTGTCCATCAAATAAAAAGACATTATTTTCTAGTACCAATTGGGTCATCCGTAATATCATTTGAGTATGATCATACATGTCAGCCGGTCTTCGGCTGAGAAAGTGTTCCAAAGCACGTATACCCAGATTGTGATCAATGATAGTATATAAAGATACTACGTCTAATGTAACTAGCATCATACCGTCTTCCCATACTATGTCTTCAAGTAAGTTTAGAACATGTTTGGTATCTTCGATAAAAGACAGTAGATTATATACATGCTGTCTCAGAAAACAATCAATAAACTCTGATAACCGTTCCGTAGGACCACCTATGCCAGAGACAATGGGCCGCCCCGGCGGTTTGTCCCGGCATTTGTGAACCTTAGGAAGTGTATACAGGCACGGTGATCTAGGTGTACTTAACGTCAGGTAAAGGTATTCATCATGATCATGCAGTGTTTGGTCATACCATACTTTAATTTCACCATTAATTTTGGCAATTAAATCAGTCATTGGGTTGGAAGTAAGTTTCTCATAATACAAAGTATCGTTGAGTTGGGTGTAGACCTCATTATTGTAATCCTTTGTATCTAGAACAACAACATTCCCACCCTTATCAGCACTACGTATCGTGATCGATTTATTATTGACGAGTTCATGTAGGGCCTCTCTTTCACCAAAGGTAAGATTATCATGAAATCCTTTAGTGCCCCTCCGACGAGACATATCAATTTCTTTATCAATATCAGTGCTAACCATCTTAAAGAACACATCAATAGTATTGCCAGGTATAAGTTGTGGGGTCCACTTTGATTTGACTTTAAGTCCACTCCCTTCCCTCTGAAATCTAGCAATTTCTAAATCCTCCATAAGTTTCAACATTGTTACTGGATCATCCTCTCTCTCCGTTAATGATAAAAGAAGTTGAGTATCTTTCAATTCTTGTATTGTCAAATCACTTAATATTTTATTAGAGGATTGTTTATCTTTCTCTGTTACATTAGCGAAGAATTTTTTTAGCTTGAGGTTTCTAACAAATTTAAAAAGGTCTATTTTAGTCATACACCAATCCATTTTTGTTGCAGGGCAAAAACCTAAACCTTTCTTCAGTACAGATATCATGTTATTAGACAATTCACACGAAGATAAATTGATCACCTCTATGTCACATGCAATGGAATCACCACTTATCATTGCTGTTTCCATGACCTTAGGCTCCTTATTCTTGCGCCTGAATCTCCTGCCGCCCCTCCTACCTCTCCTAGTCTTTTTGCGGTTAAATTTCTTGGACCATTGGTTTGCTTTGGAGGTTGTGGTAACCAACCTCCCATTTCTTCCTGAGCACCACATCTACTTATGTTTGATTACATGTACCTTGACTGTGCTGTGCGCTCCAACTAGCCGTTACCATTGTTTGTTGTAATATTGGGTTAAGAGAGCTGCCGCTGAGGTTATAAGATGAATAGAAATCAGGAGGCCGAATTATTGTTTGGCAATTTAGCTGCAGGAGGTACCATAGGAAAAGCTGTCGGTCCTCCGATGGGTACTAAGAAAGAAGGCCTTAGAGCCAAATTCGTGAAATTAGAATTATTGAAACGCACTGAACTGAACAAATGGTGGGATGCTGCCACCCTTAAACAATATTTAACTTTGAACAGGATACCAAGTGGATTAAGATCCCACATAATACCGACATATGAAGATTTGGAACCAGATTTGTACAACATATGGGAAAAAGAATTAAACAATAGTTCGCGTAATCTTATACAGATTTTAATTGACAATGCAGAAAGGAAGATAGCCAAATTACTTATTGAGATAAACAAAATAGAAGATGAGATCAAAGAAATGAATTTACCAGAACTTACGATCAAGAATTATACTATTCTTGATGAAAAGTTGAATGACTTACAAATGGAAATAAAAAGAAGAAAGGCTCACAAACTTAGACGAGACGAGGAAGATTATAGTACAGGACGAGTATATACATTCGCCAAAAGATTTGATTACCTTATAAAGAAAGGTTCTTCTAATGTAACTAGTGGCAGCACCCCGCAAGTGAGTGATACGGATGCATCTTCTATGATGTCTAGCAGTGAAAATGAAGATGCACCTGAGTTGGTCCCGATTACTGAGAACAATTTTTTAGAGGAGGTTCAGAGACTGAGGAGGGGGAATCGGGACTCAGAGATGAGAAGTCGAGATTTAACCGCAAAAAGACAAGGAGAGGTAGCAGGGGCTGCAGGAGATTCAGGCGCAAGAATAAGGAGCCTAAGGTCATGGAAACAGCAATGATAAGTGGTGATTCCATTGCATGGGACATAGAGGTGATCAATTTATCTTCGTGTGAATTGTCTAATAACATGATATCTGTACTGAAGAAAGGTTTAGGTTTTTGCCCTGCAACAAAAATGGATTGGTGTATGACTAAAATAGACCTTTTTAAATTTGTTAGAAACCTCAAGCTAAAAAAATTCTTCGCTAATGTAACAGAGAAAGATAAACAATCCTCTAATAAAATATTAAGTGATTTGACAATACAAGAATTGAAAGATACTGAACTTCTTTTATCATTAACGGAGAGAGAGGATGATCCTGTAACAAAGTTGAAACTTATGGAGGATTTGGAAATTGCTAGATTTCAGAGGGAAGTGAGTGGACTTAAAGTCAAATCAAAGTGGACCCCACAACTTATACCTGGCAATACTATTGATGTGTTCTTTAAGATGGTTAGCACTGATATTGATAAAGAAATTGATATGTCTCGTCGGAGGGGCACTAAAGGATTTCATGATAATCTTACCTTTGGTGAAAGAGAGGCCCTACATGAACTCATCAATAATAAATCGATCACGATACGTAGTGCTGATAAGGGTGGGAATGTTGTTGTTCTAGATACAAAGGATTACAATAATGAGGTCTACTCCCAACGCAACGATACTTTGTATTATGAGAAACTTACTTCCAACCCAATGACTGATTTAATTGCCAAAATTAATGGTGAAATTAAAGTATGGTATGACCAAACACTGCGTGATCATGATGAATACCTTTACCTGACGTTAAGTACACCTAGATCACCGTGCCTGTATACACTTCCTAAGGTCCACAAATGCCGGTACAAACCGCCGGGGCGGCCCATTGTCTCTGGTATAGGTGGTCCTACGGAACGGTTATCAGAGTTTATTGATTGTTTTCTGAGACAGCATGTATATAATCTACCGTCTTTTATCGAAGATACCAAACATGTTCTAAACTTACTTGAAGACATAGTACGGGAAGACGGTATGATGCTAGTTACATTAGACGTAGTATCTTTATATACTATCATTGATCACAATCTGGGTATACGTGCTTTGGATCACTTTCTCAGCCGAAGACCGGCTGACATGTATGATCATACTCAAATGATATTACGGATGACCCAATTGGTACAAGAAAATAATGTCTTTTTATTTGATGGACAGTGGTACAGGCAGCGCCTTGGGACAGCGATGGGCTCACGATTTGCTCCGTCTTTCGCCAACCTGTTCATGGGTTGGTTCGAGGCGGAGCGAATCTGGGGTCCAGATGGAAGAGAATGGACCCAATATATACGTTATTGGGGTCGATTTATCGACGACTGCCTTTTAATATGGACTGGAACAGTAGAGAGACTGAAAGGCTTTTTTGATTATCTTAATGATAATGCATATAACTTGAGGTTTACTACTTCATATGATAAACAAAGTATTACTTTTTTGGATGTGGAGCTGTTTATTGAGGGAGACAAGATAAGGAGCAGGATGTATAGGAAGCCTACGAGTTGTAATGTGATTCTGCATGCAGGGAGTTGTCACCCTAGCTGTCAGAAAAGGGCCATACCCTATGGTGAGCTGATTAGGGCCCGTCGTAACTGTGCAATGGATAATGATTTTGAGAGCAACCTTGTTGACATGTCAACTAGATTTCTGAACCGAGGTTATAAACAGGAGACAATTAAAGTAGCTGTATCAAGAGTGAAGAGAGTGAAAAGGGAATCCACACTAATGAGACAGAGCAAAGATGGCAAAGTCATTGATCAGAAGGTCAGATTAATATCGAACTACGGTTTGGATAGTTCAAAACTATTCACGATTTTGAATAAACATTGGCACCTTCTCGTTATGGATCATGATTTGAGACCGTATCTCTATGACAGACCAAGCTTGACATTTAGGAGAGGAACAACTCTGAGGTATTTATTGAGTCCCAGTTATCCTAGTAAATCAAACAAAATTGACTGGTTGAATAGTTTCAAAGGTTTTTATAAATGTGGGAGATGCATCTCGTGTAGATGGGCAAAAAAGATGGTACTGTGTTTTGAATATAATAATTCTGGAGAATATACTATTGGAACGTTTATTAACTGTGATACTACATTTGTAGTATATGTGATTGTGTGCTCCTGTGGAAAAATCTATGTGGGGAGCACGATTAGGAGGCTTAGGGACAGAATTGCGGAGCACTTCAGAGCATTGAAAAATGGTGACACACGTTATCCAATTGCATCTCATTTGGTACAAAACTTTGAAAATAAGGATCAACACGTTTTCTCTTACCATGGAATTGACCATATAAAACCTGACCCGCGTGGGGGAAATAGACTCTTGACATTAAGAAGACGAGAAGTACTTTGGCTGATTAAATTGAAAGCCGTAGAATGTGGTCTCAATGTTGATCATGAGTACGAGTTTTACTTGGGAAACTGAAATAATATATATGTTACAACTGTGAAACTGACAATGAAAAAATTAGGAAGGTTGGAATGCATTGCATCATGTTGTTAACTTGGCCCCTCTATAGTGAGATAATGTATATTACAGCTTTTGTTTATCCTTACACAATGTACAACATTACAGGCAGGAAATTGTTTTGATGTTTGATGTCTATAACTATGTACTACTATTCATGTGTTTACATAAGTACTCAACTAATTTGATGTAGGAAGTATAATTATTGACCGACCCACTACCCCTCAGAATTGCTTTTGTAATTGACAATATGATAATACAAATATTGGTTGTGGGAAACTTGGGGGTTCCGTGGGTTTCCAGGTTCACGCATTGATGATTTAAATAGATGTGTGGTCCATAAATTAACTATTAAGTATAATGATGAGGATACCATTAATTATTATAGAAATATAGCTTAAAATACTACGGAGATTCGTACTAAATGAAGATATCATATTATGGGCTTATTTACCAGACACGTTATCTGATAATGATAACATGTTATTATTTTCTTACGAGAGAACGTGATATATTATTGAGACTTTACAATACTCTTGAAACTTCGTTACGCTGCTATGTATTTATATTAGGAGTTTAAGAGATGATGCGATGATTATTGTTACTCGAGACAAGCAGATATACGTAGATTGTAACTCACTATAATGTGCAAGGTGGGGTTTTTATAATTATTTATTCATTTATTTTTAAGATTTGTAGAGCGCAACAAATACCACAAGTGGTGTCTCGGCGCTGAGTTAGCAAAAAAAAAGGCGGCACTCCCTGTAAATTATTGAGTAAATAGCCATGTCTTCAGTTTCTTTCTGAAAATCATCAAAGATGGGCTGCTTTTTATGTGGGTAGGCAAAGAGTTCCAGAGTTTAGATGCGGCCACAAGGAAGCGTCTGTCTCCCCATGTGACCGTTGTCACCCGTTGAATACATAGAGCCGCAGAAGAGGCAGATCTTAAGACTCTGTTAGGGACATATCTACACAGAGATTCCCTGAAAAACTCAGGTCCCAAGCTGTTTAATGCTTTGTAGGTTATGCATAAAGCTTTTAATTTAGTTCTCTTTCTGACCGGGAGCCAATGAAGTTGGTGTATAATGGGGGAAATGGAAGCAAACCTTGGGGTTTTGGTCAGAATTCGTGCGGCTGCGTTCTGTACCATTTGTAGTTTGTTAAAAACCTGCTCCTGGGCATTCAACAGAAGCCCATTACAATAGTCCACCTTTGACAACACCAAGGAGGACATGAGGGTTTTTCCAGCCGATAGAGGAAGGAATGGTAACAACTTTTTCACCTTACGAAGCGTAAAAAAGGATGAGGATACCACCGCGTTGGCGTGACTGGTTAAGTTTAACTTGTTATCAAACAACACTCCCAGATTTCTGACCTTCGGAACCGGGATAGGTGGATTACCCATCTCCGAAGGCCACCAAGTTGGAGACCAAGATGGCTGTAGATCTCCAAACACCATTACCTCAGTCTTATCAGTGTTTAGTTTTAAGCAGTTCCTATCCATCCATTGACTAATTGCTCTCATGCCTGACTGGAAGTTAGCTGCGACCTCACTCCCGTTTTTTCTCACTGCCAGCACCAGTTGAGTGTCGTCTGCATACGAAGTCACTCCTATCCCAAAGGTTTTGATGACCCTCGCCAAGTCCGACACATAGATGTTAAAGAGTGTCGGACTTAGCGAGGATCCCTGGGGGACTCCGCAGGGCAACATAAAGGTCGGCGAATAGAAACTTCCCATCTTTACCGAATGCTCCCTGTTCGACAGAAAAGAAGCCAGGAGTTCGACAGCTTTGCCCTGTATGCCCATGGCGGTGACACGGTCGATCAGAGTGTTATGATCGACCGTGTCAAAGGCCGCTGAGAGATCCAGCAGAATCAGGACTGCCGTGCCACCCTGGTCCATGATCTGTCTGATCTCCTCAGAGGCCTTTATAAGCGCTGTCTCCGTGCCATGGCCTCCTCTGAACCCAAACGGGGTGTTGTCAAGCATGTTGTTCTGGTCAATGTAGCTCGCTAGCTGTTTATTTATTACCTTTTCAAGTATTTTGGCAGGGAAAGGCAACGCTGCTATCGGACGATAGCTTTTTAGTTCTGAGGTATCAAGAGTAGGTTTCTTCAAAAGTTGCTTTATTATAGCTGATTTCCAGCTTTGAGGGTAATTTCCTGATTTGCAGGTAGTATTGAAAATATTTTCTAATATTGGGGCCACCACGTCGATGGATGATTTTATAATGGCCGGTGGACAGGGGTCCAGAGGAGAACCCGACATGGTGGCTTTAATGAGATCCTTTATTTCTAGCAGAGATGGAGGGTTAAATTCAACCAAAGAGGGAGTAGTGGGCGATATGTTGTTCAGTGAGCTCGGTTGTTCCACTTCTGTAATGTTATTAAATTTGTCAAAGATTTCTGTGACCTTAGTCCTGAAAAAATCAGCCATTTTGTTACAGAATTCTTGATTCGTATCTAAGGTTGTGGGAGTTGGCGTATTTGATAATATTGCCACTACCTGGTATAGTTGTTTGCTGGAGTTCTGGGCCAACTCTATTTGTTCGCAGAAGTATCTGCTTTTTTCCGTTCTTAATGTCTTTCGATAGCCTGACCATGCTCGTTTATATCTTTCTTTATCATTGTTGTCATAGCTGACTCGCCAGCGTCTTTCAAGATTGCGGCATTTCTGCCTCTCCAGTCTTAAAGATTCTGAGAACCAAGGGGCCGATGGTGTTACGCGATTCGGGCGCAATTTCTTTAAGTGCGCTACTTGGTTAATAGTGTCTGTGAGCCATTGATTGTAATTATTGACTGCTAGATGAGAATCTGACACTATAAGTGGTTTGTTGTTTTCAAGCTTCTCAGCTAAAGCTTTGGTATTTATGTTTTTCCAGTCCCTACATAGCCTATGATTACTTTTAGACATCTGTACATTTTTGTGTTGTTTAACAGGGATGTGGAAGACCTCTACTGCATGGTCTGACCACACAACTGGGACAACCGTGGGGGGGGTGATAGCTGGATTGCTCGTAAATAGGCCATCAAGAATATGGCCTGCTGTATGCGTGGCTGAGGTGACTAGCTGATTTAGCCCAGCTGCCTTAAAATCATCAATGAGATTTGATGTATCTTTATCTGCTGTATTTTCCAAATGAAAATTAAAATCTCCGAGTACAGTAAAATCTGGGGCTACTAATGCCAGTTCCTGTAGCGTGCCTATCGATTGGAGAAAAGGCGTTCTGGCTGCCGGGGGACAGTATAGGAGAATACCATTAAACGTTTGAATAGGGGATAGAGTGATGGCAAAGCCTAATACTTCAGCAGAAATGTTGTCTGGTATTACTGTTTTCAATGCTAGCTCTAGCCGTAGGATTATAGCGAGGCCGCCCCCCTTTTTTCCCTGCGGTCTATCCTGTCTTACAATATAGTAGCCCTCTGGAATGGCTGCTACTAGGTCTGGGCCCGATGCCAGATCGGCCCATGTCTCTGTAACGAAGAGGATGTCAAGTTTGTGAGCCGAAATGAATTCGGACATGTCCTCTCTGTGTTTGCACAATGATCTCGCATTTCACGAGTGTACATTTGATAGTTTTTGCCTCTTTAGCAAGCCTTTCAGGGGCAGATGGGTTTTGTGTGTTTGTACGCATGAATCTATACTTGAAGCAGGGGCAGATAGCATGGGATAAGTTGGAGTGTGTATCTAAACTAAGATGTGGGCAATTTTTCAGTCCCAGTGTATTTTTTATATCTAACAGATCCGATTTGGTATATTTTAAAAACTTACTGGTTAAGAATAATGTCGGGCCAGTATTCAGGGCACTTGGCACGCCCTGGGCGCGGACTGGCACCCCTTAGGCGCGGCTTCGGCGCGATGAAGGCGCGCCCGCTGCGCTCGACCGCTGCGCTTGGTGAAGCGCATTATAATGACGGAGCAAAGCCCCGCCTCCAACTCGAACGCTAACTCGTTCGGTTGAAGCGGGAGCCTGCAAGCTGAGTATCCGCCCTTGCCCGCCACTCAAACGGCACACGCCGCGGTGGATCGGTGCAAGGTAACACAGAGAAAATTACACAGTGATAAAAACGATGCTTCGTGATTTTTTTAAATATTTCTAAAAAGATCTCTCTGTTAGGTACAATTCTCAGTAAAGTCAGGCAAATAGTATTTATATGCTGAATATCCAAGGCAGAGGAGGAGCCCCTCGCAATCTGCCGTTCACCATGCGTTTACAATGGAGCTGCCACCACCCTGCTAACGCTAATCAGAGAGCATTACATGGCTTTCGCTAATCATAGACTTTTCTGTCATGTACGGGATATATTGTTAAATTACGGGCTAAAAACTACATTCAGATAGCCATTACAAGATGGCGCTAAGAGAAACGGCGGATTCAGTGTCAAAATATGTGGCTTGAGGCAATCTATATAAAGCCATTACAAGATGGCGCGGGTGCAGAACGCCAATTTACGCCAGTCGACATACACAGATCGGTGAGTGCGGGAACTTAGTTAGTATAGTGTGGGTATAAGAAAGAAGTCACGTAACTTATGACTGTATACTTTTGTTTTAGACACGTACTCGTGTGGAGCATAATTCTGACATAGATACACAATCAAGACATATCCGAAGACACATTCTTCGTTATATGACGCTTGAGGTGAGGACACTGATTACGAATTTGATATGATTAATCTGAGTAACGTTACGAATATTTGTGATAGGTGACTTTTTGCTGCCATGCATTTAATACATGTTACTGACAGCAATATTGGCTTATTTGTAGGAATATGTACGCACTACACCCACCTGTGGATATTGAGATATCATGATCTGAGGATCATATTGGAACTTAATAGCGGGATTTGGTTATTTTGAACGGACACATAAACTTTATTATTGGTGAGTTATTAGTATTTTGTCATGACCTGTTAATGTACGAGGAATTATAACTGTTTGCTGACATGTAATCAACATATGTTACTGGCAGCAACACTGACTTATTTGTAGGAATAGGGACGCAAATGCCCGCCTTTGGATATTAAGATTGCTTGATCTGACGATCATATTGGAATATATTTACTGAAATTGATCTTTATACTTGGAGACATCTACCTTACCTTTTGGTGAGTTATTAATTTGATATGACTAGCTAATTCTCACGATGCGTGAACCTGGCACCTGTGGGGTTATCGGTGATCACAACCATGAATTTTGATTTATATAGAACAACAGTTCTTAAGGTTTTACTAATTAATGTTACGTGTAACATGTTGATATGAGCACAAATTTGGTGTACATGTTCCTTCTTTCGACAGTCACAACGTGAGATCGATTTACTGTAATATAGACTATGGTTTGAGGGTGTATCCCTTTTTCAATGCTTCTGGAAAGTATTATTTGCAGAGCATGTACTGGTTTTGCGACTATAATTTAATTTAACTATGATTTACTGTAAATATTTTGGTTGCAGCCCTGAAGAAGTCATTGTCTTACTGACTAGACGAAACACGTGTTGGCTGTGAATTATCATTTATTTGGATACGATTGAAGAACTTTATTTGAATTCGATTGAAGATTGGACAATAAATGAAAGTGAAAACTGTATAAAGACTTTGTTATATTGAATGAGTGCTCGGAGGAACATCAAAAAAGCAAAAAAGTAGTAGTATCTATGTGGGTATTCTGTGGGTGAAACCAGAATAGACTTCACAAACACATTTACTTATTTGGGTGTTCTTTTTAACCGGACCTGCTCCTGGTCACAGGCGATTAGGAGTAGGGGCCTTCTTTTTATGAAATCGACATCGGCTGTAATAAACCTCTTTAAAAAACTTGGTAAAAGGCCCCTGAAATTCTCTTAAAGATTTACAAGGGAAAATGTGTAAGCATAGCTACATACGGGGCAGGAATTTGGGGCTTCCAGGATTGTTCTCCTATCCAATATGTTGAAAACACTTCTTTAAGATGCATTTTAGCATGTCCTGTTCTCCTGTTTTTAACTGTCTTATTGAACTGGGGTACCATTTATCTCCGATGTAATTAAGATACAACCTGTGTTACTTTGGCACTGAATTTGGACGTCCGATTCCACAGACTTAAACAGAAAATTTTTGTGAGACTCCATGAAATTGGAAAATGCAACAAAAATGACCTGATCTTGGGTGCCCAGATTATTTTACTTTACCAGAGTCCTTAAAGTCTATCTGTCGGAAAGAATTTAAATCAATCTGCATGTCTCACCTTGAGAACAACAGCCTAGTATTGGAAATGAGCAAACCTGCGCCGGTCGCACAACATCAATTGTTTGTTACAACATATGACATTCAACCATATCTCTTACGCTGTACAGGGGGATATGACAGATCTGTTTTAACGCGTTTCAGGTTCGGAACATTTCACCGACTGACTAGCTATCCAAAAATGAATAATTGGTCTAGAGAGTTATGCTTATGCCCCTGCAATGAACTTTCCCCACAATCAACTATCCACGTGATTTTATTGTACAAATTTTTCTTAAAGAAACGATTTAGGTGGATTATACCACTGCTGAGAAAAGGGAATTGGAGGCAATGTCGACCTGCGTTTTTGTACTTGCAATTGTTGGAAAGCGATTACTGTATTGGTGTCATGGCTGGTGACTTAAAGAGTATATACTAAGAGCTAGTAAAACTATTAATGCCCAAAACCCGTTTTAAATAGAGTAGTTTATATTACATCAATTTATGCAGGGCCGCTTTAATAATGTATGTCTATCTTATCTTGATTATTTGATGCTTATCTAAATGCGCACGTTTGCACTTTTTAATATGTAAATCAGTTTTATGTAGAATCTATGCAATTTTTTTAAATGTCTTTTTGAATTCTGTCTGCTTTTGTGATTTTATATGTCTAAAATCGAATAAAGCTCTTTTTGATTTGATTTGATTTGAGTACAATGTATAACGAACCACCTCCTGCGAGGATTTTTTTAATTCGGGGGTTATGTGCTAGTGAGAGTGAGGCTGGGCTTAGGTGTCTGGCAGTCTGGTGCAAGTGTATGCGGCTGTTCAAGTACGCTGAGCCAGTGTTGCACAAGTCTTTGTATTTTATGTTATGTGAATTGGTAGAGCACAGCTAATCACCCATGGTTGTATCCAGGTGCTGAGTTGGACAGGCCTGAGGGGGAAGAGTCGATCATGTCTGTTTCGCCTGGAAAAGCTATGTCTTGAGGTTATATGGAAAGTTCATGGGGGGGCGGGAGGGTCTGAGATGTTTTGATAGCTCGTTACAGGTCTTGGCTGCGAGGTGTGAGCAGGAGAGACCTCCTCTTCTGGCCTTCTTGATGCGGGGGAGGTGTGTTCTTGCCTGAGACGCAGATCAAAGGTATCTGGTGGGTTGGTAGAGGTTGAGGCGGTGGTTGAAGTAAGTTGGACCAATGTCGTGTAGAGTTTTGTAAGCGTGTGTGAGTAGCTTGAGCTTATAATTTTCCAGGACTAGGAGCCACTGGAGATTGTTGAGCTGTGGAGAGTTGTGGTTAATTCGCAGGATGTTCAGGACAAGTTTGGCGGCTGCGTTGTGGGTGGTTTGGAGTCAGCTTAGAACATGGCCTGGGATTCCAACATAGAGGGCATTTTCGTAATCTAGCCTACTTGTTATAAGAGCCTGGGTAACAGTTCGTCTGGTGTTCAGTGCGATCCACTTCAACATCTTGCGTACCATTCGCAGGATGTGGAAGCATGATGAGGACACAGCATTGATCTGTCTGCTCATGGAGAGATTGGTGTCCAAAATGATGCTGAGGTACAAGTTTGGAGGGGCACCAAGAGGCCTCCCAGGGGGAGAGGTTGTTGATGAGCATTTGAACTTCGGTTTTGTCTGTGTTGAGCCGGAGGCAGTTGTTTTTCACCCAAGCAGCAACATTGGTCATGCAGTTGGCAAAGTGTGCTTTGTCAGTTAGTAAGTAAAAGGATCAGCTGTGTATCATAGGTGTAAGATACCATGTTGATGCCGTAGGCTCTGATGATGTCCGTGAGGGAAGTCATGTAGAAGTTGAAGAATGTTTGTAGGTAGATGGCTCTGTATATATTATACAAAAATGAGGAATAGTGTGCACAGAGTCCTGTGGAACCCCAAAGGTAGGCAGAGGTAAAAGTAGATAGTACCTTACTCTCTATTTGTGGTAATGTGGGTGAGCAGTAAGGTTTTATCAGAGGGTAGTATTAGGCATTTGTTGTACACACTCGGTTATCAAATGATTGCCACACTCTCAAAGACTAAACTCAGACCAGTTTTGTTTCCATAAAAAATATTCTTTTAGTTATTTTATTTTCTTGTGCCAAGCAAGCCTGGAACAAGTAAGCACTTAATACTTTACAGTAGTAATGCAGATGCATCACAGTTCGGTTTGCAATTGTACATGTACTTGGAATATGCTTAGATTAGAATTACTGGCAATGCATTGCTTTGAAAAAGATTGTATATATACTTTGTATTGGCTTTTCAGTAAAATGGCATGTAAGTTACTTTTCAGATTACTTTTCTTATACAGAGCAGGACACCTGGATACTGCACTTGGACATTTCCTGTAAACAGGCAAGTAAAAGCATTTTTTTTAATCTGTACATTTTTAAGAGAATTTCTTAGGTTTTCCAACTCCACACTTAGAAACTTTTCACAGTAAAACAGTCAATGTTATCCTATGGAGGGAAATAGTGTTAACGGTTAGCAGGTAAGTACTTTGTTGTGGGAGTTGGTATTCTGAGGTTAGACTCAGGGGTCCGCCAGGGTTGAGGATGCTCTCACAAATCACCCCAAGCAGCACTAGGGAGGCCGGGTGCAGAGTGCGGAGTCCCAATGTTATCCAATGGGGGATAGGGCGCCTCCGGTTTGTGGCTGCTGGCGAGCAGGCCATACGCGTGTGGGAGCAAAGCTCCTGGACTTAAACTCAGGGCAAATGGGTGTTCAGGCTAGCACAAAAAGTACACCCTCAGTGGCACTGGGGCAGCCGTGTGCAGAGTGCGGTTACAGCGTTGGGCGTCCAGTAGCATTCAATGGGGAACATCTGGTTTGCAAAGGCACTGCAGGCTCGGGGACGAGGGTCTTCAGGGTGCGACCACCACTTCGAGAAGTAAGTTGGAATGCTGGGGCTATACTGGAGACCGTCTTTTGGGCCACCCAAGGCCGTGGGGCGTCGGGAGCAAGGGTGTCTTTTCGGGTCAGATCTTCTTACCAGCTCCTGGTCGCGGTCTCGGGGACCCTCCGGATTTAGGCAGCAGGTATTGGCTGGAGGCTTGAGTCAGGTCAGGGATCACTGGATTTCAGGTCAGGATTGCTGGGGAGGCCTCCTCATGGTGTTGGCCACTCAAACTCGGACCGTGGACTTCGATGCAGACTTGCGTATCCTTCCGGTACTAGAGTCAGTTTGGTAAACACTCCGGTGTTCCTCGGGAGACAAAGTCTTTTGTATTGAAGGCAGGCATGTCCTTCACGTTTCTCGAGTTTGCTGGCTGCAGGACACACCGGGATTTAGCTGGAGCAGGTTACGAGGTGGGGACAGGCCGGTAGGGCTGGGGCCAAGTCATTGGGCATCCTCCTCTTGTTAGTTTCTGCACTGCTGTTCGGTCCTTCTTCTTCTTTTCTTCATGTGGTTTCTTGTCTGAGGAGGCAAGGTTGAGGGTGCCACTAAATACTAAATTTAGGGGTCTTACAGGTATGTAAAAGTTTGGGACCAATGGGTCCCTTCCTTTCGGTGGGTACACCCCCTATTAAGCCACCCTCCAGTGGGAGGGTGGCATATGCCTCACTCTGGTTGTCTGGGTCCCCCATCCTCAAGATGACGGGGACTGGGAGTTGTGCTTCACCTCGCCTCCCCCACCTGAGGGGTGGGGTTGGCAAAGGTTGGCACACCTCTCTTCCTCACTTGTTTTTCTTGCCAGTTCTCCCGCCCAATGTGGGGTCAGAACTGGTGGGGACCAGTTACTGAAAGCAATGTGGGGTCCAGGTCCTGTTCTGTTACCTGAGGGGTGTATCGATCGTGCTCTATAGGTTATGGACTTCAGAGGAAATTTACCACTGTGCTTGACTTGGTTAAATCACTTGGGGCCAGATGTACGACCTGTTTGTGCATGCACAAACGGGTTTGCGAACCCGTTTGCGCATGCACTCTCATTATAAGCAGAACAAACACCGGCAGGCCTGGATCGATACCCCGGTGTTTATAGCTGGCGGTCCGCCCTGTACTGAGGCATGGGAAGCAGCCGCCTCAACTACAAATGCGTTACCTGAACGACGACACGGCTGTACTCCTCGTACACTCGCTGATTCAGGTGCGCGCCATCTCGGTGGCCGGTGACACAAATCCACAGTGGGAAAGCCGCTTGCCTGAACAATTTTTCAAGATAGGGTAGAAGAACCTTCTCTGATGTTACATTCATCCCACAAATGATTATTGCAATGGCAAATACTGACCACTTCACAATAATGTCTTAGATGAGATATATAGGTGAGTCCAATATGCTTCAAGGTTTGGCCTCTCTTTTTACCTACTCCATACACTCCAATGGTCTGGGGCTCAGTGGCTCAGCTTCTAGGACAGGTGTAGCACTTCTCCCTCTCTCTTACCACACAATATCTCTGGGCTGGGTAGCCCAGATAGTCTCTCATCCATCTCTTCTGGCATTGGAGGGCTGTGGTGAACCTTTCCCTTGCAGGTGCTGTGTTGGGATGCAATCAGAGCATGTGGCTCAACCACCCCGGCTGGGTGGGCAGTGCAATGTGCATCTGAGGCTAATGGCAGGGGCTCTAGCATTGGCTCTCTTCTGGCCTCCAGCAGTCCTTGGCAGTGGATGGGCCTTACTGTCTCGGCAGGCTCAGTGCCCCCACTCTGGTGAGACACGCTGATGGTTGCGATGGGTCTGTACTCGGTTACAGCATTCTCACAGTCCTCTTCTCCAGGCACGTGTCCTGGCAGCGACTTCACAGCTTCTAGGCATTTCTCGTAGTAGAATGTCAAAGGTCAGAGCAGTGTGGTCCATTTGATACCCTTGGGGTAAGTGCTGGTCAAGCTGCTCAGGTAATGTGTTGGGGGTATCCTGGATAGGGTAGCATAGCCTTGTAGGTTTCATCTTCGGGATGGCAGGGACCGCAGAGGCACAGGATCAAAGGTGCCATGGTCACACCAGCCATGATCACAGAAATACCTCCCCATTCATTCCTATGGGCCTAGAGGCCCATAGGAATGAATGGGAAGACATTCTCAATTTGCGATTAGCAATTAGCGAATCGCAAATTGAGAAAGCGATTTCAAGTGTGCAGGGGTGTCCTGTTGCACCCCTGAAATCAATCTGTGCACATATGTTGTGCACACACATGCCCTAAGGGCACGGGTGTGCACAACATGAAACTTTGAAAAATGCACAGAAGTGCATTTTTCATAGTTTTCGCAAATTACCATGAGGGTCAACCTCATGGTAATTTTTTCCCCCTAAGTGCGAAATCGCTATTTTTTAAACTTTCAAGCATTGCATTTAAGGAATCGCAAAATGTGATTCCTTAAATGCAATCGCAATTTGAGAATTCGCAAATATTTGCGAATTCTCAAATTGCGAGGGGCTTCACCCTTCATGCATCCCAAAAGCTGATTTTGTGATCGCAAATGGCCGATTTTTACGATTCGCACCGTTTGCGATTGCAAAAAGCTTTGATGCATGTGCCTGTATGAGCTTTATCTAGCCCTATCCCATCTTATCATATTAGGGGCACCTACTAAATATCTATCTTAAGTTGCTAAGAACAATTTGCACTTTCTCCACTGTATAAGCACTCCGGCACCCTACCAAAGTCCAATGAAAAGCTAGCATATAATGATCATTTGTAAAAGCCTACCCTAAATCCCTTTTTTGGTCAAATGTCATGAATTAGTGTCAGGTCCCAGTGTCCTCAGGATCGAGCGATGCTATAAAGGGGTCCACCTCTCGACAGCCCCTGGGTCTGATTGAGAACAGACTCACAGAAGTGGTCAAGCGAGGGATATAAGGAAGGGTAGGAAGGGAGCAGCGGGGAGAGGAAGCTGAAATGAGAACAAGGCACTATGAGTCAAGCACACACCTTAACTGAGAATACATGCAAGCAAAGCAAACAAGGAATAAACTATTATGTATAGTTCTCTGAATGTTCTTTTACCTGGAAATGAGGAAAGAAGTGGCTTTGCCTGGCAATCAGAAGTGTAGAACATGTATCTCAGATCTATAATACAAGAATCTGGAAGTTATATTTCTGTACCAAAATCACATTCGCTGAATAAACATTTGTAGGATATACACGTACCAAATGATATTACTGTTAAGGCTTCAACAGAGGACAAATGGTAATTAGCCAGCCAGGCGAAGCTCATAAACCCCTGTTGTAATGTCACAAAAACATAGAAAACAATAGTTATTCTTCCATAACCACCAGTAGACTTCTGGTTAACTTCACCAGAAGACCGATTCTGTATTAGTACTTTAGCCCAAACTGAGTGGACTGCTGAATACTTCTTTAGTATAACTGGCAGGACACCGTAATCCAGACGGTGAGCAACCCTTGAATCAAGGTTTCTCCGAAACCAATAACAATGAGATTAATCTCCAAAAAACAGTTTCCAAGGTGTCAAAGCCCCCAACTGACTGGGAGGTTTTCAGCAACAGTCTCAACGAATTTATGTAAAGAACAACATGCGCATAAATCAAGTCTCGCATGTAATCCAGGCAGTATCCACCACCTAGATGAGTTCGCACTCACTGCGGGAGTGCACGACAACTGCCAGCAAAAGAATACAGTCACAGCAAAACGCCTCCGTGGAGACTTGTAAACGGAGCCTCAGCCGAGGACTCCCTGAGCTCTAACAAGCTCCGTGGCCGAGATCGGAAAGGCTCGAACCGAGCACATGCGAGGAATGCAAACACAAAGAAGAACACCACAAAGGATACGCTGGATACTTGGGGACACAATCCTACCGTGTCTTCTCTCCGTAACCAGAATCAACGGCAAGGTCTCTCCTTCTCCGCTCCGTCTTGAGGTTTTCCGCGTGTGACGTCATCAGCCAGAGGCGTCGCACGCGTACCTGGAATCATGGGAAATGTAGTTTGTACGGCACTCAGAAATGTCTCAAGGCAGTGTTCGAGACTGCCCTCCTCCGTGGTGTGGTATCAGGGTTCAAATCAGGCCTACATACTCTGCTAAACTCTTGAACACCTTAGTATAGAAGTTGGCACGGACACTGGAAAAGGTAAAAGACAAGTTTATTAAGACCCCATGGGGTGGTGATACATTCCTACAGCACCCTTCGGCAATGTAAGAAGTAGCACACCGAACATCGATGCGCGACCTCTTTTATACAGTTTAATAGCAATAAAAAGATAGGCGGGTACAAGTTACACATTTTAGGTACATATAAGGTCATTTTTGGAACACAGCCAACATGTGGGAGGAGTTTCAACAGCACTGGTCAGTTAGTGTGAACATTCCTAAAGAGTGACCAATTGGTGCGTAGTGCGCATGTGCGCTTGACCAGTACTAAAAATAGCCTGTTGCCGAGCAGACTAGTGACCATGGGTATCGAGAAAGGACGAAAGGGCACACTGACCACGAGGCAGCGTTCATAGGAAACGGAAGTCAGAGGGATTCAAAATGGCCCCCGTTCGTTTTGGTCAAGTTAACAGAAAAGACCGTGTAGCTGTGCTAAACGCTAACTCAGGAGCTGCCAAAACACGACAGACGGCCCTTTTAGCGTTTAGCAAAAGCTACCTCATAGTGGACGTAGTCGGAATGTTCATCCTCAATGTCAATAGCCATTATTTTCAATACTTCATCATTGATCATTTTCTCTTGCTTGACAATAGCTCGTTTGGACGGAATACAGGCTGTGATACATACAGAACATAATGTAGGGCCACATTGAATACATAAACAAAGGAAAAATAGTACTCCAATAAAAACACAGAGAATCGTTAATAATTTCCAACCCCAAGTACTAAGCAGGGTCCAGAACCAACCAGAAAAGGTCCATGTTCCATTTTCTGGGTGGATCTCAGCAGCTATCTTATGTAATTTTGTAATCGAATCATATACAGAAGGTGAGTTATCTGGTACGTAAACGCAACAACTACTTCCGATGACGCGGCATGCTCCACCCCTATCAGCTAGTATCACATCTAGAACCATTCGATTCTGGAGCGCCACAATTCTGGTAATTTGTAATTCCTCAGTAATATTCCCTAAAGCAGAGGCAGTTTCATTAGCGACGGCTTCCACCACACGTGTAAGCCGCCTTATCTTCCTGCTATTCAGTGCAGCTCCTACGAATGAAAATAACCCCAAATTGAAATCTACATATTGTTGTAATGTGGTATCAGTCTGGTCTATTTCATCAAGATCTATTGTTCGTTTTACTCTGTTCAGTATGAAATCATGGTACAGAACATAATCATTGTGGTACATGGGAGGAGCAATAAATACAGGTGGTAATACAAAAGCTATATAACACGTTCCTAACCATCCCAACGGTAGACGATGGTATCCCTTATTTCCACAAATGAAATATGTGTTACGTGAAGCTACAAATGCAATTCCAGTTGGTGTATCAAAGGTAAGTGTAATATTACATTCACTGCGGCCTACAGGGATTGTACCTTTATTTCTAATACACAAATCTGCTTTTGTATCGATAACGGTTATTATATGCATGCTCGTCACATTTATAAGTCTTTGATTCGTATATACACGAGGTGTAGAAACATTGTCCGGACGATATTCTTCCCATTCGAATTTAGTTCCTTCAGCGTGTGGATAGCCATCTTTATCGTTATAGCATATTTTATTCAACCGAAAAAGTAATCCACCTTTCGTTGGCCATCGCAGAGTAAAAAGAAGAGTGTACCAAGCATGACAAGAACCATTATGAGAAAACGGGAGAGGAATGAGTGGTGTTCCTCCCTTCTTCTGGTGCCCGGGCAACATTCCACATACCCAACAATTGGACGTGTTGGTCATATTATGAGTATGATGCAAAATCTTAATAAAGCTGTTGTTCAAATAAGTCTGCCTATGTCTTTCTTCGTGAAAAGGCAGAGTGAAATGAAAATGTTCAGATGGACTTGGAGTGGTGGGCAGCAAATGTTCTCGTACAGGAAACAATAGTTCTATAGTCCAGGCTAATACTGCGATCACCACTACGGTCAAGACAAACAAAACAGCACCAAGAATTCTCCCTTTTTGTGTCGAAGGAGATGCCATAGTTCACAAAACAATACTCTTCACAAGCAACACTAAGCGAGAAAAAAATAAAACGATGGTTCTGAACCGAGGCTGCCGTTGATTTGTTCTCCGGGATTCAAGACGGGTGTCGCTACACTGGGCAGAACTGATCCCCCCCCTTGATATTCCCGGCTTCCGTTTCACAAACCTCAGAGCGGTTACCAACCAGTTTCAAAAACACAAAAGGAATCTTATTTCCTGGGGCGTAGGTTGTACTTCACTTTATCTGAAACAACGTGGTCCGGGAAGGCTCCCTCCAATTCATCAGGCGTGACAGCTGGGCTCTTTTCTGTATCCAAAATCTTTCTGTAGTCGGATAGCACCACAGGGCTCACCAGATCCGGAGAGACACGTCTGCAATGCGTTGAATGTATCCACCGCTTCTTGTTGGTGACTCTCACAGCAGTTCGCGTAGCCAGCAGCACTTGCTCAGGGCCATGCCATCTCGGTTCCAAACTGCTGGATCGCTCAAATACTTTGACCATCACGTGGTCTCCAGGGCGGAGATCGTGAGCCTCACCAGTGGAGTTATCAGGGAGCGCCTCTCGAACCTGTTGATGAATAGAAAGCAAATCATTTGTTAATCGTGCCAGATAATCGTTCATCATTATACAAGGCATATCATGTATCAAACGAGGCTTTGGAACCCCCCAAATATTCATAGGCCTTCCAAACACCACTTCGTAGGGTGTGAGGCCAGATCGAGAATGTGGCACTGACCGAATGGACAGCAATGCCAGAGGCAAAGCGTCCGGCCATTTCAGAGATGTCGATGCCACTATCTTTGCTAACTTCAGCTTCAGAGTTGCATTGTATCGTTCTACTAAACCTGCTGATTGCGGATGAAAGACAGCATGGAATCGTTGCTTGATTCCCAATCCCTTCAGGACATATTCCACTACTTTTCCAATGAAATGAGGGCCATTATCACTCCACATAAGTTTACAAACTCCGTAGCGCGGGAAGTATTCCTTGAGTAACACCTTAGCTGTTGTCAATGCTGTATTGTCTTTCGTAGGGTAAGCCTCAATCCATTTGCTGAAGGTACACACCACTACTAGGACATACTTGAGATTATTACAGCGCTCCAGCTGGATGTAATCCATTTGTAGTACTTCGAATGGTGCAGTAGGTGGAACAAACCCACCTTTAGGAGTATGAGTCCCTTGTCCAGGATTGTGCTGCAAACATATCAGACAGGTCTGCACTACTCTCTTAGCCGTGCTAGCAATGTCAGCATTTTCCCAAACTCGTGTAAGCAATTTAGTAATTGCGAGAGCTCCAATGTGTGCCAGCCCGTGTGTCATTTGCACCATTGTTTGTAAATAGGCCATGGGTAGTTTCCATCTCTCCATATCTTTACTACGCCAGCAACCCTCATCATCCAATACTCCTTCAGTGGCCCATTTCACAAGTTCTGCCTCTGATGCTGACTTCTGTATATCTAATATTTCTTCTCTAGCATCATGCCACCGTTCAGCTTGTGACTTCACCACATACATGGGGAAATTATTTTGCAGCATAGCGGTCTCTCTTGCAATACGGTCTGCAAAAGCATTGCCTTGTCCTATTTTGTCCGTCACCTTTTTGTGTGCACTGCACTTGACTATTGCAACTTTCTCTGGGCATAACAGTGCATTAAGGAGATCGCGTACCAATTCTCCATGCATGATGTGTACTCCGTGTGAAGTCAGGAATCCTCGTTCCTTCCAAAGTAGGCCAAAATCATGCACTACTCCAAAAGCGTAACGACTATCCGTGTAAATGTTCACACATAGTCCAGCACTTAACTCACATGCCTTCGTTAAGGCTATCAACTCAGCTGCTTGAGCCGATTTTTGGGGTATCCGTGCTGCTTCTACCACAGTCTTAAGTGTCGTGATCGCATAAGCTGCGGAAGTCGTACCATCTGGTAACCTCACGCACGATCCATCAACCCACAGTTCCCCATCTACATCTGGAAATGGCGTATCCTGTAAGTCGATACGACCCTTTGTCTGTTCCTCAGTCAGAAAAACACAATCATGTTGTTCTTCCTTCTGGGTCTCAGCAACAGGGTCCGGCAATAAAGTAGCAGGATTTAGTGTTGCACATCGTTTTAGTGTGATGTGAGGCGCCAACAACGTTAGCTCATATCCTGTCAGACGGGCACTGGTTAGATGCTGCGTTTTTGTTTGATTCAGTAACGCATCTACCGCATGGGGAACTAGCACCAACAATTTGTGCGACAAAACTATTCCCTCACTTTGTCGTATCGCAACTGCTGTTGCTGCAACTGCTCGAAAACATCCAGGCAATCCTCGAGCCACAGGGTCGAGTACCGCCGAGAAGTATGCACAAGGCCTCTGTTTGTCTCCGTGTGTCTGCACTAAGACTGACAATGCGCACCCATCCTTCTCGTGTACATATAATGTGAAAACCTTCGTGTAATCAGGTGTACCTAACACTGGTGCAGAACAAAGAGCTTGTCTCAATTGTTCAAAAGCATTCTGACATTCATCCGTCCATTCAATGGGAATCGGTGTATCTTTAGACAACAATGCTAACAATGGTTTAACAATATGTGAAAAACCCAATATCCATTGCCTACAAAAAGACGTCAAACCTATAAAGGCGCGAACATCCTTCTGAGTGCGAGGGACTGGAGTATCTAGAATTGCTTGAATTCGATCTGGTGTCAATGCACGGCCCTCCTTAGACAAAAGATGACCGAGGTAGGTCACCTTTGGTCTACAATATTGCAGCTTTTTCTTCGAAACTTTATGATTATGTTTGGCCAGGAAGGAAAGCAAGGAAAAGGTACTCTTCTCACATTGTTCTGGCGTGTCTGCAGCAAGTAAGATATCATCTACATATTGAATGAGAACCACTCCCTCCTGTAAGTCAAAGGAATCAAGCTGTCTTTTTAATGCCTGACTATAAATGCTAGGACTTTCAGTATAGCCTTGAGGAACTCGACAGAATCTGTACGATTTATTATTTAATGTAAAGCCGAATAGATATCGACTGTCAGGATGTACAGGGATCGAAAAGAAGGCATTCTTCAAATCGATGACTGTAAAAGTAGTTGCCGTCGGTGGAACCAACGTAAGCAATGTGGTGATGTCAGACACCACCGGATACTGAGGCACTACTATCTTGTTTATTTCCCTCAAATCAATAATGAAACGGTAAACCTTAGCATCTGTATCTCTTTTAAGGATTGGTAAAATTGGGCTATTACAAACATTGTAGGGGACTTCCTCAACTACTCCTGCCGAAATTAAATCATCTACAATGTGTATCAAAGCAAGTTCACCTTCTCTAGAAATCTTATATTGTGGGACACGTAGCAGAGATACTCCCTCCTTTACAGTAATACGCACTGGAGGAATTATCATCTGCCCTACATCCGTATCGGAAGTGGCCCACAACGTTTTCGGTAAGGAGGCCAGAACTTCAGATTCATGGAGAAAACACACTCGCTCTAATTCCGGGTAATTCTCATTCAACACAACTCGCACTCCTTCTGGGGCACAGCGAATAGTAGCTCGAAAGTGTTTTAACATATCGAGTCCAATAATATTATCTGGTGTATTTGGAGACAACAAAAAGGGACAAGGGGCAGCAAATTTATCAACATGAAATGTAACTGGTTGAGACAGTGGGCTAGAAGTAGGTGTTCCATCGAACCCTATTGCTGTAATTACCTCGCCAGACAGGGGAGCCCTTGGAACCAAGTATTTGGACAAAGCGCTACGAGTAGCTCCTGTATCGACCAGAAATTGATCAGTGGAACCCAGAACATGTGCTTCTATGTATGGACCCCTTTGATCAACTGGTACCTCAACCGATTCCACACCCCATCCTACGCAATCCTATGCGTAATGCTCATCCCGTAGTTCAGCAGGACCACCCTCATTTATCTGATATTGATTGTGATTATCAAACGTATTATAATCTGACTGACCACGACCCCTTGCTCCATATCCCCCACGATCATTCGTGCCATAACCTCCTCTTGACCCTCCATAATAACTTCTAGACCTTCCACTTCCTCGTCCCCTCAAATTACGCTGCTCTCGAAACACCGGACAGTCTGCAATCCAATGCCCAAACTGTTTGCAGTATGCACATTGATTCACAGAAATGTCAGAACGAGGGGGAGGAGCATTACTGTACGATCCTCGCCCCCCTCTATTGTTCCCTCTCGTAGCCTGAACCTGAGCTAACATTACCTTCGTTTTCAATTCCTTCGCCTTCTTTTCACTACTTTCTTTCGCCTCCAATTCCTGTCTTTCATAATATTGAGCCATAGTCAATAAAGAAGCAGGGGTTGCTGTGGTCCATGAACTTTCACTCGCTTTTAATCGTTTCGCAATCTCCGGTAGGAGATTAGCTACATACTTATCAACGAATAGATGCCTGCCAGTATCTTCTGTCAATAATTGACCACTGTAATCATGGAACGCTTCCTCGAAGCGAGAGAAAAAATCGGAAACTGATTCATCCGCTTTCTGCTTACAAGAGGCTAATATAGTCCAATCAATCTTTTTAGCGGGGGCAAGAGTTTTTAGTTTTGTCAGTATGGCCCCTGGAAGGTCTAATATTAATTGACACGGCTTACATGCTGGTTCTCTATCTAAATCAGCCTGAACAAGATCTTTCCAAGTGGCCCCGAGAGTCGTGAGGTCATCAAACCTACGAATCGCTCTCCACATATCAGGGGGCAATATCAACCCGAAAAATAGATCAATATCAACTAACGTCATGATACACGAAGAAATTGCACTTTCAACATTTTCATAAAAAGCCGCAGGGTTTTTACGGGGATCAGGTAAAGCATTCTTAAGCGCCATGACATCTGCTCTATTCCAAGGCGTATAAACCCAATTATATACAAAATACCCTTTCGCGTCTTTGGATCTTTTATCATCATCTGTGCCATCCCCTTTATGAGGGACATATAAAGGCGCAGCTTCTCGCATAGGTCTAACATTAATCGCAGCGATCTTATCTGTTTCAAAGATAGGGCATTCTTTGGATATCCCCGTCGCTCCGGACGCAGACGAATTCTTCGACTTTGCCACCTCCCGTAGTCGTGTCGCCTCATTACGTAGTTCAATCAAACGCTTGAAGAAGTCGTCCGCATCTGAAAGAACAAAAAGACCTTTACGAAAATTCTCACGACTCTTGGATATCTCCTTTGGTTCTAACTCGAGAGAATATTTTCTATACCGCTCAACAACTTCATCTCCAAAATGATCTAAAAAATACAGTCGCTCCTTATCAGGCCACTGTTCCATTTGTTTAGTAACATCAGAAACAGTAACAGTATTAATATTTAGCTTTCGTGCAAATGAGCGTAATTCCGCAGCTCGTTCCGCATGTAACCTGGTACGCTGTGTTCGATCACTATCCTCGTCCGAGTCCTCATTCGGAGCCGTAGGTACGACGTACGGAGGCGGACAACGATCTAGTAAGGAAAAATCATCTATTTCATTAGTAAGGACCGGATAAAGAGGACGCCTGATAGGGAATTGACCATTAACCTGTAAATTTCGTTCTCGTCTCTCCCTCTCTTTCTTTTCCTGTAATTCCTTCTCCTGCAGCTGTAAAGCTTTGTCATGTGCAGCCTTCCGCTGCACTTTCTCCGCCAAGGCTACCTCACGCTTCACTCGTTCACGCACCTCTTTCTCCCCCATACGCACACAATCAAACATATCTTGCCTAGACCTTCGCTGAAACAAACACTGTTCTACATACTGTACCTTTCGAAGGTCACACGACCCATATAGTGGCCACTGTAATTCACGATCAGTTTTAGTATACTTATGCCATAATGTACTATACATTATTGGTGGAATACCGAATTTGACATACATTTCACGATTTGGAGTCCCCTCTGGGGGAGCCGGCTGTTTTGCACTTAATCGATAATTGGTACCATTTTCAGAACAGCACATCCTACGGAGTGTGCTAAAAACAGGCATGTTTCAAAAAGTACCACGAAACCGCGATACTACAAAAATGCCACCTAACACGGTGCACTGTTCAAATCAAATAAATCAGAGAAATATCCCTACATGCCTGCCTATGTGAGGTGCACTTCACATATTCAAATTCAAATTCAAAGATTCAAAACGTTAGCTAACAAATTCAAATTCAAATTCAAAGTTTCAAAAAGCCACAGTAAGTGTCAGTAGACTACCTCACCAATCAAAAGCTTACCAATTTTCTTTTCAAACGTCCAAAGTCCAACTGCCAAGTTCTGTGGTCAAATCAGCCAAAACGGCACATCACGACAATCCAAGATCAGAATCTCAGTCGAAGACCGGCGCCACCTGGAAGGTCAGATCGGAAGGACGGGAAAACACACCGTGGGTGCCGAGACTCGGGTCACTCAGTGGCAGCGTACGCGTCCATGGCGAGTTTCCTGACCTTCGTCACGACCTCTCCTTCGGGCATCCGAGTCGCCGATGAGTCCCTTCGTGGTCGCCAATTGTGGTATCAGGGTTCAAATCAGGCCTACATACTCTGCTAAACTCTTGAACACCTTAGTATAGAAGTTGGCACGGACACTGGAAAAGGTAAAAGACAAGTTTATTAAGACCCCATGGGGTGGTGATACATTCCTACAGCACCCTTCGGCAATGTAAGAAGTAGCACACCGAACATCGATGCGCGATCTCTTTTATACAGTTTAATAGCAATAAAAAGATAGGCGGGTACAAGTTACACATTTTAGGTACATATAAGGTCATTTTTGGAACACAGCCAACATGTGGGAGGAGTTTCAACAGCACTGGTCAGTTAGTGTGAACATTCCTAAAGAGTGACCAATTGGTGCGTAGTGCGCATGTGCGCTTGACCAGTACTAAAAATAGCCTGTTGCCGAGCAGACTAGTGACCATGGGTATCGAGAAAGGACGAAAGGGCACACTGACCACGAGGCAGCGTTCATAGGAAACGGAAGTCAGAGGGATTCAAAATGGCCCCCGTTCGTTTTGGTCAAGTTAACAGAAAAGACCGTGTAGCTGTGCTAAACGCTAACTCAGGAGCTGCCAAAACACGACAGTGGGACGCGACAATTAGTTTATCTCAACAGCTCTTCGTTATATGGCACTTCATAGCATGCACTTTATGGTGAACTGTCATTTATATTCATAAGCATTGTAGAGATCCCTCAAACATCATGCGTGAAAACATAATTTAGAAAGATTTTATACTTTCTGGCGGATGGCGACGTTATGGCATTCAGAGCACACATACATTTTTTGTTCAATGTGTGATATCTCAATTTGAGTGAGATCCAATTTTTAGGTTTAAAGCATTTTATTGAGACAATACAAAAACATAAAACACTTGCTGCAAACAACAGGAGCCACGGCACAGCGATTGAAAGCGCGCCCGAGGCGCCGAGTCTCTCCTAATGAAAGGCCCATAAAGGCTAGTCCGTCTTGATGCTTAGAAAGAGACAGCAGTGCAGAAAAAGAACAAACCCCCCACCAAACTCCCCACCACCCCCCTCAACTCCGCCAGAGCCCCCCTTCCCCTCCCCCCCGACCAGTGCTCCTATCCGTCCCGCCCTTCCCCCTCACTGCCCCCCTCCCCCCTACAGGCAGATCTCGTCTATGGACCCTTCAAGAGGCCGATTCAGCAGGTGACGTCAATCTCAAGAGGCGAACATACCTCGGGCAGGTGAGTTCCCTAAATTCAGTGACTAACAGGGAATGAAACGGTTGCCAGAGGTCATTAAACTGCTCCACATCCCCAGCCACTGTGAGCGACAACTTCTCCATTCCCAATACATTCCACAATCTATGCAACCAGCCGGTGATGGATGGGGGCGTGGTGGTGCGCCAATGTATAAGGATGTTCTGGACTGCTGAGCCCAGTGCAATTGCGATCTGTCTGCCTCTACGGGATCTCAATGGATACATCAGCCGATTAGGTAGGCCCAGCAATATGTACGCGGGGAGGCGTGGCAGCTCAATGTCAAAGTGTGAATCAATCTAATCTATTACCTCCTTCCAATAAGAATGCAACAGCGGACAATCCCACAGAACGTGTGTAAGTGTGCCTACCTGCCCACATGCCCTCCAACAAGCACCATCAATATTACGGTCCATTTCGTGTAGCCTTTCCGGGGTGTAATACCAGTAGGTGGCCACTTTAGTAAACGTTTCCGTGAGTCCCGTGTGGTATGCCGAGTGTCGGGCCCGATATGAAATCTGGTCCCACTCTTTGTGGCTCAGCGTCCTCCCCAGCTCCCGTTCCCACCGTTCCCTACCCGGATTGTAAAAGTGAGAGGATGGGGGTTGCAAAAACTTATAGAGGTCGGAGATCAGTTTCGCATCAGAGGTACGGGACAAGAGCCACCTCTCATATGGAAGAAGCTTCCTGTCTGCCATCTCCCGCACTCGTGGATGCAACGCCCAGTGGCGGACCTGCAGGTATCGCAGTCTCTCCATCTCCGGCAACGAGTATTCTTGTCTGAAACTCGGAAACGGAATGACTCCCTCCGTGTCGTACACATGAAGGAGTGTCCTGCACCCTGCGGCCCGCCAGTGCGTGAAGGCCCCCGGCTCCATCCCCGGGGCGAAGTCTGGGTTTTCTACCAAAGGTGTAAGCGGTGAGGGAAAAGTAGTAAGATCGTGGGTGACATTAGTGGCGTCCCACACCTTCAGGGGGACTCGCGTAACAAAGGACGCGTACAAGTGTGAATCAATCTAATCTATTACCTCCTTCCAATAAGAATGCAACAGCGGACAATCCCACAGAACGTGTGTAAGTGTGCCTACCTGCCCACATGCCCTCCAACAAGCACCATCAATATTACGGTCCATTTCGTGTAGCCTTTCCGGGGTGTAATACCAGTAGGTGGCCACTTTAGTAAACGTTTCCGTGAGTCCCGTGTGGTATGCCGAGTGTCGGGCCCGATATGAAATCTGGTCCCACTCTTTGTGGCTCAGCGTCCTCCCCAGCTCCCGTTCCCACCGTTCCCTACCCGGATTGTAAAAGTGAGAGGATGGGGGTTGCAAAAACTTATAGAGGTCGGAGATCAGTTTCGCATCAGAGGTACGGGACAAGAGCCACCTCTCATATGGAAGAAGCTTCCTGTCTGCCATCTCCCGCACTCATGGATGCAACGCCCAGTGGCGGACCTGCAGGTATCGCAGTCTCTCCATCTCCGGCAACGAGTATTCTTGTCTGAAACTCGGAAACGGAATGACTCCCTCCGTGTCGTACACATGAAAGAGTGTCCTGCACCCTGCGGCCCGCCAGTGCGTGAAGGCCCCCGGCTCCATCCCCGGGGCGAAGTCTGGGTTTTCTACCAAAGGTGTAAGCGGTGAGGGAAAAGTAGTAAGATCGTGGGTCACATTAGTGGCGTCCCACACCTTCAGGGGGACTCGCGTAACAAAGGACGCGTACAAGTTCGCGGGACAGTGAGCCCTACGCAAGAAGGGCACCTCCTGCAGAGGCCGGCCAGCAACCGCCTGGTCTTGAAAAAGCCAGTGCTTATCCGATTCCCATCTGCTCCACTTCACAAGGTACCGCAGTTGTGCCGCCTGCAAATACTTGCGCAAGTCCGGTATCCCCAGTCCCCCTGCTTATGGGGCCAACGTGGAAAGTGCCCTCTTCAGTCTAGGTTTGCAGCCCTGCCAGATGAAACGCGCAAGGTCTGCCTACGTTTGCTGAATCCACTCCGGTGGGGCTGGAGCGGCTGGGCCCGAAACAAATAAAGAATTTTCGGCAGCACCGTCATCTTCACTGCGGCTATCCTGCCCAGCCAGGAAAGCGTGCCTCGACTCCAACGTCCCAATTCCTCCCTGATCTTTGTGCCCAAGGCAGTGTAGTAAGCTGTCACCATAGCGGGCAGAGTGGGTGCCAGCAAAATGCCCAGATAAGGCAAGAGATCCGACGACCAATGCATGGGGAAAAGACCCTGTAGTTCGGCTCTTGTAGCAGCAGGCAGCGATACATCCAGGGCCACCGACTTCCCCAGATTCATTTTGAATGCCGCACCTCCGCAAAGGCGTCCAACTCCGAAATGCACGCGCGGAGCGCCCTCCTTGGGTCGTCCAGGGTCAATATAACATTGTCTGCGTACAGGCTAACAGTGTGGGTATACCCCCCCATCTGCACTCCCACCGCACTCGGATTCTGGCGTATCCTCTGAGCAAATGGCTCCATATACAGAGCGAAGAGCAGCGGGGACAGCGGCCACCCCTGCCTGGTGCCTCTCTCTCTCCCGCACCACTGCCGAAGGAAACTTATAGCAATTAAACACCAAGGAGCGGAATTTCTCCCCAATTCCCACCTTCGTCAGGACCCGTTCCAAGTAAGGCCAATGCACCCGGTCGAATGCCTTCTCCGCATCCACCGCCAGCATCATTCTTTCTCCGGGGATTCGGGAGGCCTTCTCCAGGAAGTGGACAACCCTTTTAGTATTGTCCACCATCTGCCGCCCCGGGATGAAGCCCGCCTGGTCCGAGTCCACCAAACCCGGCAGATGGAGAGCCAACCGGGCCGCAAGGATCCCAGTGTACAGCTTGAGATCCACGTTTAGGAGGGAGATCGGCCTGTAGGAGCCGCATTGGGTCCGATCCTTTCCCGGTTTGGGGATGACCGTCAGGGTAGCTTGCAGGAGGTTGGGCGGGATGGCGCCCGGTGCGGAGAACGAGTTGAAAAGACGAGTGAGAATAGGTGCCAGTGTCGTACAGAACGTCTTATAGAAAAGCGACGTATAGCCATCCGGCCCCGGGGCTTTGCCATGCTGGAGTTTGGAGATAGCGGTGATAACCTCCTCAATACGGATGTCCCTTTCCAGGTACTCCGCCTGTGAGGGGGCAAGGGAAGGGAGGGTGACCGAATCCAGGTACTCTTCTGTTGCCTGCTCAGACGGGGGGTCACCCGCGTAAAGATCCGCATAAAACCGACGGAAGGCCTCCGCAATTGAGGCGTCCTCCGTGACCGCCGCCCCGTTGGCATCCGAGATCTCTTTCACCAAGTGTTGCTGGTGCGCCACTCTGAGCTTCTTCGCCAGAAGCCGGCCACATCTGTCCCCCCCCCCGTATAGTACGCATGTCGCAGACGTAGTGCTGCGTACTCCGCCCGGTCCTCGCTGCCTTGAGTTGCCTCCAGATTCTGGGAGCCCAGGTACGGTGGTGCATATGCTCGAGTTCGCGGACCCGTTGCGTAAGTTCGTCCCGTTTGTGCTGCCGTTCCCTGTTCTCCGCCGATGAAATGGCTATAAATTCCCCCCTGAGGACCACCTTCAGGGCAGCCCATTGAGTCGCTAAAGAGGTGTCGGCGTTATCGTTGTGAACCAAATAGTCACGGACGGTGTCCGTGATGTGCTTCACCACTTTTTTTTGTGTAGCAAGGTGTCCCTGAGGCGCCACACCCCGCGCGCGGATGACGGCGGTGGTAAGCTAAAAGTGTCTGTGACAGGAGCATGATCCAACAGGGAGATGACCCCCATCTTGGAGGTCGTAGCCAGGGAACAGACCGGTCCCGTAACCAGGAGATGGTCCAATCTCGCATGTTTTATGTGCGTGAGAGTAAAAGGAGTAATCCCTATCGGTGGGGTGAATGCGGCGCCAGAGATCGTGGAGATCCAGGTCCGCCAGCTGGGACTTGCACGTGGCCGAGAGTTCGCCAGTCTGCGGGGCACGGAGCGCAGATCTATCTAAAGCCGCGTCGGAGACCATGTTAAGGTCTCCCTCTATGATGACATATCTGTCTGGAGTGGCTGTAATGTCCACTAAGGCCGAGTTCAAGAACCGTTCCTGGTGCTCATTGGGATTGTACACAGACCCAATGTTAAACACAAGACCCCCAAGCTTAAACCGATACGCTAGCAGCCTCCCTTTCTGCTCTGCAAATTTGTGTAGGATCTCCCCTTTGAAGCGCCTCGCCACCAGTATTGCCACCCCTGCTGTCTTAGTAGTGTTAGAAGAGAAGAATTGTGTCGGGAATTTATGGGAGCGTAGCCTGTGACAGTCGCGGGACATCAAGTGGGTCTCCTGCAGGAGACAGATATCTGCCTGAGTACTTTCTAGTTGGGACAGGACTGCTCTTCTCCTAACCGGATTGTTCAACCACTTAACATTAAGGGTCACCGCCTTAAGGGTCGTCAAAGGCATAGGAACAAGTAGGGGCACAGGCAATAGATGTCCGCCCAGACAGGGCGGCGCAGAAGTGTGTAGTACGTGTGAGCCCAGCTAGGGCAGTGTAGACTCGCAAAGAGCACTGGACGACCCCCCCATTCCCTCCCCTCCCCACCCAACCCCTCCCTCCCATCCCCCCTTCACCCCCCCGGCCCCCTCCCTTCCCTGACTCCCCCCCAACCAGGCCTCCACAACCAGAGCAACGAACAAACCCACAGTCGACCCCCTCCCAACTCCTACCCCCCAACCCCCAACAATCAAAACGAAAAAAAATATCCAACTCAATGCTGCATCAGTTCCCCTGACACCCCCCACCCCCTGCAACAACCCCTCAAACCTCATAGTCCCAGTCCGGTTCCAAGTGGAACAAGGCTGGGGTAAGTTACTGAAGTGGATGTCCAGCCACTACGCCCTCCCCGCCGCCCCCCTCCCCAGCCCCCGGTGCAGCCATAGAAACAATGCAAGAATGGTGATCTCCCCCCGGAGTCAACTTAGGCCGTGAGTGCTACCTCCCGCACTGCTTTCTCCCTTCCTGCTCTCGCCGCGGGTGAGTCGGCCTGGAGGCCCCCTTGAGCCCCGCCTTCTCGGAGCCGGTTGTCAGCCATCCCTCGTCATCTTTCTCCTGCAGGGCGATTGCGTTCTCTCTTCTGTCGCCTCAATGCCCAACATGGCACATGTGTCTCGGAGAGAGCGGAGCTGATGCAAGGTCCCATTCCAGCAAAAGATGAGGCGGAAGGGATGCCCCCACGAGTACGGAGTCTCCTTTTCCCTCAAAAAGTCCGTAGCCACCTTGAACATCCTTCGTTTGGCAAGCGTTATGGCCGACAGGTCTTGAAATTGGGCCACAGGGTACTCCCGAAGTCGTAGTGGCTCACCTTTCCGCGCCTCTCTCAGTATGCGCTCCTTGAGAGCATAGTCTGGCAAGAAGGCCAGAATGTCCGGGGGAGGGGCAAAGGACCCTCTAGCCGTGCCCACCCTGTGGGCTCTGTCAATCCGAATGGGGAAGTCCACCTGTTCTCCCAGGACTTCCTAGAACAGCACCTGCAGGAATCCGGTAACATCCGTGACCTCTTCTTTTGATGGAACACCCCGGACCCTAATGTTATTCCGCCGGGACTTGTTCTCCAGATCCTCGTTTTGTGCCTGGAGATCTAGCTGTTGATCCTGCAGCCGCAGGACCTCCTGTTGCAGCTGTGCAATTTCCTCATCTCTAGAATGTCCGGCGGTCTCCATAGTGGCTACCCGTTCGCCAAGACTGTCCACCTCCCGTCGCACTTCCCTGACCTCTCTAGCCACTTCCTGTTTTAAAGTTTGAAAATCCTCACGCAGCGAATTAAAGAAGGTCTCTAGGAAGGATCTGGTGATGGGAATCTCACTCTCCCCGGTACCCTGCAAGACTCTGGACGTTCCTGGGGACGCACCTCCTCTCTCCCTCTTCTGTTGCCCCCTGCCCAACATCTCAGGGAGGGTCCACTCGCCCTTCTTCCTTCGCTGCCCTGTCATACTGGTAGTCCGCTATGCCGCAGCCACCTCCCTCTGTAGCACCGTGGCGGTCTCTCTCCTGTTCGTCTACACACCCCCGGGTGTAAGCCGCCCAGATCGTTCTTCACGAGGTATGCCGCTCTAAGTTCCTCCTGGCCCAGGGAATGGTCGCAGCCAGGTCTCGCAGCCACCTCAGGCGGTCAATCCCCACTGATGGCGCTCCACCGTCTCCCTGCTACAGTCCGCCTTCGAGACCGGCGACTCCCAGCGGGCTCCTATTGTGTGCTAGCCCCGTGGGCCCCCTGTGCCCCGCCGCTCAGTCCCTGCGCCCCGATCTCCTCACTTAACTGGGCTTACCGCCTGGGCTCCACTCCTCACAGGCGCTCTCGTGCAGGGCTGATACCTCACAACGGGTCCCAGGTCTGTGTCTGCACCATGGGGGGAATCTTATGCTCCAGTGATCCACTTTCGAGGAGGCCCCCGGCACCAGCAGGTCGGGGTTCTAGCCCTCAGCCCGATCCTCTGCGCCACCCTCATGACTGTTCCACTCCTTGGGGTTCAGAGATGTCCGTCGCTGCCTCTCCACTACCTCTGCCCCCAGATGCCGTCTAGGCGCGGCCCAATCCAATGATCCGCTGCCCTTCCCGGGGCGAGGGCACCCCCGGTATTTCAACGGCAGGCCTCAACCCCGGTCTCAGGTAGATTCGCCGCAGCCCGACCGGCCTCCTCTCTCCGTAGGCCTCAGCGCCACGACTCCCTAGCGCCTCCGCTCCTGGCACAGCAGTTAGCCGCCTCGCCGCACTCCGGGCCAGGCTGGGCCCAGTTGCGCCGCCCACCACGGTCCCTGGTACCTCCAATCCACGACTGGCCTCAGATGGCGGCGCCCGGCCCAGACCACGGCCCTCCTCCAGGTCCTCCGGGTCGCCTCGGCAATCTGTGCAGCCTCCTCTCCTCCGGGGGCCAGGGGACCCCTGCCGCCTTCTCACCGCCTCCTCCAGCCACCACACGGGGTCAGGCACCACGCAATCTGGGGGACCGCCGTCCCTCCCGCATCTCCGGGCTCCTCCTCCACCTCAGCTGTAGGCCTCAACCCCGGCCTAGAGTAGGCGCACCGCCTCCGGGCAGAAGGAGGCCCCACTCCGGGCCAGGCAGTGCATGCAGGTTCGACTCCGCAAACCCCTGGACAGCCGTCCGGTTATCGCGCCTCACCCCGTGTCCGGCGGGCCCAGCGCCACATCCTCCGCACTCTCAAGGTGCCTCTAGTGGCCGCACGCTGCCTCCGTATCTTCCGGGCCTGCTCCCACTGCCAGTCCAGCCGCTCCGTGCTCTGGCGTCTCAACTCGCCAAAGCAGCTCACACAGCTCCGTGGGCGGCACCGTAGCGTCTCCCAGATCTCCGGCCCCCACCTGGATAGCGCGGGGGAGAAACGCGCCAGGGGACAGCAACGGGTAAGCCGGGGCCGAAGGAGCTAGCCGGGAGTACGTCCGCTCACTCCGCCATCTTGGCCACGCCACCTATTCTCAGACCCAATTTTTAATTAAAGATTTTACAAAATTCGTAGCACTGATACAGTTTCCCCCCAGTGTGTGTCATCTCAAATTGAGTGAGATCGGCTACGATGGAAGCTTTCGGGGCATTCTGGCACTCATACATTTTTCACTGTATGTTTTCTCCTGTGTATAATTAGATTATATTTCTGACTGAATCTTTTCTGGCATTCGGAGCACTGATGAGGTTTTTCCCTAGTGTGGGTTCTCTCATGTTGAGTGAGATGGTTTTTCCCAGTAAAAGTTTTCTGGCATTCAAGGCACTGATAAGGCTTTTCTCCAGTATGTGTTCTTTCATGCTGATTAAGACCGGATTTCTGAATGAACCTTTTCTGGCATTCAGGGCACTGATAAGGCTTTTCCCCAGTATGTGTTCTTTCATGCTGAGTGAGAGTGATTTTCTGACAGAATCTTTTCTGGCATTCAGAGCACTGATAAGGCTTTTCCCCAGTATGTGTTCTTTTATGCTGAGTGAGAGTAATTTTCTGACTGAATCTTTTCTGGCATTCGGAGCACTGATAAGGCTTTTCCCCAGTATGTGTTCTTTCATGGTAAGTAAGACTGATTTTCCGAATTAACCTTTTCTGGCACACAGAGCACTTATAAGGTTTTTCCCCAGTGTGTGTTCTTTCATGCTCAGTAAGACCGGTTTTCTGAATGAAGCTTTTCTGGCATTCAAGGCACTGATAAGGCTTTTCCCCAGTATGTGTTCTTTCATGCTGAGTAAGACCGCTTTTATGACTGAAGCGTTTCTGGCATTCAGGGCACTGATAAGGCTTTTCCCCAGTATGTGTTCTTTCATGGTAAGTAAGACTCATTTTCCGACAGAACCTTTTCTGGCACACAGAGCACTTATAAGGTTTTTCCCCAGTATGATCTTTTTCATGGTCAGCAAGACTGACTTTCTGTCTGAAGCTTTTCTGGCATTTAGAACATCTGTAAGGTTTTTCCCCAGTGTGTGTTCTTTCATGGTGAGTGAGACTAGTTTTATGACTGAAGCCTTTCTGGCACTTGGAGCACTCATAAGGTTTTTTCCCAGTGTGTGTTCTCTCATGTTGATTGAGTATATATTTATGATAGAAGCTTTTTTGGCATTCATAGTACTGATAAGGTTTTTCCACAGTATGTGTTCTTTTGTGGTGAATAAGACAGATTTTCTGAAGGAAGCCTTTTTGACATTCAGAGCACTTATGAGGTTTTTCCCCAGTGAGTGTTCTTTCATGTTTAGTAAGACTGCTTCTCCGATGGAAGCTTTTCTTGCATTCAGAACAAGGATAAGGTTTTTCAAATGTGTATTCTCTCATGCTCAGTGAAATGGTTTTTTTGAGTAAAGGCTTTCTGGCATTCAAAGCACTGTTGAGGTTTTCCCCCAGTGTCTGTTCTCTCCTGGTTTGTGAAACTGCTTTTCTGGATGAAGGTTTTCTGGAATTTAATGCACTGATAATGCTTTTCCCAGCTGTGTGTTGTCTCATTTTGATTGAGATAGGATTGACAACTAAAGCTGTTCTTGAATTCAATACAGTTATAACATTGTTTTCTGGAGTTAATATCTCCAAGCCTGGTGTTGTCTCACATACATGCCAAGGAGTGCTTATGATGTCACCTCTAGGGCTAGCCTACGTTATCCTATAAACTTTTACTGAGCTGGGCCACAGCACCTATGAGAATGTCTCCAACGTATGCACATGTAGGTTCTCATACAGAATTAAAATCATGTTGAAACTTTAAGATTTACACACGTTTACATATTTAGACTTTTATAAAGAACTGATGAGGCATCTGACGTGTTTAGTGTTAATACATCAGAAAGTTTTTTTCATTCAGGTCAAGGTAGGAAATAGGCTTGTGAATGATAATAGTTTTCACTATCACCAGAAGGTCCCTTTTACCTTCCCTTTTCCCAACGAGACAAACATCATACCAAGAAAGTCCTTCATTGTGAAGGTTCTACGTAGTTATGAAGAGGTCGATGAACCACAGAGAAAGACGTGGATGCGGGTATCTTCTACACTGAATGTTGTGCTCTGCCGTCTTGCTCTGCTGAGGTCTTTGAAAGATCTTTAACAATGACTTTTTATGCACTGCTTTCGTTCTATCATCTTAAATAGGATGGCCCCTTCAAATAAATCTTGTTTCATCATGTTGAGGGGGTTGGTATTTCTAACAAAAGTTCCCACTTTCTGTGCAGGGATAAAATGTTGTGTTGTTGCTTTTATCTTCTCTGCTGCATTATATCAGTACCATCAGTTTGAAGCTATAACCAAAGTTATTCTCAGGTGCACTGTGTTCAGCTTTAATTACTTTGCATTATTGTATTCATCTCCAAATGTCTCTTTTGAGAGAAAATATTCTTACAAATAGTACGTGCACTGAGCTCTCATTTTACACGTGTTCCTTTCCCATTTCAGAGGCTGTTTAGTGCAAAGAGCTCAAACCTATTAATTATTTTGGGTATTTTCACTTAGGAGCTTTGTTAATGTTCAATGTAGAGTATTGAGTAAGGAAAACAATGTTTTAATTCAGTAGTTTTCAGTACTTGAGAATTTCCAATTGCTCATCACTCCTGGATTCGAGTCATTGTTTCCTAGTTCAAGCTCTGAGACTTCTTCACCTCTTCAGTCATCTGCAGAGTTAAAATCAGATTGTTAATGGACAAAAATTGGCACAGATGAATAACACTAATGAACTCATTTAACGCAAAAAGATAGAATTGTGAGAATGGAGAATGACAACTATTTGATGTACTTTGTCTAAGAAGTAAAGGGCTTTGTGGTGCTATAGAGATCGGGAACTAGAAAAAACTGTCCACAAGCTTGATGAGAGCTAGCGTTTGAAGAGAAAAAAGTGCAGCCAGATTCAGAGATCCCTGGCCACTTTCTGTGTCAGGAAAAGTGAGTCCTTGCGTATGCCGGTGCTGAGTCTGGCCTTAGCTGCACTGCCTGCAGGTGAATGACAAGGTGTGTATGCAGAAGAGTGTCTGAACATGACAGCAGTGTGGGTGTGTAGGAAGCTGGCTCTGTATATACCATACCAAAGTGAGGTATAGTGTGCACAGAGTCCAGTGGAACCCCAAAGGTAGGCAGAGGTAAAGGGAGATAGCACTTTACTCTCTATTTGTGGTAGTGTGGGCAAGCAGTAAGGATTTATCAGAGGGTATTGTTAAGCATTTGTTGTACACACTCAATCAGCAAATGATTGCACAAACTCAAAGACTGAAATCAGACCAATTTGCAAAATATTATTTAGTTATGTTTATTTCTTAGAACCAAGCAAGCCTGGCACAGGTAAGTGATTTATACTTTGCAGTAACAATAGGGTTTGGTTTGCAGTTGTTTATATACTTTGGTTTGGTTACAGTAGAATTACTGGAAACGCAATACCTTAAAATATTGTACACATACTTTATAATGACTTTTCAATATGATGTCATGTAGATGACTTTGCAGATTACTTTTCTTACACAGTGTAGTATACCTGGATACTGGACTGGGAAATTTTCTGTAAATAGGTAAATGTGTTTTGGTTATTTGTACACAGTTATATAGGATTTTATAGATTTTCCAACTCAACACAGAGTCAATGTTATCCGATGGGAGGAAATAGAGTTAATGGTTAACAGGTAAGTACTTTATTGTGAGAGTTGGTTTTCTTGGGTTAGACTCAGGGGTCTTCCGGGATCGAGGATGCACTCTCAAAGCACTCTCAGCGACACTAGGGCTACCGGGTACAGAGTGCTGTGGCCCAATGTTATCCAATGGGGGATAGGATACCTACCGTTGGTAGTTGCTCACGAGCAGGCCACAAGTTTGTGGGAGCAAAGCTCCTGGACCTCAGCTCAGGGCAATTGGCGGTTCAAGTTAGCACCGAAGGAACACTCTCAACGGCACTAGGGTGGTCGGGTGCACGGTGAGGGTTTGTCATCTGGTGCCCTGTTACTTTCAATGGGTTTCTCCGGTTTGCAAACACATTGCAGCTCAGGGACGAAGGTCTTCTGGGAGTGACCACCACTTGGAGAGGACCACCACCCGCACCAACCGCCTGCTCACCCGGACCAACATCAACGACGACGACACCATCAAGTTTATCAACACCGTCCACTCCGGATCCCCGGAAGATCCCTGCCCACACCACATCTTCAACAAAGCCAGCAGCACCATCGCACCCCATCTCCGGAAAACCATCAACATCTCCTTCGAGACAGTGACCTTCCCGGAGAGCTGGAAGCACGCAGAGATCAACGCCTTACTCAAGAAACCCAAGGCGGACCCCGAGGACTTTAAGAACTTCCATCCCATCTCCCTGCTCCCGTTTCTGGCAAAAGTCATCGAAAAGGCTGTCAACAAACAACTAACCAGCTTCCTCCAAGAGAACAACTTCCTGAACCCATCCCAGTCGGGGTTCCACAGCAACCACAGCACCGAAACTGCCCTCATCGCCACCACCGATTACATCAGGACCCTGCTTGACAAGGGAGAAACTGCGGCCCTCATCCTCCTGGACTTGTCAGCCGCCTTCAACACGGTCTCCCATCGCACACTACGAACACACCTCTACGACGCCGGAATCTAAGAGATGGCCCTGGACTGGACCTTCTCCTTCCTCTAAGGCAGAACACAGAGCGTCCGCCTCCCCCTTCCGCTCCAAAGCCACTGGGATCATCTGCAGCGTACCCCAAGGCTCATCCCTCAGCCCAACTCTGTTCAACGTCTACATGGCACCGCTCGCCCACGTCGCACGACCTCAACATCATGTCCAACGCCGACTACACCCAGCTGATCCTCTCCCTTGCCAAGGACCCTCACACCGCCAAAACCAACCTTCAAGAAGGGATGAAGGCTGTCGCCGACTGGATGAGGAACAGCCGACTGAAGCTGAACTCTGACAAGATGGAGGTCCTCATCCTCCGATCCACCCTCTCAGCCTGGGACGACTCCTGGTGGCCAACTGCACTAGGAACACCCCCAACACCCACCGACCACGCATGCAACATAGGGGTCATCCTCGACTCTACCCTCTCCATCACGAAGCAGGTCAACGCTGTCTCCTCCTCCTGCTTCAACAACCTCCGCATCCTTAGAAGGATTATTAAGTGGATCCCCACCGAAACTCGAAGGACGGTCACTCAGGCCCTCCTCAGCAGTAGACTAGACTACGGAAATGCACTCCAACGTATCCAGAACGCCTCCACACGCCTGATGCTCGACATCCCTCACCGCGGCCACATGAAACCCCACCTGAGAGACCTGCACTAGATTCCTGTCAACAAGAGGATAACCTTCAAACTCCTCACCCACACACACAAGGCACTCCACAACACCGGACCAGCGTACCTCAACAGCCGACTCAGCCTCTACAGCCACACCCCGCCAGCTCCGCTCCGCAGACCGCGCACTCGCCACCGTCCCCCGCATCCGAAGAGTGACCGCCGCCGGCAGATCATTCTCCCACCTTGCCAAGACATGGAACACCCTCCCCATACGCCTACGGCAGACCGAAGACCTTCTGACCTTCAGGAGACTTCTCAAGACCTGGCTCTTCGATCAGTAGCAGCTCCCCCACCCCCACAGCGCCTTGAGACCCTCACGGGTATGTAGTGTGCTTTACGAATGCTATGATTTATTGATTGATTAAGTTGGGATACTAGGGGTTGGTTAGACATCGTCGGTTGGGCCACCCAAGGCTGCGGGGTGTCGGGTGCAGGGGTGTATTTTAGGGTCGGATCTTCTTACCAGCTCCTGGTCATGGTTAGGGGGGCCCACCCAGATTGAGGCTGCAGGTGTCGGCTGGAGGCTTGAAGCAGGTCAGGGATCACTGGGTCTCAGGTCAGGATCGCCGGGGAGACCTTCATGTGGTGTTGGGCCACTCAAACTGGGGCCGTGGGCATCGGGTGCAGAGTTGCCAGAGCTGGAGTCTGTTGGTGAACAACTCTGGTGTTCAAGGGAGACAAAGTCTTTTTCTGGGATGGCAGGGCAGGTCCTCAGGGTTCTTGAGGTTCCTGGATGCAGGACACACCGGGGTTTTGCTTCTGCAGGTTCGAGGTGGGGATAGGCCGGTAGGGCTAGGGCCAAGTCAGTAGGCGTCCTCTTCTTAGCTTCAGCACGGCTGTTCGGTCCTTCTCCTTCTTTTCTTGTTGGTCATTGCTTGTCTGAGGAGGCAAGGTTCAGGATACCACTAAATACTAAATTTAGGGGTGTTACAGGTAAGTAAAAGGTTGGGACCAATAGGTCTCTTCCTTGGGGGGGTACATCCCTTATTATACCACCATCCAGTGGGAGGGGGGCATATGCCAGACTGTGGTTGGCCACTGTCCCCCCATCTGCAAGATGGTGGGGACAGTGAGTTGTGCTTTACCTTGCCTACCCCACCTGAGGGGTGGGGTTGGCAAAGGTGGGCACACCTCCCTTCCTCACTTGATTTTCCTGTCGGTTCTCCCACCCAAAGTGGGGCTCAGACCGGTGGGGACCAGTTGCTGAGAGCAGCAAAAGGCCTGGGGGAGCTCACAGAGGCGACAAGCCTTTGAAGCTTCTCCTTTGTGGACCCTGCCAATCCTGGGGAGGAGGCTTGGCACCTCGTCCCAGGATGTGCATTGTTTCAGCCCCCAAAAGCAACAGGCTCTGGACCCAGGGGTCCAGAAACATGTCTGGAGGTGGCAGCTGGGGAGCAGCCACTCAGCCTGGACACTAGTGTTAAGTCATTTTTCAAATGCCCGCTGTGTGCATTTTTCAATAATTCCCACACTGGCATCAGTGTGGGTTTAATATGCTAAGAAGTTTGATGCCAAACTTCTCAGTTTTCAGTGTAGCCATTATGGTGCTGGGGAGTTCATAATGACAAACACCCAGCACCATATACTCTTAATGGCATTACTGCACTTACAATGTCTGAGAATTGGCTTAGACACAGTAGGGGTACAGGGCTCATGCACCTGTGCCCTCACCACTGGTATAGTGCACCCAGCTAGAGGGGTGGCTGATCATTGCCGGGGCAGTGGGTTGTAGGCATGGCACACAGGGATGTGTGCCATGTCGACTCTTCACTTTGTTCTGCACCAAAACATGCAGCCTGCTTAGGCAGTGTGTGTGTGTGTAAAGTTACAGGTCCTGTAAGGGTGGCAGAGTAAGTGCTGCAGCCCTTAGAAGCTTTCCCTGGCCACAGTGCCCATGGTACCTGTGGTACCATTTACCAGGGGCTGACCTTGGCCAGAGAGAATTGGATTTGGTCTTCAATGCAGTTTTAGGGAAAGACATAGACCCTGGGAATCTGATTGGCAGGAGCCCAGGGCACACTCAGTCAAAGTGGATGTATGACGTTACAACGCAATTTTTACAACGCACTACCATTACAACGAAATTTTTACAAAGCAAAAACTATTACAACGCATGTATTTACAACGCATGTTTTTACAACGCAAATACCTTTACAACGCATACCATTACAACGTAAGTATTGGTAAGTATATAATAATTTTTTTAATGTACATTAATTGAAATTAATATAATTTAATTTAATTTTATTTTATTTAATCGAATTAATTTAATTTAATTTAAATTTAATTTTACTTTATTTTTATCCTGTACCCCTGTACCCCAAAAACCCAAAACTGACCCTAAACCCTAAAAATACCCCTTTACCCAAAAACCTAAAACTGACCCTGAACCCTAAAAATACCCCTTTACCCAAAAATTTAAAACTGACCCTGAACTCTAAAAATACCCCTTTACCCAAAAACCCAAAACGGACCCTGAACCCTAAAAATACCCCTTTACCCAAAAACCCAAAACTGACCCTGAACCCTAAAAATACCCCTTTACCCAAAAACCCAAAACTGACCCTGAACCCTAAAAATACCCCTTTACCCAAAAACCCAAAACTGACCCTGAACCCTAAAAATACCCCTTGTTGGAACCTGGGATGTCAGGTTACCTAGGGTAGCCTGGCCTAGGGGTAAGGCATGCAATTCTAGAGGCACAGTGTGAAGGTTGCAGACCACCCAGCAGTAAATCCACGCAATAGCACTTAAAAAGGACACTACACCAATTTGTTGTAAAAATACGTACTGGTTTATAAAAATAATGTCTTTGTACTTTTACTTTCAGAGTTCACTATTAAATTATATTTCAGTTTGTTTGGAATTTAGCAAGAATACTTTTAAGTTCTAAATCATATTAACAACCAGCATTTATAAAATAGACAGATCACTTAACCAAAACTGGCAGATAACTCTTACATTTCTTTTAGCTCAGTTAGGCATTTACTGTACTCTGCTTACTTTATATCATCTCTCATCACAGCATTACTTTATAGTTTGGCAAGATCAGCACTCAAATCAGATCAGAGCAACATTTTCCTTTACAGGGATAACATTACAGTTCTTCTTCTAATCCTGTTCAAAAAGAAATTGTTTAAGAACCACTTAAGTCAGCTTTACATAGAAACCTGTCAAGGATTCCTCATAGACTGGTTAATCTTGTGGAAGTCACTCCCCCACGTAACTACCTCCTTACTTGTTGGGGATGTTGGTGAAATAGTCCTGCGCCAGAGGTAGGGGAATAGCAAGCGCGAGGGCCTGGGAAACCAAGGCTGAAGAGGCTCTCTCGCCTCAGAAGACTCCTTAGCTCAGGCCGACTCCTCCGCGCTGCACTCGCGCTGGAAGTAATAAGGGCAGACACCACAATGCCCCCAGACCTCTACCGGGCCTTGGATCTCTCCCTCCCTGCTCAGGCCGGCTCCTCAGCGCGGCGCTCGAGCAGGAGGAAGCGAGCCGATCACTCGGCCAGCGGCAGAAGCCTCCGGCGCCTCTCCTCCGCGCTGCACTTGGAAGACACTCCTCCGGCGGGCATGCGCGGTAGCGCTCCTGCCGTTGCCGCCTCCCACTGCTCTCACTCCCAAGACGGACACTACTCTTGGGCCTGCTCACCTCTTTGCCCCTCCTTCCGGGGACATCCGCATCCGACGGGGCATGCGCGTAGGCGCCCACACTCTCCCTTCAGCTGGGACACTTCAGACACCGCGACTAAAGCGCGGTAGGCGCCCCCGGGGTCCCGCTCTCGAAGGGAAGCCTCGCTAGGCTTCTCAGGCTCAGTGGATCCCGGAGGGGTGCTGGCACAGAGCGCAATCGGGGTTCCAGAGGTCCCGCTCCCAGTTCAAGTAAGGGAACAAGTTCTTCACCTCACACCTTCCACCCAACAGGCGGGGAGGCTTGACACACGCCACAGAGCCAGTCAATGGTAAAGAAATCTTGAAGTTGTTCAGTGAAGATATTTCCTTTCTTCACTATAACGAAGAGGGGGGTAAAAACGGGGGGCTCCTTCAGGATAACGCCACAGTGCACTTTCTCATCACTAATCCCCTCTTCCCTCTTTACTGGACAGACTAGGGGCACAGGTGAACTCTTAATTCAGCTCCCAGGGCAGGGCTCTCCTCAGTCTCCAAGACTACTAGAATTAACCCTTTCACCTATCTGCCCAGGATCAGCAGGATGGGCTAACTTGGCTAGGACAACAGGTAATGGGGGGGGAAAACCCTAGACAGAGGGCTACTCTTGTAGAGGAAACCACCCTTCAGGATCCTACCCCTGCCAGACCTCAACCTTCACTCTAGCTGCTCCTCACTGACAGACAAAATGGCTGTCCAGCATTCCGCCTTATATAGGCTGCCCTCTCAGTGGTCCAGAATGGACCAGAAGGTTCTGGAACGCCCTATACTAGTCTATGGACAAGTTCTAGGCTTTGCAGTTAGGGCAGTTGGCAGCCACCATTTTGTGGTTCCAACTTTTCCTGTCAAAACAGGCCTCTGGGCCTGAGGTAAAAGATTATGAGGGGAAAAAGAACACCTATCCCCTTGACCAATACCTATAAAAAGTAGTACACACAAAAATTATTAAGGGTATGAGGGGCAAAAAGGGGACAAAATAAATAATAATGAGGAGGGACTACGCAAAAAATCCAGACAGGTCTAACACCCCTTTACCCAAAAACCCAAAACTGACCCTGAACCCTAAAAATACCCCTTTTCCCAAAAACTCAAAACTGACCCTGAACCCTAAAAATACCCCTTTACCCAAAAACCCAAAACTGACCCTGAACCCTAAAAATACCCCTTTACCCAAAAACCCAAAACTGACCCTGAACCCTAAAAATACCCCTTTACCCAAAAACCCAAAACTGACCCTGAACCCTAAAAGTACCCCTTTACCCAAAAACCCAAAACTGACTCTGAACCCTAAAAATACCCCTTTACCCAAAAACCCAAACCTATAACATTTTAAATATAATTATATACTTACCAATACTTACGTTGTAATGGTATGCGTTGTAAAGGTATCTACGTTGTAAAAACATGTGTTGTAAATACATGCGTTGTAATGGTTTTTGCATTGTAAAAGTTTAGTTGTAATGGTAGTGCGTTGTAAAAGTTGCGTTGTAAAGGTTGTTTCCCAGTCAAAGTACATCAGCAATTCAGCAAAAAGTGGGGACAACCCTGCAGAAAGAGGGCACTTTCTCACAGAGTGCTCTAGACATGTGGACTTACTTGTGAGAGTGGCAGTGAGAGAGAGTGCAAGCACTTCTGTGGGGTTTCAGTCTTTTTTGAGCGGACAGGGAGCGGTGATGAAATATTTCCTCTTGGAATGTCCAAGCAAGGGATATGATGGCCAGGAGATAAGAGAACAATTGGGAGAATCAAGGATTGGAAGGTCTAGCACAAGCTAGGTCCAAGGAAATGGTGGATGAACTCTCTGGGGTCCCTTGGTGGATACATTGTCTGGGGCCCCCTGCTCCCCAAATTATCACCAGAAAGGGTGATGCAGGAGACAGAGAAGAGTCAGTGGGAGACCGATCTTCAAGACCAAGGCACTCTCAGTGATGTATATGCAAATATAACATGCGCTGGTATACATTCAATGATTCAATGATAAATGTTTGTTACATAGGTACGTTGTAGGTTGGAGTAACGTGTCGATGTTTTGGCTTGAAAGAGTATATAGGTGAATTGGTATGTGAATATGTACATGTAGTATATCAATTTTGAATTCTTTTTATTTTTTCAGACCTGATGAAGTCCGAATGGACAAAACGTGTTGGCTGGGCTGATCAAATTTATGTCTACAAAGAATATAAATAAATTAAGAAATTGCAACAAGACAACGCAACTCCTTGTTTTATAATCCCCTTTGAAGCGGAGTCATACCAAAAGGACGTAGCTCAAGGGATTTGGTTTGTCAAAATTCTCAAAATAGGAGAGATTTATTATTATGTGTATTTAGGTACTTGAATGAATGTCTAATCCTTAACGTTTAAGAATGTTACAGTACCAAGATAAAAAGTGTTCCTGGTCAAGTTGCAAAATTAAACACATGACAAACCTGTTAGATATTTGTAACAAAAAGATATTAGAAACAAGTTCAACAAAAGTAAGTTTAAAATAAAAGCTGCAGTAGATGAGAATATGTAGAAACATGTAGAAAGATTCGAACTTTTCCTTAATTATCTAAGAAATTAAAAAACTAATCATGTTCTTTCTGCTACCCATTTAAAGCTAGAAAAATAGAGCAGAAGAAAGAAAAGCAACGTTCCAGCTATAGGCAGCTGCTCTGTGACCTGCCTTTCGCCTCGGCTGCTGACTCTGGCAGCAGGCACTGTGACGTCAGAACTCGACTGCGATAACTTATTACAGTGCAGTTCTTTATAACAGGTGACTGGGTGCGTCACAACCCATTGATTATATAGAAATTAGAGCCAGGCGTTTATACAGGGATTGCAAAATCCCATGTATTATAAATATATGAATGCTATGAGGCCAAGGCAACAGGGAAAAGTAATTTCAGACTCTGTTTCAACTGGATGAATTTGAAGATTACATTGCAGGGGAGACCATATAAGTGGTGTAACTCCTTTTAAGGTTATGAGATTGTAGGAGAGTAGGATCTGCTTCTTATGGTTACCCCCACTTTTTGCTGTTTTTTCACTGTTTTTCAACTTTAGTCTGGCTGGGGCCCTGCTATCCAGGACCCCAGCCTAGCTGCTTCCTCTCTAAATTGATTGCATGTACTTTAGGTACACTCCAGTTTGGTTACTGGGGTACCCTTGTAAGTCCATTGTATATGGTACACCAGGTACTAAGGGCATAGGTACCCCAGAGGCCTCCCAGGGGCTGCAGCATGTATTATGCCACCCCTGGGAAGCCTTCCAAAATGGCACCACAGGACTCCTACTGCAGCCTGCGTATGGTAGTGCATGCACCCCTTACTTAGATATAGGTTACCTATATCTACCTTAAATCACTGCACATAGAAACCTATCAGTCACCCCTGTGGCAGGCCTTATCAATCCTAAAGGCAGGGTGCTTGGTTTCATGTGAGAGGGTACCCATGCATGACCAGGGCCCCTCGGCAGTGCTCGGAGTCTATTCTCTGAGGCTGTTCTGTGATGCAGCCAGACCATATACTCTTGCGGTAAATGTTAACTTTGGAATGGCTGCATGAAAACATGTCGTGTTTGGTGTCAAACACTTTGGAATCCTACCCCCCCCCACCCCCAGTCCTGGCAGTGGGGATAATAATTCCACCCTTCCAGAGGGAGAGACATGTACACACCGGTATACCCGGTAGCAGTGTAACAGATCCATGGCATCACAAAATGGATGCTGCAGCCACAGACACAAGTCTGGCCTCCTGCTGCTGACCGAAACTCCAGCTGGGGAGGCCTCGACAATAGGCTTCCTGTCACAAGGAGGTGTAACAACCTCCCAGACAGGCCTTAGTGGATTGGGGCTGGGTGGGTGCACTCTGAGAGTGCTTTGAAGTCTGCACTGTGGGCAAATTTGGTGTCCCTGTGCATAGCCCATCAAACCGGTTGCAGGGGCTACCAGCCCCTGCTTTGACGTAAAAATGGACAAAGGAAATGGATGCAGCCACCCCTCTTTCCAAACCCTCCCATAGGTGGGTCCACAGAGTTAGTCCAACCCCTTTCTTAGGTATAGGTAAGGAACGCCTGGCAACAGGACTTTAGATTACTCCTGGATGAAACTCTGCAAATAAACCTGGAACTTCAACGCTTTACTCAAGACTAGAGACCGGAAGAATCTCCCTTGGGGTCAAGGAGTGACTCCCCTGCTTGGCAGGCACCAAAGACACATCTTGCCGGTCTGCATCTCTGAAGCTCCCGCTGGACGCTGACAACTTTGCAACACCAGATGTGGATTTCCAGACTTCTCAGAGGCTGACCCGAGTCCCCAGCATAGCTGAGACCCGCAGCCCTCGTGAGTGACGTGGAACCCGAACTTCTTGACACCGTGCACATTTGCAAGTGCATTGACTTCTTGACGTCTCTTGAAGTTGCGCTTTGGGTTGCTTGTAGCCCAAGCCCCGAGTACCCTTTGCACCTAATATTGTGGGCCTACACTTCACGATTGGTCCGTGAGACCGCTTCTTGCATTCCCGCTTGAGGCTCCTTCATGATCCCTGGTCCGTCGACTGGTGGGTCCCTACGAAGGCAACTCTGATTTTCCTTGGGCTTCTCTGGTTGCTCCGGATGTGCCCTGACTCTCCACAGCGTGGTGAGTCCCTCGGACTTTGCTGGTCCACACCAAAGCATTTATAAACTTTCTGCGTGGGTTGCTGTTGCCAAGGCTTGTTGGGTCCAATCCGGTCACTGACACCGCAGCACTCGACATCCTTTGTGGGACAGCTCGATTCCAGATCCTGGTCATAGTCGACACCTCCTGGTCCTCGTGGCTGAAGAGTCAAGCTTCACCTCTTCCACCTGAAATCACCCGACATCGGTGGGCATTCGACTATCGTGCCCCTGATCACTGGCAAGTGACCCAGACTCTGTCCCCTCTGCTTTCAGGTTCTTCTCATCTTCAATCCAGGCTTGGATCACACCAGACACTTTCCACTTCGACGGCAGCAGTACTTTGCAGCAGATGGGCATTGAAACCGACGAGATTCCCGACAGCTTAAGACACCTATGCACCCGGCTTCCCTGGGTGAGGTAACTAGAGTACTCCGGTGCTCCTGTGGGTGTTGGTTCTAGAACCCCTTAAGTCTAAAGGGGTTTGCTCAAAGTCCTCTCCTAAGTAACCCTTATTTTTAAATTTCCAACCGCAACTTTCCCCATAGAAGCTAACCGCGATTCGCAGCTGTGTTCTCACACTGCACACGTCCCCCGTGGGTCCCCTGTGTTACTACCTTGGGTGGTTCCTTGTGGGCCCAGCGATTCTACAGGCACTAGGACTTGTGTCTAGTCAAGTCATGGTTCTTATACCACTTTCTTGATCTATAGTTAGGTATGCCCCTAGGGCTCAACGTAAATTGTGGTAATTTACTGTGTGTTATTACGTGTAACTTATGTGCTTTGACCTCTAGCCTCATAAAGAGACTAGTAGGGTGTGTTTAGAGTAAAAACATATATTTTATATATATACCTGGTGTGGTTCTCCTTTCATTTGGTCATTCAAGAGATTATAGACTGGTAAAACAAACTGCTTTACATTCCTTCAAGACTTTGCCTGAAGGCTGCTCTAAATAGCTACCACTAGAATGGCTTTCAATAAAGGTTGTCTTTAACGTATTACCTCTAAAGGGCTGTATGGACTGGTGCAAGGCGCCCACTATAACTAGTGGACAGCTTATGCCAGGCCAACTTCTCACAGAGATGATTCAAGCACATGATCTGGGCAATGTATTTATACCTTGCTGTTGCCAAAGGCGAACTAACGATAGAGGAGGAGAAAGATTAGTCCCAAATATGGGGAGTCAAATTTAATAGTTGGCCCGAAAAGTATGCAAAATGTATTCCCAAGTCCTAGTGAGAGCAAGTGTTCTACAGCCTAACTTGTTTAAAGAATTTTGGGCAATTCAATGTAAAGAGGGGATTGGTATGTACACGATAAGTATAAGTAGACAGTTGAAGGTGTGAATCTGACCGCCCTGTTAAGAGTTCATTGCTTCAGCAATTTGGCTTCCAATTGTTTCCCTGTAATACCAGTGTAAGTTTGGTAAGACTATACCCTCTTCTCCTATAGAGAGATTAAGCTGTCAATCCACTTTAAGGGGTTGATTTGCTTTAATATTTTTTAAAACAAATTATTATTAATTAGCATTTATTGAGCGCATGGCTACCCTAAGGCATCCCAGCACTAACGGCAGAACAGGTGAAAGTAGGCGGCTAGCAATTACTCTTCCGGAGTAGCCCGGGTTTAAGACACTTGCAGAAGGTAAGGTGGGAAGTTTCTAAACGTAGATTGAGAGTGAGGGTATTCCACAATCTGGCTATGTTGTATGAAAAGGAGCGACCTCCACTACGCCTCCGATTCATTTTTGGGATGCTGGCTAAATTTAAATTTGCCGAGCGGAGAGACTTCTTAGGAAGGTACGCGGTGATCAGAGACTGGTTGACGCGAGGGCCTGTGCCCATAAGAGTCTTGTGAGCAGTAAATAAGGCATTGAAGGAAAACCTCTCCTCAATCAGCAACCAGTGTAGGGTTTTCAGACTGAACCTGGCTAACTGCGTTCTACAAGAGCCAGTCAGAAGTCGTGCAGCACAATTCTGTGCCACCTGAAGCTTCCTCAGGGTAGATTTTGGAGGTCCCAGATACAGTGATTTACAATAGTCAAGGCGCGAAAAATCAGGGGCTGTACCGCGACTCTCTTTGCCTCCATGGGCAGCACGGGGAGGACTTTCCGCAGCATTCTGAGGATGCCGTGACACACCCCTGACACGGCCACTGCTTGCTGGTCAAGTTTGAGAGATGTATCCAGCCACACGCCAAAACTCTTTATCTTGACCTTTGGGACTGGGGGGAAGCCCAGGCATGGAGGCCAGGACAGTGTGGGGGCTAAATTGGCTGTATTGCCTAACTTCATGATTTCAGCTTTGTCTCTGTTGAGTTTGAAATATGAGCGTTGCATCCAAGTGGCAACCTTTTCCAGGCAGAGTTCCAGGTTTGAAGGATCAGTCTACAGATGGTTTAGAGATACCACCAGCTGAGTGTCATCCGCATAAGTGACTACTTTAATCCCAAACGGCTGGATGACCTCGGCCAGTGGCCTCATATATATGTTGAAAAGCGTGGGACTTAGAGAGGATCTCTGGGGCCCTCCGTAGTTAAGAGGTAAAGGCCCGAAGGTGGATTCCCCTGAGAAGACCTGAAACGTCCTGCCACTAAGGAAAGATTTAGTCCAAAGATGGCTCCTCCTGCAAAAATGAATGTTATGCTTTTCATATGCACCGTCCATTACAATAATGAAGAAAATAGATATTTTCTGATAATATATTGCTGACTCTTGTCATGAATAATGATTCTGCTTATTATCTGGAAACTGGTGTCCTCCTCACCTGCTTGTGTTAAGTCTTTCCCTGGAAAGGAAAGACTTGCTGTCCCAGCAGAGTGACAGTGTGCTCTAAACTGAGGTTAGTATTGTATGGAGAAGGCACTATGCAACACCAAACTGCATTTCTTGGCAGGGATAGCCTTAGATTCCTGGGAGATGCCATTTAAACTTTACTTTCCTCTTCCCAAAAAACAATGTTTTGTTGTCTTTGAGGGGTTGGTTACCATCTCATTTTGTTTATTGGTTGATTAAGCAGATGTTGCAAACCGCATACGACTAAAACTAGAAGAGATGTGCTATCCGCATACTGCTACTACACTCTCCCTTGAATATAGTTAGTTACCTGATAACCTTTGCACAGTCTGACCTACACCCACGAATTAGCATACAGAAGATAATACCTCTGTTTGTGGCATTCTTCACAATATTTAGAGACCTACTTGAACAACGGTAGCTGCATGCATTAAAATCCACAGCCCGGCTACCTCTCCCGCTACTCCTTGGCTTAATGCTTGCCTCTGACCCTGTACAACGCTCGACTGGCTTTTGGTTATGCTCATGCTCCAGAAATACCACATACATAAGCTATGTAACGACATATAACATTTTATTCTACACAACACTTATCTACGTACAAGTACTGCTGTTGCATCAATATTACCTGCAGCCAATGCCCATTACAGAAATATGTTTCTTCTAAACAGGATTGTAATTCGTTCAACAGTAATTTTTCAATACATGTTTTCAACATCAGGAAGGGATATCAGCTTGTAATTGGCCGCACGGTATGAGAGCCATTATAAGTGGGATACAATATTGAACCCACCAAGAGCCATATATAGCGTGTCTTCCAAACTGTTTTTTAATACAAGGGGAACAGAAGGTGGGAGTACAGTTCTCGTTGCACTTTAAAAAGAGAAAATTGCAGACCATTTGGTCGGAGCGCTCTCAATCTTTTTGTTTCCATTCCAATCTAGGGTGCCAGCAATGGAGAGTTTTAACAGGTAGACTGTTTTCATATAACCAAGAAAGTAGAGAGCACCTCTGCTGTTTAGTACTGTGTCAGAGTGTTCAAAAACGCAACAGCAGCATCAGTTATACGGAAAGCGCCACTTGATACTGGAAAAATAGGTAGTCCCCCCGATGATTGTAACAACTTGCATATGGCATGGCGTTTCTCGAAGTGGACTTCATATGCAAGTTGTTACAATCATCGGGGGGAACTACCTATTTTTCCAGTATCAAGTGGTGCTTTCCGTATAACTGATGCTGCTGTCGCGTTTTTGAACACTACGACACAGTACTAAACAACAGAGGTGCTCTCTACTTTCTTGGTTATATGAAAACAGTCTACCTGTTAAAACTCTCCATTGCAGGCACTCTAGATTGGAAGAGACCACCATCCACATCTTTGAAATTGTATACAAATACATCTTATCATCATATTTGGATCAGAGACAGTCTGATACAGCTCGAACCGAGATATAATTCTTGTCTGCCTTATACAAGTCGCTTTAAAACTCAAAGAGACACCGTGAACTTACAACGCCTTTTCTACAACCTTTTAGCCTTGAAAAATTTGTCTCAAGACGAAACACGTGTCGGCTGTGAATTTCTCTTTGTCTACGTGTCAACTGTGATGAAGATTTGAAAATTAAAGAATTTTCTACTTTTGGACACATTTTTTTTTAATTGTGCCATTTATTATGTCACGGGCTCTCCGACGTACTTAAGTCATTGTGGCAATAAACTTTTGGGTTGTGCTCTGTCTAAGTAAATATTTGATCTGGTGTGACACAACTGGGTAGCGGTCGACAGCAGCGCAAACTGAAGTAGCGGGGCAAAGAGCCGCGATAACATGGCGGTGCCCTGTTCGATAAATAGCACTGGCCTCTACACAGTAGAACGAGCAACAACACGCAAAGTTGGCGCCCCAGAGCCTCTCAGCCTACAAGCAGAGACCGCCTCTAGGTGTGATATGCCCCTAACTTTTCTAGAACTTTGTGTGCATCTGAGCGGGGGAAGGGATGACGCCTGCGGTTCCCCGAAAATGAGCGCGAAAAGCACAGCGCAAAATGGCGGCACCCGACAACTTTGAAATCTGATTAAGTGACTTAAACGTCCAACCTGCTGTTGACAACGCTACACTACGGCGGGACCGCAGACCTTTGCTTTGTTTGAAAACAGTCAACAGGTCTGTAAATGGTGCAGTGCTGTGGTGCCACTGTGCGTTGTACGGCCAAAGCTGGCGGGACTGAAATAGAGGTCAAACAGGCAGTGTGATGAAGACAGAGGTCTACAGCGCTCAGATATGCTTGGACTGTGTGTAGAGGTTCTTCGCCCATAAATAATTCATACTGCACTACTGGGATCGGGGGGTTGATCTGCTTGGCTGAAGTGGGCCTGTCTTGTATGCACGAGTGCAAACGTCAACTGGGTGCTACCTACAGGCCCTGATCCCCGTGCTGAATCTGGCAAGCCGCTGCACTGCTACTACCCTGGACTACATCGTTTAGTGCATGTCTCTACTGATGAAACAGCGCTCATAGAAGACTCTTATTGTGTCAGGCGCCATTATCAAGCCAACCTTCACAGTGACTGACACTAAGTTCCCCTGACGTGTTGCTGCGTAGTGGTGCTGATAAGTGAGGGCATCTGCCTCAACACCCCTTCTGGACATATAAATACGAGCGGCCCTGCTTATTCCCCATGCGTGGGTGTATGCGCTCCTCTCTGGATAGTAATTGTGCTGGAAGATAGCACCACTCCGAAGTGGCATAGATTACAAACGAGTGCAGATCACTTTGTCGTGGTCAGGTGGCGTGCAAGACTCCTTAGCTTGGGCTGTGACTCGTAATATCATTCATTGAAGGTGCTCCCACTCCTCATCATGGGCAAACCAGACAAGCAGCAGCCGAAGATCACATTTGAATCACGAAGGCAGACAAAGGGTGTGCCTGCGCATTCCGACACTGAAGTAGAGACGGAGGCTGCAACAAGCAGCTCCATGGAGTCCGTTCTTAAAGCAATTCAATTCAGTCTACAAGATATTAATGGGAAACTGGACCACCTCACTCAGCGCGTAGACAACATGGCGGCGAAACTAGACAAACAGGGGGGCGACTGGATGATGCCTAAACCCGAATTGCAGCAGTGGAGGACGAAGCGCATGCCACTACAAGTATATGTACAGGGATGGAAAAGATACTAGAAGTGATAAAAAAACAAGGCCGAAGACTTAGGAGCGAGGCCCCGCCGGAACAATGTTCGGATCGCAGGTGTCCCAGAATCCACCAACACCGGCCGGATAGAAACATACGTGGAGAAGTTTCGAGCTGTGTTTGGGGCTGAACACTTTTCTTCGGTCTTCATTGTAGAGCGTGCGCATAGGTCGCTGGCGCCATGTCCACCTCCAGGTGCTTCCCCCAGGCCCATAGTGGCTCGTATCCTAAATTACAGGGATAGAGATAGTGTTTTAAGGTTGACGCGTGAAAAATAAGAGGTGACATATCAGGGCAACAAACTGGAGTTCTATCCGGATTACACGATGGCTGTACAACAAGCTCGTAGAGAATTTGCACCAGCTAAGGTGAAATTGCTCTATCCAGCGCGCTTGAAAGTGACATGGGACGGTCGATCAACGATCCTCCAGACGCCGAAAGCTGCTCAGGATCTCATTAAGAAAATTGTCACCAAACGCAAGGAGCAGAAACGCAATGACCAACATCAGGATTCGGACTAAGATATCAGCACAAAGAACTGTCTCACGGGGCAGTACTGGCAGCATAGAGATAATTTCCAGTATGCTGTAAGGCCATTAGACCCTGTTGGCCCGAATAATACAGACTTCCCATGAACTGGTATGCTCTTGTGCGGTAAGTACAATATACGAACGATGGGTATGTAGTGAACCATGCTGCAGGATGGCGCGCTGCATCTGAAGGATGAAGTCCCGTGGTGGGGTCTATCTAACGTGAAGATGGAGGAAGCACAATTGCTTGGCTACCGTGAACAATATAGGGTGCCACGATTGACATGGACACTCGCTGGGAATTTTGATCATGGTTGCCACATGCGGTAAAAGAGATGCACGCTACTGGGTCCCTATATCGTCTTTGATGGGGTGGTGACCACTGGATGATTCACGAACATTTTTTGTTCTCTTTGTTGTTCTTCTAATCTCCCTAAGTGGCAAGAGAGCATTGTATGACCCTTACTAAAAAGACTGCACCTCTGGTATATACTCTGCATTATAATGTCGGAGCAAACTGGGTGGAGGTACATTGGATTGTGATGACTGAACAATGCTTGACTGCTCACATTTAAAACGACTCGCCTAATGTGTGCCTGATATATGCCAGGGCAGCGGTAGGACCTTTCTTTGATTTCAGGAAGCAAGCTCATTAAGCTTAGCAATGACAGATCGAGGATAGGGGGAGAGTCTTCTTGAATTGCCATATATCAAATAACAAGCTGCTTCCTGGGTTAAGAATTGCAAGGGTATTATTATTATTATTGTGTATTTTGTATAGCGCGCAGCTACCCCAACGGGGTGTCCCGGCGCTTCTGAGTGAAAGCAGAGTGATAGTCCTGGGGGGGTTAAGAAAAGAGGAAAGTTTTTAGTGCCTTACGGAAGGGTAATTCTTCCTGGATCATCCTAATTGCGATCGGGAGTTTGTTCCAGAGAGTTGTGGCACAGACCTGAAAGGTTTTACCTCCAGAACGTGCTTTCCTGAATCTTGGTATGGAAAGCAGATGTTGGGAGTTGGAACGAAGGTTCAGAGAGTTACAGTAGGGACGGATACTAACAGAGAGGTAGGCCGATCCCCTACCCCTAGTTGCTCGATGGGCTAAGGTCATGGCTTTGAATTCAGCTCTTTGATGGATTGGTAGCCAGTGTAATGCTCTGCGATGTGGCGAAATATGGGTGCGTAGGGAAACCCCGCAGACCAGCCGAACAGCCGCATTATGGACTTATGGATGTAGGAGGCCCGCGGGCAACCCTAAATACAGGCCGTTCGCATAGTCCAGGTGAGATGTAATCGATGCCTGGACTATGGTTTTCCTGGTGTCACTGGGGAGATAGGTGATGAATTTCCTAATCATCCTAATCTTGGAAAAACAAGCGGCAGAAACGGTCTGCATTTGGTTACTAAAGGAAAGATTTGAGTCCCACTTGACCCCTAGATTTTTTACAGAGTCCTTAGGGACAGGGGGAAGGCTGAGTTCCTGTGGCCACCAGAGAGTTGCATCAAGAGGGGAGGGTTGATGGAAAAAGAGAACCTCAGTTTTCGCCGCATTCATGCGGAGGCAGTTATGGTCCATCCATTTTGAAATGTCACGCAGACAGTCCTTCAGAGGATCAAAAGTGGTCTGCGTGGCACTCTCATAGGAGAAAAGCAGCTGAATATCATCTGCATAGGAAGTAGCTATGATGCCCGACCTAGCAATGAGTTCGGCCAGAGGAGAAAAATAGACATTGAGGAGAAAAATAGACATTGAACAATAGGATATTGAACACTTTACACTTCTGTTAGTTATGTGACTATACAACACTATCTAGTTCCCTCTTTGGGAACGGGGGGATGTACCCCTATTGTTGGTTGGCTGAACTGTCAATGATATAAGCACAAAAATGTATACTAGACGGAATATGGCGTTAAGCCTCATGTGGGACTCAAGTTACTGTCAATTTTATCACATTATGTTTGATCAGAATCAGTCTGTACTTAAGGTAGAATCCTGACCACATCAATTAACTTGCATGGTGATGTGTGCCCATGGCGGACTTCACACGGGAGCTCCCCATGGAGTCTTTGGTTGGGTGGGTGCACTGTTCTAGGGTTTGTCTTTGGCATGATTGAGTTGCTAAAGTGGGAGGTGGATGGTTGGCAATTGTGTTGCGGACCAGAGTACTTGAGATGCATTGCTGAGATCCAAACTGACTGTGTTTTTCACATCATGATTCATGTGTTTCCTCACAACAGATACCACACTGAGATGGTACACTTTATAAAAGTCATGATCTGCTGGTATGTAATTTCCTGTAGTCAAAATGGCTGCAGCTGAGCCGAAACCTGCACATTTAAACTTGCTCAGGTGGAATATCAGAGGGCTTAACAACCCCAAAAAAAATTAGACAAATGTTTGCATATTTTGATAGATTACATATTGACATTGCCCTACTGCAAGAAACACATATCGCCCCACGCACAAGTAGCTGCTTTAGTCGTAAATGGGCCGAATCGATTCATAATTCCACATATTCCTTGTATTCGAGAGGGGTCACAGTTTTGGTAAAAAAAGGAACACATTTTGCAATTTAGCACACAGTAACTGACACTCAAGAGCGATATATCATTGTTACAAGCAAACTTCGAGGACAACAGGTCGCAATTATAAATACATATGGCCCAAATACGGATGAGCCTGATTTCTATCATGAGATCTGGCAGAAACTAGGTGATTTTAATCTTGTATAGAATGAGCACTGTGACAGATCAGGCATCACTACAGAACCGCACCGGAGGGCGATGGCTAAGGTAACATATTATGTTAAAAATGCAGTTACATGATACATGGAGAACACAGAACCCGGGGCGAAGGGAAGCGACACACACAGCTGGTCGTGTATAGATTACTGGATTGGGTCGAAGGATGTACTGCTTTGGACCAGGGATATAAAGCATCTACCCAAGACATTATCCAATCATAATCCCATATTATTGTCCGTTAATGTACCATTTTACATCCCACCCCCTTATAGCTGGTGATTCAATGTGAAGGCGCTGTCGGATTCAGTATACAGAGACACTATCACCACTGCCATTACAGATTACTTTCTGTTAAATGCGCCTTCTACTGATGACCCTAGCTTATTGTGGGAGGCTTTTCAGGCCACATTGAGAGGTGTGTGCATTAGCACGAATGCAGGGATCATGAAAGACATACGTGGACAACTTTCTATATGCGGAAACTAGCTGAAATCACTTGAGCGCAAATATGAACTTACGCAATGCCCACAGATATTAGGGAAAATTAGAATGGTAATGACAGAGTATCAGTCATATGCCAAGGACGAACTTAAATACATACCGAAGCGTCCTATGGCTAGGGCATTTGGTGAAGGGGGAAGACCAGGTAGAGTGTTAGCATCGAAAATTTGGGCAGGCCGTAGCCCCCAGGCTGTACTGCAAATTAGGGATAAGGATGGCTGTGTGATGACTGATGCAAGGGGTATACTGCAGGGATTTGTTAAAACATACGGCGCGCTGTATGCGTCACAGCCCGCGGCTTCATCAGCAGAGATTATGGATTATCTAGCAGACGTGGACATAGCATGGCTATTGGACACACAACTTGAATATCTGTCATTGCCAATAACTGTAGAGGAGGTCACAGAAATTATTAAGTCGCTACCGAACAGTAAAGCCCCAGGCCCTGACGGGTTCACATGTGAATTCTATAAGACCTTTGTGGACCTGATAGCCCCACACCTAATCGCTATGTATGGTGATGAGTTTGATGGGATGGTGCTTCCTCCCTCCTTAAGAGAAGCTGTACTAATTGCCCTTCTTAAACCCGCTAAGGACCCCGAATGCTGCGATTCCTACAGGCCACTCTCACTCCTTAATGTTGACTCTAAAATATTGGCTAAATTGCTAGCTACGAGATTGCAGCCCCTCATGACCAACTTGGTCCTCCCGGATCAGGCCGGTTTCATACCAACTAGGGCAACTACGCACAACACTAGGACGCTGTTCGCACTCTCCTACTACTTGATTCCTACCACAAAAGCAGTGGCAGTTATGCTGGATGCTGCCAAAGCATTTGATTCTATAGAATGGTCATATCTGCTGACGGTACTGCGTAGGATGGGCTTCCCCCCTATGTTTATTCAATGGATCCAATTATTGTACACAAAACCAATAGCTTGTGTTCGAGTCAATGATTATATATCTGACACAATGCACATTGCGCGTGGGACGAGACAGGGATGCCCTCTGTCACCGTTACTATTTGCACTAGCGCTTGAACCCTTGGCGTGTAAAATTAGACAGAGGCACCACTACTCGGCTCTACAGTTTCTGCAGCGACCCTTGCATATCTCCTTATATGCGGCCGATATGATGCTTTATGTACGTGACCCGGAACACCACTTGGCCCCCTTGTTACGTGAGTATATTAAATTCGGGCGGCAGTCAGGTCTCCAAATTAATTGGACAAAATCTTTAATTATCCCTCTCACGGATACCACACACTCACATCCCACATAATTCCCTTTGGAATGGCAAACGGGGTTTAGGGGTTTGGTACCATCGTGATCCAGAGATCGTCATTAGGACTAACTATGGCAAAGTGATAACCTCACTAGAAGAAAAAATAGGCTGCTGGATCCAACTGCCCTTATCTTTGGCGGATAGACTAGCCATAGTGAAAATGGTAATCTTACCAAAGCTCCTCTACCTTTTTAATAATATTCCAATTCCTCCCCCGTCATAGGTTTTTCGTCGGCTGTCATCACTAATGATTAAATTGATCTGAGCGGGCAAGCAAGCCTGCATAGAATTGCGAGCTTTAACACTGCCATATTCCAGAGGTGGCTTCAAGGTGCCTGACTTATTGCTGTATTATGAAATGAAATGAAATGAAATGAAATGATTACGCACTTGTATAGCACACGACTTATCTGTGTGCACAAGCGCAATACGCTACCTACCGGTACCATCAGATCCCATATCTAACACATACCGCTATAGAAGAAGGAGACACTTTACCAATCCATTGACAGCGATCATCACTCACCGAAGGCAGCCACTGCACTCTAAAGACATTAACACTATAGACGCTACAAATGCGGCCTGGAACAAGTTAGGTAGTCTAGCGGGTAAACTGCCCTTATATGCCCCAGCATTGCCACTACATCATCACCCTGATCTATCTGTCACTGGTGAAAAAGTAGGCATGGGATTGTTACAGCAGGTGGGGATCGACACTATGGGAGATCTTTGCCAAAATGGGATATTTAAAACACCACAGGATCTGACATATGTTAGTAAACAAACCCTACTGTTTCGCTTCACATATCACAGACTTCAAGGGGCAATAAAGAAATGATATCCCACTTATCCGGCGGAGACCCGCAATTAAACACGCTGCAACTGATAATATCTTCCCCTATTAGCAAACACTTACTATCGCGACTGTACAATACAGCGCAAGAGGAAATTGCCAACACTACCAGTAGAGCGCTTGCGAGATGGAATGAAGTGCTGGATGATGCGCTCACGGATGAAGAATGGCAGATAGCTTGTTCCCTTACCGAAATGTTGACGCCAAACGGCAATTTCAGGGTACTGTATTTCAAATACCTACATCAAACTTATTATACCCCAGCTAGGCTTTACAAATATATCTTACGTCAGGATGTGGGCTGTAAATGTTGTGGAATTGACACTGCTGACTTTATACATCTTGCGTGGTACTGTCCATATGTGCGGGAATATTGGGAAGCGGTTACTAAACTACTGGGTGAGATGGTGGGTATTGCAATCGATTGCACTGTTCGCATCTGCTACTGAGGCTTTTGAGATCTGTACGTGCAACTAAGCGTACGTTTTGTATGGTTGCTTTGCTCCTTGCCAAGCGCAGGGTTTCGCTGTGTTGGGACAGTAAAAATGCACCTCAAACTAAACAATGGCTTCGTGACCTGGCATACTGTCAGGAGACATTAAAAACTTATGAAGAGAGGGGCGTGGCTAGCCAACAGCCAAGATGGCCGCACTCTGAGAGAGCTCTGTGACTAACGAGCCTTCCTCTCAATATCCGACCATTTATCCGCCTTTTCAGCAGTAGCCCCATAGCGTGACCTGGTGTAGCTAGTTCCCCGGTACACTCGGCTGTTATCCGGATCTTCCGACGACCTTCCCCTGTGGAGCGGAACCGTGTGGAACGTTGCGGCCTGCTTTGGCGCCTAAGACCGGGGGCTCGAGTGCGAGACGTTCCCGGTAACGTCCCAACACATCAGCGACTGTCACCCTGGTTGTAAGAGCGGCGCCCCCAGGGCATCAAACGAACGCCTGCTGATCCGTGAGCCTGCTGGAAGCCCTACCCTGGTGTAACCTTCGCCCACGCACACTCCAGACCGTGCCAGGCGGGCGCCTGCAGGTACCAGCGCAGCCCCCGACAGGGAACAACGCGCGCCGCCGGCCGACAGTGAACAGACCAGAGGGTGTAACAGCAGCCCCTTGTCTCACTCCCCCTGTGCCCGGGATCCAGCGCGGAGATCAGCCGACATCGCAGCCCGTCGCAGGGACCCTCCACAGCGGAGACGCACTGCCTGGAGCCTTCCCACCCGCCCTCTCAGGCTTACCGGCCACCAGCGCCAGCTTCGCGCAGCCCTCCGATACTCCCCCTGGGGCGCCGCACCGGCTTAAGAGTGGCGTCCCGCTCCGGCGCCGAACGCCGGGGACTTGATTAGAAGACAGACCCAGCGGCAACCCAGCGCAGCAGCGGCCACAGGTGCGCTTCACCCAGGGTAGCAGGCGAGAGGCACCTCGCATTGGACAGCCAGCCGGGAACCCCACCCAGACAGTGGCCCACTCCACCACACTCCAGCATCTGCAGAGGGGACCCGGAGGGGTCGGTGCAATATCGGCAAGAGTGGACAACTTATCAAGGGAAGGGGAGTACACACGGCGCCGGTCTGAAGACACACACCTGCGACTGTACCGTAAGCCGCTACTAGCACCTTCTCGTCACGTCCTCCCTGTGCTGTGACACGGCGGTAACTTTACCTGGTGGGCGCCAAATCACCGTAGCAGACCTGCTCAGAGACTTCTGGCAGCAGGGCCAGAGAGCAGAGACACACGCATTGCGACTATCCCACATAGCGCCCCGGCCACAGAAGGGGTGGAGGCACGCCTGTAGTGTACAACGAGGCAATCACTCTGTCCAACGTCTGTTCCGTGATGGCCGGTAGGGGTACAAGAGGCCAGCAGGCCCCGAAACTGGACAAATACGCCTACCAGAAGGCCCCGACGGACAATGCAAAGGGAGATACTCCCCGGACTTCGCCCCAGCCAACAAGGGAAACAAATACAGCTGATGAAATTACCCTTCATGACGTCATGGCGGCCCTGAACACAATGCAGTCCTCAATGGGCACAATCACAACGGAGCTCTCCTTGATTAGAGCGGATTTTGAAAAAATGTCCGACCGAATGGTGGAGGTCGAAAAAACGACTACTGAATTAGTGGGGGGCACGTCTGACTTGCAGCGTAGAGTCCGAAAACTTGAGGAAGACAACCATATGCTAAAGGCGAAGCTGGATGACCAAGAAGGTCGATCGAGACACAACAATATACGCCTGATTGGCGTACCCTAGTCTGAACGTGGCCCTGCCCTAGACCTCTACGTAGAAGATCTCATCTACAAGCAACTAAAACGCAAAGGCCTGTCGAACTATTTCTCAGTTGAACGCGCACACCGGGTACCGGGAGGGCAGCTAAAACCCGGTGCGCCACCTCGCCCCATATTAGCCCGCATCTTCAACTTTAGAGATCGGGATGCCATCTTACAAGCAGCACGCACACGCCCGCCACTCAGAACTGACAACACCGAAATCCACTTCTATCCAGACTACACAGCGGCAGTAGCCCAACAACGACGAGGATTCACAGAGGTTAAAAAAGAACTGTGAGCTCGGGAGCTCAAGTATTCTATGATCTTCCCAGCAAAATTACGAGTGGAATCTGAAGGTAAAACTTGGTTTTTTGATTCACCGCAAGCGATTCAGGAGTGGCTGGAGGGTTGGAGGATGGCAAAAGGGTCTAAGACTCGAGATGTGCAACGGAACCGCGGAGAAACAAGCCCCCAACTAACAGGAGACACAGAATAAGACTAAATTGACACGCGATGGACACCGAGACTTACAGTCCTCCCCGTGCAGCTGACCCTTTGGAATAAGTAAGTTACTTACTCCTTTTACGAAGGAGAGAATCCTACTTGCACGCAGGGAGAAGATGCAACAGATAGCCGCAGAACGTGGCTGCCCAAATGGGGTGACACTCCGATCACGCACGAACAGTTCCATGCAGGTAGGACGTTTACTACAACGGGCACTGCATGTTCACTCTTGGAGGGGACGGCTCAACAACGGACACAGAAGTCTCACCCCCAAGAACAATTTTCTTTAGTTGGGAATACAAGCACTCTGCTCAGTTGGGGAGGTGGAAGGTTTATTGTCCGCTGGGCAGGGAGGCAGGGAGGGGGGTTTGGGATTCCATTGTTATGAGTTTACTATGTTTTAGTTTTTGTTTCATGTTTCTAACCTGGTTAGCTTTTCCACGGCACACACCGCTACCACCCTGGGCCCACACCATACCCTTGGGCACATGGCCTACACTGGAGCGACCGTCCGAGAACATCCAAACTCGGGCCATACGACTTGATACGCATCATATCAGCAAACTAACACAAACCCTGGAAGACACTATAGGCTTGGGTACGCACCAGTCCTCGATACTTGGACAGACCCAAAAGGCAATAATACATTTCCTGTCCAGAGACTATGGCTGAACATGATAGTCCGACACTCGATCCCCAATCACAACCCTTGATCTCCCCCCCACTAACAGTCATTTCGTGGAACGTGAATGGATTGGGTCATAAAATTAAACGTGGATTCGTCCTACAATATCTAAAGAGGAAAGCACCCACCGTGGCGTTGTTACAGGAAACACACCTAGTAGGCACGTCAAACCAGGCACCTAGTCGATGGGGCTTCAAGATGATCGAACACGCGGAGTTTTCCTCTGGCTCCCGCGGAGTAGGTATCCTCATCCAAAAAAGCGGCCCCCCTAGTGATCAAACACACCCGGGTGGATGACAGAGGGCGGTTTGCAGCGATCAATTGTCAATGGGAGGGAAGGCCTTACAATATACTATCGGTCTACATTCCACCAGCACTATACCAAGAGACTTTCCAAGACCTGGGAAAGCTACTGCTTGAACTCCCAGAAGGGGAATTCATCATTGGAGGCGATTTCAACACAGTATTGAATACCTCTGTAGACCGGCACCCCCCGCGGGATGCTACAAGACCTGCCCACATATTTAAAGACTTCCTGGAAGCACTGGGACTGGTGGATATATGGAGAATTAAGCACCCTCATGAACGCCAATACACATTTCATTCGGGAGCACATAATAGTTCCTCCAGAATAGATTACATGCTCACACTAGCAATTCCCCCCGAAAAGATTAGTCATAGAACACCTCCCCCGAGGGATATCGGATCATTCCCCGATACAACTCACCTACACGGCGCTAACCACCCGGCGCCGAAGAGTCTTCCCGATCTACCCAGGGTATCTCAAAAATAGACAGATTTTAAAGACACTGATAACCTCCACCACACAATACTTTGACGAAAACTTACACTCAGTAGACTCACCATCAGTCCTCTGGGAAGCATATAAGGCAGGGATTAGGGGCCAAGCTATTTCCACCATTACTAAGCACAAAAAAGACCAAAGGGCAAACATTGAGGCACTAGAAACAGCGGTCCAAACTGCAGAGTTGGCCCACGCATCAGACAACTCGGAAGACACGACACGCACCCTAGCATTGGCCTCTCAGGAATACAGGGCATACGCAGAGGACATGACCAGATCGAGGCTAACTGACACGCTACACAGGGTCTATGAATTGGGGGACAAAACAGGGAAAATGCTGGCCTGGCTTGAACGAAAGGACAGGGCGAATAGATGGATCGCGAAGTTGGAACTCCCAAACGACACACATACGACCTCTCCCACACACATAGTAGAAGAACTGGCCACTTACTACGAGACGGTATATACTGCGCGCGGAGGGGTAACAGAGGAAGATAGCGCGGCATTCCTTCAAGACGTACCTCTGTCCACACTGTCCCTGGAAGACGCGCAGGCACTGGAGAATGATTTAACGGGGGAAGAATCAGGGAAGGCCCTTGCAGCACTACATACTGGAAAGGCAATGGGACCCAATGGTCTGCCAGTAGAACTTTTTAAAACACTTGCACGACAGCTTGTCCCACATATACTCCCCATGTATCACGACTGTTTGGACAAGGGTACATTCACGGCGGACCAGAGACTGGCAACCATTGTATCGGTCCACAAACCTGGCAAACCACCTGACCTCCCATCCTCTTATAGGCCTATCTCCCTAATGAACACTGACGCGAAAGTCCTGGCAAAGCTCCTAGCCCTCCGATTACAGCCCCACCTCACAACATTAATTCACCCGGACCAATCGGGCTTTATGCCCGGGAGGAACACGTCTTTGAACCTCCGGCGAATCCATGGAGTCATGCACTGCATCCCTATGCTACGGGAAGATGCGGCCATTCTCTCCCTGGATGCAACAATGGCCTTTGACCTCGTTGAGTGGCCATTCCTATTTGCAGTGCTTCAGAAAATGGGGTTTGGACCGAAATTTTGTAGATGGATTAGACTACTCTACACCGAACCCCTCGCGCAAGTAGTTGCAAATGGCCATACCTCGCGCACATTCACACTGGGACGTGGAACAAGACAGGGATGTCCACTCTCCCCGCTCTTATTTGCCCTAATATTATAACCCCTTGCGGTGAAAGTCCGCCTTTCCCCTCTAATCCGGGGGATAACTTGGGGGGCAGGATGGGAAGACAGCATCTCTCTTTATGCGGATGACGTATTAATCCACTTAATGTCCCCTACAACCTCACTGGCAGCTCTGATGGACATACTTAAAAACTACGGAGGGGTGTCAGGATATGCCATTAATTGGGCAAAATCACTACTATATGTTCTCCTAGGTCGACCGCCCTTATTACCCCCAGGTTGCGCACTGCAAACGGTCACTAGAGGTTTCAAATACCTGGGAATATACGTTACACCTCAGGAAACAACCTTTGTGGAAGAAAACCTGGTTAAACCTCTACAGAGGCTGAAATCGGATGTCACCCACTGGCGCTCCTTACCACTAACACTGCTGGGGAGGGCCGCACTATTTAAGATGCTAGCACTCCCGAGGTTTTTATATGTGTTGCAAAATACGCCCTCTCCGGTCCCTCTCATATATTTTAAATCTATAGACTCAGAAATCTCCACCCTACTTTGGGATGGAAAACCGGCCCGCATAGCACAATCCAAACTGTGCCGCTCCTGGTATGACGGGGGTATTGCCCTGCCCTGTGTAAAATTATATTACTGGGCTTCACAGCTGATGGTAGTGAATCAATGGATCCATGCCCCACAACAGGACCCAGCCTTCCGCCTCGACAGAACTGTCCTGCCCACAGACCAGCTGATGAAGGCGCTTTATAACACCAAAAGACGCCACAAATTATCGGGCCCCACTGCTCATACGGTTCGGATCTGGCACGCAGCACAGAAGACCCTGGGATGGGAAGGTGTACTCACATTGGCCACACCACTATGGGACACACGTCGTCTGGGCACTCTGGCAAATACCAAGGGTTTTAGGCAATGGGACCTCATTGGCATCTCTAAGATAGGTGACCTATGGAAGAGGGGTGAAAGGGTCACGTTCCCCACCCTTCAAGAACAATACGGGATGGCGGATTCTGAACGGTATAGATATGCACAAATCAAACACGCTTTGCAAAGTGCCATTCCGACAGGCACTACACTTGCGGAATCCTCCCCACTAGAGGACAGACTCCTTACGGACTGGCTAGACAAGAAAGCGATCTCCCTCACATACAGAAAACTAATCAACAATCTCCCGGATCCCACGGTGGTTCTCCGTAGCAGGTGGGAGGTAGAATTAGGAGATATTGAGGACGAAGAGTGGTTACATGCACTAGCATTGGCAAGAGAGGCAACCATACCATCACGGCTCAAACTAGTACAGTTGAAAATATTACACAGAATATACTACTCCCGAACGCTCCTGCACAAATTAGGCCGTATCCCAGACCCTAATTGCCCACGGGGATGTGGCCTCCCAGGTACGTTCTATCACATCATATGGGACTGTCCAAGGGTGCAGCAATACGGGGACCACGTACTATCTGAAATCTCCGAAGCATCGGAGGTGGTCCTACAGAGAGAACCTAGATGTTGCCTATTAAATATTTGGTCCCCCACTGATATTGATCGAGGTATGCAGACTTGGGCGACGCTGGGTCTAGCTATTGCAAAGAGGAACATTGCTATGAAATGGGGATCCGGAGTATTGCCATCACGTACACAATGGGGGAACGATATGGACACAGCGATGGTGGCAGAAAAGGCTGTATATGTACATAGAGGATGCCCCAAAAAATGGTCTAATATTTGGGGGAAATGGAACGAGTACCGAGGACACTTATGTGAACCACCACAGGACCTGTCTGACTGTGAAGCAAGTCCATAGAGGGAGGGCTCATTAGAGACTGTTGGGACATCATAGTTATGATTTTTGAGGGAAGGGAAATGACATTACGTTATGGCCATTTGATTGTATTGATTGCGGGGAAGCATGAGTGAGGAAATGTAAATTGATAAGAACTGCCACTTTGACCTCCAACCCTTCGAGACTCAAACTGGTGATTACCAAGGGTACCACACGCTTAGACGAAGAATTTGAGAGACAAGGTTATATAACTAATATGTAAAGATAAGTACACAGTTGAACTGATGAAATATCTCCTATGTAATGCATTTCAATGAACATGGTGTTGTGTAACTTGATGGAAAACTCAATAAAATGTTAATAAAAAAAATTATGAAGAAGAACTCCCCGCCGGATCACGGCCAAGAGACTACTGGAAATATTTCTTCGCGTATTTACTGACAAATGTGGTTACTAAAATGTGGTCACCAAATGTGTCCATCAATTTATTCTACAATATGTGGTAATCTATGTGCTCTCTGTGGTTGTATACTTATTGTACCTGGATGACGGATGCTGTAGTGCAATGTTCTGTAATTTTGATCACTGTTGACATGTTATGTTTTTGAAAGTTATAATAAAAAGAACTTTAAAAAATATATATATATATAAAAGGGAGGATGTTATTTGTGACAATTGGACATAGGTTACAGCGCTCACTAACCTAACTTTCACTACTTAAAAAATACTATATTAAAATACAAGAAGAGAAAAGTACATAGTATTTACATTAGGTCTACAGCACGGCTCGCTACACTTAAGATTGTGAAGACCCTGTCCATGCAAATGACATACATTTCCTAGGACCCTGATGCAAGTTGTAAGTTGTGGTTAAGACTCACTTGCTAAATAGGATAAAAACAGAAAAGATGGGACAGTATAAAAAGGGATCAAATTAAATGTGCAGTCCTATACAGCATGTAGAACTGAATCTAATTAACTAGGTGAATTTGCCAGTAAAATCCCTCAATTTAAAATTATGGAATATAGTTAGCAATTCCTTTCTTTAGAAAACTAACCACTGTTGGGGCAGTGGCTGGTGGTACATGCAATGGATCATTTGGTCATGTATGTGAATCACACGTCTGAGGTGCAACATAAAGTCATAAGTTAAAATGACCTGATATCTGGACAAGAGCTCAGTTGGCTTGGTTGCATCTATTCCTAGGTCAAATGTCGGATGCATGAAGGGTACCTATACATTAATGAAATATTGCAATAACCACTGGCCGAAAAGAAATTAAAAACAAGATCCACCTGCGTTATTTGATACCAGACATATATAGGAATATCTGCCATTTCCCAGGATTCCTGGAAACATGTCGGATTATAAGATGCGTGAAGGGCCCGCACATGAGTGGTATCAAGAGCGCATTTCAGGCCAGATGCATTCCAAGAAATCAGTTTGCCGCCTGCTAACTGCTTCTTGAGTACAAATCCAGGGCTAGGAACCCTGCCTGCTCCTCGTGATGCTGCCAGCCCTCTCCAGTCTCAAGCTCGAGGGGGCTTTAAAACGCAGCTAGTAGCTATTTCTTAAGTCTTGCATCTCTGTGGATGCCACCCTTGCTCCTCTCTTATCTGAAGCTAATAATGATTCCCTCAGCTTGGGTTCGGTAAGCAAGGGACGAGTGCTCGCTCAGTGGTTAATTTGAGCCAGTGGTTTCCAGTGCTGAGTACTGGCACTTATTTGTCACCACTGGCCATGTAACAGCCTGCCACCAGCTGGCGCTGTCTGGCTAATTTAGAGATGACCAGGAGGCTCAGCTTCCCGTTATTATGTCTAATCCACAAAATGCCTAACAAAATGAATGTGACTGTCTATAAAGCAACTGGTGCTCATATGGAGCGCTCCGATACCTTTGAGTCGAGTTTGTGAGGTACTGAAATTCTGCACCTGTGTCATAAAAAATCATCGTGTCATGACGACTTTGGCAACATCAGTCCGAAAATGACGAGTGTAAGGTGGGCGAGTATTTTCGTCGTGTTTGAGTGACGAGATCACCAGGAAATCAAAGATTCCGTCCTGAACCCTCGGGTTCCATTTTTGTGTATGGTTGCCCTCACATAGGCCGATGACTAAGGGTGATCGAGTCCTTGGACACGTTCACCTTTACCTAACTTCTGTGTGGCCTGGGCAAGCTGACTCCGTTGCCCGAAGCCAAACCTGCTCGGCCTGTTTCTTTCTCAGTGGCCGATCGAGATTAGGGATCAAGCCACAACATGCCATAAACCTTTTATGGCACACAACTATGTCTAATCTTACTCACACCTGTCTCTGCTTCTTTCTTTATGGCCTGGTATACGATGAGGAGGTACCCGTTTTTATTAGGGGTCCGTCTGATTTACCTGATGAAGAAGGGTGGGTTTGACCAATAATTGATTGTGGGCTGGACAAACTGAAAAATGTGCTTGTCACCATGATTCTGCTTTTTCTTTGTCGTGAAAATATGTGAATGGTCAACTGTAAATAAGGAATGTTTGCCTGAAGCATATTATTTGGTATAAAAGGGATGACTAGCTTTGTAAAGTTGAGCAGTCTCCTGAGAATATACACCGTGTTGTACTTCTAGGATACCTGTTACTGGCTGCAGTCAATAAATTTCATCTTTGACGTCACCAAGAAGTCTCTGCGTTTCTGTAGTCTTTGGGTGTGTCCCCTGGCACCGCTGGGTTCTAAATAACCCAGTACTTCATTTGGCGCCCAACGTGGGGCGATTTCAGCGGTACCGGTCCAAGCCTGAGGTTCGTGAGGAGCTTCGTGTGAAAATTCTGGAGGAAGGCCAACTACTTCATCGACCCCTGTATGTCGTCGTGGTCCGAAAGTCTTTGCTGCGAGGTTCCCCGCTTTCCGGAGGCTACGAAGAACTGCTGCCCTGACTATCGCCCTGTCTTGGACCCTTTGATGATTTGTAGAGCGAGACGATAGACGAGTCTTCTGGTGACGCCATCGATACCTCAGTTAAGTATGAGTGGAGCGTCTCCCAGTCCTTAGTTTTGGGTATCCCCTTGGGATCTTTGATTTGGAACTTGCAAGTACCAAAGCCGAGGGACTCGTGTATTCACGAGACTATCGTTTTGATATTCCCTTGAAGTTTGAAGCTAGACTAGAGAGCGAAGATGCCTGGTCTTAGCAGACTTGGAAATTTGTTTTGTTGTGGTCAAAATAGGGATTCCCGATTGGAGGACTCGTGTCCGGTTCCTCCAATTGGAACTCCAACCTATGAGCTCTATGTGAAACACGGCGTGGGCCCCATCACATATAATGAAGTATGGATCCGATACACCAGGAAGGATGGTGTTCTAAAGTGGCCCCAATATGGTAGTTTGGACACAGAGATTTTAGATAATCTAGAGGTTAGACTTTTTAAGAAGAAAGCCCGGCCGGCGATGTTTGACTCTTTCCGCCTATGGCGAAAGGAAGCCAAACAGAAAGAAATTAAATTAGCAAAGAGAAATAAAAGAGAGAAGGGTATCTCGATAATGCAAGCTGCTATGCAGTATAAAGATAACGAAGAAGAACAAGCAAGTGAACAGTTGCACAGGCAACGTAAAATGGCGACTGGTAAATGTTATCCAGTTTTGCCGCCTCTCCAGCAAGATGCAGCAAAGGAACTCGAGAAAGACCCTTTAATGTCTCATTTATTGAGTTCGCCACCTCCCTATGCGCAGAGTGCTACAGCACCTCCGCAACCCTTAGTTGTGCAACCTCCGGTTATTTTGCCTCAGGTTCTTCCACAGCCGCCAGCTCCTCTTCAGTTGGCTCCTACTGCTACGGCACAACCTCCTCAAGGGCCGCCGACTTTGCTACCTGCTCCGCCATTACTTTCTATGACTTTGCCTACTGTATCGACTATCTTTCCCGATATTCCTTCTGATACTGCCTCTGCGTCTGCCTTGTCTCATTCTGTTTTTCCTCCTGTTCTTTTGTCGACTTCTCCTTCTGTTCGACAAAGGATGACTGATACTGTTGCTGGTCTTCTGTCTCCTTTCTTTGGGGCATCAAGTATGACCCCTGTTTCAACGCGTAAACAGTTGCGTAGTCAACTGCCTGATTCTAGAGAGCGGGAAATATTGGATCATTTGGCGCATAAATGGGTTACCGACCCCACAAGATATGAGTTAGAGTCTGTTATGGATGTCTTCCGTCAATGGGAAGCACCGAAGCAGAGATATGTTTTTGAGCAAATGTGTGTTTTTCTTTGTGAAGAATTGGAGGATAATGATTTGGAATCCAATCCGCCTGAGTTGTGCCGTGTACGGTTCGAGTTTTCAAAAGGCACGATTGTGGGTTCCGATGTTGAGAGAGCAGTTGTGACATTATTGTCATTTAGGAGTGAGGGTATTTCTCAGTCGCTGTTTGAGCCTGATCCATCTGTTAGGAGGAAAGTGAGACAGTACCCAATGAGAGAGGTTCCTCCGGTGTGGAAGGAAGCAGTTCAAGTTGATGCTGTTAATCATATTGTAGCTGCACCGGCTCACTTTCAGCGGGTGTGGGTACATGTTCCGTGGAAACGTGCTGAAGTTTTGGCTCTTAAACAGACTTTGCCTGACCCTCGTAAAAATCCTGCAGGGTACTATAAGGAGTTATCACAGACCGCAGACTCATGTATTATGAATTTAGCTGATATAGACATGTTGTTTGGGAATGTTGTTCCGCAGCCTTTATGGGGTTTGATTCGTCACACGGATCATGCGCAAGAGTTAGGTGACACATGGGCTAATTAATATTAGTGTTGCGAATGACAGACAAGTAGGCGGTGCTAAACCTGAGCCTTTAGTATCTTCCTCGAGGCTCTCTGTAGTTCCGGGTTTGGAAGGACTTGCACCCGGTAGTTCCACCTCATGTAAGATATGTCTTTCACAGCGCCGGGACACCCCCTTCTGGGGGTAGCTGCGCGCTTTACAAGCTTCTTAATAAATAAAAATAAAATAAATTTAGTAGCAGAACTCCCTGGTAAGATCGTTATTTACATGTAGACTTTAATGCCTGCGATGCGTGTAAATTGGGATAAATTGTCTGCATGTAAGCAGAAGAAAGAGGAAACCGTGTCCGACTTCTTCACCAGGTTTGAAGAGACGTTTATTGACCACAGTGGTCAAGACATGAGTACAGAAGGTGGTCAACGGTTGTTCGTTGACAAGTTTGTGCACAATTTGCTTCCCGAATTGTGTAAGAAATTGAAAGATTCAGAGAGTTCTTGGGCCGTTTCCTCATCAGCACAGATACTGGCTACTGCACAGTACTACGAAAATAGAGATAAGGATGAGAAGGATAGAGCAGACAAAAAAACTAAAGAATTGAAGACGAAGGTTCTTTTACAGCAGGTGTATCCGTCTCATAGTGGTCAGCGTGATTACCAGCAACCCCAGCAGTTTCAGAGGAACTCGCAAAGGTTTGAGTTTTCTCAACCACGTTTTCCTGTAGGTCCTAATCAGTGTGCATATTGCAAAGAAGAGGGTCATTTTAAAAGTAGCTGCCCTGTTTTGTTACAGCGTATGAATGGTGTTTCTAGCGCAAGAGGTCGAGGTGTTCCACAAGCTCCTAGAGGTAGAGGACGTGGAAATTTCCCCCAGAACGCGCGTTCCTTTCCTCCTCAAAATTCAATGAATAGTTTTGATCAGCAGAATAACGCGTCTGGCAGGACGACTCAGTACTATGCTGATGACTACTATGCAGAAGGTGAGAATATGGAAGGTGATGATTGCTAGGACAGCCATAGACAAAGAGAGGGAGTTGTTTCAGTTCCAGTAGATCAGAGTGGACCTTATGTTGAGGTGATTACATCAGGTGTGTCAGAGCCTTTTCTGTTGAATACTGGTGTTACGAAGAGTTCTAGCATACACTCTAAACTCCCTGGCGCACCTTTGTCTGCCGAGATGAATGTTTCAGTAGGTTTTTCTGACGCCCCGGTTAGGAACCCGATTTCTAGTCCTATGTCTCTTTCTGTTGGAACTTGTGAATTCGAAGCACCCCTTATTCTGACGACAGGTTGTGGTGAGAACTTGTTAGGATTGGATCTGTTGAAAAGATTGTATGCGGCATTGTATTGTTCCCCTTCGGGAGTACAACTTACACTGGGTAAGAAAGTGGTCTCCTCAATGTATTTGTCGAAGGATAAACTTCCGACAGAATTGTCTTCTCTTCCTGATTCTATTTGGGCTACTGGTCCTAATGACGTGGGTCTTTTGGAAATACCGCCATATGTCGTGACATTGAAAGCGAATGTTAAAATGCCACGCATTCCCCAATACAAGATCTCTAATGAAGGTGAAAAGGCGTTGTTAGCGATCATTTATGATTTAATTGAAAAAGATGTAATTGAAGAAACAAGAGGTAACGTTTGCAATAGTCCTGTTCTTCCTGTTTTGAAGCGTACTGACTCTTCTCAGCCACCTGTTTACAGGTTTGTGATTGATCTTAGAGAGGTGAATAAAATAGTTGTGCCACAGTTTCCAGTTGTTCCTGATATCACTGCCTTACTAACTATGATTCCAGCTTCAGCCACTTGGTTCTCGGTGATTGACTTGAGGAATGCCTTCTTCAGCATCCCGATTGCCGAGGAGAGCAGGGATATTTCTGGATTCTGTTTAGGAGGTCGAAGCTTCCGGTTCAAACGCGCTCCTCAAGGCTATTGTGAGAGTCCATCAATATATAGTCAGGCTCTGAAAACACAGCTTGATACGATTGTTTTACCTAATGGTGCTGCTCTTCTTATTCAGTACGTCGACGATTTGCTAGTCGCTGCAGATACTGAGGAGATTTGTAAAGAAGCCACCTTGTCATTGTTGCGTCATTTGTCTGATTTGCATCATAAAGTGTCTCTTTCAAAATTACAGTATTGTCGACAAGAAGTGACCTACTTAGGTCATCTCTTATCGAAGGAGGGAAGAAGACTGACCCCAGAAAGAATTCAGGCAATTGCAAAATTGAGTGTGCCAGTTACACAGAGAGAAGTGCGTGCTTTCTTGGGTATCACGTCATATTGCAGACAATGGATACCGAATTTTTCCCTGCTGGCCAAACCTTTGGTGGCATTAACTTGTAAAGATACACCAAATCCCCTCCCGTGGTCCGATGATTGTCAGAAAAGTTTTTGGGAATTGCGTGATGCGTTGTGCTTGGCTCCTGTGTTAGGTACCCCCGACTACAGTAAGCCCTTTACACTGTATGTCCATTAGAAAGAAGGTTGTGCGTTATCAGTGCTGACACAGTCTTTTGGGGACAAGCAGCGTCCATGTGCGTATTTTTCGTCAACTTTGGACCCGGTGGCTAGAGCATTGCCGAGTTGCTTGAGAGCGGCGGCGGCAGCAGCTGTTTCTATTCGGCAGTCTGCTGGTTTGGTGATGAATAATACATTGATTGTAATGGTTCCACATGCAGTGGACACTTTGCTAAACAGGACCAAGACACAGCACTTAACTAGTGCTCGATTGTCAGGTTATGAGTTGACACTTTTAGCGAGTCATGTGCACATAAAGAGATGCAATACGTTGAATCCAGCTACATTGTTGCCAATTCCAGTGGAGACAGATGCTTCTGAACAGCATGATTGCCTTTTTAGGGCAGAAGAGGAAACGAAAGGGAGAGTAGATCTTAGGGACACTCCTCTTGTGAAGTGTGATGGTACCTTATGGGTGGATGGTTCATGCTTCAAGCTTCCAAATGGTGATACGACTGCAGCATATGCTGTTACGACTTTGCATACGATTGTTGAAGCTGCACGCATCCCACATAATTCAGCTCAAGCAGCAGAGTTTTTTTTTGTTTTTTTTTAAATTTTCAAAAACCTTTATTTCGTTGCCAAACATGATACAAGGCATACATCTCGCAACCCAGAGGGCCGGGAACTGGTATTGTACGAATACATCCGAACATACTAGCAGGATTGAACACAGCCTGTTCGCCGACATCCCGGGGGCCCGGCGGCGCACAGTTATATCACAGTGAATCAATGTCCAATGAGTCAGTGGCAGGCAACACAACGCTATCTTCTCTGTAACCCCTGAGCATTCCCCGCATAGCGTTACTTGCAATTGTACAGCCCAGCCCCCGCAAGTTGCAGACCACCACCCCCTACCTGTGCAAAGAAATATCTACTACCTACCCCAACAAACCCCCCACCCATTATTGTCAATAGTGTGCCTGTCTAAACTACGTCCCTGAACGGATTACCCGAGTGTCTCCCCAGACTACCGCCTAAAGGGGGGAGGAGGGGGAAGGTGAGGGAGATGCTCCGTGGAACCCTGGACTGCTACCTAATCCCCTCCCTCCCCTCAACCAACCCTCCAACGCATTCTCACAGAAACACTACGCTTTCCTACAATCACATCACACCCTCTCCAACCCGGGACTAGTTACTATCTTCTGTGCACCTAACCCAGATCCTCCTCAGGCCCAGCTTCCTGGTTCCCCGTCGCCTCTAGCTCAGCCGAGCCCCCATCCCGTTCTCCGCTCTCCTCGCCCTCGCAGGTCTCGACATGTGTCCTATATAAGCTCTAGAATTTCTTGGGGCGACTCTCAGGGGGGAGCAGTTCACTATACACTTCCGATTGAGTGCAGCAGTACAACATGTCTCTAGCCCATTTCTTCTTAGTGGGTAACGGTCCCCTCATTCAGCAGGTGGCGACGACCCGTCTGGCTATAAGTAGAGCCATATCCACCAGGCGCCGTAATGCCACCGGTAGTGGTTTCGAATATCCCAACAGTGCTAGCATCGGGGAGATAGCTATCTCTGCATTCAGTATCTGACTTATTTCTAAGAACACCTCCCCCCAGAATTTGTGGACCCCTGGGCAGTTCCATGCCATATGTAGAAAGTCGGCTATGTGTGCGTGGCAGCGTTCGCATTCCGGGGACTGTCTCAGACCGTACCTGTGCAGTCTCTCCGGTGTGTAATAGACTCGGTTCAAATATTTGAAATGCACTAATCTGTGCCTTCCATTCAGCGAGAGATTTTTCGTGCTGACGCAGCAATAGGTCCACATTTCATCGTCTATTTGCGTCTGTAGGTCATGCTGCCACTCTGCTCTGGCCTTGGAGGGTAGGAGTTGTTTGTGTCGTACTCCCAATTTGTTTAGTTTCGTTATTAGCTTACGAGGGGACACCGTCCTAATCACGTAAGTGAGTTCCGGCAGCTCAGGTGGCTCAGCCATCTCCGGGCCCAAGATTTCCTGCAGAGCGCTCCGGATTCTGTGATATTGAAAGCGTGTTAAAAGTGATGCCTCAGCCTGCAAGGGGGGCAACTGTTCCCATGTCTACAACCCCATCTATGAATAAATCTTCTAATTTTGAAATCCCCAATTCGGTTAGCGCTCTCGTAACTCCTCTCTCCATCAGCAGAGGAAGCCATACTGCCCATTCAGTTGGCATGAGGGGTGAATACAGCAAGTCGCAGCCCTGCGCCTTCGCCAGCTCATTCCAAGCGTGGTTCGTAGCTTTTATGGAGTCTAGTTGACCAATCCTTCGGTCCACCGGCAGGCAGACCGTGGCCGGCAACGGTGTGGGCTTCGCAAATAAGCGTTCCAGAACTATATGCGGAGTGTGTGAGTGCCCATGTATCCACGAGTGCAGGTGGGCTGCCTGAGCAACCCTGTAATATCTTTCCATATCTGGGGCACCAAGGCCTCCCATTTCATATGGCAGTGTTAATACTCTCCATTGGATTCTTGGCTGCTTACCCCCCCAGGCAAGCTGTATAAGAACTTGTGTCAGTTGCTTGAAAAAGGCCTTCGAGAGGACTATTGGTAGGTTATTAAACAGGAACAGGAACCTCGGTAAGACTACCATTTTCATGATGGTGATGCTACCCATTAGTGAGAGGGGGAGCCTGCACCATTTTTCGACGTCATCTACTAGCTTGGAAAAAGCGGTCCTATAGTTCTCCCGGATTAGTATTTCGGGGTCCTTGTGGAGCTGTATCGTACAGGGTCAGTGGACCACTGCAGTGGGTATTCCATCTCAAAGGGCTTCGTGACAGGGGTGATAGGGAACGCAACCGACTTGGCCCAGTTGACCTTAAGGCCAAGAGGGCTCCAAATCGCACTACCTCTCTGATCACTGACTTAAGGTTGGATTCTGGATCACGGACGTACAGCAGGGTATCGTCGGCATACGTGGAAATACCGATTTTATACGTCGGGAAGTTGATACCCTCAGCGGCGTGATATTCCCTGATAGTGCACGCCAATGGTTCCGCAACCAAGGCGTATAAGAGCGGGGAGAGTGGGCACCCCTGTCTAGTACCTCTACTGATTCCAAAGGAGTCAGTGACAGAGTTCCCAACCCACAGTCTGGCTGTTGGTTTGTGATATAACGCCCCCAACATTTGCAGGAAGGGTTCTCCGAGCCCCAATTTCCTCAGTACTCTCACCATGAATGGCCATTCAACCGAGTCGAATGCCTTTTCCATGTGAAGGAAAACTGCTAGCGCCTTATTTTCTTGCCGGACGTGCTGCATTGTTCCCAATACCGTACGAATGTTATACGTCAGGTTATGATCTGGGACAAATCCGGCTTGTTCCGGGGCAACTAGGCCTGGGACCAGAAGAGCCAGTCGCGTGGCTAAAATCTTACCATACAGCTTGGCATCTACGTTCAATAAGGAGAGTGGCCTATAGGAACTACATAAGTCGGGGGGGCTTCCCCGGTTTCAGAATGGTGACTAGCAGCGCCTCACACATGGTGGGGGACATACTGCCCTCTTCACAGATGTCGTCACAGAGGGTTATCAGGTGAGGCAGCAGTTTGTTTATATATACCTTGTAAAAGCCTACTGTAAGACCATCCGCCCCAGGAGCGGTTCCGGCGCGCATCCCCCCCAATGCATCCCTAACTTCGTCCTCTTGTATCGGCGTCATCAAGAATTCCCTCTGCGCGTCGGTCAGGAATGGCATTTTAATGTAGCTAAGGTAGTCCTCGATCTCCTCCTCCAGATGGGAAGCTTTGGACTTATAGAGATCGGCATAATAATCTTTCAATTCGGCAATGATCTCAGTCTCGTCCGTGAGTACCTCTCCTGTGGCTGTTGTCAGTTCATCTATCACCAATGACTTCCTTTCCTGTCTCAATATTCTGGCTAAAACTGAGCCGGGTCTGTCCCCCTCCCCATACGTCCGTGCGTGGCGTACTTGCCCAAGTGTTTCACCTCCCTATCTGCCTCTTCATTGTAGTCAGCCAGTAGTGTTTTAAGTTGCTCCGCTACGTCAGAGTCTGGGTCAGTGCGCTGTCTATTCTCCACATCCTGCAATAGTGTTTCAAGGTGTTTCAACCGTTGTCTGATAGCCTTTAGAACACTGGAGTGTTTGGCCATAGCCATCCCTCTAATATAAGCCTTGAATGCGTCCCACAGCATTTGGAAACTATCAACTGAGCCCAGGTTAGTCTCAAAAAAGGTGTCAATGTCATTCGCCAGCTCCCCCCTGAATACGTCATCTAATAGAGAGTAGGGGGAAATCGCCACGTAAATGGGGCAATCCTCTTTGTAGGTGTCTCCAGTGTCAAAAGCAGTGGGGAATGGTCCGATAGAGTCCGAGGGAGCACCACACATCCCCGGACCCAAGGGAGAACAGATTGGGATGCTAGGAAGTAATCAATTCTTGTGTGGAAGGCTGAGTAGTGTTTAAAACCCCCCTGCGCCGGGTGTTTGTAGCGCCATACATCCGCAATGTCAAAGTTAAGAAGTTCTGCCTGAATTAGGAGTGCCGCGGCAGCCGGTGGACGAGTTGGCCCTCTGGATCTGTCCAAGGCGGGGTCAAACACGAAATTAAAATCCCCACCCCAAAGCATATTAGAGGAAGCATAAGGTCTGCAATACCCGGCTAGAGTCGCATAGAACTCGGGGTAGTCGAAGTTGGGCCCATACACGTTTACCACTATAAAGTTGTGCCCTTTCCCCACACATCTGGTTATCAAATAGCGACCTTCAGAGTAAATGTAAATGTAAATGTAGTTGAGCTTATATAGCGCACAGCTACCCGCAGTGGGTAGCCCGGCGCTTGCTTAGGGAACCCGTCCTGATAGTCCCCTGTGAGATAGCAGGGTATCCACAAGGTGAAAGTCAGGCATCCCGCCGCGAGGGGCCGTTGTGGAGATTAAGCAAGCTATGGCCCAGAGTCGCAGAGTGTGAACCCGTGAGTCGAGGAGGCACCGGGGCGAGAATTATCGAGTCCGTGGAATTTTTAGCCCAAGACCCGCCGAGGCGGGGAATTGAACCCTGATCCAGGACCGATCTCAGCTTCCGGGTCTGCTGCCTCTAACCCCTGAGCCACACTTCTCCAGAGTCAGCTGCTACTAGGGTCTGTTTTAAGTGAGATCGAGGATTCACCCATGTAACCACCCCTCTGGAGTGCGAAGTGAAACCCGCAGCCAGGCTATTACCCCCCATACCTTTAGTGGTGTGCATCTTACACTGAGGTGGGAGGTGCGTTTCTTGTATGAGGGCCAGGTCAATGTGGTACCTGTGGAGGTAGTGCAGCACTTTCCTGAGTTTGCGGTGATCATTGAGCCCCCTAACATTCCAGGTTAAGGCTTTCAACGTTGTATGATCGTCATCTGCGGGTGTTGCACCTAAGTCCGCCATACCAAGGGTAAAAATGCAGTGTTCGTTCACGATAGTCTGCCCTGGCCGCATGACAGTCTCTGCAGAACCACAACTAGTATAATCGTTCCTAGACAAGCATAAACAGGCAACACTATGCATAATTCAAGATACAAAACCATAAGTGTATGACAATGACATCCCTCCCCCCATCATACCCCCCACCCACTGCAGACCACCCCCAACCTGGCCTGACAGATACACTCCCCAGTCCACAACGTCAAACATGAAACCTTTCCCTGAGTTCTCCCTAATGGAGTTCGCTCAGGAGTATGCAGAGCCGAAGGCACTAGGGCGGAGGTCACCATGTGGGTCACACAATTGTGTGTCAGTGATGTACCGTGGCACTCTCGCCCTCAGCGCCATCGCCCCAGTCTATGATCATCAACGGACACTCCTTCAGCGACTTCTGGAGAGTCTTGGGGTCCGTGAAAAAATGGGAGTGCCCCTGTCGGTTGACCCGCAATTTAGCTGGATACAGCATCGCATAGTCCAGGCCAAGGTCACGCAGTTGTTTCTTGTATGGGGCGAAGTGTCGCCTCTCCTCCTGGACTTTCGCCGTGAAGTCCGGGTATAAGGAGACTTCCATACCCTTGAATTGCAGCTTCCCCTTGTCTCTGGCCGCCCTCAACGCCGCATCGCGATCCCTGTAGTTCAGTAGTTTCGCTATTATCGGCCGCGGCAGGGCACCCGTGCGTGGGCGCGGGCCCAGTGTGCGGTGCGCCCTCTCCACTATGAACATCGGGGAGAAAACGTCGTCGCCCAGCAGGGTGACCAGGAGCTTCTCGACGAACAGTTCCATTTTCCCGGTCTGGGTTGTCTCCGAAATTCCCGTGATGCGGATGTTCAATCTCCTTGAACGTGCCTCCAAGTCCTCGGACTTGTCTTGGATGACCTGCAGTAGCCTGGAGAACTGTTTGCGGTCTTTGTCCCAGTCGGTCTGTGCCTCTTCAACCTCGGTTATCCGGCGTTCCGACATATCAAGTCCCTCCGAGTGCTTGTCAACACGCTCCGACATGCGGTCCATACGGTAGGTGAGTGCGTCGATTTTCGTCCCAATGGAGGCCATACTTTCTTGCAACTATAATGTAAGGGAAGTTCCTTCAGTGGCCGTATATTTCAATTGTGTGTATGCATCTATGCATGTCAAAAATGAGTGACAAAAAGAAAGTTAATTCTAGACAGAAATTATTCAAAAATTCTATGTATTTTCTTTTTCTTTTTTATAAATATAAATTCATATAAATACTGTTTTGAATCAGAGAATTGCACAGAGAATACATCTATTCATTACGAGGAATCACAAATAACACAAAAAAGTCATAAAAATAAACAACAAGAGTAATACCCCTTGGTAACAACCATACCAATCAACTTACTCACGTGCTACCAGTCATACCACAATCAAACCACATACTCAGATAGAAAAAGGAACTGGGTTGTAATTAGCTAGATCACAAAGCTATTGTTGTTCTAGGGCTCCAAGATGTAATTGTCGGCCCTTGTAGCAGGTCTACGCGCGTTTCGGCGGCTCTAGGCCACCTTCATCAGGACCTTATTCATCATGTAGTGCAAATACCAGGGGATCCAAAAAAAGAAGCGAAATGCCTAGAAAAAAAGACATACTTTCTTGCAACCCCTTTTCCATAGACACTAGCATGTCCTTAATATCGGTGTACATAGTGTTCTCAGAGCCTGTGTTCTGTTGAGTGGGGTTAGGCAACGCCTCCTCTGGTGACTTCGTCTTACGCTGTTCGAACGCCAATTTAGGTTGAGTCCTGTCGTTCTTACCGATAGCGCGACACAGGGAGCGGGCGATGTCCTGCCTCCCACTGCAAGACCTAAGCAAAGAGAGTTCCCCCACCAGCAGCGTCGCCCCTCCGCAATGTGTCCCTCTGCAGCCGTGAAGCTGTTGCAACAGAGGTCTATGTCCACCGTGTGGTATGGTCCTACTGCTGTAGCTGACGCTCCTCCGTTAGCAGGTTAGTTGCGTCCTCGGATCTCCGCTGACGAAGTAGCTAGTAAGCCGCCCTACAATAACCGTGTGCTCTCGTGGTCCAAGTGGCACTGAAGCCCCGGCATTACGCCGCCCAAAGCCTCGTGCCAACTATTAACGCCTGGGAGTCGCGGCCAAAACAGAGGATATTACTGGGGAGGGCACACCTCGCTATCCACTAAATCCGGGTCGCCATCCACCAGACAATGCAATTGAGTCTGTTGATACCGCTGCACTGCGCCGTCCCAGACGCCGCCACAACTCCGTCACTTATCGGAACGTGCTTCCCGGTCTCTGCCTGCACAGCAACGACTAAGCTGATCCTCCCAGGGGTGCTCAAACACGTGGTCGTGGTCGCAGGTCTGGCGTCGCACGCCGCCCACCGGTCCGCAGTTTGAGTGCTCCGGTGGTGGGTCACCCCCAGAGTCCAGAAGCCGACCCCCACGTTGTACCGCAACACAGTATGACTATTCTCCAGCTGGAGGGGGGGGGGTACCGATCCTCCACTGGACTGTGCACTTCTATGTACGGGCGATCCCAAGTCCTCCAGTCTGCCCGCGGCTCAGATAGTGGGGGCACCACCATGCACCTCAGTCCCTGAGCAGAGAGGCCGGGGCCGCAGATGCCAAGCACAATTACAAGTGGCAATGTCCGTTATACACGCAGCAGGTCGCCGCCCGATCTTCAGACCTCAGGCACTCAGTGCAACTCGGCCGCCTGGGCTCAGTAACACTCCCCCTCGTGGTCCCGTACCTGTCCGCCGCCTCTCGGGGGTACCTGTGTCCGCCGGCCCCCCAGGGGCTCCACAGCAACGAGGGGGCAGCAGGTCTTCGAGGCCGCACTCCGACGCTGGCCGCACGTCGGGGCACGCACGCCGGCCAAGCGCTCAGGCAAGTCCGCTGCTTTCGGGCCGAGTGACGCGGACTTTAGCAGGCCGCGTATCTCCCCCGTCTCTCAGTCAATTTGCGCCGGGAAGCTCACCGAGTGTGTCGGACGGGTCAGCGCTTCACCACACACTCTTTTTTGCCCCGTTGAGGTCCGTCAAAGAAGGATAATTAACTGAATATTGCGGGCAATGGCGAGGAGCTCCGCTCTCACACGTCTGGCATCGACGCCGGCAAGCTCCGCCCCCTCAAGCAGCAGAGTTGATTGCACTTACGAGAGCGTGTGTATTATCAAAAGGAATGAAAGTGACCATATATACTGACAGCCAGTATGCGTTTGGTGTGGCTCATAGTTTTGGACGATTGTGGAAGGAGCATGGGTTTCTGACTTCACATGGAGCCAAGATACAGCATGGTCAGTTGGTGAATGAGCTTCTTGAGTCACTCACCTTGCCATTGCAAGTCGCGATTGTGAAATGTAGTGCACACAAGAAGGTTACTGACGACGTTGGTTGTGGTAATGCGTTTGCTGATGAAGTTGCAAAAGAAACAGCAAGAGATGTGATGAGTCGAATGTATGTCGCGGGCCCTGCAAGATGGATTGGTGACGTTGGAATGTGTGAAGATACGATAGAGAGTGTGAAGTCTATTCAAGCTGAAGCTACAGAGAAATAGTTGAGTGTGTGGAAAGAGAGTACGGGTAAATTAGACTCACATGGTTGTTGTGTTGAATTGTCAGAGCATCAGCGATGGTTGCTACCCGATGCATACGTGCTTGCAGTGGTTACAATGGCACATGGAATGGCTCACACCAGTGTGAAAGGGATCTGTAAGTTGTTGGCCCCAGAATGGCAAAATGCTGGAATTCCTAAGTGTGCAGAGAATATGGTCAAGAATTGTATGGTTTGTCTCAAATACAACCCTGGTAGGGGAACTCCAACTCCAGCTGGTCATTTTGCGCCTCCAACGTATCCGTTCGAGGTTTTACAGCTAGATTTCATCCACATGGAGAGGTGCAACAACTTGAAATACGTACTTGTTGTAGTTTGTGCCTTTTCGAGATGGGTAGAAGCATATCCCCTGAAAGATAATACTGCCTTATCCACAGCTAAAGCCCTTGTCAAAGAGTTTTTCCCTAGATTTGGTTTGCCGAGAATGGTCTGGAGTGATAATGGGAGTGAATGTGTGGGTCGAAGAGAGTATGTGAAGGGCTAGGTATACGCCAAAAGTTTCACGCTGCAAATCACCCCCAATCAGCTGGACTAGTAGAGTGCTACAATGGCACTCTAAAACTTAAACTTGCCAAGATACAAGCAAGCTCTGGTCTTAAATGGCCTGATGCGTTGCCATTAGCACTTTTATTGACAAGAATGACTGTGCATTCACGAGTGGGACTTAGTCCGTATGAAATCGTGTTTGGTCGCCCGGCCAACATATGGGGTGTGCCGAGGCCGACAAAATTCAGCGAGATTGAACACGCTTTACTGCTTGATTACTTATATGATTTGACGGCTAAATTGCGTGTTTTACACCAACAGGTTCACAATACCTTGCCTCAGGTATCTGAAGATCCAGGACACGTCATCTATCCTGGATCATGGGTCCTAATTAAGAATTTCCAGCGGACAAAGAATGATCAACCCCGTTGGACCGGCCCCTATTTAGTCCTTTTATCAACGAGATCCGCAGTACGAGTACAAGGAAAGAAGAACTGGATCCACGGCGTACACTGTAAGAGGGTCCCTTTGCCTCTGCCGTACGACCGGTGGATCCAGGAGGGTTTTGCAGATTCGGAAACTGAGACTGTGCCTCATTTTCTGCCTTTTAGCGATGCACGTTTAATTGGAACAAATTCTGAATGCGAAAGCGACGATCTTCTGCAAGAAGCCGTGCCATCTTCAGTTCGACTGGACACTACTGAGCCTGACCTATTGTTTCGTGATCCGACATTACCAGGGAAAAGCCGTTATAATCTGAGGCCGAGAACTATGGACAAATAATATTCCTTTTCTTTGCTATTTTTTGAAAGTGCAGCTCTCTCATCTGAAAAACGTTTTTTGTTTTTCGAACCACCATCCGGGTTCAGCTGTAGGGTCGCGGCGTCAAGTCTTTGGAGTGCAAGCCTAAGACACAAGGTCGAGGGTTCTGGTTGGTCCTTGGGAGTTCCCTGGGCTGACAGGCGCATCCCTTAGCACGGAATACCCTACCCCCGCAAGCAGCAAGTTTAGAGGATGGAGTTTTTTGAGATGGAGAGACCTGCCAAAGAGATGAACTTTAAAACCAAAATGTGTATGATGATGGCTAGAAAACGTTTTCTGATATTATGCATTTTCATGTTGCTTAGTGTAATGATGTTTTTAATAGGATATGTTTTCTTTTCTTTTCGAGTGACATTTGCACCCACCACACAGCCCATACCTCCTTCTACTGTTTCCTCGCATTCTTTTCACCCTCTACCTGAACATGAGTCCGTTAGAAGATTAGAGTTTGTCAATAACTCCTTCGTTCAGCTTTTGCACCAACACCAATTAGTAGTGAACACGACTAACTGTTGGGTGTGTGGTCTTATGCCTCATACTACTGATAAAGGTATCCCTTATCTGGTCCTACCATTCAGCTACAATGGTTCTGTATGGGCATACAGAACAATGTTCATCTATGCCCGTGAAGTCCACCCCCTACGTTCTGTGGAAGACAACCCAAAGAATAGTGCTCTAGTCAAGGGAATAGTCGATATGATTAAGGGAGCCAGTTCTTACGAGACTATCCCGAAAGATGAGACACTATCGTATATTGGATGGAATGTGACTGGATATGGAGTGAGTCTGAGTGAGAACCAGCGAGCAAAAAGATCCACTCCGATTTGGATTGTACCCCATCAGGGTCATCTATGTCTGCAAGGTAATGGCAAGAATCCGAGAGCTCAGTTAGGGAGGAGTACCTGCACTGAGACGTACGTTTTTGCGTCCCAGACTTCCCCATCGTTCCTAGCAGCTAAGGGTACCTATTTCATCTGTTATGATAGAGCATACACATGGTTGCCCCCTGACTTCTCGGGAACATGTTTTGTTTCGATCCTGTTGCCTCCCACCTACACAGCTGCGGCAGATTACCACAAGGCAAAGGTAGTTAGAGGTGTCTTCAGTAAGGAAGATACTACAGGACAAGAATTGGGAGGTTTTTTGAAGGGTTTTCTGCCATTTCGGGGACCTATGGTTAACAGCAGGAACATACGGCAATTGACGAGGGTGGTTGAGTTCACCGTAGTTGAAACTGCCGGTGCCCTTAGTAACTTGACTGCTGAGCTCCAGTCGGATCGCCTTATGACTCTCCAAAACAGAGTTGCGTTAGGTGTCATACTTGCAGATCGAGGTGGGGTATGTAAAGTGATCCAATCAAGTTGCTGTGTTTTCATTCCAGATAACGCTCCGACAGTGTACCAGGCCATTTCCAAACTGCATAAGATCTCCAACTCTATACATGTGGATAAAGGAGATTGGTCGTTGATGGGATGGTTCTGGGAACTGATATCTGCCTGGAGATGGAAGATTCTGATGGTAATTGGGATGATCTTAGCCATTCGTTTCCTGTTTTGTCTTTGTGTACAGTGTGCTCCTGCTATATGTGGCATGTGTAAGGAAACCTATATCGAGAGACGAGCTAAGTAATAGGATGATGCTACAGCAACACCTCAATGATTTTATGAATATAGACCTAGACTCAGATTAGCGTAAGAGTAGGTTATTGCCTATGTAAGGGCAAAAGAAAGGGCTGAGGTACTGAAATTCTGCACCCGTGTCATAAAAAAATCGTCGTATTATGACGACTTTGGCAACATCAGACCGAAAATGACGAGTGTAAGGTAGGCGAGTATTTTCGTCGTGTTTCAGTGACGAGATCACCATGAAATCAAAGATTCCGTCCTGAACCCTCGGGTTCCATTTTTGTGTATGGCAGCCATTTTGTGGTTACCCTCACATAGGCCGATGACTAAGGGCGATCGAGTCCTTGGACACGTACACCTTTACCTGACTTCTGTGTGACCTGGGCAAGCTGACTCCGTTGCCCGAAGCCAAACCTGCTCGGCCTGTATCTTTCTCAGTGGCCGATCGAGATTAGGGATCAAGCCACAACATGCCATAAACCTTTTATTGCACACAACTATGTCTAATCTTACTCACACCTGTCTCTGCTTCTTTCTTTATGACCTGTATTACGATGAGGAGGTACCCATTTTTATTAGGGGTCCGTCTGATTTACCTGATAAAGAAGGGTGGGTTTGACCAATAATTGATTGTGGGCTGGACAAACTGAAAAATGGGCTTGTCACCATGATTCTGCTTTTTCTTTGTCGTGAAAATATGTGAATGGTCAACTGTAAATAAGGAATGGTTGCCTGAAGCATAATATTTGGTACAAAAGGGATGACTAGCTTTGTAAAGTTGAGCAGTCTCCTGAGAATATACACCGTGTTGTACTTCTAGGATACAGGTTACTGGCTGCAGCCAATAAATTTGATCTTTGACGTCACCAAGAAGTCTCTGCGTTTCTGTAGTCTGAGACAGGAGAATCCGGAGTCTTTGGGTGTGTCCCCTGGCACCGCTGGGTTCTAAATAACCCGCTACTTCATTTGTGCTATATAACAATCCCCAAAAAACAAAAAGCAGTTGGAAACAATGGGCCTTGAGTTGGTACTTGGTGTGCTTCCGAGCAGAGTAAAGCATGGAAACTGTGCTGGTGGCAGCTTTGGCAGAACTGTATGAAACACCTGACCAGCCTTACAGGCACCAGCAACTGTTAGCTGCTCCTTGGGGCAGATTCAATCTTTCTTACAAGGCAGCGGTTAAGTGGTGTCTTTAGCCCAATTCTTCTCTTAAGAAAGACTCAGCCCTGTCTTATGAAGAAAGTAACTAAGCACAGCCAAGCAGGATACTTTTAATGTAGCTTTTATTAAGAGTACAGCCTGGTGTCAGTCCTCCTAGGCATCAGCCGCAACTGACCCCTATAGAGTTTAGTCGGCCTTACAATCTATCTCTGAACGATTCATCAGAACATATGAAAATGTGAGAACTAGACACTTCACAACAACATCTGGTCCATGGTTTATAAGTAGTATCACATTCCACAACACTCAACTTCTGTCGTCCTTTGAAATGAAATCAGATGCCAGGAGTAATGCGTTAAGCAACTGTT